>NC_090936.1:67296150-67908650 GCF_040938575.1 Ambystoma mexicanum | reverse complement strand
TGTGTCAGGTGAAGCACTCTAAGCCAGGTGTAGTCATCATGCGCACGGCACACTGTCACTTTTTCTGGAAAGTGCATCATGGCTGTTCTGCCTAACCCCACGCCGCGCCCGCCAGTTGCAGCCCATTTGCAGGAGAATTTCCAGGCCTCGCGGAGCCACGTGTTGTTCATACCTAGGATTCTGGCTCTGGTGGTGTGATCCAGGTCCTGCAGCGAAGCACCTGTCGCCACCGTCCTCTCTTGCCACCCTTGGGCTGTGCCATCAAATTCTGGTGCTCTTGCAGCCTGGTAGAGGAGTCCCCCCCACTTTTCTTGCAAGTCGCCTCTCAGCATTCCTTACAAAGTTGTTGTTGGGGTAGGAGAGCGACAAGAGGTATGAACTGGGGGTGCAAACATGGCTCTTGGAGACCCACGTTGGGGATTTCGGCCCACTGTGATTCTCTGTAACCTCTAAATCAGGGTTGAAAGAGCAGCAACTGGGATATCAAATATGATGCCAGAGGTGCCCGCGGCAACTCTGAAATGCTAGATTCATCCTTGGTAGAGAGCTCGTACAATGGGCCCCAAAGTCAGGGCAAGTACTCACAGTACACTCTCAGTACCGGCACACCAAACTCCCGGTCTGGGCATATAACAAATGTAATAAATAAATAAATAGGCCATTCCCCTTGAGGACCTCAAAAATGAACAGCAGCAGCACCCTTAAGTGCAATAGAATTTCTGAACCCCATGCAGGTGTTAAGGGGCATACAGATCCAGTTATGACCCAGAGCCCTCGCTAAGGACCTCGCTTTGTTGGGTTTATATTTATATGAAGGGGACGCCCCCAGGATTACGGGAGCTCAGATAGGAACAGACAAGGGGGGAACCCCAGAGGGGGAGACAGTGTTGGGTGGAGCATTCAGTGGCTGGTGTGAGTGGCAAAAGAAAACAGTAACAAGAAAGGAACAGGGGGGACATAAGCAGGACAGAAAATGAAAGAGGCAAAGGGAGAAGCAAGGAGGCACAGGCAATGGGAGATGGGAAGTGAACATAGGAAGGCAGTGTGGAATAGAGGGAGAGGAGGAGGATAGAGGAAACGAGAGATTGAGGGAGAAAATGAGAAAGGAGAAGAGTGGGGAAAGGGGAGGGAGAGAATTAGAGATGCAGTGAGGAAGAGAGGGGGCAGCGGAGTAAATGGGAAGAGAGAGGAGGAAAGAGAAAGGGTGAGAGAAGGGGAGTGAGGATGAAACATGAAGGAAGGACAGGAGGGGGAGGTAGAGAGAAGGAGAAGAATAAAGGGAGAGAGAGGGTTGGAATGAGGGAGGAGGGCATAAGTACAGAGGGGAAATGAAGAGAGAGGGGGGCAGAAGGAGAGAGAGAAAGGTAGAGAGTAAGAGAGGCGTGAAGGGGACAGGGAGTTAGAAGAATAGAGTATGGTAGGAGGGAGGGAAGAGAGGTGGAGGGAGGAGAGGCATAGCAAGGGCGAGAAGTCAAGTGTCAGACAGAGAGGGAAGACGGGAATGGAGAAGGGCAGAGGAAAAGAGAGGGGAGAGCGAGAAGGCGAGACGAGGAGGGGGAGGGGGAGAGGCTCCTGCACTGGAATCGTGTTACTCCTCCTTTCCACCCTGATGCCTTCCTGACAGCAGCAGCACTGATTTCAGAACTAGATGCAGTCGGGCTGCGGATGAGCATTCCAAGCGGGCGGGCTGTGGGTAGCGATATGCCCTTTACATACTATTAAACAAGGAGCGAACCACACAGAAACTGCAAAGGACGCACATGTGCACGAGCAGAGCTTTGCTGGGCGCAGGCACGTGCACTGGAAGTAGCGCTTCCTTTGATTTCCCAGGTGCACTTCTTAGTATGCTCACTCTAGAACCATACAGTGACAAATGGCGCCGTAGGAGGGTCAGGACTCTAGCTCACATTGTAGGGCACAGCAGGTCCCTCTAGGTAGGGTGTGGACTAACCTTTAGATCTTCCAGTTGCTGAATTTACTTCCGGGCCACGGTGGGTTAATGGTCCATTAGATCAGTGGAGAGGATTCCCATGAAAAGTGCATGGAAAGATAGAGCGCCAATGAACTATGAACTCCAAGCAAGTCGATCCAATTGCACAAGATGTGCACCGGTTGTGCACCCATCCTGATTAGACCATTGGCACCAATAATGGGTATGCATCATGAAAAGACTACTACTGTGAGGACTGTCGGGACTCAGGGCGAGCTAGCCTTTTGGTTGTAGCCCCTGAGCTTCTCAAAGCTATAGCCCCCTTAGCAACGCCTCTCGGGGGATACTTGTCCGTTCTGGTCACCATTCACAATAGACGGATCAAGTGAGCCTGGGCAACGCTTCCACAAAGAACCTTCCCAAGAATAGACTCCTTGGATATATTTCATACATCATAGGGTATAGTGATGATAGGTTATTTATGACACGCTTAATACCCAGAGGTTTCTAAGCGCGGACCCGGGGATCGAACCTGTGGTGCTCCGTGTCGTCTTGCTTCCAAGGCGAGCACGTTGTCGTTGAGCTGTCCTCCCAAAACAAGAAGTGAATCTGTTTACGCAGACTTCCCAAAATTCAAATGCTCATAACTCCTTCACTGGATCGATTTTGATGACATTTTCCACAAAAATGTTTGTTCCAGGCCTCTCCAAACTGAACATTTTGGGGATAATTTGTTAAAAGGTGTAAGTCTTCAGCCTAGTCCCATTCATTTTCTCAAAGAGAAAAGGTGCTTTGATTGACCATCTCTAGCGTGAACACTGCTGAATGGCTTGGCTTTGCACCAAATAGGGCACAAAGAGTCGCAGATGTGACCTTTGGTGGTTTGGGGTAAATCCATCCAGTAGTTTTTAAAATATTCGATAGACAAGGGGACGCTCAAAGCTCCCAAAGATCTTGACTATATTTCCCATGGTGCTTTGCAGGGGCTTTTCAGAAATAAAAAAAAATCTGTACTTTTTTTTTTTTATATATGAGTGATTCCCGCGGTAATACTGAGGGATTAGAAAGTGCTCAAACAGATATTTTGAGAAGGAAAAGGGGTGCATTCATTGTAAGCTACAGTTGGGGAAGAGGAACGAGGAGAACATGTGCAGTGCTGTAGTTTAGGATGGGCTGGGAAGCCCGTTTGGGGGAAGAATGTTTTCAGATTATCAGGGGAATCCCGCGGGAATCTCGCGAGATTCCCGAAGTAACAATGCCAGGCGCACTCGAAAAAGTAAATGTGTAAGAAGAGCTGATGAATGAAAGGGGTCAATGGGAAAGGATCAGGGAGGTACAACACAAGGGAAGGAAGTGGGGGAACCAAGGAAAGAGACAGGGGCACGTGGTGAGTGTCAGGGAGGACGTGGGAAGACCTTTTAATTTTCGAGCATTTTAATGTTGCCATGGGAATTGACAAACATTACGTTACCGCAGGAATAGGCATACTAGAATTACTGCATGAATGATTAATGGGAAGGACTTCTATGAGAATAGAGGATGTCAGCAAGAGTTTAGTGTGAGAAATCACTGCATGAATAAAAAGAGGGATACAAGGGATGCAAACAGTAGCCTATAGATACTTGGGTCTTGGTGATAGTCTTTTAAGCCTGCAAAGAGGTGGAATCAGAACTACCAGGCAGGGAGATATGTTTTTTAAATACTTTGTGCCACATGGACAGTGGAGCCTGGTCCCTCTGTGTTTTCCCATATTTGGGGCAACATGGACAGTGGGCACAGCTGAAGGCTGTGGCCACTGTCCATGATCGGGGGCCATGGCTGGTAGGCAACTACCAAAGGCTGAATAGCAGTGGACCCTGAGGCTGCTGGCCATGGGCTTACGCTATGACTAGTAGCACCTGGGTATGGGCCTCGGCCGCTAAGCCTGAAGCCTTCCCTCTTTTAAAATTACTGGTGCAAAATGTACAGTGCAAGCTACTCCTCACTGATGAGGCCCAAGTAGGCCGGAACATGTCTGGGGATGTGTGTGGTCTCGTGCAGAATGGATGGGACCAAGCAGTTTGGGTTGGACTGCCCCTGTTGTGGTGGCATCAAGCCTGATTTGCATATGGTCTTTCCCCTTTCTGTAATGGGTTGGCAGGTGAAGAACGACTGTCTGGAGGGTTGCTCAGAGCAATGGCCATGGTTAAGATGAATTCTAAACCTTCCAGCCATCACCTCTTTTGTTTTGCATAATACACCATGGCCACTTCCTTTGGCTGAAAGCCATGGCTACTTGGCCCCCTCAGAAACTAGGGTATGACAAAACTATTTTAATTTGATCAAAAGTCTTAAATTACGAGAGATTTAAGGTGGTCTGACTTATCACAACAAAACCCTTGCATTTCATCTGGTGTGGGAAGTGATGAGCATCTTAACTTGGTTTGAACCCTGTGTGGGGTCAGCAATGCGAGGCGGGCAACTGCTTGTAGTTTTCTCAGTATTATTTTTATTTTAAACAGAAAATGCAAAAAATACAAAGAGACCCTAACTAAGCCTACTCTACCGGGGAATTGCCTACCTTGTCTCAGAACTAAGGGAAAATCTCCTAGGATACACAAAACTGGCCCTCACACTAAACAACAAAACAGATCAAACAAAGCATAAAGAACAGAAATTAAAAACTTCCCTCCACATGAGATCCACCCACTGAGTACCACCGCCATTTGGACTATCGGGTAGCGGCCTCACCTCCCTGGCCTCATGAGAAAGGGCTCCCCTTAGGGGAGATGGGACGACATCCTGGGATTTGTCATAATAGGTTAATGGTATATTGCAACCAAAAGCGTAAAACACACATTTTCTTTTTATCTGCTAGCATATATCCACCTTGTAATTTTATAAAACAACTATCTGTTTCCAGCGTAACATGCGCGCTCTAGCATATCTTAAAGGTCAATATCGGTCGGTAATTTGTAGGGTTACTTCTGTCCCCCTTCTTAAATCTCAGAATAACCACCAATCACTTCCAGGAAGGGGCGGGGGTAGGTCCCTGTGACTTATTAATGGTAATTGAAAAGGCTAAATGCATCAGATCGAATGAGAGGGATAAAGACATTTAAAAAAAAGATCGAATGAGAGGTATGCACAGTATGAGAACAGAATCTAAATTCCATCCATCACACGGGAATATATGATGTGTCTATGTAGACGTGTAATTGTCAACCTTGTTCCATTGCAGAGCCCCTGTAATGGCATAAGATTGCGTAGTACCATAATTACAGCACCTACTTTCAGTTGCAGCTCATGAGGAGGCATTTGTCCTACATCATTTCGCTCTTTAGAGACTGAAACGTTGAGCCATTAATTAACTGTTCATTGACACTGGAACCGCTGGGCCCTGTGTGAAGAGAAGTGGGGGTGGAAAGAGGTAACTTACGAATGTTTGCGATAGTGGAAGGTGAAGGTGACTGCTTAGAAGCGTGCTCATTCTATTTGTTGAAATGGTAGCTGTTATTGAAGTGGGTACACTTTGTCATTTGGACAACAGAGGGCAACCTAACACTGTTAAATTGCATCAGCTGAGAACAGAAACATACCTAAGCATTTAATATATATAGATAGATAAAAGACATATTTGTTTTAATTATAATGACATCCATAGAGGGGTACCATATACTCTGGTTAATCGGAGGCCATTTTGAAGTAATTCACCTCAGGCCCTTACAGATATTGTGGTACAACATTTTTTATTTTCAAATAGATAGCTACCAGCACTAAATAACAGTGTGTGTGTGTCTTTTAGTAACGCAAAAAATGTGATTTGGGATGGTTTGTTATCATGTGTCCAAATACAATCCATTCAGAATGCTTATTTAAAAACAGAAATAGGAGGAGATAACATTGCCTGTTTTCAAAAAAGTTTCTCAAAACATTTCAACAAAACACAGAAAATAATATAGTACATTTCTGTTCAAATAGTAGATACCCCCCAGAACGTGCATGATAACAAAGATGATTCAAGAAAAACTGGAACGTAGTAAATTATTCAAAACCTGTTTCGTTTACAAGCCTAGACATAAACAAGAATATTTTTGGGGATAATGTAGTACTGTTTAGAGCTAAATCAATAAATGTACACATTTTACATTTACTAGTCATATATCAAGTATATTGCAGCACCTGACTTAGAAACATTTTGTTATTAGACGTGAGCTACACCTTTTTGGTTAAAGTAGTATTTCCCCAAAGCTGAAATGACTCAAGAAGAGGATCATACAGATGGTGAATAAATATATTGAGCAAGGAAGAAGTTAGCTTCTGAACTATTAAATATATTTTCAATCTGCAATGCAGCACAACAAATTATCGATATCGAAGGAGCCACAGAAAAAAAAGGATGAAGCCACATCCTTAACCTAAATTGACCGTAATCAAAGACTGGACAAAAAACACTTCAGCAATTATGTGGTGCATCAAGAAAGATACAATTAAATTTAACCAAATTATATCAAGACACAAACAATTTTTTTAGGAGGAAAATTGAAAATGGTTGTGACATTTGTACGTGCGAACAATGCCCCCAACAATTGCACAATCATGTACTATCATAAGTGATCAGACATTTGATGACGTTTCCATCCCTTCTTCTCCTAATCATGATCCAAGTATCATTTCCCAAGCACCAGTGTGTGAAGCCTATTGGGATTCTTCCTTCCTTGCCCTAGTTGTTACAGCCCCACAGGACTAGCTGCTTACAACATAGGGGACGTGACGTTACATCTACTCCTACAGCATTCAATTAAGCATCAAAACAAACAAGTATATCACAAATTGCCTGCAGAGGCAGCATTTGGACTTCCCAGAATTCTGTCTCAAATGAATGTACTTCTTCTGGATAAAGTAATCATGGTTGAAACATGATGTCAGCGTTCATTCACTTCAGAAGGCAAGATATCCTTAATACTTGATGGGTTTATAGGGAACCATATTCACAACAGTCCAAGGACAACCGGTGTTCCAAACATGAGGTCATAAAGAATGTCATATGACACTGGGCAGCATATGCAATGCAACTCTCTGGGCATTGCACTGCACGCCTAAACCAACAAGAGCAATTTCTATTCAACAAATCTGGATTAGAAAAAATATGAACTCTCTGCCTCAACTGCAGACTAATTCTAAGAGACAACCTCAACATGGACCAGGGTTTAAGAAATTGAGCAAAAGGTACGGTTGTTTGTTTTCGACCATTTCCAAATCAAGATGATATCCAGTTTGTTATGGTCAAATTTCACAATCTACAACAAACTCCAAAAATTCCCCACACATCTGCATGTTTCATTTTTTTCAAGATATGCCTAAAAAACAAGAACAATTCCCATGTTCACTTGCATACGGTGCAGTAATTAATTCTCACATTTTTAACAATCATGTACTTGTAGAAATTGGCAATAACATCTTTAAAAAAAAAAGGTATGAGTTATGTGGCACTCATGTCTTTGTGCACTCACAGGTCTTTTTTAAGAACACTTTGATGCAAGCAATGTCAAAGCAGAGAACCTTTGAATTCTAGAATATAATAGAGTTAGTGCTTTGTACACTCAACGCTTGAAGATGTACCCTGTACACGAAAAAGCTGAACCTTTAACAAAAGATGACTTGTACACAATGGAGCCACATTATAGCTTCCTGTAACCCCCACTTAAAAATGTAAAACAAACACACATGCCTCAAGCCTGTCACACTCCACATCTGCTGGTCCCTTTCAGTTTTAGAACATCACTGAAGTCAATTGCTATGCAAATGGGACTATAAAATTGCTCTTTCGTTTGTCACCACTTGTGAAAGATATTTACTTGTACGACTCTGAACAGCTATGTGTTGCACTTGGTCTCCTGCTCAACAATGCAACGCGCAACCCTGACATCATTGAATCAGGAATAAGAAAGGCAGTGGATCAATGGGCAGGAATTCTCAAATTCACCAAAAACAGACAAGAGTATCCCTAAGAATTCCTCCTTGATTTACTAGAAATTCTAGAGAGAATGCGTTGCTGTATACACAATGTTGGAGAATGCATATGCTTGGAAACATACCTGCAGCCTTTGCAATCATGCTTCACATGCCAGTGTGACTAAGGAATGAGTTGTGTTTATAGCTATGCAGTGTTCATTTTGGTTCATGAAACAGACCATGCCAATGAGTTGACAACTACTTTACATGTTAACCACAATACAAGATTTGGTATAGGAAAATGTTTCCATCATTATATCTTAAAACCATATTACAAAGAAGGCACTGTGTTAACAGTAGCATGAATTTAAAACAAAACCTGCATGATTGATACGCTAAGCTTCATATTATGACTTTATATGCACTCTGTACACTATGTTTAATGTTACATTTAGAATATTCCAACATGTACCTAACCACTTTACTGCATAAATTACACAGGAAAACTATATAATACACAATATTCCCTATACTTTTAACTTAAAACCTCTAATAGTACAATTAAATAATTATAATTTGTAAAACTAACTTAAAAAAATACCAGTACTGCTTACTTCCTTCAGAATTAAATAGGCTACCCAATTTGGTGATTGAAATCTACAAAGCAGACTTTGCAGACTTTCGTTGTTTAATACATTCCAGTTAGAATACACCATGGGATAGATTATTTATTCAGAACAAGTCAACTGCACAATTCATATCAAACAATCATAACATATGTATAGTAAGTTGCATATAATTCAAACTATTCAATCATAAAGTCAAACATGGGCCTCCTTTTTACTCCTTCTTTGAATATGCCACTGGGTATTTAACTACTTTAAAAGCAGACAATACATTCATATCTGATCACTTTAAAAGATAAGGTCAGTTTCATTGAATTCAAATTAACTATTCAACCATGAAGTCAAACATGTTTTTTAATGTATTTTTAATCTTGTCTGATTTTTACCCTTTGCCTAATGATTAGAAATATGCCAAGCACTAATGTGTTCCACATAAATGTTGTGTAAAACATGGTACATTTAATGTACTATCTATGCATGTAAAAAAGATAATGTTTGAAATGTTCTCCAAATCATATTCCACTTTTAATTATATTCTCTTTGTGTTACATACTGCTGCATCAACACGTCAACCTCACAATAAACACAACCAAGCCATATAGGCATTTTTACATGCACATGTGATTACAAGTCCAAAAAACCTTTTACAAAACTACCAAGCAAACGAAGACACTCCATTTTCTACACATTCTTTAACAACATAACACAGAGTGAATCATTAGTATCCAAAAATACTGTGCTTGCGCTGAAGTCAAACCCATAGCCACATTATACTGACGCTGTGCACTCACAAAACACCACCTTTTTACAATACAGAAATCAGTTCATTGTCAGTGCCATGGAAAGGTGAGCTCAGGTGGGACCTTAACAATAGCAACAAATCTCTTTACAAACCTAACAACCAACATACCATGTGTTCAACATTCCAAACACAGTTTTACAGCACTAGAATCAGTATATCATCAGTACCAGGAAAGATTGTGCAAGCACCTTTTGTTGCAATGAAACCCAGGTTTGCTACACAATGAAATTAAATGCTCAGCAAACATTAGCCCTTTACAACACTGCAATGAGTACATCATCAAAAGCAGAGAAATGTGGCCACAAGGCCTAGCCTGCAGACACGCCCATGATAACTTCTCCTTTGCATTGATGAAAACAAATCCCACAAACCTCTTTACAAAGCAATTAACAAACCTTCTACAGAATCAACACTACAATACTACAAGACCTACATGATCATCGCCAGGAAAATGTTGGCCTGGTTTGTTTGCAACAACCTGACCCAGGCCCTTTTTACAATGCTATTGAACACTCAGCGAGTACTACCTCTTTACTACACTGCAATGAGTACATGGTCAGTGCCAAGGGGGAGTGGGTTTAGGGCATGTCCTGCAGCCTCTGGCCAGGCCCCATGTCCACTTTCCCTGGCACTGATGACAAAACCCACACACCTTTAAACAAAGCGAGCCATCAACCTGCCATTTGCCCAACATTGTGCACACACTGTTACAACACTACAAACAGAACATCATCAGAGCCAGAAAACAGACATTAAGGTATCTGTAGCCTCACTTTCCAATAGCAGTGTTGCACGCAGCAACACTCTTTCATATATTAAAACACTACAACTAGGCACAAAGAATCCCAGACACAATTATCAGAGAAAAATATTTGGGGACAGCAATGATGTTCGTGGACAACATTAGAAAAAGCCTACTTGTTTTGTAGCATTTTACCCACATCTACAGACCCATAATTCGTGGCACTCACCCTCCCTGACAGTACAGGACATTGTGAGACTTATAAAGTACTTTTCCCCCCAATATGAACCATGCACGCTCTGCTGTCCTCTGGTGTGTGCGCGTGCATCGACACAAAACCGGCTTCTTCATTTGACTCATTTATAAACATATGTCATGCAAAACTGACCCCCTTGCACCCCGCCCACCGAAGTTGGAGTGTGCACAGTACCACCATAATATTTTGTTTCTGTGACTTTTTTCACCACACTGTTCACATGCGTTGTTCACAAAACAAATATGGCAGCGATTTCAACAGTGTTGACGTTCCACACATTCGTCGTCTGATAGATCAGCACCTTTCTAGGCTGTTCTTGAGCATCACAGCACCTTCTGATTGGTCAAACAGCATTCACAGGCACCGAATCAGGAAGCGAGCATGGACCGGAAATAGATATCATTCATTATTTTGACTCTACTTTTTGGCCATTTTTAAAAAATGTGTTTGAAGGATTAGCACCAGATGTACAGAAACATGCTTTTGGGACCATGCTGCCGCTCCTGCCACAAGTTTGATGAAAATCTGTCCCGTGATTTGGTCTATTAGAGGAACAGAAATTGGGCCTCATTACAAGTCAGCCGGTCCGGAAACAACAGTGGCGGTAAATCCGCTGCCACGTTTTTTCCGTCTCGCTGATTCCGAGTGCTGCAGGCAAGAGGTGTCACTCCCGCCAGGTCTGACCTGACGGAAATAACACCACCCGCCTGCAGGCGGACATGGAAACACCGGCTCCATCATAGACGGAACCAGTGTTTCCATGGTCCCCATCCCCATGGAGTCCTATGGGAATGGGGATTTACAGAATTCAGCCTCCAGAATTACCGGGTCACCGGGGTTGTAATGCCCCGGTGATTCCGGCAATCACGGAGGCAGAATGGTATTACCGGTCCGGAAGCAGCCTGCCAGTTTTTCCGGCACAGCTACTGCCGGACTCGTAATGAGGCCCATTGTCTTCAATGTGAGTAAATAAGGATTGAAAAAATATTTGGGCCCCCCATATAATATGATTGCTTATTTATAATGCGCTTAATACCCAGAGGTTTCTAAGCGCGGACCCGGGGATTGAACCTGTGTTGCTCCGTGTCGTCTTGCTTCCAAGGCGAGCACGTTGCCCCTGATTCTGCTCTCCCCTTTAGAAAATCATACGAAACTTTCCCAAAAAATTCATGGACGGGACTATATTTTCTGTGGAAAGTTTCATGCAGATGTGTGGAATGGCACCATATTTATAAGAAACCCAAAAAGTGTTCTTCCTATGATATGATAGGTTATTTATAATGCGCTTAATCCCCAAAGGCTTCTAAGAGCGGATACGAGGATCGAACCTGTGGTGCTCCGTGTCATCTTGCTTCCAAGGTGAGCACGTTGCCCATGAGCTATCCTCCCGAGACCTCCTGTAGAGAGTGCAACCATAACTACTGGGTCGCCATCAGCCACCCTGTAATATTTATACAAATATTTGTTTTTCTGGACTAGCTCTAAAACAGCCTCACTATTAGCATTACAAAATGGTGGAATGAAGAACTCAGAAAGAAATGTTTATATATTGGTGAATTCGGCTGCGAGAGTGAGCATGGCAGCAAACGCCCTCCTTGTTCCAAACTAGTATGCTGATAACTCACCGATGCCTTTGGTCCCTTGGTTATCTACACCAAGCTAGAGTATCACCCCTCCATGCTGTTACTGTAGTAAAATGAAGGTTGAAGAAATAGATTTGTTGTTTGCAATCCGTAAGATTCTCTGTTTAACAGAAACATTATTCCCTGAAAATCCTCCCTAAATTGACTCCTTAATACATAGCTCACAGAGTTTGACGTGATATATCATTATCAAGAACCCTTATCACCATTACAGTTCATTCAAAGATTCTGCCTCTTCTGGACCATCTCAGCTGGTTAAAATGGCTTGGCCTATTATGGTACGTAATCTTAATGGCAGGTTGAAAGGGAACTCGGCTACCTTCCCGACTCTATAGAACACTGTACAGGTTACGTATACAAAATGGTGTTAACCACTCGTTCCAATACTGGAATCGGTGGTTAATGCCATTCGTACCCCTCCGATGGGCAGGGGCGGGGATGATTTAAAGTATTTTCATTCCATGAATGGGCCGCGGCGGCCCATTCATGGAACGAAAAGACTGTTCAAAGATGGCTGCCATGGAAAGGGAAGGCATGGCTCCGTACTGAGCCCCTCTTCCCTGTCCATGTCGGCCTCTCGCATGGACAAGAAGAAGAGGAAGGTGCAGCGGCTTGTGCAGCTGCCACAATGAGGTAAGTGGGAAGGGGGATTAGTTGTAAAGGGGCCCATGGATGAGGGAAGATGGCGGGCGGGGGAAGTGGCCATCAGGTGGCTTAGAACGCGTGCTAATATCAGGAAATTCAGCCTGCGCTCCGAGCCTCCGATTGGCTGACTCCTCCACCGAGGGTGATAATGAATGTTTCTGCATATCCGATGATGATGTGCTCCATGTATTGTGGTGAGGACCTTTTGCTCCTGAAGTGGTGTGAAACATCTGTGTGCAATGAGCAGTGATCTAAAAGGAACAGGACAGGCCGGGCCAGCACCGGAGGAGGAGCGATAAGTGGAGAGTCGGGAGGAGTGGAGTAGGGAAGGGGCCCAAACAGTGTGGGGAGTGGAGCGAGGAAAGTGTAGGGGTAGTGGAAGGGCTTCTGGGGATGTCCCAAAGAAAGTGAGAGCAGGGAGACGGGTTGGGGGAAAATAGATATGGGCTCCAGGCATGTCCCTCAGAAAGGTAAGGAGGGGAACAGGGAGACAGAGTGCACACACACACACACCCGTTTCATAATTCCCATTGCGTGAGAGTCTCATCACAATGGTAGTTGCTACAAGGATCATTATTGCAATAAACACATAGACCCCCCCATGACGCTTGATCTCTCCTACTAGTAAGTAGCTGCTCGTCCATGTACCAAACTATGTGTTACATGTTGATCCTGACTTTGCAACATGTGTATTCACCTGCATGTATGATATGCCCTCGGAGGCATGCACCGTCACAGCACAAGATATGATTGGACCTCCTTGATGATTGACGGCAGTGAACAACTTTTCCTGCCCGCTTAATAATTGCAAAATCTACAGGAACTCTATATTGCCATGCTCCACCACACAGCCCTGTGTGTCCCAGCTCTCCAGCCCACCTCATGCCATTCTTTCTATATAAAGTCCTTGGCCCCATCATGCGCCTGATGGTCTGGAATTAAGGTTGCCAGTTAGGTATGCCTGCAGGGGCTGTTGCTCCCGGCAGCTCTGACCTGCCAGGCCAACCGGCCCCTGCGGGCATGTTTTTCACAGAAGCACTGGCACTGTTAACAGTGCCAGTGCCAGTGCTTCTGTGTCCCCATTCCTGTGAAGTCCTATGGGACTCCATGGGTATTGGGACTTACACTTTCTTCCGCCAGGAATTGTAATGTTGCGGTGGCACCGGGATATCAGCTGGCGGAAAGGGTGTTATGAGTTCCGCGGGTTACCACCAAACTCGTAATGAGGCCCATTGTAATATTGTAATAATCAAATTCCAGAGCAGAGCTCTTTCTGCATGTCACTTGTGCTATGATAAAATGACAATAAAAACATGAACAAAACAGATCTATTCTCTCTAGTGGGTACTAATTGTTCACTAACCTGCTGTTCTGAGGAAATTGTCTAAAAGCCTGCATTTTATATCACGTTAACAGCAATTATGAGAACATTTATATTTGCACCATAATCATACAATGGGAAAGGACTATAGAACTTAGTGAGCGATCACACATCAATGAGGCACAGTGACAGCCAAGGCAAATTGAGCTACAGAAATTAGTTCCAGAGATTAAATGTTGTCTTTATTCATGAAGAATCACAAGACGGCTCCTGAAAATGAACTGACGTAATCTCTCGTGCAACATGTTCTGCTATGCTTGAATCTTTTATTTAGTAAGGGTGGAAAAAATGAAGCCACCACGCATGATTATTTATTTATTTATTAGTGTTTAAAAAAAGCGACAGTCACGACAGCATTTGCTTCACATCATCCCAAGAAGAAATAAGGAAAGGCTGAGGGGAGGGAGGAAGGGTCGGAACCTTCAAAGCCTTGCAACATCCAGGGGTCCTGAAGTGCAAGGGAAGGGGCAGGGGATAAGTGAAGAAAACCAGGGAGGTAAAATGCAGGACACAAGTGTGGCAGGAGAACAGTCAACATGATGGAAAGGCCAGAAAATCTGCAAGGTTTTGGGAATCAACAATGTCTGTATGGTTGTAACCATCACCAACACCATGAATCCAAAGAAAGTCTGGCGGGAAATTCACCGTCTTAATGACTGTAAGACTTTTGCATTGAAGGCAACTCTCAACTAGAACTGTGGATTGTTTTTAACTGTTATATATGTTCCCTGCTTCCAGCGGTTGTTATGCTCTTTTAGATAAGGTAGATATTCCAGACCGGCATTTCATGCCACCCGTTCCTTTAGCCTATATGGTTTAAAATGCTCCTTTTTCTACCCATCGCTTTGGGAATGCACTTTCCTGTGGGTTTTTCTTTCACCAGTCATTTTATTCTGCACCATGTGATGAAGAAAACTGGGGGACTTCAAAAGCAAATGCATTGTTCTGTCTCCGCGTAGTATTTTTCGTCAAACCCAAAAAAGGTATCAAAAGCTGCATCAGGTGTGATTTTAAAAGCAGGCTATCACAAAACCAGGGTGTTCTTAGCATTTCTGGTGTGTGATAATGCTGGCATGTGCTTGACAAGGCTAGAACCTCGGCCTTGTCAAGCGGGGGCGGGAACTCCTCTCAGCTGGGGTTGGAGGCCTACCAGGGAGTAATCCAGAGCGAGTCGTACCCTGAAGTGGACGGTGGCAATTCAGTGGCCCTCTAGTTCCTTGCATATATCTCAGCAGTACACCTCGATCTCAAGCCATGCTTCAAATACTAGATACTTGCGAGTGTTTCTCGTTTACTTCTAGAGGCTCATTGACGGAGTAAGAAATCCAGAGAAAGCATCCAAACGAGATCCATGATCCTGTGTCTGCATTTGTTTAAAAAAAAAGCTGTAACCGCAGCACCAACAACACGCAGCATAACATTCCACGATCAGCAGTGGGAAGAGGGAAACCCACAGAGAAAGTGGATATCTATGGCCCCAATATGAACCAGCACCGCAGGACTGAGTAACCTGCAGCAGAGAGAGAAGCTGTAGCGATCATACACGCCAGAACAAAGCACTACGCGTTGCCACCAAACAACTACGCCAAGCATGTGCAAAGACCAGCAAGCTTCTGAGACCACCAGGGACATAAATGGAGGACCACCAACCCCTCCCCATGGAACTTAACTTAGGGGCACCCCAAAACCGCCCCCAAAACACAACAGTTGTCATCCCGGGCTGACATTGTTATTCTGCGGTGGACCCACATGAAGAAAGTGGGAAGAACTTAGCCCGCCACATATGGCTTTTTATGTCTTCAACCTGCCCCGGGTGGCGTAGACAGGGCCAGATTGCCCCGGGACAAGGATGCATTGGCAGTAGAGGGAGCAGTGAAGTGGGAGAATGGAACAAAAGGCTCCCACCAATCCCCTCACGCCCCTGGCCTAGGGGATCGCGGCCCAGACACCAACCACGAGAGGAGTTTGCCTATCTACCAGACGACCGAATACCCTGGTACAGGAACATACGGATGTGCCCACCCGCCTGCCCACCAGCCTGCCCTGCCCATGCCGACACCTGCGGCATGGATGAACTCGACTGAACCATTCAACAGTAAATAAACACATTGTTAGAGATGCCATGACGACCTAGCCAACGGTCAGCACACCCGTGCAATCATGCACACTGATCACTCCCACACCAATCCACACGAAGAACATATTCAGTGCTATGACATAGCTGACGGACACGCCCACTGACGCGCACCGCTATTATTTTTCACGTAGGTTTTCAAAATGCAGAAACGCAAGACGCGCAACTAACTCATCTAAAATGCTTGCTGACGCTTCTCCTAACCCATACATTGCAATGAGAAATATAACGAAGACATGATACTGGGGATAAAGCAACATGACACCGTAACTTAAAGCGCCATGCATCAAACATCCCCACCTATGCACCAGGCCCAAGTAGGCCGCAAGCAAGAGCCTCCATGAACATTGAACAAGCAAGAGTACAATTGTTGACCCTGCAGAGTGAGCCCGGCGAGAACAGACAGTCAAGGGCACAATGTTGCAAACTCGCATGCCACAAGCCGAAGCCAAGGTCAGACCTGCAAACTAAGCCAGACACACAGTGGAAAATGCAATATTAAATGTGCAGAATTCTGCCTCAACCACGGTCTCTCATCACGTGACCAAGCCGAACCTGACAGGGTGCCAGACCCAGGAGGAAGGAGATGCCTGGATCCCACGTTTTTGAGACACAGGCAGCAACAATGAAGCGACCCAATGGAGATCTGTGTCGATGGGAGTAGTCTGCCCTCCAGCATATGAACAAATCCTCGCATTGTCTGCACATACCCATAGTTATACATTGTTGCAAATGACAGGTGCACCGCGAGCTGGGAACAACGATGGTCCCAGACTGGGGGGCCCGCGAGTGGACCAATCAGAACATGGAGCACTTATCACTGACGCCATTAACATTAGCCAAACCTCAGGGGTCTTCATGTAACAATTTTCATGTATCTAATTGAAGGGACAACCCAAATATACCACCTGACTGACCCTCAACCACTAACAGCGTTCTCCATACGTATGCTATACTAACCCTACCACTCGAGGAACCAATCCAGAGTGGCGATAGGTTTTTTGCTAAACTTTCCCAGGTGACGCGAGTAGCGCGTCATACCGAGGTAAAAAAGGGCCTGCGAGCCCCACGGAGAGGGAATCAGGACGGACGCGTACGATCCTTGACCCATCCCTGCCGTTTTTTAATAAACAGCAGAACCACCTTGCTTCTTGCGTGTGCCTCATACTCATTTTTGGGATACACGGGAGGAGTTGGGGCCTCCCTGCCCGGGGGTCCGCGGACGGCCAGCAGACCCCGGCAGAATTTCCCCCCGACAAGTTGGAGGCACTGCTGAGATCTGTTTAAGATCTGCTTTTATTTTATTTTTCCGAGTGCTCCCGTTGCGAGGAGGCCCGGCGGCGCGGCCCCCTCTGCCGCTGCCCCCTTTTGAGGACTACAGGACCATCGCGGAACTGCGAGAAGACCGGACAGCGCAATCCGGATATTGGCCTTCGGGAGCCGGTTGAGAAGTATCCCGCCCGCGGTTGGCGAGTGTCCAGACATGGTCCAGACGAGGGGAGGTGGCGAGCCGCTTGGAGGGGTGCACGCAGTCGAGCGGCCCCGCATCAAGAGAACTTGGTGAGTATGCCACGCCCAACAAGCAATGTGAAATTGTGAGGGAGGGGGGAGGAATAGAATACGGGAGGCGGGAGGTGTTACACAGGTGCGCGGCGAAGGTTTGATAAATTAGTATTGACGATGAAGTGAATGGTAGCTGGACAAGTGCGAGAGCAGTCTGCTACGTTACGGAAGAGGAGGGGGCGGAGCACGAAAACGTGTAAGGGTGTGTGTGTGTGCGGTTTCCTACGATTTGGTGATTATTGATCAATGAGTAGATGAGGATCCCTATTGATCGAGCAGGAAACTCGATAGATAGATGACGTTTCCCTGTAGGTGGTAGCTAGCTGGTTGCCTAATACGGAATATAATTGGCTGATTAAGCCTTCCTGTCGAGGGGCGTATCACACGCGAGGCGACGCAGCGTGCGCAGTGCGATTATATTGTTGATTACCTTGTTCCAGGCGTGACAAGAGGACAGCTGTGGGGTTAACGGGGGTGGATTGCAAGCATATTTTGGCCTTTTAAAAACATGAAAAGAACTTACCAGTAGTTTTGGAAGAGATCGGTGACGTCACCAGTAGGGCTTTCATAGGATATCTCGAACGCGAGGCAGTTTTCGGAGAGTGGTGGGGAAGAGAATAATGGTAAGGGAATGAAGAAGGAGATAAACTGTAACGAGTAGATCGGGGCAAGGTGAAAAGGGGGGGGCGTGGCAGCGCACGGAGAACGCCGGCCACGACAAGTGAAGAAAGAGGAGGAGGGGTAAAACAAAGTGGGACGGCTGAATAAGAACGTCATACAGGGCACACAGCCGCAGGGGGCTACGTGCGCCTCGGCCGTAGGGGGCCGTAAAGGTGTTCGGTAAAGGAAGAAAAGAAAGAAAAGAATATATAAATGTAAATGCTATATTTTACTATTTTGTTTTAGCGGACAATCGCAAGTCCCCAAAATTACGGGGCCAGGTAAAGATCTGAAATTGTATAGCATACACTGTTAGCAAGTTAACCACTACTATATAGAGGGAGGATAACAATTGAAGTGCTACTATGTCACACGGGACAGGATCGGGAGGGTGGGGAAACACCCTCACTACCCCGCTGCAGCATATATGTAAAACACGGTCACCCCATAGGGAGAAACTGATCAAATACAGCATAGAACGGACACGGGGGACGGACAACAAAATGACGACACCATGGCCGCCTAATGGCAGTTTCGATCCATATACCCAACATTCACTATTAACCCATCTGCATAACACATA
This sequence comes from Ambystoma mexicanum, assembly GCF_040938575.1. NCBI lineage: Eukaryota > Metazoa > Chordata > Amphibia > Caudata > Ambystomatidae > Ambystoma > Ambystoma mexicanum. The sequence goes on along the minus strand of NC_090936.1, from coordinate 67,889,751 downwards.
CAAGGGGAAGAAGTTGACACACCACGTGGAGGTGTTTAACTTATGGAGGATGTTCCAAGGGTCCCAACCAGGTCCAAACGGAATGTTCACTATGGGGGAAACAATGGAAGCGAAGATTAAGGAGGAAGGAGAGAATGGGGAAAAAGAGAGTGAAGGCACACAGAACACGGGGAACGAACAAGAGGGAGGAGAAAAGAGCAACAACTTAAACGAAAAGGAAATAAAAAAGGAACAGAGCGACGATATGCCCCTAGCGAAGGTAGTGAAAACGGAGGGAGGGGGGTTGTATCCTTTAAGAGAACTAGGAGAAATAGTAAGAGAACAATTAAGGGCGGCTGAGGGGTACTCGAACCCGGCATACAGCCCGCCACCATATACAGCTACAGGTGGCCACACGGGAAGGGAGCGGACTAGTACGACGGGATCAGCTCATAGGAAGACGCCCGCAGGGGAGGGGAGGACTGGCGAAGAGCAGATCGCGAAAATAGGACATGATGAGTGGGTAGCTGCGCAGGTACTATTAAAATTACGAGTTTCATTAACAGGAGAAGAGAAAGAGGTAGTAAGGAAAATGGACGAGGATAATACCAGGAAGAGTGAAATGAAAGGGGGAGAGGGGAAAAGAAAGGAGGAAGAGCTGTTACGACAAAAGGAAGAGATTTTGGAGGAACGATTAGCAGAATTAAGGGATGAGCAGAATACACTGATCAAGCAGCTCGAGAGGGAGAAAAGAGAGACAGCACGGGAAAGGAAAGAAAGTAAGAATGAGTTGGAAAAAATGACGGAACGAACTGAGGAGCAAAAGAGAGAAGCCGAAAGGGTAAAGGCAGTAGCAGAAAGGGTATCCAGAGCAGCACTGCGTGACAAGGAAAGAGAGGAAGAAGAGAAAGAAAAAGAAATGGAAATATGGAAGAGGAGATTACTATCGGAAACGACAAGGAAATACGAAGAAGGGAGGATGATAGAGGGTATCTTAGAGCGGGAAAGAGCGAGATGGGAAAGGAAGAAAGAAGATGAAAGGATATTGGAAAAGATGAGTAGTGAAGTAATGGAGGAATTGAAAAAGAAAAGAAAGAAAATTGGTAGAGAAATAGCGGAGAAAAATGAAGGGGAAAGAGAAGATAGGAGAGGGGAGAGTGAAGTAAGGAGGTATGTACACAGAGACACAGAAGTAGCAACAACATCAGCACAAAGGGGAGCAATTGGTAATAAAAGAAACGGGAGGAACGGATCTAATAGACTTAAAAACAGTAACCATTAGGGGGAAAAAGACAGATTGGGGTTGCCATTCCTGGATGACTTTTGTAGTGAGGAAGAAGAAGGAATGGAGAAGGAAGGAAGAAATAGTGAAAGGGAAAGCCTAGATAAATTATACATCACCCGGACAAATAGAGGATCACCATGGGCCTGCAGGAGAAAGGAAGAACTGGAGGGAAGTGAGGGGGAAGAGCAAGGAATGGCGGGAAGGCAGACACATGCAGCTACACCCTCATCATCCCGTCCAACATGCTCCACCACCCCACACTCATTACGTGCAGCATGCCCACCTAAACTCGCACCCTTCCCCCACGAACTGACACCCTATGCAGGCAGGCTTAGAGACCTCCCTGGACGCAGGCAGGGAGAACGAATACACACGCCCACATTAAATAAAGGAAATGATGAAAGAAGGGGAAGAGATGGAGGAGAAACAGTTACGAGCAGGGGAAATACAGACGCAATTGACGATGTAGAAGACACGGAAGAAGAGGAGGGGTGCACGGACTCGATTTTGTGGAACCCAGGGGGTCAAACAGGACACAACTTAATGCCACTTCTCGAGAGGGGAGGGGTTAGACCACAATACGTCCCTTGGAAGCATGCAGACAAGGAAAATATAAAGTGCAGGCTCCCATCATTAAGTGGAGGTGTGGGAAAATGGATATATGAAATGGAAAAACACACCGCCGGACAGAAACTGGCAGTGGGGGATGTAAAGGGCCTTCTAATATCAATATTGGGGGTGCAGCAGATGACATATGGAAGAGAGCAGGCTTCCCCGGCGTCACAATAACAAACACATCACACGATGGGGCACCATTCGCAAACTGTAGACATGCATTATGGCAAGCGCTGAGAGTACAGTACCCAGACACATCAGACATAGGAGCAATTACCTCACGCAAGATGCGTGAGAACGAAGATCCTGTTGATTATATCCAGGAAATTCAAGAGAAGTGGCGTATGGAAACTAGAGAACAATGGGACAAAACACCAGCAATATTCTATCATATACTAATACAAGGGCTCCCAGAAGCAGTTCAGAAACAACTGAAGAAGGTAGTGGGGATGGAAGCAAAAGCATGGCCAGAAATACAACTGACGATAGTACATCATTGTAGGACATGGCAAGAAAAGATGAAACAAAAGGAAGAGGTTAGAAAAGCGGAAGAGGCTACATTGGTACAGAAAAAACGTACTAAATACACGTTGGAAGGTGCACTAATAACTACACCTGCAACAATGACTCAAAACCCCACACAAGTAGTGGCTGCACAAGATCCCTCCCAAATACAATCATCACAGATTATAGCACAACAGCTGCCACCACCCCAACCATACACGACTAACATGGGAGGAGGATACTCAACGCCAGGAGCCGGATATTATAATTACAACAGGGGAAGGGGAGGAATGATGAGGGGGAGGGGATACGGCTATAACACACAACAGCAAGGGGGAGGATTCAGAAATGTCCACCCCTCCGGGCAACCAGTATACCAGGACAATTCGGGGAGCTTTCCATGGCAGAACAGGGAACCACCGGTATGTTGGATTTGTGGATTACTAGGGCACATGTCACGCACATGTAGAATGAGACCAGGCACACCATCATGGGGAGAACAGGGACAACAAGGACCTACAAGGGAACAGCAGGACACCCAACAACAGCAGGCACTGCAACCGGGAAATGTGCAGCAACAACTAGTAACACAACAACAGCCACAGGCATATTCACTACCACAACAACAGGTAGCAATAACACAACAACGTCAAGTGCAGCAAGTACAGCAACCAGCCCAAATTCAAGACCATAACGTAACCGCTACCAATACACAACTACAGCAAACACAACTGGGAAGGGTGACGGTCCTGGGACACAACCCTTACACAGGAAGTGGTCAATCATTATACCCACAATAGGACAGCCCGCAGACGGCCTTGGTGTGTCCCATCCTGTCGGTAACACCTAATAGTGCAGAGGAACCACGCATAGAGGTAACGATAGGTGACAAAAAATTGTCATTCCTTGTTGACACCGGGGCGACCCGGTCTTGCATAAGGGAAGGTAAATTTAAGATGTCAGGTGAAGCCATGAACACCCAAGGATTCTCTGGGGCTAGGGGGTTGGTTCCCTTTACTGATAATATTCCCTTATCAATAGGGGATTATGACATGTCCGTCCTGCTTTTATATTCTAGGGCCTCACCAGTAAACATACTGGGGAGAGACATAATGAGCAGGTTGAATATGACGATCTCCTTTACGGAGGACGGCATTAATTTGCTCCACTCCAGGAATAAACATGCTCACTGCACGACAAATTATGCAAGCATATTGTGGACAGACAGTGATTAGGGCTGAGCCAGTAGATGGCGAACTATTCCAGTACGGAACAGACATGGCATTCGCATGGATGCCAGGAATAGAAGGAAAGATCTGGAGGAGGCCCACAGCCTATTTGTTTAGACCAGAAACACCAGCCAATGAACCAGAAGGAAAGGTGATTTCAGTGAGCATGGAGAGCATTATAGCAACTGCTGATTATATCGCAGTACATGCCCAAGACAGAGAAGGAAGAGCATGGAGGGCAGTGATAGCCCTAGCTGAGGGATGCAGGCTCACTCAGGTGTCAGACGAAGAGCTCTTTTCAGAAGAAAAGGAAGAAGGTGAAATGGTATTTATGATGAGTGTAGAAATATGGCTAAGAGTGACATACAAACAAGTGGCACAGAAAATTGCAATGGCACTTGAAACACCCACATCCACCGCAGTTCCCTTCCTTGAGGAGGATATGGCAAAAGTCCCAACATCATTATGGACTACTAGTCCCTATGACATGGAGTGCATAAAGAGTATAGGGGGAGTAAGAATAAAGTTGAAAAAAGGTGCAATGCTCCCTAGAGTAAAGCAATACCCACTATCAAAAGAGGCAGATGAAGGCATATATGAAACAATAACGGCCCTTATAAATAATGGCATATTGGTACCATCAGAATCACCATGTAACACAGCTGTATATCCAGTGTGCAAAGCTAAAGGAGGGTCTTGGCGTTTCATCCAGGACCTCAGGCCCTTGAACAACATAGTGGAATCAGAATACCCCATAACAGCAAACCCGGCCACAATATTGTGTGGCATTCCAGCAGAGGCATCACGATTTACAGTGATTGACCTCAAAAATGCCTTTCTCTCAATACCCCTGCACCCAGACTCACAAGATCTAACAAGCTTCACGTACAGAAACACAAAATGGAAACACACCAGATTGCCACAAGGGTACTGCGAGTCACCCTCAATTTTCAACAGAGTAATACAGATAGACTTGGGAAACATTGAAGTGGAAAGCACAGTGTTGCAGTATGTTGACGATATAATAGTTTGCAGCACAAGCGAAAAACAATGTAGAGAGGACTCATTGAAGATGCTGACAATATTGGCTGAAAAGGGTTACAAGGTCGACAAAGAAAAGTTACAGTACAGCCAGGAACAGGTACTATACATTGGCCAGCTCATATCCCAACACGGAAGAAAGATTGCACCACAAAGAGCACAGGCCATATCAAAAACGCCGTTGCCACAAACGGTGAGGCAACTGCAGCAGTTCCTGGGACTGTGCAACTACTGTAGAGCCTGGGTATTTGATTACAGCTCATACATAGGACCCCTACTTGAGGCATTAAGAGAAGCTAACAAAGGGGAGAAAAAATTGGGGTGGACAATGGAAATGAAAGAGGCCTTTGATGAACTGAAAGATGCAATATCAACTGCTCCGGTACTGGCCACCCCAGATTATGAACGACAATTCTTTATATTTTCACATTGCGACTCAGCAGTAATGAAAGCAGTGTTGGCTCAAAAAACAAGCATGGGTTACAAACCAGTAGCATTTTACAGTGGTCACTTGGATCCTGTAATGTTAGGACATTTCCCTTGCGAACAAGGTCTCGCCGCAGCTGCCTTTGCGGTAGAGAAAGCATCATCAATTACAATGGGGTGCCCAACCACACTATTTGTGGAACATGCACTATTTGCAATATTGAACAAGCCTAAGTCCACACTAACCACATAGAGGGCGTCAGGTTATGAGATCATCTTATCTAGACCAGAATTATCAATCGTTAGATGCAGCACAGTTAATCCTGCAAGGTTTATAGCGGAAGCGATTGAGGAAGGCGACTATGCACATGATTGTACGCAGACTACCGAAATGTACTCATGTACTAGAAAAGTTGAAGAGGACGCGCTAAATGGAGGAGAGCTCTTGTTCATTGATGGGTCATCAACAATAGACCAAAGTGATGGGATAAGGAGAACTGGGGCAGCAGTGGTAAAAATGACAGAGGAATGGGTGTATGTGGCGGTGAAATGCGTACAATTACCACAACATTACTCTGCTCAAGCAGCAGAATTGGTTGCACTGATCTTGGCGTTGAAGGAAAGCTTTGATAAAAGAGTAACTATATATTCTGACAGCGCATACGTCACGTCTACTGTCCACTCAGGATTGTCCAAATGGAGGAGAAGAGGGTTTAGGAGAGCTGACGGCACCCCAGTGCAACATGCTCTCTTATTAGCTGAATTAATTGAAGTAATAAATGACCCCCAAGAATTAGCTTTAGTCAAATGTACTGCACACACTAATAGAGAAGATCATATCTCAAAAGGAAATGCAGCAGCAGACGCACATGCGAAGTATGCCGCATATTTTGGTGAGATATGGAACCCCTCAGAGTCAGAGAGAGGGAGAGGGAGGGGGATAGTTAAAGAGATGTTGATAAGAGAAGGGTACACCCATCTCCCAGCCACACAGATAATGGAGTTACAAGCGGCTGCACCAATGGCAGAAAAAGAGATATGGGTAAAAAGAGGGTGTACAATGTCACCAACTGACGCACTATGGCACCAGGGTAACACTGGAAAGATGGTAATGCCATTGGCACTATTGAACACCGCCCTGAGCCAACTCCACCACCCAGCCCACACAGGCAAGGAAGTTATTGCAGCACGAATTAGGGAAGATTGGTTCTGTCACGAGTTAAATTCCAAAGTGACAAATTTTATCAGCAATTGTCTCACATGTCAACAGTGTACGGCCGGTCACATGCTGAAAGTGATAAAAGGCACTATACCCCGGCCAGAGGGACCCTTCCTGCACATCCATATTGACTATGTTGATATGATCAACGTATGTCAAGGAAATAGGTATATGATTGTAGTAGTATGCCCATTCTCCAGGTGGATTGAGGCAGGACCCTGCTCACATCCAGATGCATTTAGAGCAGCTAAATTTCTGCTGAGGGAGGTTTTCCCCAGGTGGGGAGTGTGCGAGGTACTGCGGTCGGATAACGGCCCGCATTTCTCTAATGAAATGTTCCAGCACATCACATCCTTACTGAACATCAAGCATAAATGTGCATGTGCATATCACCCGCAGGCCAACGGTAGATGCGAACGCCTGAATGGCCTACTGAAGGAGGCAATTGTAAAGATACAGCAAACGACAAAGAAGAGTTGGTTGTATTGCCTTCCGCTAGCTCTATTTGAGCTGAGAAATAGACCAGGCTCCGACCACCACCTCACTCCTCATGAGGTGGTGACCGGACGACAAATGCGCCTTCCTCTAACGCCAACATCAAGGGCATTTACAGACTATGAAAACACTGCAACTGTTCTTGGTGATGAAATGTACCAATATGTGTCTTCTTTGGTTACTAGTGTAGTGTTTGTGTCTCAACAGCTCGAGCGCACGCGGGGCGGGTCTAAGGGTTACCAGCAAGAAGACGAGGACCAAGGACCGGAAAAGGAAAAACTGTGCAAAATTGCTAAAGGTGACCACGTGCTACTCCGCAATTTCAATAGAAAGTGGAACAGCCCACGCTTCACTGGTCCTCACCTTGTAGAGGAGGTATCTACAAGAGCAGTAAAGTTGCAGGATAAGCGTGCTTGGAATCACCTACACGACGTAAAGATCTGCAAACTCCAGACCCGCCCTAGCGTCACCGACAGGGCCATTGGAAGAACAGCGACAGCATCACCCACGGAGGAAGAGACTTCTACCACAGCTGACGACCTAAGTGTCTCCATACCCTGCCACCCCCCAGATTCCCCAGAGACAACTACTGAAATAGAAACTGGTAACTCCTATACCGCCCACCCCATGGTCACACGATCAAAGAGTAAAGAGACTTCCGCCAGTTGAGCCCAAGCCCCCTGCCCATCGACCCCCTACCCATTACAGTAACCACCCAATTGAAAGACATTGTCTTGCACATATACACATGTAAACACTTGAATGTTCTCTTCTTTCTTTCTCGCACATGCAGGTACCACGTATTATTGTATTGCTAAGAAAACAGATAACTAACAAAGTTCATTGCCCAGGAGTAGATAGCTACCCTCAGACGATAACTACCCTGAAGGCCAAAGTACCTAAAGAGAAGGAGAGTACGTGTCTACTACACAGCATTTATCTTGGCCATAGAACAATCAATGCCCCATCTTCACCAACACTTGCCTGCCCTAAGAGACAGATCGCTTAGATTGGTGTGGGAACAGCTCTTCGCCTGTTCACTGAACGACTACTTGATAGGGAGAGCTTGAAAACAACAACTAACACTAATAACAAGCCTATTGAGAATTTTCAGGCGGGCAACTTTAACGTCGCAAGAATAAGCTGCCGGACTGCAGCAAGGTATGAGCAAAATGCCAGTGAGACTAGCCTCTGTAATAAAAATGATAGGGATTTTGATGATCACTGGGTTTTTGGCTGCCTCTGTATGGCAGAAAAGTTATGCTATCAATATTTTGGCTGTACCCAAACCTAATGTACCCCCACCCACGGCTGCAACAGGTGTTACGTCAGGTGGTACTAGCAAACCTCCACATAAGGGAAATAGAGTTAAACGTAGCACATACTCAGATAATAAAGGTATTGATAATTACATAACAGATTCAGCACATGTCTCGAACAACATGTGGTGCCAACACATGACCCAAATAGGTAAGCAGACAACAGAAGACAGCTGCTACGTCTGCTCATTGATCCCATACGCCATGAGCGCTTCTCGAACATTTGTTGCCACGGAAATACATGAAAAGACAGCACGATGTATAATATACCTGGCACTGTTCCAAACGAAAGGGAGATTTCAAGGGACGGTGGTGAAACTGGTGTGGAAAACACGAGACACATATCCATACGAAAACAACTTCCTCAAGACTTATTTGAGTTACCACAAGAGCAGTTTGCATGCTGAAGCATTCAGATACATGACAAGTGGTCCTGAAAAGGGAGAAACAAAGAAAGTAACACTACAATACCTACCATGTGACTGGTACGCCACTGAAGTTCCTGGTAAACAAGGATGTTGGGAAAGACCACTGGTAACAATAACAGGGAAGGTGTACATGGACAACAAATGGGACATAGGAGTGATTGGCAGCAACATGGTAACAAGAGAAAATATTACAACTATTGATGAACACAATAGGAGATCTTGGACGATTTGGGGCAAGTACGTACCCATGCTGACATGGATGGAGAAGGATGAAGACCCAATAAGCATACTGCCGCTGTCTGCACCTAAGGTATGCTACCAACATAAAGGAGAAGTGGACGTGGGATACAACACCAACTGTGCAAGCGTGACAGAGTTACCTGAGGGGGGAGCAGGAACAGCAGTATTAATGGACCATTACTGGGCCTGCGGAAACAAGGCATACCACACACTGCCCCCGCTGTGGAATGGTATATGCACAATGGTACACGTTAATGTACCATCACTAGTGGTGCCCCAGAAACATGTGAACGTGGCGAACTTCCCTAAAATGGATGAAGGAAACAAGAGGAAGAAGAGATCTGTAAAACCTCAGAAGGGGTCAGAGAACGAAAACAACAACAACAACGATGTCCTGAATAGCAAGAAGAGACAAGGAGAACCTCTGACAGGAAATTACCTATGGGGAAGGTCGGAAACAGCACTCACTTCAATCCCACCAGAACACAGACTATTCAGCAGAGCAGCAATGTTCTTCTCTTCAATAATACATCCGGGACTACAAGCTTACGCAAACGCAAAATGGCTCCAGATAACTCGATGGGAGCTAATGATGACAATTAATTGTACAGTAAATGGATTCAACGCAATAAAAGAGGAGCTGCGAGCAGTGAGGATTGTAGCACTACAGAATAGATATGTATTAGATCTCCTTACAGCAATGGAAGGAGGAGTTTGCGCAAAGATAGGACAATCATGCTGCACATTCATTCCTGCTAACGATGCTGACAATGGTACACTGACAGAAGCAGTATCACAACTGGCCCAGATGCACTCCAAAATGATGGAAGAAAGTAAAGGAGTGAAGAAGGATGACAGCTGGTTTTCAATGTTATGGTCATGGATGCCATCTTGGCTGTCGGACGGACTGAAAATTATAGTTGGATGCATAATACTGGCTGGAGCTGCACTGATCATACTAAGATTTTGGAAGGCCCGGAAGGCACGCACTACAGACGAAATGATCGAAATGGTTGGTATGCACCCCTTGATGCCGGCAGATGATGGCCAGCACACGGACACAATAATAAGAGAAAGAGAAAAACTGCGCAAACAGATCATCACCAACCACCTGGACCCACCATCTGTGAAGCTCGAAAACCCAAGAAACCCAAGGAGCTACAAAGGGAAGTGGGTATACTGCACACCTGGAGGAACCTGTGTATATATGTATTGGTCATTTGAAGACCATGGCAACTACTATGGACACCTGGGAGGAGTAAACGAAAATATGGAGAGTAAGAGGAGATAAGGGAAAAGATATGTTCGTGGTCGACAAGTCGACCAGAGGGGGGACTGAAGTGGGAGAATGGAACAAAAGGCTCCCACCAATCCCCTCACGCCCCTGGCCTAGAGGATCGCAGCCCAGACACCCGCCACGAGAGGAGTTTGCCTATCTACCAGACGACCAAATACCCTGGTAAAGGACCATACGGATGTGCCCACCCGCCTGCCCAACAGCCTGCCCTGCCCATGCCGACACCTGCGGCATGGATGAACTCGACTGAACCATTCAACAGTAAATAAACACATCGTTAGAGATGCCATGACGACCTAGCCAACAGTCAGCACACCCGTGCAATCATGCACACTGATCACTCCCACACCAATCCACACGAAGAACATATTCAGTGCTATGTCATAGGTGACGGACACGCCCACTGACGCGCATCGTTATTATTTTTCACATAGGTTTTCAAAATGCAGAAACGCAAGACGCGCAACGAACTCATCTAAAATGCTTGCTGACGCTTCTCCTAACCCATACATTGCAATGAGAAATATAACGAAGACATGATACTGGGGATAAAGCAACATGACACCGTAACTTAAAGCGCCATGCATCAAACATCCCCACCTATGCACCAGGCCCAAGTAGGCCGCAAGCAAGAGCCTCCATGAACATTGAACGAGCAAGAGTACAATTGCTGACCCTGCAGAGTGAGCCCGGCGAGAACAGACAGTCAAGGGCACAATGTTGCAAACTCGCATGCCACAAGCCGAAGCCAAGGTCACACCTGCAAACTAAGCCAGACACACAGTGGAAAATGCAATATTAAATGTGCAGAATTCTGCCTCAACCACGGTCTCTCCTCACGTGACCAAGCCGAACCTGACAGGGTGCCAGACCCAGGAGGAAGGAGACGCCTGGATCCCACGTTTTTGAGACACAGGCAGCAACAATGAAGCGACCCAATGGACATCTGCGGCGGTGGGAGTAGTCTGCCCTCCAGCATATGAACAAATCCTTGCATTGTCTGCACATACCCATAGTTATACATTGTTGCAAATGACAGGTGCACCGCGAGCTGAGAACAACGATGGTCCCAGACTGGGGGGCTCGCGAGTGGACCAATCAGAACATGGAGCACTTATCACTGACGCCATTAACATTAGCCAATCCTCAGGGGTCTTCATGTAACAATTTTCATGTATCTAATTGAAGGGACAACCCAAGTATACCACCTGACTGACCCTCAACCACTAACAGCGTTCTCCATACGTATGCTACACTAACCCTACCACTCGAGGAACCAATCCAGAGTGGCGATAGGTTTTTTGCTAAACTTTCCCAGGTGACGCGAGTAGCGCGTCATACCGAGGTAAAAAAGGGCCTGCGAGCCCCACGGAGAGGGAATCAGGACGGACGCGTACGATCCTTGACCCATCCCTGCCATTTTTTAATAAACAGCAGAACCACCTTGCTTCTTGCATGTGCCTCATACTCATTTTTGGGATACGCGGGAGGAGATGGGGCCTCCCTGCCCGGGGGTCCGCGGACGGCCAGCAGACCCCGGCAGAATTTCCCCCCGACAGCGGAATAGAAAGTGGAAACAGGAAGTAGGAAGTGTGGGTTATTCAGGTGAGGTCAGAGGAACCAAGAGACCAGCAGGACGGGGCAAGGAGTGGTGGAGTGTGGAAGGCTTTTTTAAGGAGCAAGTAAGTGGAAGTGGTGCTGCAGTGTGAGTGTCCTTGGTAGTATGTTAAATGTGGTTAGGAAGATTAGTGTAATGAGTGAATGTGGAATGTATTGTACAGGCTAAAAGAAGAGTGGTTGAGTAGTATTTAGTAGGAGGAGGAGTAGAGGGTTGAGTAGGGGGTAGTAGCATTGAGGAGGGAGTAGTAGTGTAGATGAGGGAGAAGTAGCATAGAGGAGGGAGGAGTAGTGTAGATGAGGGGGAAGTAGCATAGAGGAGGGAGTAGTAGTGTAGATGAGGGGGAAGTAGCATAGAGGAGGGAGCATTAGTATAGATGAGGGAGAAGTAGCATAGAGGAGGGAGTAGTAGTGTAGACGAGGGAGAAGGAGCATAGAGGAGGGAGTAGTAGTGTCGATGAGGGGGAAGTAGCATAGAGGAGGGAGTAGTAGTGTAGATGAGGGAGAAGTAGCATAGAGGAGGGAGTAGTAGTGTAGATGAGGGAGAAGGAGCATAGAGGAGGGAGTAGTAGTGTAGTTGAGGGAGAAGGAGCATAGAGGAGGGAGTAGTAGTGTAGATGGGGGGGAAGTAGCATAGAGGGGGTAGTAGTGTAGATGAGGGAGAAGTAGCATAGAGGAGGGAGTAGTAGTGTAGATGAGGGAGAAGTTAGAGGAGGGAGTAGTAGTGTAGACGAGGGAGAAGGAGCATAGAGGAGGGAGTAGTAGTGTAGATGAGGGGGAAGTAGCATAGAGGAGGGAGTAGTAGTGTAGATGAGGGAGAAGGAGCATAGAGGAGGGAGTAGTAGTGTAGGTGAGGGAGAAGGAGCATAGAGGAGGGAGTATTAGTGTAGCTGAGGGAGAAGTAGCATTGAGGAGGGAGTAGTAGTGTAGATGAGAGGGAAGGAGCATAGAGGAGGGAGTAGTAGTGTAGATGAGGGAGAAGTAGCATTGAGGAGGGAGTAGTAGTGTAGATGAGGGAGAAGGAGCATAGAGGAGGGAGTAGTAGTGTAGCTGAGGGAGAAGTAGCATTGAGGAGGGAGTAGTAGTGTAGATGAGGGAGAAGGAGCATAGAGGAGGGAGTAGTAGTGTAGATGATGGAGAAGTAGCATTGAGGAGTGAGTAGTAGTGTAGACGAGGAAGAAGTAGCATAGAGGAGGGAGTAGTAGTGTAGATGAGGGGGAAGTAGCATAGAGGAGGGAGTAGTAGTGCAGACGAGGGAGAATGATCATAGAGGAGGGAGTAGTAGTGTAGATGAGGGAGAAGGAGCATAGAGGAGGGAGTAGTAGTGGAGATGAGGGGGAAGTAGCATGGAGGAGGGAGTAGTAGTGTAGATGAGGGGGAAGTAGCGTTGAGGAAGGAGTAGTAGTGTAGATGAGGGAGAAGGAGCATAGAGGAGGGAGTAGTAGTGTAGATGAGGGAGAAGTACCATTAAATGGTGGAAGCAAAGCCTAGAAGGAGTGGAAGACATTGGAGGGGCGGAGTGAGAAGAAGAGGGTAGACAGAAGAAAGAGCAGCAGAGGAAGAAACAAGAATGCACGTGGCAAAAAGGCATGTTTGGGAGCAGGTGACATATATTGGCTCGTCTGATACGTTCTAATGTGATGCGTGATAATGTTAGTGATGTGTTTCTGCCTGCGGGAGGGCTGACCGGGCACATTGGAGATAGGTGAACCAAAGCAAACCTGTCAGGAAATTGAATATACTCTGGTGTGTGGCAAACGCAGTCCCCCCGCCCCTTGCTCATATTCCGCCCCTTGCCCCCATTCACAAAAAAGCACCTGCCCACACACTGGTATTTCGCATCTTCGCATCGATACATTATGTATCATAAATCAGCCCACGTGCTCGTTCTCTCTCTCTCTCTCTCTCTCTCTCTCTCTCTCTCGTAGAGCGGGAGATAAGGCTTTGGCCATCAGGCCCTCACCAGTAGCCAGCAAGTTTCTTTGAGATAGTAGCGGTCGATCTCTAGCAGGTATTGTGATGTCACAACCGAAGCGTGATAACAGATTGCAGAGCAGTAGTGATGTCATTTTCCTTTTGCAGGTCACTAGTGATGTCACAACTAGCCTGTAATAGGACAATGATCCCCCGGAGTTATACTGGTGTTGCAGGCTGTTATGTATTGAAACCCAATTAACCCAGTCATTGTTTGAAGTTGCTTTTGTAAGCAGATATGGTTGTTCTAAATCAAGGAGAAAAAAGCCCGCGTATAATCAATAGCGTATCTTTTTTTCTTGCACCGGTGGCTGATGCCACCTCCATGGATCCAGAACTAAAAGTGCATTAACTCCTCATACACATAACTGGATATTTGCAAACGAGTCCATCTGTGACCATATAAAGGCCAATAAAATCCACAGAAGGGGGAAGATGCAGGGCCCACGTGCCTTTTAGGAGGACCACCATTACATAGGCCATATTAGGAACTTCCAGCCTGCACACTTTTGCCCAGGTACAAAAGTTTGCATAATCTCGTTTTTGACTGTGACTCCCATGATCCCTCACCCTTGACTATACTGGCTAGGACTGATGGGAGTTGTAGGCCAAATCATCTCTACTCCTCCACGTTACCCACCCATGACCTTTCGTGTAGTGAGATGCAAATAATATAATGGACTGAGCTCGCAACATTGATGGAAGCTTGTCCACCTAATTGCACCCCCAATAACTTAAAAAACTCATGTTTTGGTCAAATATAGGTTGTAACTGTTTGTTGTCTGTTTGAATTTAGGCATGTAATTGTTGAGTAATTGTAACAATGTGTGTCGTTCTTTATTTTGGCTTTTAGTCATGTTTTGATACTTTGGAGTGTCTACTGGTAACTGTGAGAAGGTGGTTGCTGTGTCTGAATGCGTTATTATGCTGTTGTGGTGGTGTCTGTTGAACAACTACTAAGCAACACTCCGAGGTCACCATAAACCAACCAACCCCTCTCCCCCACAACTCTCCTTTACTACACACGCCCAGAGGGCTAGTGACACATCACACCAAAACACACAAACCACACACCCTTCCCTAATCATGCTACAAACCCAATATCTGCAGACAACAAACAACCCAGACACTGGACGCCACCCTTCCAGACACAACAAGCCCAGCGCACACAACAAAGCACACAGAGAAAGCTCACACGCACAGACGCCAGTTTCTCCTGGTGGTTCTGCACGGATCAACAGATGTGCACAACCTCTATCCTATTCCTCTTCCCTCGCTAACCAACCAACAGAGCCACGCGAACGCCTGGAGACCACGGCAATGGTAGCTGTGCACGGTATGAATGAACATAACACAACATGGATGGTTATGAGTGTGTGAAAGAATGCGACAATGTGTTTGTGTCATCCTGACTCTTGTACTGCCAATACATTATCACAACCTGCACAATACCAGGGTTTACTGTGCCATCCGTTGCCGATTTTCCATACATTGTGTTGCTTTTCCGAGGAGGGTACGTTGGGCAAAAAGGGAGCGATGTAATTTGCAGCTGACAAAGGAAGAAGGCTTTATTGCGGAGAATATAAAATGTTGCCCTCCCACTGGAACTGGAAATATGACACAGTCAGTTGTCTGCTAATTTGAACACGCTCAGCAAATTCCCTGCTGTCGCATCCCACCATCAACTTGAGCAAATCCAACTCCTGCCAAACATGCTTAATGCTCTGCAGACAAAGGGACGCTCTTCTGGGGATTGCAAGCTCCTCCAGAAATGCCTTCAGATGTCTCCTTCTCAAAAGCTCGCCTCCCATCCGCGACCGAAGAGCGTGCCAGCGGTGGGGGTGGCGTCAGCGATCCTTTTTTTACTAAATGGAATTAAAAGATCTTTTTTTAGAAATAGAAGTAACCAACAGAGATGCCCCATGCAAATTACGTGGTGTTCTGTAACTCTGCACAAAATGCAGTGGTGATGTGCTCTGCGAGGGAACCCAATTCTGGAACAAACAGCAGCCCTTAAACCAATCTAGACTATCTGAACACCATTGCATCAAAGCAGGGTTGTCCAACTCCAGGTCTCGAGGGCCGGAAACATGTTGGATTTTCAGGACACCCCTCATTAATATTCATGAGATACATTTGCATACAATGATTCTAAACGAATGCACATTCTTGCTCATGAATATTCATGAGGGATATTCTCAAAACCCATCAGGATTCCAGCCCTGGAGGCCTGGAGTTGGGAAACCCTGTATTAAAGCTTTTCAATGCGCTGTTGCACAGCGTTGACGGACATTGGGGCATCGTTTTTGGTTATATCAGGGTATACATTGTATTTATTGCAATGGTGCGGTGTTTCAACCAGAAAAACATGCATGGGGAATGTGGCAGCGATCGTAGCAGTCCCACAATTGGGTGCCTTGGAGAAGTTAGCAATTTGGCAATGTACCAATGGGCTACAAATGGACAGGGGGCAGAGAGGAGTCTGTACAATACAGCAGACTGCTAAATACTTAGATGTAGCGATTGCGGTCTGCAGTCCACCATCGGGAAGGATGATGCACGCAAGACTGCCGGAAAAAGACCACCGCTCAAAAGAGCAACGCGCTTCCTTCTATCGATACAGAGAAGTGCAGTGGGAGGGTGGGTGAGGGAAAGGGGAGTGTGATGGGGTGACATGAATGGAGGGGGCCAGGGTGGGTAGGAGGCTGAAGAGCGGGCCCAGCGGGTGCAGAGGTTGGATACCCTGAGAGCGGAGTAAAGGAGAGGTACATGCAGCGTGGGGCCGCATAGGACAAGCGGTCTTCTGCAAGATTAGTCTTAAGCATGCGGTCTATATGAAGGTTGGGAGGGGTCATGCGTTGGGATAGAGAGGGCTGTCTTCCAGAGAGAGGAGATGGAGGGTGGCCTTGAGCGCAAGTCTACTGGTGATGATATTTAAGGGGTAAGTGTGTTCCAGTGGCAGGATGCCAGGAAGGAGAGGGCCCAGAAGCAAGAAGATGCACAGACAGCGCAAGGTACAGAGAGGGCATGCCCAAGTGTGATTTAAAGACAAGTAGAATGAACTTCAAGATAGAGTGGTGTTGGCTAGAGAGACACTTTGCCTAGAAAGGGGGTAGGAAGATTTGTGAGAAGAGCGGGAGAATTTAGATGAGGGGGCAAAGGAGTAGAGGAGAAGGCCTACTAAGAGGCTGCCAGAGTAGTTGAGGTGACGGATGGAGATGAGTTTTGTGGAGTGGTAGGTACGAAGGGTACAGGTTTTCTAGATGTAGCGGTAGTGGTGCTAAACTGGTTTCAGAGTCCTCTGAGAGAGGAACCCCAGGTTGCGAGTCTTGGGGATGGATGGATTATGGTGGTCATGGGTAAAGGTGGGCATAGGAAGGAGGGGGGATTCTGGGCAGGAGTTAGATAACTTTGGTGGTTTTGGAGCAGTTAGGCATGGGAAAGTGGAGTAGTATGGATAGCCAAACGTCAGCTAGAGTTCCTCCGGGAGCGGTCTGGTATGAAGAAATAAAGCTTAAAAAAAATATATGTTTTATCAGAAGAGAGGTGGGACAAGAATCGAAAGTAGGAGATGAACTTGCTGGGTGTAGAGTGAAAAGGACAGGGCTTTGGTGGACTGCTGCTGGCAGAGGGGTGGAAGTGATGGAGCCTATTCTCCAGGAGGTGGGAAAAGATTGATCAAAGAGTTACAAGGACATCCAGAGGAATGGAATGTGTCTGTTGAGGTCCACAATGTTGAAGGCCGCGGAATGTCCAAGGAAGATAAGTAAGGAGGAGAGTTTGGATTGATGGCAGCGCTAGTGGTAAGGCAGGAGACATGGCTCAGTGCTGTTTCCGTGGAGTGGTGGCTGTGGAACCCCGCGTGCAGAGGACTCGGATAGCCTGTGAACCTCTACGTGTCTGGCGATCCAGTTGAGGATCAGCCTCTCCAGAAGCCAGAAACAGTGGTGGAGCAGAGAGACAGGCTGAAATTTGTTGGGGCTGTTAGGGTCTGCCGAGGGACCCTCTTAAGGATGGGAACAAGGGTCGCTATTTTCAAGCAGACCGGCAAGGTCCACTGTGTGGCAGAGGTTGAAGAGGGAAGCGGGATAGGAGTAGGTCAGGTCCACAAGGATTTTACAGTTTTCGGAGGAGACAGATTCTCAGGGGCTTGGTTTATGGACGAATGGGAGCCAGCTCATTGGGAGAGGCTGGGGAAAAGGAGCCAGGGCAGGGTTGGGTAGGTGTGGAGGCGGAGAAGAGATTAGGAGGCTGAGTACCAGACTCAAGAGCAACCAAGAATGGTGCAGACCAAAGGGCCAATGATAAAATAGGCTTCCATAGACTGCTTGCGCGGGCCACTGCAATGCACCGAGATAAGGACCTGGCGTGTGCAGGCAAGCTTAGCGGAGTCCACGGAGCACTGGGACCCTCAGAACCATGCATCTGTGGGTGAGTCTCAGATGATATGATATGATGAGTTATTTATAATGCGCTTAATACCCAGAAGCTTCTAAGCACGGACCCAGAGATCGAACCTGTGGTGCTCCGTGTTGTCTTGCTTTCAAAGTGAGCACGTTGCCCCTGAGCTATCCTCCCGAGATCAAGGTGCCTAACAGTGGGAGCCAGGATCAGCCTGTGAGACACACATGGGAACCCCCTGTCCCGAGAGCGGATAATGATCAGCCTGGCATATTATTTGTGATTAGAAATGTGTCGGGCGAGTAAAGGCAAGGCTACAAGCGAATGATTTTAAAGGCTGCGGCGAACCAATATCAATAACACAAGAAGCTATTAATAAAGCATAGTTGAGAGACAGAAACTCATTATTGACTCCAACTTTTAAAATTAAGGACCAGCTAAATTGATTCAACATGGGAATTAGCTCCTCAGGAGATAATAAAAATGTACTTAAATTGCCAAATAGGAACTTGCATATTTTTCATTTATGGCAATAACTAACACTGAATAGAACCGATGCATCTGCAAACATGCCAAAAAACATGAGATGTCCTCTCCCCAAAATACCGTGTCAACCTAGCAAAGCCACCTCTGGGGTTTACAATTGTAGACTTAAAGAAATACAGTGAAAGCAAACTCATGGTATAATCAGGTGCTTGTAGTCATTGTTTCACAAAGCATACAGCGTTCTGCAGCCCTCCATTTCTATTCACCCTCTTGATAGACATGATCATCCCCCATTGCCCAGTCACTTCTGTGGTCCAAAACACTTGAAACCGCAACAGGGTGCTGGGGGAGGCCTTCTACAGCTGCACAAGCACTTTGCTTCTCCATATCCAGGATGTAAATTCAGCCCAATTCCTAACCTAACGGGTGCATTTGTTTTACAAAGCACACATTCACCCCAGAGGGGCATCTGGGCGCTATTGACAGATAACAGATGTTCATTGTTACCCAACTCAATGGTACTCATTTTATGGACGTTGAAGGATGAAGGGCTGAGTGGACCTGCAGGGATTCGAACCTGTGATCATGGGGTCAAACATAAGCCCTTGCAGTGAATGCATTAGTCCAATGAGCCACAGACCCAGCGACTCCTGTACTGTCTATGGCATCATCTTTACCCGCCATAAACTCAAGTTCTGTGATCTGCGCAGTGCATTTTGGGATCACGCATAGCGAGAATGTTAATTTACAATTGGTTTCCTAAATCTTGGGATGCATAGCATCGTTTAAGACGCCAATCTGTGATGGCGTGTTCGTATTAAATGAAACACAGGTATGATTGGTTATTTATAACGTGCTTAATAGCCAGAGGTTTCTAAGCATGGACCCGGGGATTGAATCTGTGTTGTTCCGTGTCGTCTTGCCTCCAAAGCGAGCATGTTGCGCCTGAGCTATCCTCCCGAGAATGTGAAAACCAACCGGAAATGAGCCTTGGCTCTTAAAATAATTAAAAAATAAAAGACTCAAGGAAAGTGCACGGTGTGCTTTGTCATTAATGTTACATTCTTTAGGTTTTGGACAATATATTTGAACGTCATTTGAAGCAATTCAAGAAAAATCAACTACACTTACAAACTCCAGCATCAATATAAAATGCTGATCTAATAATGCCACATCTTTATATAGTGCTTCATACTGGATTCCCATTGCTTCTGGGCGCTGTAGCGATAGAGGATATGGTTGCTTGGCCCCATTGTATGTTTCTTTCTGTCTTTCATGATAGTGCTCCCACACCTTCATACTTGCCAACATGACCCATTCCAATCTGTAGGTGTTTATCCAGTCCTGTTTTTATTCTTTGCATTCTGGTACTTGTAGTTCCAATTTTCCGATATGAAACTTGGACTACACGTCCCAGAATGCAAAGACAAAACACAGGGCTTGATAAAAACCTACAGATTGGAATTGGTCATGTTGGCAAGTATGCTCTTTCAGTGTCAAATAATGTGTAATAATGCCTAACATTACAGTGTCAGGATTATTGGGGTGGCGGTAAAGAGGACTTTACTGCTACAACCCCTTTGTGATTATGCATTCATTAAGTGGGTGCTCCTGTCCTGGAAACGCAGCATTACGGCTTGGAACCACCTTTCCCACCTATCCCGGGGAGGTGCTGGGAGCTCCATTTAGGGGACATGCCCTACCCGTGCCGGTTGCTGGTAATTGACGCACATGGCAACTCCTGGGCTTGACCCACTCCTAGTAGACCTATTTCGTTTAATGGTCTGGGTCAGAGCTACATTGTTGTAAGTGGTGAGAAATTCCCTTTGGCTGGCCTGGGTCGTTGATAGATGCCAAAATCAACCCTGTATACAAAAAGTGTGACGCGGCCGGGGCACACCGCAAGCTGCAGCCCCGCATCTCTAAATAACCTGGTAGCTCCAAATTCATAGTATTTTTTAAAGAAACCAGCCTCCCTGTTTTTGAAAGATTAGAGCCAACAATACTCCCTGTTATATATTGATCACTCCATTTCATGTCTGTTAAGCTTTTTTATTTAATATTCCCTCTTTAAATTCAAAGCCAAATGTGCTTCATTTCCCAAAAACTTCAACCATAATAGGCTCAGCTGCAAGTTCTGCTCTATTATTAACAAAATCTTCGTAAATAATCTTTGATAGATTAATAAAAAATAATCCAAATAATAATTCTATCATGGACGCTGGTCATTGGTTGCCAGTTTGGCCCATCGTTTCATTCCATGTCAGCCTCGGCTCTGAGAAAGCCACCGGGCTATAGTGAACACTGCAGAGCATGAACTAAAGCCATGGCGTGTTGCCACAGTACCAGGAGGCCTCTGTGTAAGCCTGACTTATCTCGTGTAAAGAAATATCGCCGAACAAATAACGACAGGCAAATATAGCTAAGCCATAGCATAAGGAGACCCTGTCAGACAAACAAATGAGAATACAGATCATCAAAGCACTGAAAACCATAAACAGAAGCATGTGCTTGGGAGGGCAGCGGGGGGGGGGGGCCAAAGTGGACAGACCTTCGATGGCACATTGTAGCACGTATGGCCATACCGCAGCAGAGCGGCAGTGGTGAGCAACGATGTTATCCATCACATGCATGGAGCATGGTCTATCACATGGATTATAATTAGGAATTATTTGTATTCATGGTGCGTTATTACACAAAGAGGGAGAGTGTGCGTTTGTTCGTTTGTTTGTTCGCTTGCTCGTTCGTTCGTTCGTTCGTTCGTTCGTTCATTCGTTTGTTCGTTCGCTGGTTTCGTTCATTCGTTCGTTTGTTCATTCGTTCGTTCGTTCGTTCGTTCGTTCGTTCGTTCGTTCGTGTGTGTGTGAAGTGTGTGCCTAACAGTGCTCTGAGTAACTTAACCTCTGCTATATCGCATTGTCACAGGCCAATCAATGGACATAAGAGTCTATAAGATATGCAGCCTCAGCAGGCACCAGCTGCTCTTTTATATATCGCATGTAGGTTTAAGGGTTACGTCTGGTACTATTGAAAGTCTTGACAAAGAAAACACTTCCCTGCCTCTTGGGACAGACTCAAGGACAAAGGTGGAAGATATTTTAATGAATAGATTATGAGTGGTTACTCAGGCTTGGGCTTGGTTGTCATTGAGTTGTTCGCCTGGATTGTCATAAAAGACTCTCAGTTGACTTGGGTGATTTGGCTACACTCTGGCAGCAGAGTGCAGCTCTTTGATCAGAGTGGTCCTCAGTGTTTATGGGTATTGTAGTTCACTGTTCCCAGTCAGAGGGCCAATGAAGAATGCACAGAAAACTGGGGAGGTGAGAAAACCTTCTGTCTTATATTAACACAGAGAACATTAACATGGGATGAAAATAAGCAAAGAAACAAGTCTCTCTCGTTGGGTATGATAGCCTTGCAACTGCTTGAGTGGCAATATTGTCTCCCAGGGGTTCCTGAACCTTTCCCTCTGACCTTGTTTCTAACAGGTGAGTAGCCTCTACATCAGCACCACAGTCTCTTGTACAGCTGTTGGTACAGCTGGAATATCTCTGCGGGGCCGAGGGTGATACAGAAATTGCTTCAGTCCTCTGCTAACCCAATGCCCTTCGTGGCTTTTCGGCTCCCCCTCCCCTACCTCAGGTTTTAGGGTTTTCTTCCTACCACTCTGAACTATCCTGCAAATCCCTCACTAAAACACTGCCTAAGGTCTCCTCCCAGGTGGCCAGAGAAAGGCAGATGCTTCCTGATCCTGACCTTGGGGTGGAGTACTGTGCGAGAATCACCTGGGAGGAGACAGGGCCCAGGGTGGTGAGGAGATCCAATAGGATGAGACACAGTATTTTTCCTCTGAAGGGGATATTCTTACCACTATGCAGAAGAGGTTATGGTTTATTGTCATTTTAATATCTCTTAACCTCCTGCTAAAACTAAAGTGGTAAACTCTAGGGTTGTAACACCCCAACCTATTGCACTAAAAGAAGGAATCCTTCTGGTCCCTAAGAGCAACTGCCTTCCTCAATATCAAAGGCACACTACAAGGAATAGCTAACGTGTTGCCTTCTCTACCACATCTTCCTCTAATAGAGTTAAAACTTACAGCCCCTCTGTTAAGAATACGAAGGGAATTAAATCTACCCTTAAAAAAATATAAAAGAAGTGGAAAAACCTAACTTTGATAAAGTGAACTACATGTCCCAGAATCCCATAGGGACTGAGACGAAGAAGAGGACTGAAGAGGCATGTAGAAGTGGCAGACAGGCAATTAGGCCTAACAGCCTTTGCCAGGGTCGGAAAATTAACAGTAATCAGTTGCCTCACTTAAGAGGCATAAAAGGCTGCATCAGGAGGGGGAAGAAGGAAGGAGCTGGAGCAGGGGGTGGAAGGATGGCAGTAGCAGCAGAAGGAGAAGAGCATGAGGCTGGCAGTTCATGAGGAAGTTTAATCACTTAAGGGACGCTGGGATGGGGAGAAAGCAGATTTCACCTGCAAGTTCAATCACGTTCAAAACTCTGGCTCTCACCCATAAATGCCTGTCCAATTTAGCACCTAAATACCTGACATGTAAATGTATTAAAAGCCAATCAGACCGACATACCAGATCCTCACAACTACGTTGTCGCAGAGTCCCTAGATTTAATCAATACAAATCAGGAGGCAGCAGCTTCCCTGTCCTAGCATCTAAACTCTTGAACTCCCTACCTAAAGCTTTAAGAGCAGAAGCCTCATTCTCCTGTTTTAGGACAAATGTAAAAAATTGGCTTACCACCGAGGAGACTCTATAAATGTCTACCCCCTTCTGTCAATCTGTATCTAACTGTCAATATTTTACCTAATGTCCTTGTACTTAGGATGTATATATTTCCACTATATATGATGCATCTATTCCTATAGTCCATCATCCTTGTACATAATCTTATATGTTTTCTGCTTTATTTTCCATATCACTCATTGTGTTGTGACCTGTGACTGTTTCCAATCTACGTTATGCGCATAGATACCTGAGGGTGAGGTGCGCTATATAAATAAACAAATCAAATCAAGTTCTGGGGGGTTCTATGTTCACAAACCCTGCCTTGCCGTGGCTGCACTGAGAGAGACGTGCTGAGAAAGAAGGTCTTGCCAGGTGTGCCAAGTAGCTCTAATTGCAAAGCCATGACTGGGCTGAAGCCCAAGGCCCGTAGCAAGAAGCAAGCCAAGGGACAAAGGAGTGAAGGAGACACCCTGTTGGCATGGCCAGACCCAAGACACCCATGCTGCAGAGGGGTGTGCGTCCCAAGTGTGCCTAAAGCCGTAGTAGAAGAGGAAGAAGTCAGGAAGTTGAAGCAGCCTGCAACTGCAGTGTTCCTGGAGCCGGTGAGTGAAGCTTAGTGTTCAGGTTCACTCATAAACCCTTGCTGGTAACTGTTACCATCTCTAAAGTGGCTTGCGTAAGAGAAGAAGCCAGTATAAACTATTTGTTGCTGTTAAAGCTATTCTTACAATGGAAACGTATCATGCACACTTTTAGTAAAAGCTATAATGCTCACGTGTGTGAAGAAAAGTCCTTGATTTCCCATTGTCTAACTTTAAAACGTTGCAGGAGTGGTTGCGTGTCTCCAATAAAAAGGGGAACGCTTTGTGAAGTACTCTGAAAATCTGAAGCCGACGTTCACACTTGTTAAAAGATCTTACGGCATCAAAGTAAGGTGGCGCTTGACCAATCGTGATTCCCGACCAAATTAGAAAGTTTCTTCGAGTAATATGTGGGAATACAAACCCTTACAGGCACTTAAAGTTGAAGATCTACCTTAAAGAGTAGTTGCGCATGGCTAAACCTGTTATTCCTTTGAAGACTGAACTTTGTAAAACTAAGACCAAATATTCTTTACACTTAGAAGTGGATGTATTATTGAGAAGAACAACACTCATTACCCAAGCCAAGAGGGACACACTTTCTATAGTGAAGAAAACCCTGTTTAAATCAATTCACCTATCTGGCGAAGTTGTTAAAGGTCCAGTGTCGTCCTTAACAAGTGAGGCAATGTTATCTGAAGTTGGAAGTGTGGCAATGCAGCTTCGAGGTAGCCACTGGAACCAAGAAGGTATGTACAAAGCTGTGGAAGGGAGCTGGGTGCTTGTAAGACGATTGACTGTTGAAGTTGAGAGAAAGTCAGTCTGGAAGCTGAGGCAGGTTATCCTTGTGGCAGTGAGACAGACCGAAGAGGCAAAGAGGCCGCCCTTTTCCTGGGACATGGGAAAGAGAGTGCCTTGCCTACCTGTAGATGTCGAAGAGTCTTGTCTTTAAAATGCCTAACCATTCTAATCTAGATAGTTGAAGCAGAAAAACCAGAACTGTGGTTGTGTATAATATAGTCAGTGGATGTTACATTGGACTTGGTTGAAGTAGTGGCATACTGTGGAACCGATTCTGTTTTTATAGTAACAGTAGGAGAAGGGAGGTTGTCAAGAGGAAAGCAACAACCCAAGAATAAGCATCCTGACAATTATACCAAATGTACTGCAGAGGTTACAAACACTTGTAGAATTGTAGAGGGAGACGTTGATAATCTATTCTTTGAACTGTGGCAAAACAATCTTGGAAGGAAGACATCCAGGATTACCATTGGTGCTATTTCCTTGGCTGGAATTGGAAAGGGATATTTGCAACTGAAAGCTGAAGAACTGTTACCATTGGATTTTTGTTTGGTGAACTTTTGTTTCATTTGGAACTTACATAAACTGGTTCAAGACTTTACTTTCCTTTTTTGATATTTGGGGAAATTGGCTTTGTACAATCATGGTGGAGGGATTACGCAGGGATTTACACAGGACAGGTAAAGGTCATCCATATTACTGGTTGATGGTTATTCACTAATTTATGTTCTGTATAATCTACGCTGAATGTTTTGCTGTTTAGGGTGAGGGCCAGTTGGTTTCTGTTAGGCGTGGTTCTCTTAGCTCTTAGACTAGGTAGGGAATTCCCTGACAAAGTAGGTTTAGCGAGGATTTATATGCATCTTTTTCTTTTAATAAAATGTTTAATTCTGAGAAAAATACAAGCAGTTGTCTGCCTCGCATTACTGACCCCTCACACCACCCTGGCTACTACTGCTCTTTCCACCCTATTGGGGTATCGTACTTCCTCCCACTTCCTCAACCTGCCTGGAAACAATCCGGCCTCCTTGTGCCTCCTTGTGCCTCCTTGTACCTTCCTGTTCTTATTAGCTAAGAAGTAATGCTCACTATTCCTCACTCTTCCTCTCGACTGTTGGTGATTCCTACCCCTCGTTTATTACCGTCATTACCTCCTCCAACCCTGACCTTCTCTCTTTCTCCTCTGACGTTGCAACTTCCTCCTTGGATATTATCTCCTCCTCTTCCGATAGTATGTTCTCTCGCTTGGTTATGGGACTTGCGAAGCGGTTTCCCAATAGCCAGCTTTTCTGTAGTCACATCCTTTTTCAACCCATGAGGGCAGTTATGATTCAAGTTCCCAACAGTCACTGCTCCTTCGGATAAACACATACTATGTCAGTTTGTTGGGACCATTAATTATTATTTCCCAAACATAATTTTTTAATACACATGTTTTTTAGGTTCCTAGAGGACTTCCTACCATGCCACATTTCATTGAATATCCAAATTCTCAGTTTGCTATGGGACTTGAGATTCAGTTTCGTAACATTGTAAGGAACTCATGGTGGCAACAGTAAAGACAAACACAAGTGATCACAGTTCAAGGGTATTAACTAAACTGTAAACGCAGGGTGGAAAAACGCCTAACCTAAATCTAAGATGGGAGCAAGATTCGACCATCAAATGAAAAATAAGGCAGTCCTTGTGACGTCTTGTTCAAGTAAAAGGCCTATGCTAAAAAAAAACTATTGCCAAATCCTTACAACTAATTACAGAAAGAGTACGGGATAGGGTTTTCAATAAAGAAAGAAGTGTTCACAAATAATAGGTCAGGATGTGATTTCCAGTGGTCTCCCTTCCCCACGTTTTGAGCATGGGACAAAGTGGATCCCCCAAGCACAGCACACACTCGAGCTTTCTCAGCACGATACGACAGCTTCGATTCAGGTATCAGGGACAGCGATGGTCAAGGTTTACTTCTAAAAGTCTCTTGTCTTCGAGAACCTGATGCAAAACAAATAAACAAATAAAAAGTTCCTTCAAATTGTATCTCCACAAGTGCCTGGGGGGACAATCCTCTTGCCCTGGTCTTTTGTGTTTCCATTGATCGGGCTCAGGCCCCTCTCGATTTTCAGCCTCCCTCCGCCAGGTTCACTGTGGCTCTCGTTCCTATGCGGTGATGGCCTTTCACCCTAGGATCCCACTCTTTCGTGCTCAGATTCCTATTGACTGTCTGCCTCCCTCTATTAGGTTCACAAAGGCCTTTCACAAATCTTAATGTCCTTTCAAACAGTTTACTGTGGACTTCCCTCGGTCGGGTTCACTCCTGTCAACACACTGTTCATGGGGACTTCAGGCCTCGCCCCCTTTTGTTAGCATTCCTCTGCCAGGTTCAATCTTGCCAATCATGTTGTTCGCATCTTTCTCATTCATTTCTTGTCATGTGGGACTCACTTCCCTTAACTTCGTCATGCTGGACTCACTTCCCTTCGCTTCACACAAATCTGTTGGCCAAAGACGTTCGACTGTACAGAGGATTTTACAAGACCCCTGTATGACCACTTTGACTCCCTTTCGCCTTTTCCCAAGGCCTTCCTATTACAGGAGTTTCTCCCATCGGGTAATCACCCACAGTTTCCTCCCACATTGTGCTGGACTCCTCTGTTGCTGGTTTTCCCCCTTTTCCATCAATAGCTCTTTAAGCCCTTCACAGTTCAAATTAGCTGTTTGCTACTTTTCATTCAACACAGTTTGTTTTCTTATCAACTCTCCGGCTGTGATGTACCACTCGCCTTTCTTTCTCTTTGGAGTCAAGGTTGGTACCATGGAGACAAGCGTCTCTCCCTGGCTTGGTAATCAGTGGAGGAGGGTCTTGTGCACTGTTGACATCTGCTGCAACACACGCTGGCTATTGTTCCCAATCTTAGGATTATTTCTGCAGAGGTTTCATGGGCCTTGTTCAGAAAGGGCAAGGTCGCTTCTCTCCATGTCACCCTCTCGGTATGGTCTTTCTCCTCCTCTTGAACTGCTGCGCTGAGTTAGCTCTCACGTCATGCGGTCTGCCTTGCTCACCTTGTGCTCTTTTGTTCCACCTTTTATCCCTGTGGGGAAAGGAAAGGGCTGTCAGGTGTGTGAGGTTCTGGTCAGTTGCCTGACTCTGCCTGACGGGACATGTCAGGTAAACAGTTTTACTAGTTTGTTGTCTTTTGTGGGAAAAGACCGTATTCAGGTTGGAAAGGGGAGGGTTAGTGTGTCTGGTTGTCCTACATAATAATATGAGGAAAAGGTGCTATGTGGAATTACAACCCTCATACTCTCGGTGGGGTGAGAGTGATAGGGTTTGTGAGAAAGACGGGCGGGAACGGTATTGTTTTGTCTGAGCAGATGGGGAGTGCGGGAAATAATAATCAGAGGGACGGGAAAAAGAATAACTGGGACGTGGAAAAGCAGAATTCTGGGAAAGGTGGTTTCTGGGTGTAACTGCGTTTGGGATCCTAGGGCATTTGTTATATTTAAGCAAGAGAGATTAATGGGACTAAGGGTGTAGATGTATTACAGCCTACAAAGCCCTCAGGTATCTCGTCCTCTCCTCCTTCCCCGGTACAATACCGCATCTCACCCGGGGTATTTCCCCAAGCACAACCCCGGGCTCCCCTATCCAAGTGATCCTTTCTTGCTCGTCCACTTGTAGGGTTGGGGTTTGAGAATGTTGGCCCAAGATTCAGTTTCTAAACACGCAGAGTTTCTTTAGAAACCAGCTTTCTCACTTCGCTATGGGACCTGAGATTCAGTTTCTGAACATGCAGAGTCATTAGAAACCAGCTTTCTCAGTTCAATGTTACCTGCTAGGGGACTATTGCATGTCTCCTTCTGTCTTTCCAGTATTACTCCTTGGTATCTGCTCACCCATAGATGGTACAGTTCACACTCTGTTCCTCTTGGGGCATTTGCAGATCTGCAAGCTTTCCTTCTATGCTCTGTGGTGAATCCTTAGATGTCGTCCCTTCTCCAATAGTGGGGGACCCTCCCAATGTGGCCAGGGGGGTGCAGCATTGTGCAATAGTACATGGTGGGAGAATCACATAGGGAGGGAAACCACTTATGAGACGAGGGACAACCTGTTCAGGAGAACGGTGTATCCACCCACCCCTTCACAAACTCCCTCCCCCTCTTACCCTATGCATGGCAAACTAGTGCCCCATACACCATATGCATGTGTAGTAGGGTCGACCATTCCACTTCACTGCCTTATACTGAGATGAGAAACAGTAAGGACTACCCATGTGAATCCTCTAACAAAACTGGGATGAAGAAGGATGCCAGTATCCCAGTTAAAAACACATTTTTTTTTACTGAGACGAAGAAGAAGTGCAGAGTGCTGAAGAGCACCTCATGGAACCAACAGGAGTGGACTAGTCAGTATGGGCAATGTATTAGTATCCATGCTATAAAAAGGGAAGACGTGCCAAACATAAGGTCAAGCACTCCCAGGAGGAACTTCAAGAGGCCGAGCTAGACAGGAAGGAGACGACCAAACCGGGATGCTGCGCCGAGAAGGACGTTCCAAGGCTTGTTCGAGAGTGGCCAGGCCACTTACCAAGCTGGCAGAATGTAGCTTCTGGAGGCCCTGAGGGTTGGGAAGAGTGTGGAACGGGTCCCGCACCCCCCAGAGAAACGGGGAAGTCACAGAGCCGCTACACATGATAAGAAGTCCCTGAGAGCTGGAAGAAGCACACACTCAACCACAGATGCCGAGGAGAGATCGAAACCATGCGGACCAAGTCAAAAGGTACGCAGGTTACCGAATGGGTGAAGGGGAGCTAAGAAGAAGATGGCAAGTGGAAAGGCCAGGGTCTGGGACCCGGAAAGCAGTAGACGCTACAAATCATAGAGTAAAGTGATCTAGTGCCTGGCATGATAGTGAACCAGGACTATCCTGCAAGCAGCAGGGAAACAGAAGAAACCAGAATAATACTTGGCAGGATAGTGAACTGGGTATTCTAAGAAGCAAGAGAAGCACCATCCCTCTTCTTCATCACAGTACCTGGTAAAGGAGAGAACCAGGTCTCCCAACCAGGGTCTGGGACCCATGCCTAAGAAAACTTGAGAAAGAAACCAGGGGAAGGGGATCACCCCCTCTGGTGTTGTTGGATACTGAGAAGGAAGCCATGGGAAAGGGAGTCATTTCCTCCTGACATTGAGAAGCAAAGGAACCAGGGGAAGGGAGTCAGCCCCCTGGTGTTGTTGGATACTGAGAAGGAAGCCAGGGGAAAGGGAGTAATTTCCTCCTGCCACTGAGAAGCAAAGGAACCAGGGGAAGGGAGTCACCCCCTCTGGTGTTGTTGGATACTGAGAAGGAAGCCAGGGGAAAAGGAGTCATTTCCTCCTGCCGCTGAGAAGCAAAGGAACCAGGGGAAGGGAGTCATTCCCCCTGGTACTCTGGGACCTTGAGAGAGGGGAAGGAAGATATTGCCTCTGACATTGGAAACCTTAAGAGAAACCAGGAGAAGGGAGACTGGTACATTCTTGAAGAAACCTTTAAATCTTCTGTCCAGAGTCATTCTTCTGGGTCCAGCAGAGACTTTATGTCTAGATGTTTATATGTGTAAGGGAAGGAAATAGGATTTGACACAAGGGGGGGCATTTAGGATTTTGAACATTCTGACCATCTCCTTAGTTTATTATTTGAGGCACGGAAACCCCTTGTAGCATTAGGGACAGGTAATTGTTTCCATTTTATTTTTAACCAAATAAAGGTTTGTAGCCACCACTATGCCACCTTTGTGTCGGTCTCGTACATCTGCACCCTTACAGCATTTAGGACTTTTCTCAGAACTCATCTCGTTGGGACATACTCGGTGTACCAGTGAAAGTTAGATGATTTTTACTTGTTATGTTAAAGGACATTTGTACCGCGCACTATCACCACCGTAGTGGTCCCTTGGCGCTCTGGCGGCTCTGAAAAAGGGGAGGAGGAGGGGTGGGTTAGTGGGAATAAGCTGGAAAAGTGCAAGAGAGCAGTGATGTGCTGTTGGCAGCCTCAGCCCGGTGGGTCCGTTGGCTGGGCTTGGGGTGTTTTACGGTCCGTAGTCGTCGTGTGCTGTTGTGCAAGTCTATGGGCCTCATTACACGGATGGCGGAGAACCATGGCGCTATTAGCGCCATGGTTCATGCCGGTAAAATACCGGCACCGCCTTGGCGGAAAGGGGAATTACCGCCCCATTCCAAGGTTGGCGGGGCGGTAATTCCCCCTTCCACCATTGCCCTTCCCCATTCCCATTTTTGCCCCATAGGGCATAATGGGAATGGGGAAGGCGCTAATTACGGTACCGCAAATTGCGGTACCGTAATTAGCTCCCTGGGTCCCTTTGCGGGTTGGTTTTTAACGCCTGCAAAAAGCAGGCGTTAAATCCCCCAACCCGCAAAGGGACCTCGTAGTAATGCGGTAAGGATTTACCGGTACCAGTATTTTACCGGTACCGGTAAATCCTTACTGCCATCTGTGTAATGAGGCCCAATGTGTGGTATGTTTTGTTGTTGCATTGTTGTGAGGTTTGTGCAGATTGCTGCGTTTTAGGCTTGTGGTTGTGTTTGGTTAGAGTTTGAGAGGTGTATGCAGAGGGATGGAATTGTTCGTTGGTTGGTTAGTTGGCATTGCTGTCCTTGCAATTATGGGATTCCATCTAGGTGCGGCACATGCTGACATTTACATTTCTATCTAGGTGCGACGCAAGCTATTGTTCAGAAATTCCATGCGAGTGTGGCACGTGCTAACGATCACATTTCTATCTAGATGCGACGCGGGCTAAAGTTAAGAATCCTGAGTACGGCACATGCTAACAATCACATTTCTGTCTAGATGCGACGCGGGCTAAAGTTAAGAATCCTGAGTGTGGCACATGCTAACAATGTGGCAATGCTCTCACAATTCTGCTATTTTTCTTGCAAGCCTCTCATGTGGGCTGGGAGCTCTAGGAGAGTCCTCATGCTGGTGGCCAGATAACCACTTCCTTCCTCCCCAACACAGAAGCATTTAGTGTTGGCCATACCATGTACCTTTCATTCTACGCTGGGTCACGGGCTGATACAGGTGATCAGAAGCATGGCAGATATACTCAGGCATAGTTTCTCTGTGGTTCCTTAGAAAGTAGTATTTATCCCACAATCCAGATTTTGGAAATCTTTAGCCTGCTTGAATAGAAAGTTAGTTTTGAATGGTGGTGCAATGTCCCCTGCCTTATTTCAGAGCCATCGTGTGGGATGACAAAGGACTTGTCACCTAGGTTGTCCATAGCGCAGGGATCGCGAAAGTATAAAAAGAGCTTCACAGGAAGGGGAGGTGGCAGTGTTTGGAGAAAGAAGTTGTGGAGGCAGTTTGGGGCGAGTTGGTGGTTTAGGAATGTGCCTGTGAAAGGAGTTTGGAGAGAAACATGGAAGAGCTGAGTTGCCCGGTGACAAGAGTGGGAGAAATGACTTCAGGAAGTGCAGGAGAAAGACATTGGGTGGTGCTAGCAGGAAGACATTGGGCAATGGCCCTGAGAAAGACAACCAAAGGAAGTTGAAAGTCAAAAGAAAGCACAATGGGCAAGTGCGGTTGTAGCCAGGAAGGAACAAGAGGGCACGCTTAGATTACAGCAGAGGTAAGGGTGAGACCCTGATCTGAAGAGTGGAACCCACACCGCGAGGAGACACGAGCATATGGTGGGGCATCAAGGAGGACCAGCACCATGGAAGGATTAGAAAAGTGGGGAGGAGGGAAGGACTGAGGACCCAAACAAAGGGAGGGGACCAGGTCTTCTTCAGCCCCTTGGTGGAAACAGAGAGAGAGAGGGAGAGGGGACGTGTGTGTGTGTGCACAGAGAGAGAGTAAGAGAGACAGAGAGAACTTGAGAATGAATTATTATTTATGGGGAGAACTGTTGACTTCATTATTACAGGCTATGCTTCAGGGATCCGTGAGTCTCATTCCAGAATGTAATGTTTTTACGTAATGCCGACAGGCCTCTTGTTTATATTGCATAACTTTTTATACTTTTCATGTGTTGCATGTGTTCCATGGCTAATTTGTTCTTTGGGCTCCATGTATGTCTTTGATCTTGGGCTTCTGGTAGTATTACAACATTCATATATGATAGACTCCCTTCGGTATAGCACTTAGCCTATGGCAGTGAAGTTGAGTTTGCGAAGCAGTTAAACTATACCAATGCACCAGCTATACCAATGCACCAGCTCTACCAATGCATCAGCTCTACCAATGCATCAGCTCTACCAATGCACCAGCTCTACCAATGCACCAGCTCTACCAATGGATCAGCTCTACCAATGCATCAGCTCTACCAATGCATCAGCTCTACCAATGCATCAGCTCTACCAATGCATCAGCTCTACCAATGCATCAGCTCTACCAATGCACCAATGCATCAGCTCTACCAATGGATCAGCTCTACCAATGCATCAGCTCTACCAATGCATCAGCTCTACCAATGCATCAGCTCTACCAATGCATCAGCTCTACCAATGCACCAGCTCTACCAATGCATCAGCTCTACCAATGCATCAGCTCTACCAATGCATCAGCTCTATCAATGCATCAGCTCTATCAATGCATCAGCTATACCAATGCATCAGCTCTACCAATGCATCAGCTCTATCAATGCATCAGCTATACCAATGCATCAGCTCTACCAATGCATCAGCTCTACCAATGCATCAGCTCTACCAATGCATCAGCTCTGCCAATGCATCAGCTATACCAATGCATCAGCTCTAACAATGCATCAGCTCTAACAATGCATCAGCTATACCAATGCATCAGCTATACCAATGCATCAGCTCTACCAATGCATCAGCTCTACCAATGCATCAGCTCTACCAATTCATCAGCTCTACCAATTAATCAGCTCCGTTTGGAATTGGGAACGTTCCAATACTGCTCAATCTGAGCTTGAAAACCAGTCACATTTAAGGGTGCCAGGCTTCCGGCAGATGTTGGAATGTGACTGTGGAACCGTACATCCCCTTCCTTCCTTCTATTATCCACAAACATTCACCTTGTTACATGGCCTGTTCTCTAGTGGGCATCATTCGGCCTTCACGCTGGGCAGTCTCAAAATGAAAATCCGGGAATCTGGTCTGCGGTGAATTATGCCCCCAAAACAGGCCCCCAAATCTTTCAGTACATCTCAATCGCCAGATGTTTCCAAATCTGAGCTGTATCACATTCCATCAACCACATTCACATGAGACATCATTTCTACATAATCATTTGTATGGTCCACCGGACAGGGCTAACATTCAGGACAAATCGTTTCTCTTTAATAACACTTGTGATACTAGTTTATATGCTGTGAAATCCATTTCTACTCCTTATATTTTTTTATTTCAGTATATTTAATGAGCCTACACAAGTTTCCCACCGCTTTCTATGCTGCGATCATTAGGGTCCTAAAAGAGCCGAAGTAAAACAAAATGAACAGCAAATTATTGATTTGTGCAAAAGAAAGTTGTGATTATAACAAGATGGACAAACACTTTTTAAGTTTGTACAGAAATGTTATTGTGAATATCCCTTTCAGAAAATGAAATTGAGTGATCACGTAATATAATGATGGATTATTCCTTGTTCCAAAAATAAATTAATTAGAATACCAATATTTTTGAAAAAACACAAAAGACTTTGGTCATCTTTTAAAGTTGGTGGTATCCCGCCGGTAAATCTGGTGGGATCCTATTAAACGGACCTGTCGTTACTGGCATCTGGTCTGCTTGAATTACTGGCATAGGATTTCCTGGAATGGGGAATGCCTATATTACTGGCACCGGTAACACCGACCGTTTCTTCCCGGTGGGGATGCCTGACTTACCTCCAGCTCCTGGCTGGAGGTACATCAGGCAACCCACTGACAAACCTGCAGTTTGGCGGTGCGGGAAAAGTGGCAGTAACAAAATTACCACCACTTTTTTCCCACACCGCCAAACTTATAATGAGGCCCTACATACTTGTGCAAAATATATGATGTCATCCAGGCACCATTAATAAATATGTTACTGGGGAGTAGAGAAAGGAGCGTGAAAATGCTCCACGTTCATATATTGTCAGTAAACAATCAGGTGTATTGATCTGAACGGGTTATCTCAGAACCCAATGTTATCAATAAAAAAGCGGGAATGGGAAAAATCCCAATAAGGGCACACACTTCTAATAACGGGGCCAAAAGATAAACTGAAGGGGGCTGGTTGTGACCAGATTGAAAGGAAACACTAGTACTTTCCTTACTGGATAGTGTGTAGCTGTGAAGGCTCCCATAGAATCAGTCTGGAAGCCAACGACGTACACAGTGGGTCATAGAGTACGTGGAGGATAGTCTCCAATAAGGCTTTAAATTCCATAAGAAAGAGGAAAAGGACACGGTTAGAAAGTAGTGGGAGTAATGGTGGGAAGTTAAAAAAAAAAAACATCCATTACTGAACTATGTTCTATGCCTAAACATAAAGAAAGGACTAGGCTTTATGAGGCTGCGTCTAATATTTGAAAGAAGGTGTCCATTTCCGAGTAGTCTAGAGGTGTAATACTTGAAGCTTGTAGTCCTAATAATTCTTTTGAGGCAGAAAGTATTGTGCTAGTAAATAAAAAGGTATCCATTGTAAAGCACCAAAACAATTGCATAACCATGTTGCAAAGAACTTGAACGTGAGAAAAATAGTAACATTTATTAATCAAGACAAAAACCGGATGTAGAATATTAAACATAAACAAAAAAACATACCATCGCCCAGATAGCAGGCACTAATGGATGAAACTTAGGTTGTAACAATCACAATTTTCCACCGCTGACATCATGACTGCATCAAACAGGCATGGACCGACTCTGGGCTCTGTAGTATTAATTATTCAATGTCCAATAAATGCACACATTTCTGTTTCTTGATTTAATCCTCTTTCTTTTGCTTGCAGCTGCTGAACATGTCTCGCTTCTTATTACCTCAGTAATAATGTGTGATTGCCCTCTTTTGACAAAGAGCAGTGGTGTTGGTGAAGCAACTAGATTATACAATATTGTTTGGGTTGTTGGAGTATACTTGAAGTTATCTCCAAACATTCATTCCAAACCAGATCATAATTACTTTGTCGCAGACACCAGTGTTTCTTAACAATGTACTTTATATAGCCATCGTAGTTACTGTAAGCAGTAATTAATCTGACCTTCTCATATTCAACACTTGAACAAAATTGATCACAAAGCATCTTATCTATTTCAGTCAATGTACGTTTCTCTAGGGTATTCTCTAACAACTTTCTATGAAGCCAGGCTATATGGGGACAAAAAGGTCCTAGATTGAGTAACTGTGATTTGTGCCGTACATGCTATTAGCAGGTAAGTCAGGAGTACATGTAAATTGGCGCCTTTCAGTCTATCAATCATGCATGCGGCTTTGGTCAAATAGTCTGACTATATTGTGTGGTTATCCCTTGCCCATAAAAGCTCATCCTATTGTACACATAGCTGCATCTCAACTCAATATGCGCACACCACCTTTACAGTGCAGCATTGTCTCGGGACCCAAAGTAGGTTCTCACACCAACAGTCACTAATTCACTGACATGGTCCAGCACACCGTAGTACAAGCCCAGTATCTAGGATAGAGAACTAGTCATCTCTGCCAAAGCAATTGTTATGTTCCTGCAAGGCAATATGCAGTGTTTCATGTAATGGTCATATTACGGTCTACGCAAATCCCTAACAGCCTACAGCGCTTCGATGCCATAACAATTGAAGTTAGGCAATTTTGCAAATGTCACATACTATAGCATAAGTAGTAAAATTGTTAGCAGCCCCATTAAATATACATTGTCTTTTTCAGAAAACATACTTTCCAGGCACTAGATGACCACTTTGCATTTTAAAGTTAACCTTCATAGCTCTAATGTTTACATTGGTTATTTCAGTCACTTCCTTTCCACACACTTTGCAGTGTCTACATTTTCTGCCATGGTATACATCATCAGGACAGTGGGATTACTAAAGAGGATATTATGGCATATCGTGGCAAGATCAATTCACCTGGGTTTGCACGAAAAATACTTCATAAATGTTTTAGATAAGGCCTCAATAATAAGTCAGGAGCAGATGTCCTGTTGGATTGTGGAGTTGTTTGAGGACATGTGATGTGATGGGATGCGCGTGAAGTTCGGCTGTCGGTTGTTTTAGTGGAGGAGGTGGAATGTGCGTGAAATAAGGGAACTGGTGGTTTCGTGAGAAGATTGATCTTTGATGTGTTCTCTCATGGTATATTGGGAATGTATTTGTGCATTGGCGAGATTGCTTTCTCATGACCCACATAAAAACTTTGATCTTCGCATATTGGGTGTGTGTTTATCTTTTGTATTAAAAATTCAAGGATGGCGGTCACGACAACCAATGTGCTGAGCAAACGGGAACAGCCCCCTGATAGCAACAACAGTTTAAAGTAAACCTTAACAATAGCAACATGTAGAAAATGAGGGATAATTCAACATTTGCGTAGAGCTACCATCAACACATGTCATTGGGAATCATAATTTAATCACAAAAACTGAGTATGTGTGCAAAGCAAGCCATTAGGCCGACCAATGGCATAGCACTGTTTATCTGTCCAGTGTATGGATGGCTATCGAAGGAGACAGGTTGTGCTGGACCACCAGCAGCTAAAAACTCTCAACATAGCAGGTGTCTCTAATCAAGAAAGGTTATTTCATTTATTGATCATTTGTATGGCACCTATACACAAGTGTTTCCAGGTGCCACAAGATAAAGAAGAGGGGGCAGGGGGCATAGGATAAAAAAACAAGAACAATAACGGTCGTACTGGGCCTTGTAACATTCTTACCGTGCAAGTGCAGAGACAAAAAGTGCAAGGGAGGGTGGAAATAGGGGGCAGGAGAAGGGAGAGCGGGTATGAGTGAGGGGGAGAAGTGCAGGAGTAGGAGGGTCAGGGGCACTGAGCAAGTGCAAGGAGGAGCCACAGAGAGCAAGTGCAAAGGAAGAGGGGAAGGGAGAAGTGTGAGGACAGGGTGGACTAGAATCAGGCCAGTCCAGGGCCTGAAAGCTTGTGCTGGTAACTAATGCTGGAGGGAGGGGGGCTGGTCAAGGGGGCAACAAGAGACCAGGCACCAGTCGCAGCAGCAGGGGGACATTAGCAAGGGAGGGGGAGAAGGAAGGAGGTGGAGAAAAGGAAAGTCTGTATTGAGGAGTTTCCAGAACATAAGGAAATCCGGCTCAAGTTTGAGGGGGGCAGGGAGGCCATTCCAGAAGGAGGCTCCTGTCAAGGAAAGGGGTCTACCTCCCACTCTCTGTTTGGAGAAGCGTCTGACCTGCAGAGACTTCGAAATAGAGGACCAAAGAACTCTAGTGGGGAGGCATTTAGGGAGAGAAAGCTGGATGAAGAGAGGACCCAGGCCCCAGACAGCCTTGTGGATGATGAACTTGATCCTTGCAGCCACCGGGAGCCAGTGGAGAGATTTTAGGGCTGGAGAGAGGCAGTCCCTGGGCTTGAGGCCAATGATAAGTCTTTCAGCCCTATTCTGGATTAGTTTAAGAGGGCAGAGAGAAGACAGATTCAGATTGAGGAAGAGGCTGTTGCAGTAGTCCAGCCTAGAGAGAACCAGGGCTCTAGAGAGAGTGAGCTTCTGGGGGAAAGTGAGAAAAGGAAGAATTCCTCTGAGGAGGTGGATCTGAAAGTTGGACTTCTTGGCAAGGTCTGTGATATGCAGAGAGAAGGAGACAGAGGAGTCGAAGATGACCCCAGGACTTGTAGCCTTACATGAGGGGACCCAAGGAGGGTGGACAGAGAGTGGGAGGGGAGGAGGGGGCAGGTGTCCCAATGAGAAGTATCTTTGTATTGCTGGCATTAAAGCAGCGATTGTTAGCACAGCATCAAGCCTGAATAGCAATCCGGCAATCAGCTATGAGGGAGGAAGTGGGGGAGGTAGAGGATGAAAGCTTAAAGAAACGTTGAGTGTCATCGGCATAGCACTGGAAGTGAGGCGAGAAAGTGGAAATCAAGGGGGCCAGAGGGGCAAAGCAGATGCTAAAGAGTCATTGTGATAAGATAGAGCCCAGAGGGACGCCACAGGTAGAGAGTGAGGTGCAGGAAAGGAAAGGGCCCAATTGCACTTGAGAGGGTTGGTTTGAAAGGAAGTAGGTCAGCCACACCAGTGCCCAGTCAGTGATGCCTAGGGTATCACAAAGACGATTTATGTGGATGGCATGATTGACCATATCAAAGGCAGAGGACAGATCTAGAAAGATCAGAACAGAGGGAGAGTTAGAGTCCAGGTTGGAGAGCAAGTCTTCATGGGTGTTCAGGAGAGCAGTTTCCATGCCTATGGATGCTCTGAAGCCATACTGGTGATCATGGAGGCAGCTAGCCGATTTGGTGTGGTGGGATAGTTTGGGGATGACCAGCTTCTCCATGTGTTTGCCCAAGAAGGGGGTGATAGAGATAAGGCGATAGTTAGCAGGGCACAAGGGGTCGGCAGACAGCTTTTTCTATGAGAGGGTGCACAAGAGAGTGCCTTTAGGGGGTGTGGGAAAGAGCCAGTGGCAAATGAGTGGTTACAGAGGCCGGCCAAGGAAGGGGCGAGGGTGTAGATGGTGCCTTGGAAAGTTCTGGAAGAGCAGGAGAGCACCTGATTGGAGGAGACTTTCATTGAGCGTAACTCTAGAGACCTTGTCTGGTGCAGTGGGAGAAAAAGAGGAGGGAGGGGGGGCAGGGAGAGAGGCCACAGGAACCAAGAGAGAGGGAGGAAGGGAGAGAGTAGATGACAGTGAGGACAGGATGTCCTGAGTTTTGGTTGAGAAGTGGGAGGGAAGTGCTGAGCAAAGTGCCTGAGAAGGAAGTCGAGAGGACGAGACTGTAGGATTGGTGAGTTCCTTGCAGATTTGGAAACGTTCAGCTGTGTTGTTAGTTGCCCCAGAGAGGTGGGCCTGGACATGAGCCCTCTTTCTTGGAGCGTATGGCAAGACGATATTGCCTTTGGAGCAAACGACAGGCCAGTTTGTCAGACGATGAACTTGAAGCCTGCCACTTCCGCTCAGCAGCTTTGCACTTGCGTTTCAAAGCTGCCAAGTCAGACTCATACCAAGAGTCGCATTTGGAGGCAGGTTTCATGCGGATCCTCATGGCAGGGGCAAGGATGTCCAGAGGGTTAGAGATGGATAGATGGAGGTGAGCCAGTACAGAGTCAGTAAGAGAGTCGAAAGTAGGGGAGGGAGAAGGGATGAAAGTGGAGGCAGTGGAGGCAAATGCAGCGGCTGACACACACTTCATTGGTTGAATCGAAGGAGACTGGAAGTGCAGGCAGAGGCCTCGTCTGGGTGTCGGGGAGCTCAAGATGGGAGGAGAGAAGAGAGTGGTCAGACCAGGAGAGAGGAGGAGTTAGAGTGTTGGAGAGTGGGATGTCTGTTGAGATGAGAGCATCCAAGATTGGAACTGGGGGCAACCTGCATTTAACGAGTAGGCAGGGAAATCACCAGACTGTACTCTCAAGCTTGTCCCCCTGCCATCATATGTGAATCACTGACCATCTGTCACTGCTGGGTTAGTGACAGAAATGCATAACAGCGCCACAGTGAAAGATGTTTAGAAACCAATGCTCTTTAACTCCACCAGTGCTGGTGATGTCTATATCTGTCCTCATTTACATAGGAGATCAATGAAAACTGGCCCTGAAGTTAAAAATGTACCTGAAAAATAAAGTAACTTGTCTTGTCAAAGGACATAAGAAAATAGTTTAAACATGAACATAACCTCTTTGCTGACATCCAGCAAAAAAACAAACACGTGTTGCTGTTAGCCCTCCTGCAAAGTCATTATTCAATTGATTGCAAGGAAAGAAATGGCAAGTGTCAACAGGGAACAATGTGCTGCACGCTGAGACAATCCTTTCCTGTGGATCCTACACACATCAAAACACCACTCACAATGTGTTGTCATTGCATCGGTGCTTATGAGTTATGGAATTAATAAGATTAGCAAAACAATGCTCTCAAAAATCAAACCGCCGGCCCAGTGCCGAGCAACACACCCTGAGAGCATGATATCTAGAAAGGAATAGCTGCCTGCTGTGCCTTGCTGAATAAATTATGTTCACCTGGAAGCAAGTCAAATGAAATCCCTCCCCTCAGTGAAGGCCATCTGATAGTGTTAATAAATCATACCGTGTTCAGCTCTTCGGGTGTTGGGGATCTGCCCACAGGGTGCCGTGTAACAACTGTGCACCGCCCACCTAGCACGGCATGATTGCGGCGTGCGTGCCCGGCGGAAGACAAGCCGGGCGCTTCGGGGAGTAACCTTTGCGCGTCTGCGAAGGCACATTTCAAGCACTGGCAGGTACTTAGCGACACAAATGTCAGCACGCCCCTTATTCTTTCAGTTATCGAGCCAAAAAGGGCGAACCGCCCCGCTTCCCTCTGTGCGTGACAATCGTCATCTGCCATTCCAAGTCTGCGCGCCGTCGGTGCTTGCGACCGAAATCAAACTTCTGGAATCTCTGACGCACATTCCAAAGCACCCTTCTCATTTGCAGCTAAGGACGACCCCGTCAAACCACCATTCATGGTTTTTCAGGATATCCGTAATGAATATGCATGAGATAAATTTACATATCATACATTTTAATGTAAATCATTTGCATATATCATTAACACCAACCGGGATCATCTTGCACTTAAGTACACGAGCCCCACCAGTTCTGAGTTCTGAGAAAGGCATGTTAACAAATTGAACCCCCTTTTAAGAAAAACTTAGGAGAGGACTTACGTTGGCATTCCTTGCAGCACTTGCCCTCCCCATACGCAGCAACGAAGCCCCGGGGGCAGTCTGGTGGTGTGCAGGCCAATGTCTCACACTGGGCAGTGCCATTCTGTAGGGAGAGAAAAATCCAATTCTTAGTGTATCATGAGATCGCGTCGGGCACCCTGTTTATAATGAAAAGCCAGCCACTGTACAGGGGGGGGGCTGCACTGCTTAGTGAGCCTATTCAATAAGCCTGTTCCTCGTATATCACTTCTGGACTGAGTGAAACCATAGTCAGTTTCAAAGGGGTCTGCACTAGGTCCTGATATTACAAGATGGCGCTTGTGATCAAGGGTTGAGGGGTGTTATTCTGTAACCGGGCATAATGCTGGCTGGTTGCCAGGCTGCAAACTGTACTTGGAACACAGGGAAGTACCCAATCTTCTTGCACAGGCACCAGTTGAGCTGTGTACTGTCATGAAGCCCAAGTGGGGTGAGCAAAAACATGATAAAGTTTTAAAGGAGAAACCTTAATCATAGTAAACAAAAAACACTGAATATGGAAGCAATGCCTCTGCTTTCCTTGATGCTCAATTCTTCCAACAAGGCCCTTCTGTCCCGGACTCAACTTCTTTCCCGTTTGGTCAAATAAAACTTCAGTTTGTCAGGGTGAAAAACAAAGGACTCTATCAGGAGTCTGGCGGTATCCTGGCGGTAATTCCACTGGGATACCGCCAGCGCATATTGCATTACAGCAACTGAGTATGGTGCTATTAGCGCTGGATCCTGAGTTGTTGGGGCGGTAATCACCATTCCCATTGGGTGCCTTAGGGGTGAACCTCCCACTTACTGCCCAAACTTGGGATTGGGCTTAGTGGTAATGCAGCGGTAACAGCATTACTGCTGCATTTTTACCGCTCCTCCCAACTCCTGAAGGCCCCCGAATTCTCTTAAGATGTCCCTCCTCTCCCTGGCGTAATTGAGAACAGAGCAGATGTGGAAGAGAATTTAGAAGATAAGAGGTCCAGTAGCGCATTGAAGAACACGGAGATGGAGCCTGGGCACTACAGACTCGTAATGATGACACCAGGCTCCAACACCGAACTTTGGAGAAAGATACGCTGTAGGCAGTTCAGGAAGCGGACTCAATCTTGGGTGTGTGGAAGGGATGTAGGTGATTTCTTTGAATATATTTCTCCTTCTGGAGATTTCACCGAATCCATTTCACCAAAAACCAGATGTTCTTTTTTCTTTTTTTAATGTGGGTAGAGCCTCCCCCAGGACCCACCCTACCCTAACGTACCCCACCTATTCTGCATTACACATATACCATTTCCCCAACCTTTTCCAGTGAAATACATTCGCTGGAATCTCATTAGGGGAAATGGTGTTCAAAGAAATCTAGGGTAATGGTGTGGAAGAGGTTTGGTGCTAGATCTTGATGGGTCCTGAATCAGGAAAGCCTACATCTCACCAGCCCCCAGGGACAGGCTAACACCGCAGGATAAGAGGACTATGTAGCCTATGGGGAAAGACTTTGCTTGGTGGACGCTAAGACTTTTCGGTTTGCTATTTTGACTTTTGTTGTGATCATTTTTTAGTACAAAATAAAAGATTATGATTGGTCATTTATAATGCGCTTAATAACCAGAGGTTTCAAAGCACAGACGGGGGGATCGAACCTGTGTTGATCCGCGTCGTTTTGCTTCTAAGGCGAGCGCGTTGCCCCTGAGCTATCCTTGTGAGACAAGATAGTAAACTGCTGCTTCTGTGTACAGTCATTTATACAACCCACTGCAGCTGTCAAGCAGTCTCTGGTGCAATGAACTGTCTTAAACAAGTGTGGCTTTACCCCCTTGACTTCGAATCAGTACAGCATTTCATCAAAGACCCGAGACATTTTTAAAGTACTTCACTTCTCTCATTTGTTTTTCTTTTGTACAGAACATTTATAGACCAGTTATGAGATGTTATTATGTGTATTGTGCTCAGTCGTAGATCATTCACATATGTAAAAGTTGTAATGCTAAAAATATCTCAAAAGGGGAGACATGTCTTCCTATAGATAAGCCAAACCTGTTGGCTTTGGAAATGGTTGGTAGTTCTAGAAATGACATTGAAAGGGTTAGCTCGGTCTGTCCGAGCTCACTATCCATACCCTGGGATCTAGTGGATGTTTAGAACAGGTACCAATATCCCTTAATGATCAGTGTTTGACCCTAGGTGGAGAGGCCTGCACTACAGTGTAATTTATTTCCTTCCGCAAATTTAAGGATGTGAGACATCCAAAATGTCAACACAAAATATAATGGAAAGGCGTAATCCAACTCATCTAAACTGAAGACGCAGATCCAAATATGGCCCTCGTGTTCCCCACACGACTCTCTGTCCGAAGGCTGAGGCAAGACAGATGCACCTCACTCTTAGGCCATTCACCGTCATCGTCGATAGATCGCAGATATGAGACCAGTACTCCATCAGACAACCCTTCAGGCCATACCCACACGATGATTTCGAGGAAATGGAGAAGCCATCAATCGATCAGGTCGACTGATCAGAAATCAATGACCTCATCACTTAGATCACGACGAAGCCACAAGTATATACCCATCCATTCATGAAGTTCCACGAACATGCACTAGCTTACTGCATATAGACACGAAACACATGCTTCTGACTCATGCAGGTAGATGACGGGCACACATACATATCTTTATATGTAGAAACATCCTTTGCCAAAGCTGGACCGCAAGACACTAAAACCATCACATTTTTTAGGGGGGGTAAGTAAATTATATATTTGGGGTGTGGGTGTTTGGGAATGAATACAAATTAAAGGAAATCGGGGTTCAGGGGTGGAACCCCCCCAAAAATAATGTAAAAAAAAATGTGATGGGTTTTTTCGTAAAGAAAATCGCGGTAAAAAACCATGCGGAAAAACATCCCGTGATGAAATAACATGGAACCACTAAAGCATACATGTACCAAGCTTGCATAGACATGACTACCACTAACATGGAAAAGGCATAAAGATAAATATGGGACATAAAAGGCCCACTCAGGTGAATGAGGAACGAGAAGCAAGTTTCGAGTATATGAAGCAGCTGACCCAATCGCTGCAGCCAGATGCACGCAGAGACGATGCACCCACCCAAGGACGAGGGCAGATGGAAAGTTCCAGTTAACAAGACGATAAGCTACCTGTGAGAAATTCAGTTTGTGGTCCCAACACACATGACCCAGCAGAACAGCACAATGCCCATTCAATCAAGGTGGACGACGAGAAGCTGTTCCCACCAAACCAGAGGTGGCAAGATACAAATGTTGTTCACGGACT
Organism: Ambystoma mexicanum; assembly: GCF_040938575.1. Classification (NCBI taxonomy): domain Eukaryota; kingdom Metazoa; phylum Chordata; class Amphibia; order Caudata; family Ambystomatidae; genus Ambystoma; species Ambystoma mexicanum. The sequence goes on along the minus strand of NC_090936.1, from coordinate 67,844,966 downwards.
GCCAACTGAATGCAGTCTCCCATGAGCAGGTGACCAGAGATGGCAACATTAGGGAACACGCAGCCCTCCATGTTCATTCTCATTACCTTGAGAAGGTACGCTCAGCCTGGTAATCATCCAGGACCCCAAGGCTGGGAGGACACATTCTGTCCAATCCAGAGTCACCTTTCACACGAAGATATAAAATGCTGCAGGAGCCAATGGTCTCCCTGCAACCCTGCAACATTGTAGATTGAAACATGCAGAGGTGGCCCCAGGCGGAGCCACCAGATATGGCTATCCAATAGTAGAGCTAACCCATATAGGAGTTATACTTAGTTATCCTAAACTGACCAATGTGAAGGCCCAATAGGTTTCAGGGATGGAGTTTAATTTTGTGACGTTACACCGGGATAAAACCTGGTGACACGCTTGGATGATGAGAGCTCTGGAGAATTCATGTTTTTCTATTGTGATCCCTGACATTTGTTAGATAATAAAGACAGTAAACATTGCCTCATGGTTGAGTCTTCCGTTATTGCAGTGGGGAGGCTTTGAGGGGCCGAGAGTCTCTCTGCTGGTAATTGGGGTAACTACTGGGGAGCCCCTGATGCATTCCTTAACAAAACCGTCAAGAATAAATTGGCAAAGCGGTTCCATCATTTGTTTTTAATTTATTTTAATTTGCATTTCATTGCAATCAATGACTGATTCAAAGCACAGTGGGTAAGAGACATGATCTATCGCAGCACAGCAGTCAAATTCCTGTACCTAGGAAGAGGAAAGGGAAGAGGGGGATGGCTCAAGTGATAGAGGGGGAAAGGCTAGGCTCCATCGCATGCTGTCCTATGAGTGTGCACTCCTGATGATGACCAGGGATGAGGTAGGGTTGATGGTGAGAGAAAGTAAGACTGGTGGGCGGCGGGGGTCAGGACTGACCACACTCTGTCTCAGGAGGGTGCAATTCTGATCATGACCAGGAGGCGAACAATAGGAGATAAAGAGGGATATGGAATGGAAGATGATTGAAAGAGTAGGAAGAAGGGCATGGACAACGTTACGGTCGCGCATCGGTGAGAAGTTCAGAGGTACGCACTGAAGGGGGGGGGTGGAAACACTTGAATGGACCAAGCATTGTCATGCTGCAGGTCCACAGGGTTCTGGGCAAAGTGAAAGGGGGTGACTAGGAGGGCGAGCCTGCAAACAGGATGACAATTAATTCTCTAGTCAATTGACCTTCGTTGGAAGCCTGTGGGAATGACCGTATATACGGCGATATTTTTGGTGGGGATAATATGTAGGGATACCGAGTAGAGGAGTACGTGCTGGGGACATGTGGCTCGGTGCTCCATCCCTGCTTTTCAATTTCCCATAGATTGCTCATTTCAACTTGGGAGTCACCGGAGGTTGCTGGATGATCCAGTCCCAGGCAGATTGCAGATCCCAGGACTGCAGATGGTGCCTCGCAGTCAGGATGAGCGCAAGGGCAGGGGTTGCGGGCATCACAATCTTTGTTTGGGGGCTGCAACCCGAGGAAGCTGCTTGGCCTCATCATAGGGGACTGTCCCCATTGATCCACTCCCCTGTTTCCTGCTGAGGTTGCTGATTGAAACGTGCAGGTTGCACAGACTGGGACTTCACTTGTGGGATGAGAGAAAGGGCTGGGATTGCAGGCATTGCAGACTTTCATTGGGTGCACTCCGGTGGGTGGGGGTGGGGTTGGGGGAGGCGTTCGGCCTCATCACATGGGACAGCAAACCCCAATACAGTCCACCATTTGCTGCATGGGTTGCTGGTGTCGCATTGGGTGCCATCGCGTGTTGGTGGACTCTCTGGGCTAGGCAGATGGGAGGGCTTTGACTGGCAGATGTTGCATCGAAGTTAGAACAAGGGACCCAGCAGGACTTCTCAGCATCATTGTCTTTGTTTGGGGGTGCCCCTGCAGGCGGATGGTCAGTCTGGCCACATGGGGCCAGGTTGTCCAATCCACTGCCCCATTTTCTTAATGAGTTGCTGGTTATAACTTGGGGGCTGTTAGGGATTTGGGGGTGGTACGGGCCCAGGTAGATGTGCCGGCAGGCAACTGCTACCTTGCAACAGGGATGTGGAAAAGATGAGGCTTTGCCGCCCTCCGGGTTTTGTTTGGAACAGCTCTCAAAGGGGGGACCCCAGGTCCAGGTACATTGCATCTGCATTCTCCAATCACACTCCTCAAATTCAGGCTTGGTATTCACACCTTAGAAAGCACTAATGGTCGTTGGATGGTAAAGGCACAGGTAGATGGGTTTGCACTCAGGATGATAGAAAGGGAAGGGTTCACTGGCATCAGGGCTTTTGGGGCTCCTCGTCCGGGAGAATCCTGCCAGCAGTGAACTGGTCTAAAAGGAACTCTGTACAGCTCCCTGTGGTCCTCTTCACCAGGGGCTTCTTTTGTGGTGGTTCTATAACATGTTCACATTGATACATGGCACATGCATAAAGATGGGTTGGAGAACAGAAACAGAACTGTGTGTAATCTACATCGGCAGAGAGAGTTCTGCGTGTTTCTCCAAAATGTTAGATCTGCGGCACTGAATCTTCTCCCAGTGTTTAAGCATTGATATAATAGGTAACTTATAACGCGCTTAATACCCAGAGGTTTCTAAGCGCGGACCCGGGGATGGAACCTGTGTTGCGCCCTGTCGCACGTTGCCCCTGAGCTATCCTCCCGAGCATGGACACGGGCATGGTGTGCATGCCACGACGGTTCGCAGGAGGTGTCCGTCGGCTGTGAGTGGCAGCCCATTTAGGAGCGACCTATATGTGAAGGCCTGCAACAAACGGGATAGGCCGATTACAACGTGGCAGAATCCTTCAAATTCATCAAATATTTTTAGGCGAATTTGCCTAGCAAATATATGTGTGGGGGGTAATCCTGATAATAAAGAAAGGGGGGAGGTCGGCGGTGAGTTGGGGGGGTCTCCCCCACATATATTTGCAGCCAAATGTAAAAATTGCAAAAAAGAAAATCGACTAAATCAAATTAGACAAAAAAAAAACCTCAACCAAATCACATAGTCTTGGGAGGATAGCTCAGGGGCAACGTGCTCGCCTTGGAAGCAAAACGAAACGGTGCACCACAGGTTCAAGCCCTGGGTCCGTGCTTAGAAACCACTGGGTATGAAGCACGTTATAAATTACCTATCATATCATATCATAGAACCCAACTAATGAGTTATCGTGCGGCAGGTCCTGGCTTGCGATGGTCGGCGATCCCTCCGTTAGATGCCCTAGTCAACAGGTTACAGATCGCTCAGAGGAAATGGGATTTGCAGCACTACATGGACCATACTAGCGATTTGCTATTTTATTTGGGGTATGTAGATATGCCAAACCCATCCAGAAAATAGTACAGGATGACATTTCTAAGGTAGTACATTCTTGGCAATTGATAATGATGTGTTATTTATTTAACGCCTTAATCCAAAGCGGTTTACAGAGCACATATTTACATACAATATCACCCAACCGAAATTGGTAATCATTTATCGACCTTGAAAGGATGAAAGGCTGAGTTGGCCTTGCCGGGATTCGCACCTGCGACCTGCACATCACACTCAGATCACAGCAGCGAGCACTCAACCTGCTGAGCTATCTTACTGGCTTAATTGATGTCATTAAGCATGGGAATGAGGCAGGTATAGATACCACACACTTTGGGATTGTCAGAAGCAATTACATGCCAATAGAATATGGGGCATGCAGACGCTGTTCCTCCCTTGGCAGAGGTAGAGGGTTGCTTCCTGCTTCCGGGAACCGGGAACCGTGCGGTGCAGTATCGCACTTCCTCAGTCTCTGCTCCTGGGGATGGATCCCATTAGCAAGACATTGGCCAATCGATGTCCTTGGGACTTTCTGGTGGTAGGTCAGCAAAACAGCATCAAATGACTCACTAAAGACTAATGCAGAATCTCCAGGCCTTTCCCTTTGCTACTGAGAGGACAAGCACTGCGTGGAAGGGCTTATTTATTTAACTGTGCCAAAACAAACATTTTTAAAATTGTTTTTCAAGTAACTTTTCCAAATAAAGTTACCCTTTTTCCCTTTCTTTTAAACCTACTCAATAGTCCACTGCCTCACCCATGTGTGCTACATATTGTCATTGACTGCTGATTTTAGTTAACCCAAGAATTAAATAACAAAATATGAATTCATGGGTATATTTCAATGGCATAGAAAATACATGGGGGCTCATCTTCCATAGAGGGATAACCTGAATGTAAGGCGTACTAGCCTTGAGTAAGGTTTTAACGCCATCCATTCACGCCATGGCTCATTTTCAAGCATCTATGGCGCAGAGGAAGGGCGGAACGCATATTGCGTTTCCGCTGCCTCCCTTCCTCTCCGCCATGCAAATGCTCAAGCTGTGCACCAGCATGCCTATTCATGCCGGTGCAAATGCTGGAGATTCCTATGGGGTCCACAGGCGGACCCCGTAGGGATCCATTGTACACACTCGCTGCCATGCAGGAGCGTGTACAATTACAAATAAATCTTCCCTGACATGCTCGCATGTCCGGGAGGGTTTAATTGTATTTGCGAACACTACTTACCATGCATGCATGGTAAGAAGTGTTCACAACTGAAATGTAACCCTCCCCGCCATGCAAGCATTTCGGGATGGGTTACATTGTAATTGTGAGTACAGTGCTCACAATGAAAAGTGAATGCTGCCTGACATGCCAGCAAGCCAAGCAGCGTTTACTCACTTTGTACTGCAGGGTGGAAATGTGAAGGGCAAAAGCTTCACATTTGCCCTTAACATTGCCCTTTACATTTGCACCCCTCAAATAAAATGATGATAATTTGGCAGGGTGTAGCTGTCTACGTTAAAGTGTTAATGCAAAGGCTCCCCGCAGTCAAATTACTCATTTAAAGAAAATGAGCTCCATGGTGTTAGACTATCATTTCAACACTGTGCATTCAGATATGGACAGGCAGTAGGTGTGAATTATTTTTAGAACTAACTGAAATGCAAGGACACTTCTTAAATGCAAATGGGATTGGATAGCAAGGCATGAAAGAATTATTTAAGACAAACACCTGATTCAAAGTATGTATGTATCCGTGTGTTATTTTGTCCCCCTTTCTAAGAAGACAGCCTCATTAGAGTGTGCTGGTACAGAAACAAGGGTGCCAGTAAGCTTACCGGCACCCTTGTTTCCAGACCGCCACACTCAGAGTCTGTCAGGCAGGCCGCTGCGCCCGACAGGTCTGACCCTGGCGTGCGCAGAGGCCCCGGTAGGCAGACTCATCACGGAAGCACTGGCCCCGTTAGTGACGGTGCTGGAGCTTCTGTGAACCCAGTCCCATGGAGTCCATTTGGACTCCATGGGAATGGGGGCTAGCATTTTCCACCACCTAGCTTCCGGGTCTGCCGGTAGGTGGCACCGGGAAGCTAAGTGCCGGAAACGGTGTTACGAGGTCTGCGGCAATGCGCCAGTCACAACAGCGGGTTACCGCCGACCTCATAATGAGGTCCAATATGTCTTGAGAGAACAGCTTATGCCTCTGAAATGGGGCCAGCCTATACTTTGAAAATTCGTATCCCGGCAGGACAGACTCGGCTCTTTATCTTTCGGAGATTGAGAAATTTAGTAACATTAAATCCAGCAATTTGAAGCAGGAGGAATGTGGCAAGAAGCATTCTATAACATCCTGATATTATTATTATTATTAATATAACTCCAACACACATGAGCATCTGAGAGCTCTGCACTTTGCTTCATACAGCCATGCTTACCGTGCATGTGCAGTTCTTGCAGCCGTCTGTCCAGGATTCAAATTCTCGGTAGACGACGCCCTTCACGGTGCATGACCTCTCGCAATAGCACTGGTCCAGCCTGTTCATCCGCTGCTCCGACCGTGACAGCTGCAGGCGGGTCGTAAAAAGAAAGGTTGGCACCAGCGGGAACTGTTGCAACAGTCATAACCGCGCGCAGGATCCCTGAGCAGCAACAATTCAGATAAATGGCCTGCTCAAAAAGCCTGCCGTGATTGATATCCGCATGGGATTTGTGACAGGTGGAATGATGACTCACAGCAAAACAATGCAAGCAAACCAGCAGCAAGGAACTGCTCCAAATATGAGGAGCTTTCCATGAAACAAATGACGCTCGGACAGTTTGATTGCTCCAACATTGGGCGCTTCTATTGGCTGAAGCAGACTAGAAATGAGAATTCGTCTCACCAATTCATGCCTTTTTCTCAGAGCAGGTGACTTCAGGAGAGGGCGTGATACATTTGTGTACATTTTATCGGTTTAGTAGTCGTTTTTACTGTTTGAATTGAAAACAGCATGGGCCTCATTGCGAGTTGGGCGGTTTTCTGATGGATTTATTACTGGAATACCGCCCAACTAAATTGCTGTTACCACCACTTGCTCCGGTGGAATTACTTCCGGATCACAAATGGCGGTGGCAGTGTAAATCAACATTTTGTATGAGGCCATATAACTTTGTTTTTTTTTTGGGCAGAATTACCACAGCAGTTATTCCAACAATTTTGCTCATTTTCCGGCAGCGAGTTGGAGGATTCACCTCCAGCATGAAGCTGGAGGTAAATCATCCACTCCACGGCCATACTGGTAGTATGTCGGAGCGGGAACATTGGCAGTAAATCCGTTACCGCCAATTCTTTCCAGTTCCGCCATACTTGTAATGAGGCCCCATGTTTTTGCTGCCTATTTTTCCGAATAATGACTCAGGTTCAGGTCAGGACTCGGGTACTGTAGGGCTGCACGAACATCCCACTACAAGTTCCAAATTTTGATTTTTGTCTTTTTCATCTTTGCTGAAAGAAGTGCACAACATTCGAATTATACAGGTCTGCCAATTGTCTTTCTCAAATGTGCCCTCTGGCAAATTTATGTCAATAATACAAAAATAGCAGCACGTTTTTTAGAAAAAGTTGAGTTTATATAAAATGGTTTTGTTTCTTAGTGATTTAACCTCAAACGGTATATTCTGTTACAGGATTACCAACCTTTCTGAGGCTTGTCAGCAACCTCTGTACTCCTTCTCGCTACTACCAGTCTCCTGAGGCTTGTCAGCAACCTCTGTACTCCTTCTCGCTACTACCAGTCTCCTGAGGCTTGTCAGCAACCTCTGTACTCCTTCTCGCTACTACCAGTCTCCTGAGGCTTGTCAGCAACCTCTGTACTCCTTCTCGCTACTACCAGTCTCCTGAGGCTTATCAGCAACCTCTGTACTCCTTCTCGCTACTATCAGTCTCCTGAGGCTTGTCAGCAACCTCTGTACTCCTTCTCGCTACTACCAGTCTCCTGAGGCTTATCAGCAATCTCTATACTCCTAATCACTTCCTCCAATTTCTGGAGGCCTATCAACACTCTCTGTACTAGACATTATTATCACCAGTCTTTTAGATGCTTGGCAGCAACCTCTTTGCTACTTCTCAGTGCTGACAGTCTCACAATACTTGTTAGCAACCTCTGTACGCCTTATCACTTACTCAAATGTCTAGAGGCTTATCAGCACTCTCTGTACTCCACATCACTATCACTGGTCTATTAGATGCTTGTCAGCAACCTCTACTCTCCTTCGTGATATTGACAGTCTCCAGAGGCTTATCAGCAGCCTCTACACTCCTAATCACGTTCTCCAATTTCTAAAGGCTTATCAGCACTCTCTGTACCCTGCATCACTATCACCAGTCTCTTAGATGCGTGTCAGCAACCTCTGTACCCCTTCTCAGTATTGGCAGTCTCACAGAGGCTTGTCAGCAACCACTCCTTTAGGTTTGCCGACAAAGACTATGGGCCTTATTACGACCCTGGCGGGACGGGGTTAACGGCCCATTGGGGGCTGAAATGGGAATGGGGAAGGACCGGGTCCAGGTCCTTGGAGGGAGGAATTACCGGGCCTTCCGAACTCGGAATGCCCCGGTAATTCCTCATTCTGAGGACCCGGACCCCGGACGCGATTTCGGGTGGCAGCCATGCTGCCAATAGCGGCATGGCTACCGCCGAAGTCGTAATGAGGCCCAATGAAGCCAGCCACTCTGAGCTCTATTGGGCTTGATTGGGTAGCTCATGCACAAAGAAAGAACTTCCTGTTGAGGTTCTTGCTTCACCTTCACTGGGATGGGGCGGATCTCGTGGCTCGTGTCAAGAGCGCTTTCTAAAAATAATATGATGAGCAATGCCCTTCTGGGTGACCATCAGATCTTTGAACATGCCAGGATATTCCCTAAGTACTCATACGTCCCGCCCCTTTTATCCATCCTTGTCGGCGCCCCCCAATATGGGTACGATACCGGAACCTTTGGCAGCGAAAAATTGAGCTTCCCCATTACATTTTGTGTAGCGTGTGGCCTCACCCTCCGACATCTCACCTCAGTGCCTTTTTCCGCATGGTGTTGGACCTGGCAGCCAGGGCAGAGACTTTTTTAGCTTTCTGCCTGTTTGTTTTTTCAATTGTTATTTCACTTCTCTTCGGTGCCTCACCTCCCCCGGTGGGTGTTGGGTGCAGGAGGATTCATAAGAGGTGCCTCATGCGACCTCTCGTTCCTGGCCTGGGACCCGCATGCACTGTGTCTTGAGTGTTTGGGGCCCGACCACAAGTGGGACTCATGTTCAGCCTGCAGCGCTCTCAGTCACAGGGCATTGAAGAATCGTTTGTTGCGGTGGAGGGAGATCTTCCACACTTCTCCTCTGCCCCACCTTAAGGACATCATCTCCAGGCCCTCTGTTAAGCACCGCAACTCCTTCCCCGGGGTTCCCGCAGAGCAGGGCTCATCTGATACAGGTTGGGGCATGCTCTAGGCCTCTAAGGGTACCATCTCCCAGGAGAGGGGCCGGGGGCTCTTCTAGGTGCTCCGGGGACAGACCTGAGTCTGTCCTGGCTAGCGGCTCCCAAGCTGAGGGGCTCATGGACCCTACCAGCCTGTCCTCGGAAGGACGATCAAGTCGTCCTCTTCTTCTACCCCAGGGGGTAAGGGATCCTCGAGTGCCACCTCCAAGAGTCTGACCCCTGCTAGATCCAGCACGGCTTCCGACACAGGTGCCGAGGGTGTCCAGCCTACCCGCGCTCGTCCGAGTTCATGAGTCAGGGTGTTATGACTATCGGCATCCGGCTGAGGGCTCAGTGCCTACCAGAGTGATCTCTGAGGTTGCTGCCTCTGCTTCGGGTGCAAGACCCAAGCTGTATCCTCTTATATCTGAGGCCTCTCTTGGCTCATTGCCTCCGAGCCCTCTCGCCCAGTGTGTGGGGCAAGGCTTCAAAATGATGGAGTGTCACGTGGCAGAGCCTGCCAGGCAGGTGGCCATCTTGCATCCAGTTCATGGCCCGCCAGTCCTGTCGCCCATCGAATGGTCATTGCAGGATGATCCCAGCCCCCTTTCCTCTGGAAGCAGCAGCGGATCTTACAGTGCAGGTTTTTGGTCCCCTTAGGGATACATCTACCCATCACAGCTGTACGGCTACACACATGCAGTCAGAGCTAAGGCCACAGCCGTCGCATTTCAGAGACATGCTTCCTGGGATGTCATTAGCCAGGTGGCTACTTGGGCCACTCGGTCTGCCTTCTGTAAGCACTACAGACTGAACACCAGCTCCAGGTGCGATGCTCAGCTTGGTCAGGCGGTTCTGAAGAACCTTTTTGCTTTGTCCTAGATATGATGCAGGTTATCACAGCTCCGCCCTATGCTCTTGTTTGGTGGAATCACTCACAAGGATGGAGGAAAGAGGATGGAATGTATGAGTAATTCAAGTTACTCACAGTAGTGACTAGAGTACTCATAGTCCATAGTCCCCTTTCCTCCATACGCACCCACCCGCCTTCCCCCGCAAGTATGCCAATGGCTAATAGGTAATAAGTGTAGCCAGGTATCAAAGTGTCAGTGTGTTCAAAGGGGACTGAGGTGAGGTGCTGGAGGGCGGGGATTTTTGCGGGGCGTTCCCACGTCCGAGTCCACGCCCCTGCGCTCTATACTAAATTTAAAGGGGAAGCTCAATTTTTCCCTGCTAAAGGTTCCAGTACCGTCCCCGTGTTGTGGGATGCCCACAAGGATGCAGGAAAGGGGACTATGGACTATGAGTACTCTAGTCACTATGGTGAGTAACTTTAATATATCCTTCATTGTTTGTAGCACACTGAGAATCTGTATCTGTGCACCTAGCTGAAGCTCAATGTTGAAGGCTCATTGCTCTCCCCACAGTCCCCATTGCACCCCATATAATGTTCACATTACTTGCCTGTCCTTAGGTGCAAGGTGCACTTTATATCCTAGCACTTGAATGGTCTGTTTCATCAAAAGCTTGGGGATTGATGTCCGATGTGATCAGTCCTCCTAATCCCTATCTTAAAACGTGTCATTGCCACGAGCTATATTCATACTTGCCTGTATGCACAAATTTAGTACTCTTCAGTTAAACAGTGTGGGAGTATTCCTTTGTTGAGAAGTGCCCCCCTTCCCCGAATCTTTATCCTAGGTACAGGCTTGTCAAATGTTTGTGTTTGACTTCTGAAGGACTTTGGTGGACCTAAGGACTATCTTACGTCGGGTGTCTAGGAACAAAAGCATGAGCCTAGGGTGGTCTTTCTCTAACAGGTTGAGCATAAGTTCAGCAAATAGGTTTAGAGACAAGGTTCAAACAATTAGCATGCTGCGTTATCGAACACTTGGCACATCTTGCACACCTCTGCGTATGCAGATGTTTTAATGAGCAATTTCAGGGAGCGCTGTTTAGTTGTTATATCTTAACGTAAAATAGGAATATACGCTACCTGCATCGTACCATAATTGTTTGATTGCACAACCCTGCTTTGATCTTCCCGTACCCACCTGGACTGCCCGCGGCACTTTGAAATGATATTATCTGTCCTCCTTATAAAGAGGTGTAGGAATCATGACCTGGTTCTAATGGTATCCCCAGGGCCTTAAGATGCTAACTGAGTTAGAATTTCCTCAGCAGTGCTGTCTTTCTCTTTATTGGTGCCTTTGACTTGGGGCTTTGGTTGTAAAATAGATGGGCTTGTGCTTGGAGGAGTATTAGAACTTGAAGTGCTTTGAGGTCCCTTTCTCTTCTTCCATCCCTATGTCACATTATCGAGAAGCTGCTTTGTAATTTAGATGACACTGAGTTTCCGTATGTCTAATTTAGATTGATGTGATCAAGACACCTGGAGAGAGGTAGATGTTGTTTTTTGTGTTGTCTGAGAGATGGAAACATGCAGCTGTGCCTGTCTAATGTTTCCAAGGGCCCAGGCAAATTAGCTTATGATGCTATACATTAGCCATTGGGAACATTCGAAACTCACCCTGTTTGAAATATGTAGTTCACCCAAAGGATGTTTATTCCATAAGGTATCGTAGCATGACTATTTTATTTTTTCGATAACCAACGTCAGATCAATGTGCAGTGTGTGTCCTGTGATTTTAAATAAACTAGATAAGTGCCATGAGAGAATTCTGCTACAACAACTGAGTCCACGGAGAAGCAACACTCAAAAGGAGATCAGTGAAAGGGTGCTCTCTGGGAACCAGGACCAGAAAGAGGGGAACCCCTCCGGCATGTTGAGGCACATAGTTAGGAGGCTCCAGCATAGATATGTGCTATTGGGCTTCCAGAGAAAAAAGGTACTTCAAAGACTGGATCCCTCAGGAAATTCTAAACTGGAAGCATCTCCCATAGATATATGACTTCTGCGCACTCTGACATGACCCTGTAAAGGGGGCATGGGGATCCCTCCCAACCTAGGACAGGAGGCCTCCAGAGGCACGGTGATGAAGTTGGGAGGGCCCAGTCTCTGTCCCCTCTACATGTGCCTGGCTAAACTGGCAAGGCACCACTTTTGATCATCCCATACCTGCCGTACAACATGCGGGCCAGTGTTTTCTCTCTTGCCCCCAAGACCTGAATTCCTTGCGGCAGAGAATGGAACATCCATCCCACAAGCGAGAGAGGTGCTGGCGAAAAACATCACGCCAGTGGTTCCTGGCTAACCACAGACCGGCAATCGAGACGCTCATCCAGCGCCTAATACGAACTTTGAAAGAGACTGTGATTGTAGGGGGCTGCCATTGTGGGACACCTGCAGACCCTACTCAAAAAGGGTGCTAGGGCCTAATTTGCCTCCCTTTACTGTTACCTGGCACCTGGGGGAGAGCAAAAGAGGGATTGGCATGGGAAATCAGCTGAGGCTGAGAGCTAGTGGAGCGAGGAGGAGTTTAAAAGAGTACAGGAAGAATGGGGGAGTATTGGTTATTCGGGTGAGATCAAGGAAGTAAAGGTGGACCGAAAGACCATGAGGTAGAAGGAAGTGGGAGCAGAGCATGGAAGAGAATTACAGAAAGCGTGTGCAAGGTGAGGTATTGGTTCATGAGAGAACGTTGTACGTGTGTTTGAGAGTGCGTTTATCTTGTATGAAGAAAATGACTGAGGTTAAGTGCATGCATAGGGGGAGTAAGTGAGAGTGAGTGGTAAAGGTGGATAAGATAGTGAAAGGATGGTGACTGTGAGACAAGTAGGGGTAGAGTGGAGTGTAGAGTGAGAGTGGAGAATTTAGAATCTTAAAGTGTAGAGTCTGGGGAGAATAAAAGAGAGAAGACTAGAGAGGAGAGATCAGAGAGTAGTGGCGAGCACAAGGAGTGGATAGTAGAGAATAGTGGGAGGAGATGGTAGTGGAGAGTAGTGGGAGTGGAGAGTAGTAGAGAGGAACGATTAGTGTGACTGGAGAGTAGTGGAGAGCACAAGGAGTGGATAGTAGAGAATAGTGGGAAGAGATTAGAGTGGAGAGTAGTAGAGAGGAAAGATTAGTGGGAGTGGAGAGTAGTGGGGAGCACAAGTAGTGGATCGTAGAAAATAGTGGGAGGAGATGGGAGTGGAGAGTAGTGGGAGTGGAGAGTAGTAGAGAGGAAAGATTAGTGGGAGTGGAGAGTAGTGGAGAGTAGTGGGAGTGGAGAGTAGTAGAGAGGAAAGATAAGTGGGAGTGGAGAGTAGTGGAGAGCACAAGTAGTGGATCGTAGAAAATAGTGGGAGGAGATGGGAGTGGAGAGTAGTGGGAGTGGAGAGTAGTAGAGAGGAAAGATTAGTCGGAGTGGAAAGTAGTGGAGAGTAGTGGGAGTGGAGAGTAGTAGAGAGGAAAGATTAGTGGGAGTGGAGAGTAGTGGAGAGTAGTGGGAGTGGAGAGTAGTAGAGAGGAAAGATTAGTGGGAGTGGAGAGTAGTGGAGAGCACAAGGAGTGGATAATAGACAATAGTGGGAGGAGATAGGAGTGGAGAGTAGTGGGAGTGGAGAGTAGTAGAGAGGAAAGATTAGTGGGAGTGGAGAGCACAAGGAGTGGATAATAGACAATAGTGGGAGGAGATGGGAGTGGAGAGTAGTGGGAGTGGAGAGTAGTAGAGAGGAAAGATTAGTGGGAGTGGAGAGTAGTGGAGAGCACAAGGAGTGGATAATAGACAATAGTGGGAGGAGATGGGAGTGGAGAGTAGTGGGAGTGGAGAGTAGTAAAGAGGAAAGATTAGTCGGAGTGGAAAGTAGTGGAGAGTAGTGGGAGTGGAGAGTAGTAGAGAGGAAAGATTAGTGGGAGTGGAGAGTAGTGGAGAGCACAAGGAGTGGATAATAGACAATAGTGGGAGGAGATGGGAGTGGAGAGTAGTGAGAGTGGAGAGTGCTTGAGAGGAAAGATTAGTGGGAGTGGAGAGTAGTGGACAATAGATTGGAGGGTAGAACTAAGGAGTAAAGGGGAGAGAGAAGGTAATCTGAGGGACAGAGAGAGGAAGAGGAGAGTGTGAGGAAGAGAAGGGAGGAGAGTAGATAGAAGGGAAAGGAGGAAAAGAGCATCGGGTGAGGAATATGAGTGCATGAGAGGTAAGAGTCGAGTGAGACATGAGTGTTTGGAAGGCATCACGTCTTGATATCTTTCTACTCGTGGGACTCCACGTTAGCATCCACCTAGAAGACCCGGCAGGGAGTAAGAAAGATAAGGTGGTAGAAAATAGAATACCGATCTCTAGTGCGCACCTTGGGACTTAGGGAAGTCGGGGTAGGGTGCAGGGAGACCTGGTAAGACGAAAAGGAGAGGGATGGCCCTTAGTTGGACCCTATTAAAATACTTAATTAAAACCCCTGAACCATCTCCCAGAGTTGCTGTGCTCTTGAAGCCATCTTTGACAACTCGGAGTAAGAGTCGAGCTGCACCTCTTGCTTATGGATGGAGTGGGAAGTGCATATTTAATCCCACCCTTGGTTCCCGTGCGCCTATGTCTCAGCCTTGATATGATAGGTTATTTATAATGCGCTTAATACCCACAGGTTTCCAATTGTGGCCCCGGGGATGGAACCTGTGTTGCTTCGTGTTGTCTTGCTTCCAAGGTGAGCACGTTGCCCCTGAGCTATCCTCCTGAGACAATGTTCTTAGCTCTAATGTTCTAGTAAGTCTCTCTGCCTGCCTGCCCTGTGCTGCTTCCCACTTGCATCCCTTGGTCTTAATTGCCCCACCACTGAACTCCCTACCCCACCACTGAACTCCCTTCCCCGATATCAAGAACACCTCAATTCTAGCCTTCAAATTGTCCCTCAAGCAACGTATCCGCGCCTCTTCACCAATACGATGCATTCTCCCTCCCCCTGATCTTCAACACTCCCACTGCCAAACATGATGTACACAATGGGTTAAAGTGTGTTCTGCCATGTGAACAACATTTGCACAATCCTACTGCTGTTTTCCCCATTATTTTTTTTTATTTTTCTTATTGTACAGAGTACCTTGGAAAAGTTATTTCGTTATTGTTAAATAATTTTTGGTTCAATTTTAATGCAAATAAATACTTTAAAAAAAATGATATGTTTTTTAGTGCAGACACCTGCTGTGTCCTATTGTAAGATGTTTCTGATGGAAACATTACCGCCGGTGATCAATAAATGAAATACAATGCAGTGCTTTAGAAGATCGCTAGGATAAAACCGGAGACTAAGCAACGCCTGTAAAGGCCTCCATATCACACGATAGCTACATAGGTAGGTGGGCCATTGTGCTCTGTTTCGGCATCTTCTTTCCTCACTCTCTGTAAATTAAAGTCCATCGAAATGTACCTCGGCTGGCGATGCCCGATTGGCACTTCTAATGCCCGGGGGCACACTCAGGTGGCTGCTTTTATCTTTTCTTCTAAATCTTGTTATTTTGTTGAAATCTGATATGTTTACAGTTTCCTTCTATGACATTATCTGGAGATAAGTCTATTGCTAAGAAGACTGTGACCAATGTTAAAATCCATTGGGAGTAAGTTCAAGTTGCAATAAATATCAAATTCCTTAATGTTTTAGGTTTTATTAAATTGTAAAACAGTTTTTATATTTTTTATGATGAATTTAGGTAAATGTACAACTTGGGTATACTGTTGGTATGTTTACTGTTTGTACAGTTTTTCCTCCTTCCCTCTGCTGTATTTTTTTTAAGTTTGATTCCTTTTTGTTTTATGTTTGACCCTGTGTAATTATAGATCGTATGTTAGAAACATTTGTTTTAGCATTTTTTATATTTGTGAAAAGTCTTTTGACTATACTACAATAAAAACATTTTTTTAAAAATCCATTGGGAGTAAGTCCAAGGAGTAATAAATATCAAATGTAGGAGCCAGACCTTAAGGTGGGAGGGATAATACTCAACACTATTTTGTTGCTGCTAGTTAATGCCCTGATCCATATCTTGCTCTAGTAAAATTCCTCTCCGGATAATGGCTTAAATAAACTAAGCCTCGAGGCAAGTCAAAGCGAAAGGCCTTTCCTTACAGGCGTAGACTGTTATTAAAATTCCCAGTGTATAGAAAAATGTCAAGCCGTTTTAGCAGGAGATTCTGCTTAACTCAGCACTGTAATGCAGGTAACCCGCCTTGTTCTTGTTTATCGAGCCATTTATTATCCAGATGGGAAGAGCTTGAATATTTATGAGCCGATCCCTTTTGTGCCAGGACTGAGGCTCAATTTGCTGCTGTGATGCTGAGACAAATGCTGCGGTATAAATAGAGCACAAATTGAATATCTACATGCGCAATTGAATTAGGCGGGCCGCGCGCATTACTCCCCAGCGGTGGAATCCGGTTACCTTGGCAGATGTTTTGGCTAGAATGTCTTGCAGCTCCATGATCTTCTGCACGAGTCCGTGGAAGTCGTTGCAGGTCGGGCAAGCTGGAACGAGAAAGGGGGCATTTGTCAGAAAGGGAAAGAGGACCGGTCAGTGCGCTGGCCGGAAGCCACTAAAAGGGCGGGAAAAACAGCAAGGTAGGGTTCAGCATAGGGTCAGAAAGGGAAAGAGGACCGGTCAGTGCGCTGGCCGGAAGCCACCAGAAGGGCGGGAAAACCAGCAAGGTGGGGTTCAGGACAGGGTCAGAAAGGGAAAGAGGACCGGTCAGTGCGCTGGCCGGAAGCCACCAGAAGGGACGGAAAAACAGCAAGGTGGGGCTCAGGACAGGGTCAGAAAGGGAAAGAGAACCGGTCAGTGCTCTGGCCAGAAGCCACCACAAGGGAGGGAAAAACAGCAAGGTAGGGCTCAGGACAGGGTCAGAAAGGGAAAGAGGACCGGTCAGTGCGCTGGCCGGAAGCCACCACAAGGGAGGGAAAAAAAGCAAGGTAGGGCTCAGGACAGGGTCATAAAGGGAAAGAGGACCGGTCAGTGCGCTGGCTGGAAGCCACCAGAAGGGTGGGAAAAACAGCAAGGTAGGGCTCAGGACAGGGTCAGAAAGAGAATAGAGGACCGGTCAGTGCGCTGGCCGGAAGCCACCAGAAGGGCGGGAAAAACAGCAAGGTGGGGCTCAGGACAGGGTCAGAAAGGGAAAGAGGACCGGTCAGTGCGCTGGCTGGAAGCCACCAGAAGGGAGGGAAAAAAAGCAATCTAGGGCTCAGGCAAGGGACGGGAAGCAGACAGCACACCCCAGATGGCCTCCATCACCGATAACAGACTTACTTCGATTGAGATCCGGGCACTGAGAGATGAATCCCTGCGGCATGACAAGTAACTGCAGATCTTGCATTATGCCCTGCGCGCAAGCAGAAAAGACATGATGGATACATTATGCTTTCATTGGACACAACGACGATCTACAAGCGGAGATCCTCATGTAAAGCATTAGAGTCATCAAGAATGATTGGCCAAAAAGCAATTAGTGTGACATATTGCTTCCTTCCCAGGGCTGCGCGCCCCATGTTTCCGCCTTCCAGGTCTGTAAGTGGCATGCATGGCTTGCTGCGAGCTCAGTGACACAAGAAAAGCAGTACGCGGTCTGTTATTTTATTTGGGTATCACCAGGTCCTTTAGACCGATATGGGAATGTTTAAAATTAAAGGGGGGCTGTCGGTATCTGAATTTGTTCAACCTCACATAGGGACATACAACCCAACTATGTAGACCATATGCAACAGACCTTAATAAATGTATGGCAAGAAATATGCATGAGATGTATATCACTTCTATTCAGTGAAAATATTTGTTAAAGGGACGTTATTGTTCAAGTGAAACAGAAAACCCCCCGAAATTCGCCAGTTATGGTAAGCTAAGCAACCATAACTCACGCCACCGCCGTGCACTAAGACTAACACCCAGGACATCAAAGATGACATCACAAATGTCATTGATGACATCACCGATGACATCACATATCAAATTAATTCTGATGGAAAGTCTATACAAGGGGTTGTGTTTACAATGTTGGTAGCAACATATCAGGGATGATCGAGAGGGCTGTCATGAAGTATTTAATGTATTAAAAATGTACTCATTCAAACAAAATGTTATATTGCAGTGTTCTTGTTAATAAAACAACCTACTAATGCACTGGGACGTCATTTCACCAAAATGCCAGGGGTAGCGGAAGTGACATCACACGACCCTTGACCCCCTGATGACATCACAGGAAATTATGTCATTTGACCCCACACCAAAGTGATATCGAGGGTAGCGATGGAACACGACCTTTCACCCGTTGACAAAACAGGAAGTGGCATCACATAGCATTGCACACTACGAAAAATATGGTTACGATATCACTATAATGTGATGTACCTTTCTGTCGCGCTCCGAGGGTTCCACGATCAGTCTGAGGAATCACTTGGGTTAGATGCCGCTAAAGTAATTCAGACTTCCCTCCTGAGAGCACAGCTTGCAGGGAAAAGAAACACCTGTCAGGCCAAGGGCTCAGGCAAAAAGGCAGAACGCACAGCGGAGCTAGAGGGAAGAAAACAAACAAAGCAAATATTACATACCGTTTGTTGACAATTCCAGTCCCTCTACCGCCTCCGAGCCCCACAAGCTTACCTGTGTATTCCTTTCCTTCAGCGGAATACCTACTTGTGATAATACACAAGAATGGGAGTGCGTGAGGGTCAGAGGAAGTTTTCTTGCTTGAATGAAGGGGGACCATAGACTTCCCTCAATGGTGGATTAGTGATGTCAACAGAAGAGTGTCCCCCAATCCAATGAGTGAAAACAAAATCAAATGTTCCAAAAGCAAGTAGGCAAAAGAAAACAGCAGAGCGTCCTAGTATCCAAGGAGTGAAGCCAAGTGTCTCAAGATCCAAGGGGGCGGAGTAAATGATAAGCGCAGCAAAGCGTCCCAAAATAATCCCACGAGTGATGAACACAGCAAAGCGTCCCAAAAAATCCCACAAGTGATGAGCACAGCAAAGCGTCCCAACAATGATCAAGAAGTGAGGTTTCTCCGCTCGGGGAGCGGGTGGCCAAGAGTGATTTGAAGACTACGGGGTTGAAGGGAGGCGGAAACCAGACATGAGAAGTAGAATCCAAAACAAGTCCGAGGTGTATTCCGTGGTCGAGCAGGGGAGTTGATCAAACGAAGGTCTAAAGCAGAACCAAGGAGACGATAACAAGGTCCAAGGTAAGCATAGAACTCAGGAACCAGAAAGGCAAGGAATAGGTGAAAAGGAACTTATTCCAAGAGCGTAGCTCGCGTAACGCAATGGTTTAGGAGCACCGGCTTGCTGGGGGCATGGCCATTTATAGGAAGTGAAATGCAAATGAGGCGTGGAACGCACGCAAAAAGAAAGTAAAAAACGTTCCAAAGGTTCCTTGCGGGCATCGTCCTCTTGGGAGATGTAGTTGATTACCGGCGGTGGCGTCGGCGTTGCCGCAAACGCCAAGTTAAACGCCACGGGCTTCTCCCCTGGGCATAAGGATAGCCTAAGAAACCGGGGGACGTGACAGTACCCCTCCTCAAAGATGGGCCTCCCCCGGGTCTCGGACCATTAGACCGGAGAAACGCCCGCAAAAGACGCGGAGCGTGAAGATTTGAGGCGGGTTCCCAGGTACGATCTTCGGGGCCATAGCCTTTCCAATCTACTAGATAATGCTGGGTGCCCCGGATTACTCGAGTATCTAATATGGCCTGAACCTCATATTCCTCCTCCCCCTGAATCGCAATAGGAGCGGGACGATCACCCAAACGTGTACCGGCAACATAAGGCCGTAATAGGGAGACGTGGAACACGGGGTGGATCTTCCAAGCTGAGGGTATGCCCAAACGATATGCCACTGCGTTGATGCATCGCGTGATGGTATAGGGACCCACGTAGCGGGGATTCAGCTTACGTTTGCCTGGTATGCGAAGGTGCACAGTGGATAGCCAGACCTTGTCCCCCAGGTGATACTCCGGGGCTGACCTACGATGCCTATCAGCATTTTGTTTTGTGCGATCCTGTGCTTGGTGTAGATGCTGAAGCACAGCGGCACGGATAGACCGTAACGACTGGGCTGTTGCCTGAGCTGCGGGTACTCGTGCCACTGAAGGAAGGGTGGATGGTAGAACTCGAGGATGTAAACCATACATGGCATAGAAGGGTGAACAACCAGCCGATGCATGGCAGGCATTGTTGTAAGCGAATTCCGCAGCCCCCAATACAGACAGCCAATCTGATTGATATTGTAGGCACAAACATCGGAGATACTGCTCCATTGTGGCATTAAGACATTCTGTCTGCCCGTCCGTCTGAGGATGGTATGCTGAGGATAGGCGAACGTCAATGCCAAGAAATCGAGTGAGAGCCAACCAAAAACGCGAGGTGAATTGGGATCCACGATCTGAGATAAGGATCTGAGGGAGGCCGAATAGGCGGACCACCTGTTCGAAAAACAACTTGGCCAATGTAGGAGCAGAAGGAACACCATTGCAGGGGACAAACCGTGCCATCCTGGTGAAGGCATCTACCACCACCAAGATAGTGGTTAACCCCTGGACTGGTGGCAGCTCTACCACAAAATCAAGTGACACAGTGTGCCATGGGCGTGATGGGATGGCCATTTTTTGGAGAAGCCCCACCGGTTTTCCAGGTACCGTTTTGCATTGTGTACAGACGGCACATTTAGATACATAGTCTGCCACATCCCGTTTCATATTGGGCCACCAACACCACCGGAGGAGTAGATCAGTTGTTTTAGTTTGTCCTGGATGAGCCGCCAGGCGAGTATCATGGGACCAGTTTAGGGCCTGTAACCGAGTCCGAGCATCAGGGATATACAGACGTTCCTGTACGTAAGGTAATCCCGATATCAATTGTGCTTTTAGCCCTTGAAGTACCTCCCCATGGTCAGCAGCCCAGTGGCGGATCCGTTCTAATAAGGAACCGGTTGCAGCACAGACACACATAACCGTGTTGTGTGGCAAAACAGGAAGGACTGCTTCCTCGAAGGGGATATCAACTCCGATACGAGAAAGTGCATCGGCCTTGCCATGCAAGGGGCCCGGTCGATAAGAAACCGTGAAATTGAATTGAGCAAAAAACAAATGCCATCTGATTTGTCTAGAGTTGGTACATTTCACCGTGGATAGAGCTTGTAGGTTACGGTGGTCCGTGTAAACCGTGACAGGGTGTCGACCCCCCAGTAGATGGTGTCTCCACTCCTTAAAAGCAGCTCGAATGGCCAATAGCTCACGTTCCATTATAGTATAATGTTTTTCCGGAGAAGTCAATTTCCTGGAAAAGAAGGCTACTGGATGTAGTTGCCGAGTCGTGGGGCATTTTTGAGATAAGATCGCCCCAAGGGCAAGGGCAGAGGCATCAGCTTCGATGATGAAAGGTAATAGGGGGTTTGGATGTAGCAAGACCGGAGCCGTAGTGAACGCCTCTTTCAAGACCTGAAAGGCGTCCTGAGCCTGAATGTCCCAACAAAAGGGAACTGAGGGACTGGTAAGGCGTGTCAATGGGACTACAATGGCTGAAAAGGATGCAATAAAGCGTCTATAAAAGTTAGCAAATCCTAGGAAAGATTGCAAACCCTTAAGCGAAGTAGGAGCAGGCCAATCAAGGACTGCTCGTATCTTTGCATCATGCATATGAACACCCTGAGAGGATATCACGAATCCTAGAAACTCCACAGAGGAAATATGAAAGACACATTTTTCAGCCTTTGCATATAACCCATGTTCCCGAAGACGGAGTAACACCGTCCGGACATGGTTCTCATGTTGTGATAACGTTTCCGAGAATATTAATATATCATCCAGATATATCACAACAAAAACATCCAACAGATCTCGGAAGATGTCATTGACAAAGTGTTGGAAGGTTGCGGGGGCGTTACATAGACCAAATGGCATTACTAGGTATTCAAAAAGGCCGTATTTGCACTTGAAGGCAGTCTTCCACTCGTCGCCCGCACGCACTCTCACCAGATTGTAGGCCCCCCTTAGATCTAGTTTCATAAAGAGTTTGGCGGTAGAGAGGCGATCCAACAACTCCGAAATGAGGGGTAATGGATACTGGTTTTTTATTGTCACAGCGTTAAGTGCACGATAATCTACACAAGGCCGGAGATCCCCTTCCTTTTTTGGGACAAAAAAAATCGGGGAAGCAGCTGGAGAACGGGAAGGTCTTATATGTCCCAATCTCAGAGATTTCTCGACGTACTCCTTTAGGAGTTCTTCTTCAGGCCGTGCCAAAGAATATATCCTTCCGTGGGGGAGAATGGCATTGGATACCAAATCAATCGGACAGTCATATTCCCGATGTGGCGGCAGTTGTTCAGACAAACCTTTGTCAAACACCTCAATCAGGTCCTGATATGCAGAAGGTATTTCCACCGTCATCCTGGTAGTAGCGTTACAAGTGAGGATACTTGAAATCAGAGCCTTACATGGAGATGGGTGAGATGTCCCGTGAACTGAAAAGCAGTCCTTCAGACACAAGGGAGAAGAAAAAAGCACTGTTTGTTCCACCCAGTCAATGATAGGGTTATGTTTACGCAACCATGGGAGGCCCAAGATGACCCCAAATTGCGGTGTGGAAATGAGATCGAAGGACAGGTATTCTGCATGCCCTTCCGTTGTGCTCATCCGCAAGGGTTGTGTTTGTTTAACAACATGACCCAAAACCAAACAGGAGCCGTCTATTGCATAAACAAGTTCTGGTGACTCCTTAGGGTCTACCGGGATATCATAGGTTGCTGCCAGATGTTCATCCATATAGTTACCTGTTGCCCCGGAATCTATCATGACTGGACTAGAAAAGACTTGAGAGTTGGGCAACATAAAAGACATATCTAAATATATGTGCGCGGCAGCTGTCTGAAGGAATGAGCCATTGGAAGGCTGACCCGTCACGTCGGCTCGATTTAGGGACGGGTCGTGGCGTTTCCCGCCCGTTTAACAGGGCGTTTAGGGCAGACACGAATGAAATGTCCCGTTTGTCCACAATACAGACACAGATTGTTTTGCATTCTTCTCTCCCTCTCTGCTTTTGAGAGGGGACCTTTTACTGCCCCAATTTGCATGGGTTCTACCTCTCCAGTGGTTGGAGAAGATCCCAATTCGGATTTGCCAGGGCGAGGATCAAGGTGACGGCGTTCTCCACGCCTTTGTTGCATCCGAGCATCGACCTGTAACACCAAATCAAGCAATTCCGGAAATACTGAAGGGATAGAAGGGACAACGGACAATGCGTCCTTAAGTTCGTCTGATAACCCCTTATAAAAGACTGCCGCCTTTTTTGATTCAGGCCAAGAGGTTTCTGCGGCCAGCTGATTAAATCGGGCTAAATACGCCAAAAGAGGTTGTTTCCCCTGGGAAATTGCCAAAAACTCTAAATCCGAAGCCTGAGCCTTATATCTGGTGTCAAAGACCAGATTCATGGCGACTAGTAGGGCATCGAAATCGTACAAGACCGGGTCATTGGACTCCAACAACGGATTCGCCCAGGCCGCAGCCATACCCCCTAGATGAGAGAGCACAAAAGCTGCTTTTGTTTCAGAATTAGGGAATGCCAAGGGACGGCATAGGAAATGTAAACGACATTGATTGACAAATGTCCTATACGTTTTTGGATCTCCTGTGAAGCGTTCCGGGGGTGCCAATGGAAAAGGACCCGGCAACACCACAGGGGCTAGGGGTGTCGGAGGAACCGGTGGTGGTACAGGAGCGGGAACATCCCCAAACTCCTCATCCACCGGCAAGGGTTGCACAAAGCTTTGCATGACATCCATGCGTTGGTGCAAAGCGGCATGTGCTGCTGCCATGTCTGTGCGTAACGTGGTAAAGGCTTGCATCATAGCAGCCATAGGATCTGCATTAGGATCCATCTCGGACAGGCAGGCACCAGTATTAGGCTCCTAAATCTGTCGCGCTCCGAGGGTTCCACGATCAGTCTGAGGAATCACTTGGGTTAGATGCCGCTAAAGTAATTCAGACTTCCCTCCTGAGAGCACAGCTTGCAGGGAAAAGAAACACCTGTCAGGCCAAGGGCTCAGGCAAAAAGGCAGAACGCACAGCGGAGCTAGAGGGAAGAAAACAAACAAAGCAAATATTACATACCGTTTGTTGACAATTCCAGTCCCTCTACCCCCTCCGAGCCCCACAAGCTTACCTGTGTATTCCTTTCCTTCAGCGGAATACCTACTTGTGATAATACACAAGACTGGGAGTGCGTGAGGGTCAGAGGAAGTTTTCTTGCTTGAATGAAGGGGGACCATAGACTTCCCTCAATGGTGGATTAGTGATGTCAACAGAAGAGTGTCCCCCAATCCAATGAGTGAAAACAAAATCAAATGTTCCAAAAGCAAGTAGGCAAAAGAAAACAGCAGAGCGTCCTAGTATCCAAGGAGTGAAGCCAAGTGTCTCAAGATCCAAGGGGGCGGAGTAAATGATAAGCGCAGCAAAGCGTCCCAAAATAATCCCACGGGTGATGAACACAGCAAAGCGTCCCAAAAAATCCCACAAGTGATGAGCACAGCAAAGCGTCCCAACAATGATCAAGAAGTGAGGTTTCTCCGCTCGGGGAGCGGGTGGCCAAGAGTGATTTGAAGACTACGGGGTTGAAGGGAGGCGGAAACCAGACATGAGAAGTAGAATCCAAAACAAGTCCGAGGTGTATTCCGTGGTCGAGCAGGGGAGTTGATCAAACGAAGGTCTAAAGCAGAACCAAGGAGACGATAACAAGGTCCAAGGTAAGCATAGAACTCAGGAACCAGAAAGGCAAGGAATAGGTGAAAAGGAACTTATTCCAAGAGCGTAGCTCGCGTAACGCAATGGTTTAGGAGCACCGGCTTGCTGGGGGCATGGCCATTTATAGGAAGTGAAATGCAAATGAGGCGTGGAACGCACGCAAAAAGAAAGTAAAAAACGTTCCAAAGGTTCCTTGCGGGCATCGTCCTCTTGGGAGATGTAGTTGATTACCGGCGGTGGCGTCGGCGTTGCCGCAAACGCCAAGTTAAACGCCACGGGCTTCTCCCCTGGGCATAAGGATAGCCTAAGAAACCGGGGGACGTGACACTTTCATACAAGAATGGATCGCCATATGTATCGTTAAGATCAGTGTGTATAGGCCCATATTACCAAATAACTGTGAATGCAAGCAGACGTCCATGACCAAATGATAATGATGTGTTATTATATAGCACTTACGCTTAAGCACTTTATATACAAAAAATATACATCCAATATCACCCAACCTGTGTTGGTACTCATTTATCAACCTCAGAAGATTGAAAGGCTGAGTTCAGGTGTTTAAGAACAGACTAAATCAGTGACTCACCCCCTGAAGTGTGCCTGAAATAAACCTTTAATGAGTCTAGCAATTATTGTATAGAATTCCGGAAAGACACATTATTTGGTATTCCTATTCTTTCTTATTTAGGGTCAGTGCTGAAAGTGTTAGACTTGTGGCACTCCTGTTCTTATTTTTCTTTTTTTTTTGGCCTGAACAAGAAAGCCAGCCAAAGTAAAGAGCCACATGGTGCTGGCCATAGCTCAGGAGCTTGCATTACTACAAAAAAAAAAAAAAAAAAAAGAATTTACATTTTATTTTAGAGGTCGCAAGGGAGACCACAGGGGTCGCAAGGGAGCGACCCCTAAATGACATCCCTGCTAATGCATACACATAGGCAATGGTTGCAGCGTGCACCGCAGAAGTGCAGTATTTGTAATCTGGTAATATTGGTAAGTATAATAATGAATGCAAGGCTATCAGAATCTTGACTAGTGTAAAACTTGCAATTAATAGCTAACAATACAAGACTTACTACACACTTGTGTTAATACAAACAATACATATGAAGAGCCACAATGCATACAAATCTGAGGCACATACAGGGAAACTCCTGTAAGGAGGAAATATAGAATATCACTAGAAAATTACAATCAAATTGGTTTGTCATGTATACAAATCTATTGTGTGTTTGAGGCGTGCTTATTTCCCTGTGTATGTGTACCGTAGGCTGAGCACATATCCTAAAGAAAGTACCTTAACAGCATAGGATAAGGTTAACGTCTAGAAATAAAGCACCTTGTCAATTATAAAATGCTTACTGTCATTGAAGAAAAACAAGTGGCCTGGATATGTCAGTGAACAAAAACAAGTGTCCCACATATGTCATGTCATCAGTGATGTAATCAATGGCATTTGTGATGTCATCTTTGATTTCCTGGGTATTAGTCTTAGCAGTGCACAGTGGAGGCGCAAGTTATGGTTGCTTAGCTTACCATAACTGGTGAATTTCTGGGGATTTTCCGATTTTACTTGTAACCATAAACCCTTTAACAAAGTTTTTTCACTGAATTTCATCGGTTTTTACCAGTGCACCCTAATTTGCTACAACTTCCTAATATCATACTCACCCCCAGTATAGCAGCATTGTCGGACGATTTAGGATGTTTCAACTGAAAACTGTGGCATTCCCCAACTCCTAGCAACATTCTTAACACTTCTATCAACTTTTTGCAACTTTTTACACCATTTTTTGTTCGCCGACATTCCCAAAGGTCTGACGTCACCACAGACTTTCCAGACAGTGTCACGTGACCGTGATGACATGTTTGCAAACACGTCCGTGTTTTGCAGATATTTCCAAACTGCATTTTCAGCTGATCCAGGAAGTTTCAAGCTGAAAGTTTACCCTTCCACAGCTCCTAGACCTATTCTTACTCATTTTCCATGTGCAATCGAGGAGAGAGCACCTGCTTGGAAGAGTATTAGCACACCTGATATTTAACTTAAAAAATTGCATCAGCCATGGCCATCCCTCCTCCCCAGGAGCCACCACCACCAACACCACCACAACCACCACCAGCTGGTGGGCCTGGACAAGGGAAAGGGTGAAATGATGCAGAGGAGGATGATGAGGAACAGGAAGAAGAGGTAGAGGAAGTTCCTACCTCCAGCGCCCAGAGAGAGTCATGGGTGTGGCAGTTCTTTAAGACCGTAGGAGGGTCCCAAAGACTCAGGCTGCCCATGTTGAATGCAGAGTTTGGGGTCATACTCAGTCACGGACAACACAGGCAGTACTCCTTTGGGACCATCTCCATGCACCACCACACCAGATCCAACCACGCGGGTGGATCTGGATCTCAGAGAAAAGCAGGTTAACGTACTCTACCCCCATCTTCCTTAACCGCTCCTGCCACCACACAGACTACTCCTGTGGGGCAGAGGATCCCGCCGGCTGCCTTGAAGCCATATAAGAGGCAGTCGATCCTTACCTTTCGAGGGTCACAGTTCTCTGCATGTTCTGGGACACACCGCTCTGCAAGGGGGAGCAGTTTGCAAGTGCTTTCAAGGCTTTGTTCAAGGAGCATGAGAAACACTGCCCCCTACCTCAGATTTAAGGTATGGACCAAATCTTCCACTGTCCACCTGCCCCTCCAGATATGTGGTTGGTGCCCCTTCCCACCCTCCCTTTCCTCCCCCACATTACCTCCTTGCCTCTCCTACAAAAAAACCTACATCCTCCAAAAAGCCACCTTCCCAGTTAAAAAAATGGAAGAAAAAAAAATCACAGGACTTTTTGCAGCCTGTATGGTCTGCGGACAGTATGATAGTCTGTAGACACTTGGAAAATTCCAGGCGTGGGGTAGGGGAATTAAAGTCATTTATATTGTTTTTCGTTCAAAAATGATGCCTCTTAAAAAAACCTTTTTTGTTGTAATTTTTTGGGGGTTTTATATACTGAACTAACAAATGTTCGAATTAACTTATTTATTTTTTCCAACTTTCACAAAAACTGCTTCAAATTCTTTTTCTGTTTTTGTTTTTTATTTACTACAACTACTAAAAAAAACTTCACTACATATTTCACAAGTCTTCAAAAATAGCTTTAAGTGCATTTTGGATATTCAAAAGAAAAATGTGATTTCCGACATCAGTCAAATGCACTCCTTCTCATCAAAATATTTACGCCATCCAACTAGATATTTTGTTGTCAAAATATACCATTCGTAAAGCATATAAAAAGCAAATACACCTTTATTGACATGCTGTCCATCTTCTTACATTTGGGACAAAACAAGTTTGGACGTCTCCATATTTGTCTTTGATTGATTTCAGAAAAAATTATCTTTGCAGCTGGACACAGTTCCATTATACTTCTCAACATATCCTTCATGGCAAACTGCAAAGATCTTGCAGTCACATAGCCCAAACTGTTGCCTCCACAATGCACAGCAATAATATCTGGATGTTTAAAGCGAGCGATACTCACACTGAACAGTAATAAAGCTATCCATTTTAAGCCACAATCTGCATACCATGAAAACTCCCACTTCTCCCAATCCAATAGTAGCAGAGATGCCAAAAGATTCAGTATAAACCTTCAATGAATGGATCCAGGAATCTCCCGCCAATCCAAACACTCTGCTTCTTCAAAGACATAGACAAATCCATCTCCACTACACACAACAAACAAAGCACTTCCTACCCTGTACTCCTGAACACCTCAACTCCTCCTCCAGATCCACAAAACCTGATTGGCTAACCCCCCAATGTCCTCTTCCCATGCCAGTTATCCTTAAAATGGCACGTTTTCCATTGAGTCTATGAGGATTTCAAACATTTTGGAACCTCCCTATAACTTTTCCCCCCATTGACAAAACCACACCATACTTCAGAAAATGATTCTGAGGGGGCCATGTATCATTTTTGCAAAGTTTGGCGAGGATTCGTCCAGGGCGGCCCGGGGGGTCAAAGTTACAAGCTGCCCAAAAAGTGCTCTTTCTATGATTTGGGCAACTTAACCATAACCACACGGCTGCTAACGCAGGCCTTGTAATGTATTCACACACATATATAGCGGTTTAACTTCATTTTTTTAATACTATGGAAATGCAATGATACAAAAATGATAGGAAATTGTGAAATTTAATTGAACCCAATTTTTACAAATTCACATTGGGGCTCATTGTGAGTTGGCCGGTATTCCGGCGGTAAACCCACTGGAATAGCGGCCTATGGAATTACTGTTACCGCCACTTTGTCTGGCGGAATTACCTCCAGATTACAAGTGACGGTGGTAGAGTTAATCCCCATTTTTTGAGTTTCCATTGGACTCTTTGGGGCATTTTTGGCAAATTACCACTGGTGAATTTACTGCTGCGTTAATTCTGCCGATTCTGCCAATTTTCAGCAGAAAGTGGGAGGATTTACCTCCAGCATGATGCTGGAGGTGAATCCCCACTCCAGGGCCATACTCATAGTATGGCGGAGTGGGAAAGTGGCATTAATTCCGTTACTAACAATTGCTTGCCGCATCGCCATACTCGTAATGAGCCCCAATGACTCATAACGTTAAGACATAATATGCTGCAGTATCTTGGGTGATCTTTAGCACATGCATTTATTTATGGTTCGTTTTGGTGCTAGCTTGAAGGAGATCCCTTTGTGGCGCTCAATTAACACGTCAGAGGCATTGCCTGGAATATACAAACAGCCCGGCCTGCGGGCTGTTTTGTGTGGCTAGTGCAATCTGTTGTAAACAACTTGGCCAATTGACAAAGGACAGCATATTCATTACGCACTGTCGCAAGGAGACATGTCAACAAGGTTTGGGGGCGAGGACAGGAAACGCAGACCTGCCATCTGGAAGTGACCTGCTTCTCTCCCCCACGCCCCCAGGAGAGGGCGCGCGCGTCTACTGGCACACAGCGCGCGCATTCCCGGTCATTAAGGAATAATTAGCTGCCACTTCGCTTCCTCTGCTCTAGAAGGAAAGAGCGAGTGGCAGCTCAGAAGCACACTGCCCCAGAGAAGCACACCAGCTGTCTGGCCCATTTATCCCCCACCCCTCACTCCACCTCACACACTAAGCGGCCCATGTCTCCTGATTTGCTTTCATTACTATGCCAAGCGGAGCTTCTAAAATGATTGTCTTTAATCCCACCGTACAATGCCACTCCAGAGAAAAAAAAATGTAATTCACTCCAACGCCCCCCGTGTTCCCAGGATGCTAAGCGCCTGGCGTATCAAAAGGATCAATAGCCAAAAAAAGATTACAAAGGTTGCATTTGCCCATATTTGCATGCATTGATGTTTCTACCCATGCGTTGCTTTGGTGCCAAGCATGTTTTTTCTTTACTCCTTTTTGTTACTGCAGATGGTGGGTGGATTAGCGTCACCAGCAGCGCTTTTCCAACTAGCTATGCATATTTCTGGGAACTGGGGTAGTGAAACCACGCACCCGGTTGACTGGAGCTGTCAGCTTAAAGGTGGGACCCAGGAGCTGCCACCCATTGCTGCCTGCTCGCGCGTGCCCTTTCCTGCCTTCATCCAGCGTGATTTACATACAGTCGCTGCACGCTGTCTTCTATAAAGAGCACAACTCGTTCTAGGGGGTGTGATGAATTGAGGGTATTCATCCCTTCTCCCCCTTAGAGGCTAGTGAGGGGAGCCCGCTGTGCAAGACCCTCGCTAGGGCTCTGGGCAAGTGGGACCTCACTGGGAGTGACGCCCCCTTACCGGATTAGAACTCTCGTTCCTGTGAGGAACTCCCTGGATCAGCCACACTATATGCATATATGGCACTGCCTACTGGGAAGAAGAATGAAACATCTGTATATGTGGCTGCAGGCAATGCTGCAGCAAAACTAAGAGAAAAAGTTACATTATTTATTTATTTATGTATTACATTTGTAGAGCGCACTGCAGCCCATAGGCATCAAGGCGTTGTTACATGAAAGTGTATGCAGGTAAGAGTATGAATACATGGAAGA
Organism: Ambystoma mexicanum; assembly: GCF_040938575.1. NCBI lineage: Eukaryota > Metazoa > Chordata > Amphibia > Caudata > Ambystomatidae > Ambystoma > Ambystoma mexicanum. The sequence continues at coordinate 67,814,512 of NC_090936.1, read as the reverse complement.
CAAGAGGTATTTAGTTGCAGAAAAGGAAACGGAGCGTGGTTACATGAGACGCTCGTCTGCCTACAGAAATCATGGCCGGTAGGTCAGACAAACAGCCTGGTTTTTATGGCTTTGCGGAAGGCTAGGTGAGAGTCAATCCCCTGAGGTGCGTCGGTAGGGCGTTCCAATGTGAAGCTGCTAAAGCTGGGAAGCTCGAGCTGCCCGCACATACTCTGCAGGTCTTAGGGTTGGAAATCGGGTTGGTGTAGGCAGTTCTAGAGGGCCTAGCAGAAGTAGACCATGATATTCTCTGGGCAAGGTAGGGAGGAGCATGGTCATGGAGGCATTTATGGGTGAGGGAGAGGATTTTAAAGATGATCCTCTGCCTAATGGGCAGCAAATGGACCTGCCTTCTTAGGCCAGAAATCTGGTCGTTCATGGAGAATGCTGTGGCGGCCCTGAGGCGTTGTTCTGGGCAAGTTGGAGCTTTCAATGTTTTTGCCGAAGGTCCCACCAAGGAACGCATTGCTGTAGTCCAGCCTAGATCCTATCATGGCCCTGGCAATAGTGAGGCCATTTTGAGGGGATGTGAAGGGTCTTGCTGCATAGATTAAATGTCTCTTTAAGAGTCTTGCACTTAACTAAGATGAGTAGAAGAGGAGAGAGAGTACTGGACGCAGGTGGAGCTACCTAATGTGATCAATTCAAGAAGGGGTGTAATCGAGACAAGTCATGGAGCCCACGACATTAGAACCAGAGAGGATTGTCAAACTGAGAGGCTTGGAGTCAGGCAAGCAAGGCAATGGGGAAACCGCTGTTTGAGAGAGAAGAGGTGTCCAGGACCTGATAATGGTGTAACTACAAGCAAATCCTGGTGGGCAGAGTGGCGCGCGACTATGCCAAGAGTATCACTGCTGGTAGCAAGCAGAGCTCCCTGTCGTCTGCAGCAGGTTGCAGCCTGAGGGAAAGCTGAGAACGGGACACCGCTGAAAAAGAACAAACCATGTATCGCGAAGAAAACACGAGCGAGGGCTGATACCTAAAATGATACCATACTCACCTAAAGGTACCAAGGAACACAGAAAAATGGGGAAGCAGCCGAGGAAGGAGCATATGAAGAGTACAACTCATCCGAGTCATAAGGACAAGTCAAGAGGAACACAATTGTTGAATTACCAATGGGAAAGGTGTTTACAGCAAATAACCAGCAGCCATTTGAGGGGAATAACCTGCATGAAGAGTGTCACTCCTCCCAGTCCCAAAGAGGAGGCACAAGGATTAAAGCTATTTAAGTGGCAATGTGAAGAGCTAGTAGAGTAAATGACAAATAACCCCAAAGCAGTAATAGAGAGAGACTGGGGACAACTACCCTCGGAGGAAGGGACACAGTCTCAAAAACCAAGAGAGTATGAGAATAGAAGGGAAAGCACTAAAGGATAATCCCAGGAGAGAGACATTATACCAGGGAATCAAGTGCCACAGAATACAACCAAGAGTGAATTGAGAGACAATAAAACACGAGACAATAGTGTGAGAAAGTATGTAAAGACTTGCTGCCTACAGCAGATATTTAAAGAAAGGATACAACCCAGGAGTGTTGTTCAAGAATTAAAAGAGCTGATCGAGGAGAGCTCCAGGGTTTATTGAAGATGATTTTAAAGAGAAGAAACAGGTGAAACAGTGACATTTCATCCAGAGACTATTGGAGAAATCAACAACCCAAGAGAAAAAGGATCTTCTCTTGGATGAGTCCAAGTTGTTCATCTTAGTGGTAGTGTCAGGTAGAGTCGGCTTTGGACCGAGGACATTTTGACTTTAGGAGTTTCTGACGGCTGATGAGCACCCTTAGTTCTTTTAGATGGGTATGGTGACCCCTTTAGCAATAAAGAAAGTTAGGCCTTAACTCTCTAATTCCATTAAAAACACTGAAATGTCCTTAAAGGGTTCCAACTCCTTCTTCCAACCTGCCACAGGTGCCTCAGTATTTCTCCACACATATAGTTCAGCTCAACCAAAGTAACCAAACTGCTCCACTACCAGGACACCCCAAATGTCCATCGAGGGCTCCAGTGATTGCTCCCTGCACTAACATGACTGAATTCTAGGGTCCAACACTCACTATGGACACCAACTGAGCCACCCACAAATAGCCATTGAACATCCCTGCAGGTAGACATCAAATATTAGAACGCTGCAAATCCCCAATCAATGTACGCATTATCGGCCTGTGCAATTCATCCCCACGCTATGGGCACGAGGCTCCCCTCTGCATCTAGACGCTCAACTACTCTTGCACCACCCGCATACAAACAGAGCCACAAACAGTTCCAAGGTACTTTCAAAGTGCCACTGCTCCGCACAACAACACAGATTTCCAGTGTTCTTTCTCTTTCCCCACTAACCATACCCAGCTCTCCTCTCGTTAAGATCTTCCAGATTGCCAAGGGACCATGTAAATGACAGTGCATGAAACCCAGTAATAGAGCACGGTGAATGTCAATCTTCATTACACGGGCGTACTCTTCCTAGACATGACTGGAACCACACATAACTTTCTAGCCCCTCCTCATAGCCTGATATAATCTCTCCGACAATTGGCCAGAACCTTGAAAAATATCTTTGCATCAGTGTTGAGGGTGGGTGTTGTGAAGCATTTATATATAGGAAGCACATTCCTGACTTCTGCATTCTGGAAACATCTGGTTCTCTCATTCTGGCAGTAGAGGGAACCAGATGTTTCCAGAATGCAGAATCCTCTGGCAAGAATAAGTTCAAGAGAGTGGAGAGTGGAGATTGACAGAGATAGGAGAATGTTTTGATGGATAATGGCATACGCCCCCATTGGGTGACATGGATGTATTCAATCACAAAGATTCAACGAGCAAGAAGACTTCCATAGCAAAGTGTTGTTCAGTCGAAGGTTGTAATATTAGGCTTTCTGGATGTTTTAAACTACAATTCCCATCAGCTTTAGCCAGCATATTCCATGATGAAAGATCATGGGATTTGTGGTCCAAAGCATCTAAAGAGCCACAGGCTGCAGACCCTGGAAGGCATCCCTCTGCACTCGTACAATCTCAGGAGAATGACTGGCTTAGGTTTCCGGGCCTAAGTGTTTCTCAGTGTAACGGGCAAAACCAACCCCTCATCTGGAAGAACCTGTTTGATGTACTCAAGCCTTACCAATATCTATCAAAGATTATACACTTCACAGTGGGAAAGTAGACTGGAAAAGGGGACTTCAATAAGGAAGGAAGAGTAGAACTCGGTGCAATGTAGAGTATGGGCATTTATTGAATCGTTGCCACTTGGTCAAATGGAAGCAGTTGCAAGCCTTCAACCGTCACTCGATGATGTTTGCCTTGGATAATATCGATCACACCCAACAGATTCCCAACACCTGAAAATGACTCAAAGGACCATAGATACCAAGTCCGCAATGACAAACTCAAAATCTCAAACACAATCAAGAATCGGGTTAACATGCCAATGAAGAGTAATCACCAATCATTCCCTTGATTATTTTGTATCAACAACAAACACAAGACAGCATTCCCAAACAATCCAGTGACAATACAATGAAACATTGCACCAGTGTACAGCCCCATTGCATAATCACAGTGAAAAAAGTGCACATCGTCCACCTCAAGGCTTCCAACTGGGTCATGCAGTTTCCGGGTCACTATTCGAGTGCCCTGTGGGGGACCGTGAGCCTGAAAGCAAGTAGCTTTTGAATGGGCCCCATATGTCTCTGGGTCTTGCACAAGCTGGTGTCATATCTCTGTAATCAATTTCCATTCCATGACAATATGTTATGTCCCTCAACTAACCTCCTCTCAGAGGTCCCAATACTTCACAAACAAAGGACTGCCAATCTTCTAACGCTCGTTATCAGAAAGTTCATTGTTTTTTCATAGCAGGGGAAATCCCCATGAGATCCTCCCGCTGTGTACCACCCCAGGGGGACTTTTGGGTAGTGGCCTCACCACCCTGGCCTCATGGGAAGGGGCTCCCCCTGGGGAGAAGTGACAACATCTTGGGACTCATCGCATACCCTTGCCCTAATGCTGCTGGCTTTCCCAACAGGTCTTAATGGCAGGTTATACCAGGGCGGGTTTGGGATCTGTTATACCAGGGTGGGTTCGGGGGCTGAGGGTCATACCTGTCCTTCACATCCCAATTCCAGACATGGGAGTCCGTAGCGAATCCTTTCTCATCCCAACTATCTAATGGGGAATATTTGTCTGGTTTCTTAGTAACCTCCTCTGGGATTTTGCCGAAGTTGGGAAAGTCGGTGCCTATTATAGTTTCCGCAGCAAGGTCTGGTATCACTGCTGTATTCCTGATAGTTTCTTTGCCTCTGATGTTAATGTTGATTGTGGTTCACATATATATTTGCTGATCCCCATGAACACAGGTTACTCTAATTGATCTACCTTCCCTAGTCTTCTCAGGGTGTATCAAATCCTCTCGAACAATGGTTTGCTTACTGCCTGAGTCGATCAGGGCAGAGACTGGGTTCCCGTTGACCATAACCGGATTGTGTGTTTTAAACACAGCCGAGAGACAAAGGCAACTGCTGACCGTGTCAATTTCAAACACCTCTTCCCTGTCCATGTCTCCCCATTCTTCTCCGCCCATCCACCCTATCTCCATGGGTTCTTCTCTTTGGTTCCATGGGCAGTGTCTAGCCATATGTCCCTTCTTGCAATATGATAAACAGGTTGCTATGGGAGTGGTAAACCCTTTGGCTTCTTCAGGTCCCACCACTCCTCTGTCCCTGAAAGGAACATGTTCTGGTTGCAAGTTCTTAGCCAGGGGGAATTACTTCCTTCCTCTGGTCACAATACTTCACAAACAAAGGACTGCCAAACCTATAACACTCTGTATTATAAAGTTCACTGTTTCTTCACTCCAGGGGGAATGGCTCCCTTGCCCTGGATCACTTGTTTCTAACACAATGCTTGTCTTGCAGGGGAATGACTCAGTTCCCCAGGCTTGAAGATTTCATACTCAGTTCTATCCAGGGCTTTAGGTGGGGTAAGAAATCGAGGGGGCGCCTCATTTGGGGGCGTGGCTTGTGGGATGGACGTGGCCTAAAAAGTACGCAAATCGTAGGGTATACACACAAATATATATAAATGTTATATATTTGTGTGCATACCCTACGGTTTGACTAGTTTTCAGGCCATCTTTTTTAAACCTTTCGGGTTTATAAAAGATGGCTTTGAAAGTACACAATTCAAGCCATCTTTTATAAAGCTTTGACTACGGACAAAATTGTCCGTCGGCACAGCTTTATAAAAGATGGCTTGAAATGTGTACTTTTAAAGCCATCTTTTATAAACCTCGAAATATGTCGAGAAATCCCCAGGTTCGCCGTTAAAGGCGACCTGGGGAAACAAAGGGACAGTAACTGCCTCTGGTGACCTCTCGCGCGAGGGGTCACCAGACTGTCATGTTCTGTACGGCAGATCCTTATCCTGGGAGGTACTTCAACATGGCCGCCGTATATGGCGATTATAGCACACACAACAGTCTAGATGTTATTTCCCAGAACACATTGCAGCTCACTGACGTCACATCCTCCCAAGCAGCTTATCAACAGGATCCTCCAAGAGTCCAGTGCGTTGCTACTCTCTTAGGAGTATACAAGTGCTACGTGAGTTAGTTTGTTACAGTTTACCTCTCCTTGCTTCCTTATTCCTGACTCCATCTGACACTCTCTCACCTTGCTATTTTCCCTCCTATTCTTGATCTGCAGACCGCGACAGCAGTACGGGAAAAGACATTACCAGACTTCGGACGAGTTAAACCACGCCCCTTTGGAGCGCGGTCCCAGCCCAGTCTATCTTTAGTTCGGAATACTGATCCTCGCCCTCCACAAGGTATTCCGTACGCTTTATATTTATCCTTCTTCCATCGGCAGTCTAGGGAGTTCCGTAATCGGTTGTTCCCTTTTCATGTTTTCATTCTAGCGCGGTTACCTACCTCAACATCCCAGGCCTACTGCCAACCCCCCGTGAGCAGTCTCCGGGAGGCTTCCTTTGTTCACAAATTGGCAGGCTTTATATTTCGTGGTTTTGCTACTGTTGTTTAGTGATCATTAGCTATTTCTCTCTCTACCCTTTCTTTTCTATTCTACTGTTTTCCTTAGCCCATCGATTCAGTACTTCTGGGAACTCCAGGTTACCTCTCCCTTCCTTCACATCGATTTCTCAGGACGCCTCTCTTCCTACTAACTGGGGGTAAGATATAGAACAGAAGATACAAAGGGGGTCTGGCAAACTGATAGACAAGGAAATTATATTCTAATCTAACCTTATCTTCTTCACCAGAACTTAGTCTCAATTGCTAAGAAGCTTCCAAACTCAGAAGGCGGAATTGCATCCCGCGCTGGAACATCTCGGGGAGACAACGCTCTCTAGCAGCTCTCCACAGGGTTCTTTCCCCCGTGAGGGTTTCCCTGGGAACCTCCCGGGGATCAAGCCTTTGAGCAGGACTCCGGAGGGGTTTTCAGGGGAATTCCTAATTTCTACAGGGAGAGTCAGAGAGATCCATTCCAGGCACTCACCGGGCCACAGGACATTTCTCTTCGTTCATCCAGCCCAGGTAGGTGATTTTCTGTTTTCCTTCTCTATTCACCTGGAGCAATTGATATTTATATCTAACATTGTACATTCGCTGACACAGACGCAGTTACTATGACTGACAGAAGTGGCAGCCAGTCACAGCTTTGCTGTGACTGGCTGCCACTTCAGTCAGCTCGCCTGACTTCATTGCAGGCGCATCTCCTGTCGCGGCTGCGGCCGGGATGGGATAATGCATCCCGCGATTCCCGCCAATGTTGCTGTAGGACGGGGGCCCCGGCAGGACCCCGGCTCAGTCACACTTTTTGGAGACTGCCGGGGCCCGGCCCCGGCAGGCCCCAGCCCACTTTAAGCACTGGTTCTATCAATTATCAAGAGAATGACTCCCTTCTCTTAACTGGCTTTTCACCAACCTGGGGAATGATTGCCTTCCCACAGCTTCTTAACTTTTCCCTGTGGACATAGCACTACCAGGAATATGACTCCCTTCTCCTGATATCTTTGTATCTTCGTTTCATTGTTTCCTTCTTTCTCAACAGTTCAAATACAAATATGATCCTTGACCAAGGTTTCCCCAGAATAGCCCACTTGGTATCCTTGCTTGCCAAGTACTGCCACGAGCACGATGATATCTATCTTCTCCTTTTTTGGTTGGTGCTCGGGTCCCAGACCCTTGTCTATCTTCACCCTGCACCTCCCAGAATTGGTATACTCGCCTACCAAGTACTGTGATTGGGAATATATTTCCACCCTTTATTTTGGTTCAAGGGCTTGTTCTCCTTTGGTTTCCAGCATCCACTAGTCCCTGTGCAGAACCCATTACCTTCCGTTTTGTCTAGGGGCGTGTCAGGTTCTTCTTGGGGTCCTCCTCTCGTATCTCAGTTGCGCCGGTCTCTCCGAATTCAGGTTCTTCCCCTGTTGCTTTGCGCTGGGACCAGAGGCGTCTGCTCTGCTTCCCACCTTCGGGTCCCCATTTACCAATACTCTGTTTGGACGTCATGGGAAAAAAAGAGATTGATGGCTTTCCTGAATCAGGGAGCCGACTGCTCTCTGTTCCTCCCTGTTTGGCTTTGTGTCTCCTTCCAACTTCCAGGGCTTCAGGGTCTTGCGTTCTGGCTGACTGCTTCTCTCTTTCTCATAGTCCTTCCTACTTTTTATGGAGAATGAGGAATGCAAATGTCTATACAGCTGAGGTTTCTTTTGGTCACCGTTATTCATTGCTCGTGTGTTCCACCTCGTCCCAGTAGTTCCCGGGTCAGTACCCAGTATTTTGTCAGTCATCTTCTTCGTCTCCATCAAAATAGGGGAACTGTACGTATAACATATGAAGGCACTACGAAGGAAATGTTTATGTGATAATGGTAAGAGGTTTGGGAGGCTTGGAGTTTGGGTGTTGTGGTTCACCCTACCCAGGTGTTCATCCTTATCCCCAAGGGGGAGGTCCTCTCCCATGCGATCATCCCGCTGTGTACCATCTGGATAGTGCTTCAACACCCTGACCTCATGGAAGGGGCTCCCCAATGGGGAGAAGTGTCAACATCTAGGGATTCGTCATAGAAGCCAGAGTTGCTTGTAACCAAAGCGTAATCAAGGCCACAGTGCTGTTAAGATAGCTCCAAAAGTTGACATTTCCCTTGAGACATCCAATAGTAGCAGGGCTGATTCAGCCCTTCACCGTTCCGCGGTTTAAAAATTGAGCACTAATGAATGGCATAATTGCGAACGTTTGTAATTAGAGGGTTTTGAAGCAGACAGAAAGTAATATATTGACTATATGAAAATATGAGATTGATATTACTTTTAAATATGGAAGGCAAGGCTGTGTCTATGGGAACGTTGACAAAATAGCTGCACAACTTCCGAACCTTTCAAGGTTTTGCAACCTTTGGATCTCCAGATTTCTCATCACCCCTAGCCAGCATTGTGAATGGAGAGGTATCAGGGTGTGAGACAGGCATGGTATCAAGAGATGACACAGACAACACAATTCAAGTTTCAAAGAGCTTTATTAAAATGTCAGGATGGTATAGGGCCTAACCTGCCCTATAACTAAGGTAGGTATGTCTCCTGTCTAAAGGAAACTAAGGAAAGTCTGTGTCTATAAGTCCAAATCAAAGGTCTGTCTGTGCCAAAGCCTATGCATGCCCTCACATCTAGAAATAAACAAAGTGTGGGATTCTTCTCAACCAAGATAGTGTTCAAAAGTAAAGTCTCAGCTGCTCTCAGCGTAAGTTCTTCTTGGGCCTTCTACTTCAGGCTCAATCCAGTTCCAATAGCTGTGTGATTCAGCAATGTCCAACCAGGCCTTGAGGTTCCCTTCCCCAAGTTCAATATGGTATAGTCCACACACAAAAGATGATCTTGAGGTTTCCCTTCCCCAAGATAATATGGTATAGTTCACACAAAAAGATCTTGAGGTTTCCCTTCCCCAAGATAACACTTCTCAGTCCCTTCAAGTCCCAGGGCTCCTGCCCCCAATACTTCAATGCTATAGTCATTAGTTCAATGTTCAATGTGAGAAAAAATAACAGATTTACTTGATCTGCCTTCTAGCTTGCCTTATGAGGTAGTTCGCAGTTTTCAGTGGCTTACTGACAATGTTCTTTGTTGTTCTTCATTTAGGGTTCCCCTGGTCTAGGCGCAGTTATCAGACCACACAGTCCACCCATTACAGGTCACGCAATTAGGAATCCTATGCTTCACCTTGGCTTGCTTCAGTGTGACTGTGAACTTTATCATAAATAACTCCCTGCAATAGGCGCAGTGGTCCGACCATACGGTCCACCCATTACAGGTTGCGCAACCATAGGTCTCTCCTTGGATTTGTTTAGCCCCTCATAGGCTCTTCTGCCTTGCGCTTTGGGTTTTTCCACACCTGTCTTTGCTTTTGGCAAATAAAACCCTTTTCTGCACCAGTCTTTATTTTGCAACAAGATAACAAATCTTCCTCACATTTGTAATTTGTATACTTAAGTATTTGTTCAATTTGCCACTGGTAATTCAATTACTTAAGTGTCTGGTCACTTTGTCACTTGTAGTTCTGTTCACAAAGCTTTTGATCACTTGTTGATTAACAATTTGACATTCACTATTTGTCATTTTAACTTGCAAGTGTTTGTTTCATACTTAATATCATTTGTTCTTAATCAAATAGTAGTTCTTATTTAGTTTGGCATTCAATATGACGGGCTTTCATTTAAAAAGTCATTTTCTATTTAGTTTGGCATTCAGTAGCATTCGCACCCACTTGTGCTTATGGACCATTACGTGCCTGTGGTTCCACAAAGCGCTCCGGTCTTCTGACACTCACCGGCTCTTTACGTCCCTCCGGCAACAGTCCCAGCTGCTCCCGCTCACCTCCTCAGTAGTCAGGCAGCAGACCGCATTGACTGCATTTCCGCATATGCCGGCTTCTTGTTTCTTCACAAACAATGCAGACTGTGTTTGTTCTGCTTCCCGCTCCTTACTGCAGCGAGTTAGTTCTTTGACAGCTCTGCCAGCCCGCCTTCGCGTCTGAAGGCTCCCGCCGCTGCACACTCCATGCCTCCCGTCCTTCTCGGGTCCTGAATGTCTTCCAGAATCGTGGCCAGTCTTCAGGCTCTCTGGTCACACACCAACTCAGCGGTTCACCTTCTCCTCTCACATAGCTGCCTCTCCTTCCTTTATACGCGTGAGCCCTATTAAGGGGTCTCAGGTGTGTGTTGTTAACTGAAATTGCCTGGCTATAATGTGCCCAATTAATGTGACATGCTTGACCTTCAGTACTGCCTATAATTACACCTCTCTTCTTCGTCTCAGTACTAGAGTGGTGTTGGTCATTGGAAGTGTGCATGGTTCCTAGTTCCCCCTTCCTCTTCTCAGTACTTGGTAGACATTTTTAAGGAAGATAGGGCATGAGTGAACATAGCCCATGAAGGCTGCAGGAAGGGAATGTGATTTTATATTAGGAAAGGGGGGATACCATGTCTTGCCATCTGGCACTCTCTCCCCAATTCCCAAGGACCCTCTACCCAGGTGATCCTCCCTCGCTTGTCCAACCCCAGGGTCGGAATCAAACAGCGATGGCCTTTTCCTGGCCATCTGCACAGAGGATCCATGGGAAATAGGAGGGAGACTACCGTCAGGTTCTCACAATGTGAGTTACGCTCCAAAGCATCTCAGGCACAGATTGTGAACAGAGCATCAGGTCAAAACCCTTACTGCGGAAGAGGCAAAACAGGCACAGTATCAACTGTTTAGTAGCCAACCAGTCACCCTTAAACCTAAGGAATGGGGAGGGGAATCTAAGGACTTGCCAGCGACCAGTAGGCACTGGGGTCCTTAACAAAAGATAGTCACAAAAGATTTTAGAAGGCAAAATCTAGACACATAAGCTCTGAAATGGGGCATCCCCAGAATCATCATTCTTTGAGGGGTCAACAGGTTTTTCAGAGCCATACATCTAACACATAATCATCAGGAACTCATCCCCTTGGCTCTAGAGAAGGGTCTAACCGTGTATGGGAAGCTTCACCAGTAGGCGTCGGGCAAGAAGAGGCCATATGCACTAATAGTAAGACACTGAAAGTCACAATGCCGCAAAAAGGAAAATATAGGCATGTCACAAATCACCTGTAGGAGCAAGTGGGGATTGGAAATGGTATGGTTTTGGCAAATTTTTCTATACACGAGGACACTAGAGAACCACCAACAGTACCTCTGCTACAGCAAGGAGAATGAGTCCCTGAACCAGCATGTCATACAAGGCCGTCTAAAAGCAAGTGCAGCGGATGGGTACCGATTCCACCCTCTAAGTGTTCCCCAAGCAATCAAAAACAGTGCTTGCAACTACATGACAGTAGTAGTCATGAACTAGTATATTTGATGAGGACCTGCAACAGCACTGCCATGCAAAACAGACGTAACTGTGGCCGCAAACAGCCAACCCTGTCTGTGAGGCGAGTAGACGGAACTGCATCTATAAGGATGGAGGACAGATATGGAGGGGGGGCTAGGACCTCTTGCAGCAGACATGCCCCCAGATGTAAACAAATAACACCTGCACCAAGAAGGTACCAATGTTACAAAAAGCCTGTGGATAAACAGAAGTGCAAATGTCTGAAGTAACAGGGCAGTGTGTGTTATAGCTATAACACCCCCTCAATACAAATCTATCACACTTATAATTGCATGGCAGCAGTGTTTCAAAAACCAGCAATCTTGCTTTCATAACCAGGTGGTAGGACCAATTTCTGAAACTGACAAAACTTTGGTTGCCCCCCACTCATTGAACATATATTTGAAATTTGTGTTTGTTGAGGACTTAAGACCTCATTATGAGCATGGTGGTGCAGTAAAAAAATGGCGGTAATGCATTGGTAACTCTGTCACCACCGCATTACCACCACATTACCACACAGTCGTTACTGCAACTTTGGCAATGAGGTGGAGGAAAAACCCCCAGAGTTAAATCCTCCCCATCTCTGCCAAAAAACAGCCAAGAGGAAGAAGCTCCACGCATCCCTGAGGTCCGACGAGCATGGGAAGCAGGTGCCACACTAGCAGGAGAAGGCTTTTCACTGCGGCACTGCAGCAGACCTGAAGAAGATACTGAGAGGCGGGGTACCCTCATGCCAGATTGCAGGTGTCCCGAAACCCCAGGACCATTGCGGGCCCCAAGCAAGTGGTGGAGAGGTGGGAAGAAAGAAGGAAGCCTAGAAGCAAGGATCGGGGACCATGATATAATCAAGAGAACTTTTGCAGAGTGGAGAGTCATCTTCGTTGCTCATCCTAGTCACAGAACGTGGCAGGAGAGTACACCAGGTGGACTGTGACTAAATAAAGCTGGGGAGTAAGAGAAGCACCATACCTCTTCTTCACCACAGTATCTGGCGAGGAATAGTGCCAGGTCGGACAACCAAGGTCTGTGACCACCAACTAAAGGAAGTAGAAGAAGCCAGGGGAGGGAGTCATCCGCTCTGGTGGTGTTGAATATTTTGAAAAAGCCAGGGGGAGGGAGTTATCCTCTCTGGCATTTTTGGACATTTAGAAATAGAGAAACCACAGGAAGGGAAATACTCTGCCTGGCCCTTTTCAAAGACACTTTAAAACCCTGTGTCCAGAAGAAGAGGATCATTCTTCAGGGCCAAGCAGATACTTTTACCCTTAGTTGTTTTCAAGTTTTAGGGAATGATTGTCAGTAATGGCCTGACTTCGCCTGACCATAGTAGCGGGACATGTCAGGTACACTGCTCGGGTGTGAGTTTGTTTTCTCCCAGAGCTGGCTGTCCGTGTGAAAGTGCTGGGGGAGGGAGTAGGGTTCCGACATATCCTACCTGGTAAAATGGGCAAAGGTGTTACAGGGAAGAGAGGGGTACCACCTCTCGCATCAGGTGTCTCACTCCTACTCCCTGAAGACCTGTCACCCAGGTGATCCTCCTGCATTAGTCCACCCCCAGGACTGGATCCAAAAGCGATGGCCGTGTCCTGGCCACCTGGTTGACAGATCCCCAGGGACCAGCGGGTGAGACACCTTCTGGTTTCTCACACCTTGTATTAAGAAGAGTTTTACCAGCTTAGGTCCTGATAACATACCTCCCTCATTTATTCTAGACCTGCCGCAGGAAGTCTTAACTTCCTTGTTCTGTGGACTATTGCTACCATGCTTAAGGAGGATGCATCCTCCCTTGAGGCTATTATCAGCAGGTTGGATATAACCCCATGAGTCCTCACAGCATAGGGATGTTAGATGTTAAAAATTGAGGTGACAGAGGCTCCACTGGCTGTGTCGCCATCGGCGTCTGGCATGCTCTTGACTTCCTTACTCACCAACTGTTCATCGAAATAATGACACACTATGGCCTCTCGGTGTAAGCGTTGTGCGGCTAGCAATGTGTCAGCATCTGATGCAACTCCATGAACCCAACTCTAGGACAAGATGCCACTCTGTGCGCAAGGGGGCCAGGACGTCAAGCACAGACTTGCGCTGATTTGCTTAACCCTGACGCGCCGGCGCTGATGCGCCTGACCCAACCAAATATCGGCATGCAGAACTACAATAACAAAGGGACTTGTCATTTTTAAGGTGTGTGTTGCGCAACCATCACAATAAGGCCAAGGGAGGGCTTCCTGACGTCTAAAATGCAGCAAATGGGTAAATTCAAGGCTGCTCACACTATTTAGGATTTTAAAAATAAAATCTCAGTATTTTTTTTAAATGAAATTCCCACAGCTAAAATTGCAGTAAAACTCAAACAATCACTCTGATAATGGCTATGTACAATAAAAGTGCATAGTGCAAGACAGAAGAGAAATAAAACTGCATTTTGAACTTTAAGTCTGTTGTCTGTGTCTTGCTTCATGATGCCTTTGCAGTGGGAAATGCATCGCACTTTGATAAACTATTGGGGGCAGGAAATGTATCACACCTAGATGGATTGTGGGTGGGTCGGAGATGCATCACACTTGGATGAGGTGTTGGGTGATGGATTGTGGATGGGTGGGAGATGCATCACACTTGGATGAGGTGTTGGGTGATGGATTGTGGATGGGTGGGAGATGCATCACACTTGGATGAGGTGTTGGGTGATGGATTGTGGGTCGGTAGGAGATGCATCACACTTGGATGGGGTGTTGGTGATGGATTGTGGATGGGTGGGAGATGCATCACACTTGGATGGGGTGTTGGGTGATGGATTGTGGGTGGGTGGGAGATGCATCACACTTGGATGGGGTGTTGGGTGATGGATTGTGGATGGGTGGGAGATGCATCACACTTGGATGGGGTGTTGGGTAAGGGAAGTGCATTGTGCTTGGATGGAGTGTTATTGGTGGTAGGTGTGTCGCACCTGGATGGATGGTTGGGGTGGGAGATGTATCGCACTTGGATGGACTGCCGGGGGTGAGAGGTGCGTCACACTTGGACGGATTGTTTGGGGTAAAAACTGTGCCACACTTGGATGGAATGTTGTGGATGGGGAATTAGTCTCACTTCGATAGATTGCTGGTGTGGGAAATGCATCGCACTTGGATGACATTTTGGGGGTGAGAAATGTATCAAATGCGGACTGATTGTTGGGTGCAGGAAATGTATTTCCACTAACTAACCGTATTAAAATCTCACCTTTCTGCATACGCACCCTCAAACACTGAACTAAACACTACCACAACTCTACAGTACCACAGACCGCAGGCACTTCCCAACACCCGATCCGAGGTGGAAACAAACCATACACAGTCACACCTCAACACCACTTGACGGCTACCAACTGAAAACGCACTAACGTTCAGTGGCCGGTTTCTCCGAATTGTAGCTGCCAAACGCACATCAAAGCTCTCTTGCTCTTCTCCCTCTCAATCACACAACCAGCAACCCTCCTTCCATTGCAGAGTCGCCAGAGTGCCGAGAGACCACAGAAGTGGCACCAGTGCGTGGTACAAGTCCCATTAACATTTAACTTTTGTCTGGAGTCCTGTCACGCCACCTGAAGTAGCCATTTTCCTGACCTGTGGGTAGATCCAATAGCCACCTTATCCCATTGGGGATCTAGGGGCAACTGTCCATCGCTTTTGGGCACTTTGCTTGGGGCATAGTCTTTGCCCATGCCCAAGGCTGCAATACGCCACCGAAAGGAGACGCTGGAGCTAGCCTGCGACCAAGTCCGCTGGTCCCTTTACCCCATTTTGGGCATATGGGCCTATGGGTCATGGCCAGGAATCGTCCCAAAAAATTCAAAACTTGGGTCTATAAATTTTTTTTAAAGCTTTATGTAGATTTGTCTAACAATTTGTAAGTTAAAAACTTCCAGAAACAGTATTATTTCTGCTAGGAGAGCAACCTCATAACTGCAGGTTCACTCTGGACTCTGCGCACACCATGAAACATGTCCCTCCAGCATATATTGTACATACATTCACAAATTTGCAACAGAAAAAGACAGGTTTGAAACACAAAACTAAACTTTGCAGCTAGTCTTATTAAGTAAGACTACAATTATATTCAATTTAAATCATTGTACTGCTGATGTTTTAATCCATGCACTCTGATTACATATATACATGTTATATTGCATGTTTATATCGCCTCCTGCCAAGAGTCTCGGGAGGATAGCTCAGGGGCAACGCGCTCACCTTGGAAGTAAGACGACACAGAGCACCACAGGTTCGATCCCCAGGTCCGTGCTTAGAAACGTCTGGGTATTAAGCGTGTTATAAATAACCTATCATATCATAGATCATGGCGTCGAAGCGCGTATGCCTGCCAGAGAGACAGAGGAGGAGTATGATGTAGTGGGAGGGAGGCGCAAAGTCGGTACATGGTTGCTCAGGAAGGCATGAGAAGGAAAAGGTGGAAGAGCCATGGGTACAATGAGAACGGATTTATCATGCGACTCAAGGCGAGGCAGCTGGAGAGAAGGTGTTCCCTGCGCCCCAGGGGAATGTCTGGCCTTTACTCATCTTATTGTGAAATTAAGATGGCGCCTTGAGGCCACTGCGGTTATTGCCTCAAATCTCCATTGTTTGCTAGAAGAGGCTTCTTTAAACGTGGGCTATATTGATTAAATGCCGAAATGGGTGCAGTGTGTGCGGCATTTCTAAAACTGGAAGCTTTTGTCGGACAATGGCACATGTTGTGCTTTTTGTGGTTGGTTTGCATTTGCTGCAATCTCTAGAGCTTGACAAACACTGAAAAGCTCATTCGCTGAGATCACATTAGAGCCAAGAACACTTCCCATGGATTGCAATGCTTGCCTAAGACATGGCGCCGCCCTGCTGTTCGCAGGTTCGAATCCTGGCAGGGCCCACTTGCCTCATGGCTGGGGGTCTTCCCAAAAAACGAAACACAGTCGCTGCATACGGTCCGGAGCTCTCGCCGTGACGACCTCTGGACGAAGCGGCGAACGGAGATCGTAAGTAGCAGTCTGAGGTCTATACATCGGGTGCCATTAATAGTAACACCTAACATCGCAGCGCCTAGAAGCCTTAGGTCCGGCATAAATGGCTATACACAAATGAAGTGTCATTCTTTTGATACTGGCATCGCTCTGTGACTTTAGCAGCCATTTTACTAAAGGCCTCTATTTCATTAACGCTGACACCCCAGGCTCATGTAATGCCCACACCTTGCCCTTGTTAATCAAGCAGTGATTGGCTACAAGTCTAGCAGTGAGCACCTATCATGCTCCTACACATGAAAAAGGCTGCCGTTTCTGTTCTGCCTTCTCTTCACATGTACAGTGACGGCCGGGCACTTTCTGTCCATTAATGACCACTTAGGCCCCCCCAGGGCCGGCGGCCCCAGTACGGCCTTAGCGGTGGCCATTATTGCTTAATGAATTGTTTTTGGCGCGAGGATGCGCGCCGCTGCTGCTGCATGCGTCAGGGTGAGCGTAATGACATACAGCCCCAGCCTGGGAAGTGCATCACTGCCATTAGAGAGCGCCTTTCTTATTAAGCGCAGTCCCCGCCAACACAGGAGGCCCTCACACAGCAGCAGCAGGAGTGCAGTTCATCAGAGTCACCACGCGTTCCCGTGGCGCTGTTTTAAGTGCAAATGCACGTGTACAAACACGATTTCTCTCAACCCGGAAATTACGATGGCGAGGCAGACAAAAGAAGTGTTCAAATCTTCCAAAAGCACAGCAAAGGGGAACGAGTGGCTGGTAAAAGCAAACAACAGGAATCCACCACAACGTTAAAATGATGCATTAGGATTGCACATATTATATTGTCTTTGTTTTGTGGGTATGATGGCCCAGACCCCTGCCTCACTCTGGGGACCTGCAGTGGTGTGACCAAGCGAATTGGATCTCTCCCCAAGCTATCAGAGAATGGACACAAAGGCTGTATGGGGAGGTTACCCTGGTGGCTATCACATGGTCTCCGTCTGAGGGCAGGGGACACACACATGGCACCTTTTAGGGGTGCGACCTCTACAGCTGGCAAGTGAAGATCATGTGGTCTCTCCGCAATCCCCGAAGCAGAATCCTTTCCCTTCTTCTGAAGGTGGTGATGCTGCGGCTGCCAGCCCTTTAGGGAAATCGGGGTATGGTGGTAAAGTCGGCACGCTCGGCTCGCCTTACCCGCGTGCAGCAATGCCATACACCTCACTTAGGAAGGGAAACTCAGCAGTCAACCAGCCATTTCCTGTGCAAGGCCTCAACTGCTGAACACACAGGCACAGGTAGACTCAGGGAGTCCACACAGGGTTAGGACATGACAACCAGAGAGAGGAAGGGGCGGGACTAGCCGCCATAAGCCCCACATCAGTATTGGACGACATCCCCTGCCCATTTCACCATCCCTGCATCAGCTGAGTAAAGAGGCAGATTCGTATTCCGTTTACTAAGAGGGGGGCTAGAAGGCATGACTGGAGTGTGGCAGTGAGAGGGAGTACCGCCCAAGGGGAGGGGGTGCAATCCCAACTCCCATAGTAGGGGTGTAGGCAATCAGGGAGTGGGGTAGGAGCCCAACAGCCGTAACCCATCGCAGTTGACATACCAGAATCACCTTTCACCAGAAAGGGGCGGAGAGCGAGGATAAAGCCAAGGGCTCAGCGGGAGATTGTCAGTGTTTGGAGTAGGAGCTGGAGAGCGGACAGAGAAGATATGAGCTGTTTTGGTGAGGACTGGAGAAGACAGCAGGGGGCTCTAGAGAGGGTACCCGGGCCCAGGAGGGTTGACGAGAGGTCTTGAGGATTGGTCTATGCATGAGCCTGGGAGCAGGAAACCAAATTGAAGAGGCAACTTCAAGAGTGGACTGCTGGTGAGGAGATGGAGGGAGTGGTGGCAGCAGGTGACAGTGGGACAGACCTGAAGAGTGAGGAAAGCTCTGCCCAAAGAGCTGAAGAAAGGGAGAGGAATGGAGGATGGGAAAGTGGTGATAGACGTGTCCAAAGTGGTGAAGTGGGAGCTAGAGCGGGAAATTTGGGAGGTGATTAACCATTTGCCCAAAAGGGTAAAGAGGGTGATAGCGGAAGAGATACAGAAAATTGAGAATGCTGTGCTCAAAGGAGGTGAAGAAAGGCAGAGAGAACGCCGAGTATCTGAGTGAGAGACAAGCTCACACAGGGGTGAAGAGAGAGTGACCAAGATGGTAGGAAGGAGGAGAGTGCAACCACTTACCAGAGGTGGCCAGAAATGAGAGGATTCAGGAAAGCAGAGACTGCGAGTCTGTACAATGTCTTATTGCAGCGATGGACAGTTTGAACACGAGGTCAAAGGCAGGTGAAGCTGGAGAATTGAGGGGGGGAATAGGAAGAGTGGGTGGCCATCGGCTCACCCTACCAAGCTTGCCCGGCCCACATCCTGAACTCTGGGAGGTGGCCGGATGGACGCCCAGACCCATGTTTACCCTGGAATGGCAGAGCGAGGGCTTCCTGAGGGAGAGCACTGTAAAGATGATGACACCAAAGGAATCGCTGGGGCGCCTCACCCACACTGGACCAGCAAGGAGAGGAGGAGAAAGAAAGAAAGAAAGTGGGGGCATCCCACTGGGATCACTGATTACCACCGCCTTCAGGAAGCCATTCTACCTCTTAAAACTGAGAGACATTGAGCTTTGAGTTTTTGTTTGAGATTTTCTCTCTCTTTAGCTGGAAATCACAGACCTATTTTGACCCATTTCTTCAGTTGCACTTTATACCATATCCTGTTTATTCTTTATTTTTTATTTTTTTTATTTGTTTTGATCAAAGTAGATCTTTACAAAATATTAAAACCAACATATAACCAACTAGTGATCAGCACTAATTTTACAGTTATCCTTTATACAGTTCTACTAAACAGAGGACAACCCTTTAAAAGAAAGAAAGAGAAAAAAGAAGACAAAAAAGGAAGAAAAAAGACCTTCACTCCCCCAAAAACCTGCACCACATCCTATGTTGTTCAAGACTGACTCTCTAGCTGCGGGACACGAGAGAGACTTCCGATGTAATTTCTACTTCTGTATTAAGCCAAACTTTCTTGAGAAACATTAGTCCCAGTCTGACGAGAGCCTATTAAGGTCAATCCGAGTTTTAAAAGGACCTGACCCACTGCAATCGTCAAGGCGGTATTTTGCCCCGAGATCAAACGATTCCAAAAGTTCTCTGAGTGCAAGCACTCCACTTTATGTACAAATTTCTCAAAGTACAGAGCTCTAGTCTCCCAAGTTCCTTCACATTCTAGGAGCAAATGATGCAGGTTTTGCTTATTTTGGTTTGCACATATTTTGCAAAAAGGATAAAATATTATGGCTTTGCCCTCTGATATTTAAGATCTCGCCTGTATAAATGAAGTTTAGGCGTGCCCTAAGAAATATATATCTTGATTCACTGTTTGGATGTTTTAGCAAATATTTAGGCAGTTCTCACAGTTTTTATTCCACTACTAAAAAACTGTTCTTTGGTTTTACAAGCCTTATTTCCAGCCCTGTTTTGATCCAATCCATTGTTTCCAGTGCTTTTTTTGCTTTCAAGGGATTGTCTTTCAGGGTTTCTACCGATGAATCGGCTCCTGCCAGGTTTCTTTTTACTTTTATGTCCAGCTGTTGGAGGATCTTGGAGCTGTCCGTTTGAAGATGTTGCTTGATGTCTTCATAAAGGGAGTTTTTTTGTGGAATTACTATTAGCCTGCATAGTGAAAGCAATCTCCAGGCCACCTGTTGCTGCAGTGATTTTAGGCCGAGTTTGAACCTTAGAACCTGCATCCTGTTTATTATTCTAGCCCCCACACTGTTATAGCACGTGATATAGCACGTGAATAAACCAGATTTAAGTTGTCTGTGTTTGCCTGGTCTTTGATCTCTGTCACCTATGTGACCATTCATATAACACAAAGCATTACCTGCCTGGTGTCCTGGAGATGACATATTCTGTGATGAAATGAAGATGTAAGGCATGACATTATTGTGAAAGGAGCCAAGATGGAATGACTTTTTTCTAAATAGTAGTGTATCAATATTTTCGGTATTTCTGGTGGTCGGTTGCTCCACGCTCTTGGAGTTGTTGGCTGTCCGAAGAAAGCCCCGCATTAAAACATGTTTCGAAACAACATGTTATAAGCAGCATTTTGGTAAGTAAACATATTCTGCCATATAACCTACATTTCAGGCACCTGGGTATTACCCCTGAGAGGTTTCGCATTAACTCCTTAAAGGTAGCATGTGGCGCTTTACTTGCGTACCTCAAATGTCTCCTATTAATACAGGAGTAAGTACCTACTTTGGCCAATATCCTGGGATTCAAGAGTATTCATGCCCAACTCAGAAACCCCTTTCTTGATTTTTGTAATTAATTTCAGATTTCATGTGTTCCATCCTCCCCCGAGAACTCACTTGTTCACAGTCTTGTAAAAGGGTGTTTGATGGTAAAAAAATATATAAATATATGTATTAAACTTTGTACGATTTGTTAACTTTGGTATAAGCATAATTGTCCTAAAAACATTTCACCTAAAATATTTGACAGAATTTATTTAATCTTTTTTCGGTCAATTTAATTATATATATATATATATATATATATATATATATATATATATATATATATATATATATATATATATATATGGGGGTGGGTAATGGTATAGATTAGAGTGAGGGGAAGTGGGGGGAGGGTGTACGGGGTGCTCCCCCCTGCATTTTAGACCGAAAAAAGGTCAAATAAATTCGATCAAATGTGATTAGGTCAAATAGACCCAACCCATTAACTTCGATTTGTTCTCTTGTTTTTTGTCCCTGTATGCTTTCATATTGCATTTGAATTCCCTTTCTAGAGACCTGATATATTTTAATTACTTACAAAAGATTATTCTGATTTGAAAGGCTTTTTGAACAACATGTTCTTTACCATGGATGTGATCTAGAATATTTTTAATAAGTCCTTGATGAGGAATAGAATGAAGGATTCGCCATTCTTTATGATGATCAGTCAAGAGAAAGTAATGGACTGTCGATCGGTCTTAACTACGTAACACCATCTCCGATAGATATATTCCAGAGACAAGTGAGGAGGTCATGAGAACTTAAGAAGTCCGATAAGCGTCTGCGAGCCACACATGTGTCACTTAAACGTTGCTTCATTCATTATTTTCCTTTCTGAAAGTAACTGATTTTTTGGAAAGCAGATGCATACAAAATGAAATTGTGAGGACTTCGTCCGATCTTTTGAAAAGAAAAAGAAGAATTGTGTCTCTTACTGTGCTATACTTTAATTGGTTGTGCTCACTGTGAAGGAAGTTCTGAGATTTAATATTGTTGTATTGTTTATTTTTTTGCCTCCTTAGTGATGCAAGGTATACTAACCGCATATCCTGCTGAATATTCCTGTCCAATTTTGAGAAATGTATAGATTGGGCTGTGAGACGGGCTTTCTACACCCACCACTGATTTTCCTACACAATGGTTGAATTTGGTGTTTCAAGAAGACGTTTACGGCATGTTAGAAGATTTCTTTGCAGTTGGTGTTACATTTTCTGGGCACTGATATTTAGTCAAGTACAATATCCTGGCTTCTATGAAGGATTACATGGCTGCAGTTATTCTTTTTAGAATGTACAGACTAGTCTCCTTATTGAGCTTCATTCTTAAAGTCATCTGAGGAGCATTCCGGAATGATGCTCATCTGCTTCATCCTGCTCAATTCTTCCAGAGCGACAAGGTAGAAAGGGGTACAGTACTGGACATGTTTAGCACAGTTCCTCAGAAGGAGTTTGATTCTGTTTATTGCTCTTTTCTAATGGTCACTGCAAAATTCATAGGTCATTTGGGCTAAGGTTGTCTACTCAGGGCCTAGAGATAAACTAGTTGTATATCTGGTTCTATAAGAAACCATCAATTTTTTTAATACTTTTTGACCCTGTTTTGCAGATGTTTTCCCCCCTTCTTGCCTTCCCTCTTTCCCTTCATGGGGGATATCCCCCATTTACCACTTGGCCTCCAAAGTACCCCCCTTAGCCCTTAGCGCCAAGAGCCACCCAGAGTGGAACCCTTTGGAAATATGTGAATCCAGATCTTTTTTCTGGACAAGGTAGTTCATTTTTTCCCCCAAAGCACAAGACGATCCCAAAAATCTGAAAAATGTTTGCCTGCAGAATATTAATAAAAATGATTGCTAGTAGGCACAACTCTATCACAAAAACTAACACAAGAGCTAAAGTTCTTTTAAAATATTAGTTTTCAGGTTAGGTTATAAAATAAGAATCACAACAAAGAGCTCAGGGTCTGAAGGTAGAAATACAGGCAGAGAGTTTCTGACAAACTCCCCATGATAGTGCTGAGCCTGGGTGATTTTATCACTACCTAAGTCCCTTGGGCTGGTGGATTTAGTACTGTATGTTTTCTTTGAAGAATGTTTTTAGGCGGGACAATAATGACCATGAATGTAGGTATCTATGGATGACCCATCCCTTCCCTAGGTAAATCCTTGTTATTCGATGCCTCGCACGTCTTGAGGCTATTGTACCATTGACAAAGCAATGATTGAGGTGTGTGTTATAAGTCTCGCAAATAAAGCATACCATCAATGGTTTCCTCTATGCATGTCCAGATGTGGACAATTAAGTTGGGAGACTCACTTTGAGTGATAGATCAAATGGAGCTCCCATTCTAACTCTACTGCACCATGAGTCGTTTCATTTTGTTTTTTTTAAAGTGTGGTGAATTACAAAGAAATCAACTTTGAAATTGACGGATGGCCGATCTGGCATCAGTTACGTCGAATGGTGCTTTGATTTAACCTGAGGCAAAGAGCACAGAGATACGGAGCATTTCAACCAAATGTCTGGCGGTTTCTTGCAACCATGACACTACAACTATCCATTGAAAAATCAACTCCAAGATATTTCTACATTTCCTACATACAGACAAGCAAACGTATCCACACCCCTTAGCTGGGCATATAGAGTAAACTGTACTGATATGGCCCAGTCAAACTTGAATACTGAAGTGGGAGGGCGCATTGAATGGTTGCAACCTCAAAGAGCAACAAGTGCCACCTGGACGTGATGCAAAACGAAACACAATAACACATAATACGCCTGTGGAGCACCAAGGATCATCCTTAATCCTTAGGGCATCTTTGTAATTAGCTGCTTCTGTATGCTTTGGGAGAGTGGCTCTGCAAATGTGTTGAACTACAGCTCCCATCAGTCTCAGCCAACACAGTCAATTAGGAGCACTCATGGAAACACATGTGAAAAACTGCGGATTGCAGACCCGTGCTTTACACATGTAACGACGAATGCGCACCAGTGATGGCATGGTGGTTGTCCACATACTTGCGCCTACTCTTATAGGCTATAATTCAGAAAATTGGGGGATAATGCTGTTGGACTCAAGTAATATATGTCTTCCTGGTAATTTGCAATCTACAAATTAGCAGAGGTGGAGTTGATCGTGGCGGGACTCCCTTTCTCCTGCGCACCTCCTCTTATCTTGAGCCGAATCTGACCAGCAGCCTGGATCCTTGTTTGTTGAGGAACCAACTCCAGGGTTCCTATTAAAATGTAAGAGTTGCGGGGATGACAAACTCTGGATCAGTTGGGCGCTGGTAGGGTATGGTGGCCCAATGGTCGCTTGTTGAGCAATTAGATCAATTATATGGTCCAGTCAGGTCATAGTCATTAATTTGTTTATTTTTGGTTAGTTAGCACCAAAGAAAACATCATTGTAGAAATGAATGACAAGTTTTTGACATGGTAACTCGCTACACAGCCGACGCGCGTTTCAACCTCATATTGGCATATCTTATCAATAGATGAAGATATCAAGGCATGGATCCCAGACAAGCCAATCCTAACCTATACCAAGGTCAGAACACTCAAAAACATCCTTAGCCCATCATTCATGGCGCATATTCCAATAACTGATGGCAACTGGCTCACCAGCAGCAAACCAGTGGGCTTCTACAAGTGTGGAAACTGCTCCATGTGCAAATTCGCTACAACGACCAAGACTTTGACTTTTAGTACCAGTGACACACATTCAATCAGAGAATACATCAACTGTAGATCCAAATGTGTGGTTTATGCTATGAACTGTGTATGTAATCGCAAATATATTGGGAGTAATAAGAGAGGGCTCAGAACAAGGATCAGGGAACATCTCAATTCCCTACATTCTCAGGACACCAGATATCCACTGGCATTACACTGGCAGGAAGTACACCAGTGGGACAACAAGGAAGACATCCCCTTCGTGGGACTGGAGAAAATATCAACCGACATAAGGGGCGGAGACAGAGAACTACAACTACGCCAGAAAGAAGCAAAGCTGTTATGCAAATATCGCGCCATTACTTTTGGATTAAACAGTGACCATGATTTCCATGTTTTCCTGTAAATCAGCAGCACACAAACCTGTGAGTGTTTCTGCCTACACAGGCATTATGAATACATTGTTGGTAATTTCCTTACATGTACCAATCCTGTTCAGGCTCAGTCTGGGTAAATCCCCTACATTCTATTTCACCCCTCTGTCGTAAACCATGACCGGTCCCATGACGTGGGACAGCCATTTCAGACCAATCACACTGCTTGATTAACCAACCAAT
Source organism: Ambystoma mexicanum (assembly GCF_040938575.1). Lineage (NCBI taxonomy): Eukaryota > Metazoa > Chordata > Amphibia > Caudata > Ambystomatidae > Ambystoma > Ambystoma mexicanum. The sequence continues at coordinate 67,789,435 of NC_090936.1, read as the reverse complement.
CTGCGTCATGCTCTTATAAATTCCCGCAAGTGGGGCTAATCCACAGCACACGGATTCCCGAGAACGCTTGCACGCAACAAACTCGCCGGACCCGGCCAACAGTAAGCCTCTCAGCAGACGCCCCCTCTTAGAAGTCCCTCGCCATCCTCGTGCCCAGTTGCTACTACCTAGCACCCCACTTCTCCCATTGATATGTAATTAACATCGGCCATTCGTCCATGGGTCCCATCCCCTCTGAAAACCCTATATATCTATTTTCAGATCGGCTATCCAGCCCCCCTGGCGCCCTTATCTGGGAGGACCAGCTTACAACAATTGAAGTCCACCGTTTAACTCAATTGGGTAAGACTCTGCTTCCTCTACAGTTACCCAACTAGGCTGTTTTAGCAAATTCTTTTGGCCCTTGACTCAACTAATTGACTCTCCTTTTCCTTTCTCTCCCTTGGTACATTGTTTCTTACTCTGTCTCAATTGACTTCACACTGTAACTATACATCTTGTCATGCCTAAATGTAACCATCAATTGCTATATGTTCTGCCCTGTCACTTACCCCGTCACCACCACTCATGATCACAGGTTTTGCTAAATTACTAATCTGTTATCACAATGTGCTTCCTTTCCTCATGACTGGAACAAATTATTAAATACATGCATATTGAATGGAATATATATGGTATAAATAAACAAGGGGTATCACTATGTCACTTCACGGTGCACATCACAACATCACCAAATCACAGCCTTGAAAAAGACTTAGGTTGAAACGCGCGTCGGCTGTGTAGCGAGTTACCATGTCAAAAACTTGTCATTCATTTCTACAATGATGTTTTCTTTGGTGCTAACTAACCAAAAATAAACAAATTAATTACTATGACCTGACTGGACCATATAATTGATCTAATCGCTCAATAAGCGACCATTGGGCCACCATACCCTACCAGCGCCCAACTGATCCAGAGTTTGTCATCCCCACAACTCTTACAAATAGGAGAGGTAACTTTCTAAGATTGCATTCCCCCATTGTCTGTAACTACGCCGTGATACCCCCGGGTCTGGGCGTATAACAAATGGAATAAATAAATAAATAAATAAACACAATGGAAGGCTGTCCACCAAATGAACCATCCAATCAGAAGGGGGGGGGGGGGACAGCCAGGACACTGATAATCTGGTGGGCCAAGACAGCTGGATCAAAGATTCTGCACAGTACGACTCCATACCGGACATCTCTTCCATTCCTGGACTGACCCTCACTCTTCATAAACTACCTCATCTCCCACTTCCAGAATCAGGCCTCCCTCATCATACGCCTGACTACAGAGCAAAATGTTCAGTTACGATACATGATATTTACTATATGTGTCTATTGCAGCCTAGTTTCTTTGCATAATGTAAACTCACACAAATGTAGTGCCTCTTCATCACATCTGAAAACATAATTGAAACCAATATTTACTAATATATTTTCGAAGATCATATTAATGTCTCCAAATGAGAAAACTAAAAGTCAAATGTAATATTTCCATTTTTGAGTTGGATTGCATTTTGATTTCTTGAAATTTGATAATATCATATTAATAAAGCATTTTGAATTCAAATGCAAGAACATTGGTTTAGGATTGAAAAACATGGAACAAGGAAAACATGATCCCTATGGTAACGCATCTGCCTTCACGCTATTATACATACCTTAAAGAACCCATGTGCGGTATTCCGCTGTCCTACCCAAAATGTAGTCCCTGAGGGTAAATCCATAGACGGCTTCTCCACAATTCTTTCATAAATTCTGAAAGAGAGTTAAGCATTATGAACATCAGACGTTGGTCTGACTGGTGTATGATCATGAAGGCCAATTCTACACCCTTTTAATTGATCGATTTAGAACCCATTCCTGACCGCAACTTCCTGCCATCCTCATATCTTCCCGGGAGGATAGCTCAGCGACAATGCGCTCGCCTTGGAAACAAGATGACACAAAGCAACACAGGTTCGATCCCCGGGTCCGTGCTTAGAAACCTCTGGGTATTTAGTGCGTTATAAATATGCAACTAAGACATATTCCTCTAACAGCCCATCGATGCCCCCGGGCTGGGTGAGCGCTATAAAAAATGCAAATAAATAAATATCAGCTTTTCCTTCCATCTCTGACATGCTTTTTGCCTCTTGTTTTCATGACTACCACTTCTTTTTGCATACATGTAAATGCAAAGGGGCTGCAGTCTGATTCTCTCCAGATGTTCTGTACTTCAACTACCAGGCCCTCTCACCATTGACTATGCTGCTAGGGCTCATGGGAGTTGTAGTCCAAAACATCTAGAGAGCCAAATAATTGTTTTAATTGTATTCATGTTATAAAACTCTCTGTAGGGATAATGAGTAGGGATAATGAGTTTTTTTTGTATTATAAAGAATGTCATGTAATGTCTACTCAAAAGATCCAATAGATCAAAGAATCTTTAATAAAATCCTTCAGCTTGAGGAAATGCATAATTGTGCCTCTCATGTGGGCATTTCTTTCTTTGTGCCTTGAAGAACCTAGGTTCTCACCCTCTGTATGATCATGATGGGCAATACATTCCAGGCTTCCCTATGTCTCACACCTGGATCATTCAATTATATCAAATTCTTAAGTACTCTTCTAGGCCCCACTTACTTGTTGCAGTCGACGTGTAAAATCAAATGTGAAGCGCTGATTGCAATGGAGAGTCTGTGCCACTTGTCATCTGCCAGGCTGTACGGGAAGACTTCTGTGTGGGGCCGGTTGCCGGCGGTGCGGTAGTGCAGTCGGATCTCATTCCGGTGTCCACTGCTTTCCAGCTCCAAGTACCTGCAAGGGAAGAGGTAGGACGAAACTTAAGCAACGCACTTGTCGTTACTATACACCTGCATGATATAAGCTTCGTCTTGTAGTCATTATTTACATGAAAGATAATGGCAACTTTACTTAGACAATCAAAAAGGTTTTTGGCCAAGTTTTTGTTAAATTTATTTGGTAAAAATAATGTGGAACACGGTCACCATCAATGCTATGTTGTGTGAATCATTAATAGCAAAGTGCTTATGGAGAGTATTACAGGAGAGCAGAGACCATATTGTTGCTATTCATGCAAAGACCCAGAGTGCAACAAAAGAAAAGTTCATTAGTGGAGAAAAGTGCAAGAGGCATACACATCGTCTTGCTTCAGAAATGCTTGTTCACTGCAGAAACATGGTGCGTTTGTAGCACAAAAGTATAAAAGATCATACACCGGTGGGGAAAATGTATGTGTTTTTTTTAGCATTTGTATGGCACCTATACAGCAAAAAGTGTTTCCAGGCACCACAAGACAAAAGAGGGTGGGGAACTGGGGAGAGAAAACAACAATAACGGTCCTACCAGGCCAAGGGCAAGGGATGGGGTAGGAAGAGGTTGGAGAGGGAGAAGTGCTGGAGAGAGGGGACCCAGGCCTGAGCAAGTAGTAAGGGTGTCCAGGAGGGTATGTGCAAGGGGGAAACAGGTCAAGTGCAAGGAGGAGGTGGTGGACCAGCTTCAGAAGGCTCATCAGGGAACGGTGTCCAAGGGCAAGTGCTAGTAGGAAGTGTGCGAGGAGACTAGTAATACCTAGTATCACTCATAAGGGAGCACAGGCAAACCAGTCGCAGCCGCAGGAGACTAGCAGGGGAGGGGGAGAGAGAGAAGAATGAGGAGAAAAGGAAGGTCTTCTGAAGCTTCCCGAACTTAAGGAGAACCGGCTCAAGTCGGAAGGGGTCAGGAAGGCCGTTCCAGAGGGAGGCACCTGTCGAAGAGAGAGATCTACCCCAACACTCTGCTTAGAGAAACGTCTGATATGCGGAGAGTTGGAGCTAGAGGACCGAAGGACACTAACCGGGAAGTATTTAGGTAGAGAGACGTGAATGTAGCGAGATGCCAGGCCACAGAAAGCTTTGTGGATGAGGCATAGTGTCTTGAATTTGATCTTTGCAATCACCAGTAGCCAATGGAGAGATTTTAGGGCTGGAGAGATGCAGTCCCTGGACTTCAGGCCAAGGATAAGTCTCACAGTCCTATTCTGGATGAGTTGAAGAGGGCAAAGAGAGGAGAGATGCAGATTAAGGAAGAGGCTGTTACAGTAATTAAGTCTTGAAAGAAGCAGAGCTCTGTATCATGTCATCTGGTTACCTCCCACAAGGGCAGTCCATCATTGAAATGCTAGGCAATTCTCCTCTCAACAAGAGTACCAGCAGCAACCCCAGACACATGTTTCTGACTTCTTGGGTGGATTAAATGCGTAGTCCAGATGTGGACCCCTTGCTCTGTGCCCAGAGAGGCACATCTTCAATTCACTGCTGACCCCAACAAAATAAAATAAAAAAGTAACTTATCATACAACATAATAAAAGGCCAGATGTATGTTTGTCCGATGCAGTCATGCGGAGTAGGGACTGCATGCTTCGCTTGTTGTTGTCCGATGCAGTCATGCGGAGTAGGGACTGCATGCTTTGCTTGTTGTCACTCCTAGAGGCTGGCTTAGGAAACATACTAGGCCAGCACTTAAGCCTGTGTAAACGGGCGTCCACACTAGTCAGTACATATTCCACCATATTCATGATAATTTCTTACCAAAATATGCATATATGGAATGCCAAAGGCTACCTACAGTTAGACCATCAACTAATGGCATGTAGCAGAATTTGTAGAAAGCTTCTTGGATCCGATGTTAAAAAATGTTGCATCAATCACGAGGAAGTATACATGTTCTGAAAATGCTAGACGGTATGTTTGTGAACCACCTTATCGGCTTGTCGCACTGTACCTGATGATATTGTGTACATCGATCCACCATAATTAGATCTACGGGATACTTGTATGCGACAACAATCTGCTAAATGTTTCGGAGGAAGTTAAAGAGGGTTGGGGGAAAAATAACAACACATGAAGAGATGGTTTGGTGAGAAGTGCAGAAGCAGCGGGAGGAGGAAGGAAGAGAGAAAAGGAAAAATAATGAGCACAACCACTGTGCAACCCTCGCTAGAGGACATGATGTTAGAAACAAGGACATTGGACAAGAAGAAGGCTGGTAGACAGGGGTGATGTATCAGGAGAGGCACAAGCATTGATTGATATTGGCATTTCCATTGTATGTTATGTTTCTTAATGTTTGTCATGGCACTGGCTAACAATGGACCTTGATAATTATTATGATGATTTGCAAATTGAATCTCATGTCCAATCAGGCAGTCAGCTTGACGTGCATCAAGCAGGTTTTTCAGATGGTAGTGGGACCAAGACAGTGGTAGTTTCCACGTTTGATGACATAAAAAGAATTGTGGTTGGTGGCGGTGTTGTGGCAGGCCTCCTTTCGGAACCTTCTGCTGCCTTCGACACCGTTGGTCACCCCATTCTGTTTGCCCACCTTCCGGGAATAATGTTAAAATGGCCATGCACATTTCTATCTGATAGAACTGAAACTGTGGACTGGGAACAGTTATCAATCCAGAAGCTACTGACTGGAATGTGGAGTCCCACAGGGAGCAGCTCTTTCTCCCACTTGGTTTAATGTATATCAGCAACTGTGGGCTTCACATCTGAATTCCAATTCAATGCCTACGCAAATAACGGATATCAGTGCATGTATGAATGTAAGCAGACTGAAATGTAATACCACAAACATGCAGATTGTGTGGTCCGGCTCAAGCCAAACAGAACCTTGAGTTATGGCCACTAGCACTTATCTACTTGTCCTCTTGGCCTGATTATTGCAATTTAGTGTATGATATTGCATTTATAACGCGCCTGTACATAAGTGTTTATAGGCACGACAAGACAAGGAGGGGGAAACCATAGGGATGACAAGACCGACGATCTTACTAGGCCTTGTGTCATTCAGATTGCTCAGGTACAGGGAAGTAGAAGAGGAGAAGTGAAAAGAGAGCGGGGGAGAAGTGCAGGTAACTCAAAAGTGCATCCAGCGTGTGGCTTAGTGCAGGTAACTCAAGAGGTGCAGCCAATGGGTGGCTCATAAATTCAGAGAGAAGGGACTATAGGGTTGCAGATACAGACCCTTACGTGCTTGGGAGCCCAGAGACAGTGTAAGGGCAACTGGAGAGCAGGAGCCTGGGCCGAACTTCAGAGGGTAGCCAGGTGACCAATGCATGGAGCAGTCGGGACATCATCAGGGGAGAGGAAGAGAGAAAGCGGAAGCAAAGAAGGTGTTGAGTTGCTTCCAGAACCGGAGGTGGTTCTGCTCAAGTTTGAGAGAGGCAGGGAGGCTGTTGTAGATGGAGGCCCCAGCCGAAGATGGAGATATGCCCCCTAACTCTCTGCTTGGAAAAGTGACTGACCCTCAGAGAGTTGGAGGTGGATCAGTGGAGAGCTCGAGAAGAGAGATGTTTAGGAAGAGAGAGTTGGAGGTAATACAGTCCCAGGCCCCAAAAAGTCTTGTAGACAATGCAGAGGGTCTTGAACTTGAACCTTGCTGCCACTGGGAGCCAATGAAGAGATTTCAGAGCTGGAGAGATACAGTTCCTGGGCTTGAGGCAAATGACAAGTCTCGCAGTGCTGTTCTAGATAAGTTGTAGAGGTCGGAGAGTAAAGGCATGAAGATTTAGAAAGAGGCTGTTGCAGTAGGCCATCCTAGAGAGGACCAGAGCTCTGGAGACAGTGAGCTACTGGAGGAAAGTGAGGAAAGAAAGAATACCTTTGAGGAGGTGCAGCTGTTAGTTTTACTTCATAGAGCCATCAGAGATTTGAGGAGAGAAGGAGAGGGTGGAGTGGAAGATGACCCCAAGGTTCTTAGCCTCAGAGGTAGGAGCAGGAAGAGGGCCCAGTGTGGGCGGTCAGAGAGAGAGAGGAAAAGAGGGAGCTGGTGTTCCGATGAGGATGTTCTCAGTCTTACTGGCATTAAAGCAGAGATCATTGGCGGCGCACCATTCCTGAATTGTGGTCAAACAATCTGGAATGAGAGAGGGAGAAGAGGTGGCTGAAGTGAGCCTGAAGGAACGCTGAAAGTTGGTGCAGAAGGAAGCGATGCAGTGGGCAAGATGTACCAGGTCAGGTAGTGTTTGAACAGCCAGGGAGAGATGCTAGACCCCTGAGGTAGAGGAGAGGAGAGACCCCAGTTGAACCTGAGAGGGTCGATCAGTGAGAAAGGAGGTCAGCCAGGCCAGGGCCTGATCAGTAATACCCAGGTTATTACAGAGACGATTGAGCAGGATGGTATGGCTGACCATATCAAAGGCAGAATAAAGATTGAGGAGAATGAAGACAGAAGGAAGGTTAGAATCAAGTTTTTATTATTTTATTTATTTATTACATTTATTACACGCCCAGACCCTTGGGTATCACGGTGAGGTTGCAGGCAGCTTATCACGTTTCTTGTACAGTGTTACAGTCAAACTGAAAGAATAGCATTTAGCCGAACGGCTCTAAATACAGTGTAATTACAAAATGGATATACATAATGAATACAAAGGAGGACATACACATTCAAACCTTCAGCCAATGCCAGTGTTAGTTAGGCCATGGTAGGATAGCACAAGATATCAATATTGGTTGAACAACCAGGTTTTCAGTGCTTTTTTGAAACCTGAAATAGTTTCCTCATTTTTAATGCTGAGTGGTAGGGAGCTCGAACGGGTAGGGGTGAGGACTCTAAAGCTACTTCCTCTTGCTCTGGTGCATTTATGACGCAGGATTTCTAACAGTGCCTTGTTGTTTGATTTGAGCATCCTACTGATTGTTTTTTTCTTTAGAGCATTGTTGAGGTAGCTGGGGGCTTTATTTGTGAGACATTTGTGTACAACACATAAGGTTTTGAAAATAAGCATGTCTTCACAGGTGTTCAGGAGAGCCAGACTGGTGGTTGTGGAGACAAGCAACAGATTCAGTGTGAAGATTAAGCAGGGATATGACCAGTTTTTCCAGGAGTTTGCACAGAAAAGGAGTGATGGAGATCGTGCGATAGTTAGTCAGAGATGGAGGATCAGCAGAGGGTTTCTTTAGCAGGGGATGCACAAGGGAGTGCTTAAGTGGGAGGGGAAGGTTCTCGTGGCAAAGCAGTGATTACAGAAATCGTCCAAGGCTGGAGCAAGGGTGTCAATGTGGTCTTTGATGGTTCTGGATGAACAGGGGAGAACCTGTTTTGACGAGACCTTCATAGATTGGACTTGCCAAGAAACATCATTAGGGGTGAACAAGGCAAAGGAAGAGAAGGGCAGAGAGACGGCTACAGGCGGGCCAAGAGTAGAGGAGGAAGAGGAGGAGAAGGTGGACAGGATGTCCTGAGCTTTAGTGATGAAATGAGAAGCCAAGGCCGTACAGAGGGCCTGGGAGGGAACAGGAGAGTTAGAAACTGCAGCAGGACTATACAGCTCCTTGCAGATTTTTAAAAGTTCTGCCAAGTTGTTTGCAGGGCTTCAACAGTATTTAATAGGACACCGACCAAAAGATCAGAATTCAGCAACCCATCCTTACTAATAATACCGGTGGGAGAACAAACGAGACTATCTTAGAGGCCAATGCACCTCCTTATTGGATCTTTATAAAGAGAAAATAAAATTCAATATAATCTATAACTCACATGAAATTCTACAAGGCACTTAAAACACTTATCTTTGTAAATTACCTCTAGTGACACCCTAGGCCAAGAATGTGCAACCTTTGGCTCTCCAGAGGGTTAGGGCTGTACAATTGACATCAGGCCCACCACCATAGTCAATAGTAAGGGATAATGGGAGTTGTAGTCTAAAAGATCGGTGGAGCCGCAGGGTGGCAGTCCCAAGGACAAATGTTAACTCCTCCTGTGTCAGGACAGAGGAGCCTCCTTGAGGAGAATGTGTGCTAAAAAATCATGTGGCTGACTTACCACGTAACATATGACACAAAGGGCTTCATTACAAGTTGGGCAGTGGGGCTAAATCAGCGGTAATGTTGCGCCCAACTATGGTTTTGGGGTGGAGAAAAACCTCAAGCAAAATGCTTGAGGTAATTCCACCACCTTACTGGCAAAAACCAGCCATTTTGGCAGAATTACCGCCTGCAGTAATTCCATCAAAATCCCCATAGAGTCGTATGCACTCTTTAAATGGGGACGAACACCGCCATAAAGCAACTTGTAAGCTGGCAGTAATTATGCCAGACCAAGTGGCTGCAACAGTAAAGCTGTTTGTTGGTATTCCAGCAGATTTACCACCAAAATACCACCAAACTTGTAATGAGGCCCAAAGTATTGATTAGTTTGCACTGTTATGCCATTTGGGGAATCTGGTGCAATGTACTCATGTGCAAATTGCACATTCGAAGTGCCTGCAAGCACTGCTTTCCTTTTGTTAGTTGCTGCTCAGTCATAATAAACTGGACATACTAGGTGGACATCCAGTGAGGGGCCACAGGATACTGCAAGCGGGCTAGCTGTGCCCGCACTATCATGGGAGGCTTTGCCACCTCAGAAAAGTAAACAGAACGAATGCCTAGTGTGGCAGGCAGGCCTTTGCACACTGTTCTCCAAACAAAGTGCTCTTGGGTATTTGCAGACTGAACATTCTGCACTGTACTGTAGCCAGATAAACAAAAGGAGGTTTGGTATGGTATGGTATTGTTTTTTCATAAAGCACCTATACACAGGCAGTGTTTGAAAGCGCTCAAGGAGGGTGGGAAACAAGGGGAGAAAACAACAGTCGCTCGGAGCCCTTGAAATTCTGAGACGATAATAGTCTGCACAGGCAGAGTAAGTGTGTTAAGTACATTTAACAGTTTGAGACACCGCAAATAGGCCTGACGGCGATTCTGTGGTTTTACCAGTGCAATTGAGGGGTGAGGACAAGAGAGAACAGATAGGTTTCACAAGCAAGGTTAGTAGGCAGGGTTGAAGGTGAAACGTGTATTGTATGCTGATGCATCCATTAACTCATTGGATAGAGTCCACAAAATGTTACTGTTACTCCCATGATGGTAGCGACAATGATTAACGTATGCCACTGCCTTTGCATCCATTACAATGAAAGCGAACACATGATCTGCACACACCGTGCACAGCACTCCGCCGCTCTCGAGCTAGGTCCGCGCTTTAAACAATAAAATTAAAAACTAAGTATAATCTTGAATGGTCAGTGAAAGGTTGTCAATAGCGCGAGCATTTAGTATGTTTCATTTCTGGATCCTTAAGGCCCTTGTTACAGTCTACAATGATGCCAATCACAATTCATTCATCATAAGCCACAGCGCTCATCTGCCCCAGCCAGCATAGTCAATTGTGATGAATCATGGGAGTTGTAGTTCCATACATCAGGTGAGCAACAGGCTGCAGACCCCTGATCTAGGGCAAAAATGGCAGTACTTTGGTACCAGCTACTTCTGATGTGCTGTACTGTACATAGTGACATTATTTACCCCGTTTGGAGCGCTTGTACAGTGCTCTTACATAATTTCCCATAGTAATGTAATATCATAGTTTAATGCAGTGCTTTGTGCTGGAGCTTCCTCGCATAAAAGTGCTATAATAGGCACCAGTACCCCATTTAACGGGGTATGCAGTAATTTTAACGAATTGAAATCGAAGAATTACATTTTAACGAATCAAAAAACAATGAAAAGATATCTAATTTTTTAAAAACAATATAGATGTGGGAGTGGGGTGAGGGGGTTAAATTTGGCGAGGAGGGGGTTTTAAACAAGGGGAAATGAGGGCTTGGGGGGGACCCCCGAAAAAAGAAATAAAAAAAAAACAATAATTTTTTGTTTTGGATTCATTAAAAATGCATTCTTCATTTTCTAATTAGTTATAATCACATGTAACCATTTAACGGTACTTGAGTGATCAGCATTGGAAGGCTGAAAGGCTGAGTAGGCTCTGCCCAGATTCGGACATATAAAACCAGACGAAATGTTATATGAAGCTCAATGGACCTCACTACGAGCCTGGTGGTTGTCGTCGAGGAATAACCGCCAAACACGTTTACCCATATCAACACTCTGCCATGGGTAATTTGCAGCAAGATTATGAGTAGGGTAATGGTGGTGTTAGTCCTCATTTCTTATGTCCATAGAACTCTGTGGGGATTTTGGAATATTTACAATGGTGGTAATTCCAACCGCGTTAAATCTGGCACAGTTGAGGATTTACCTTAGCCATGAACTGGAGGAAAATCCTCACTTTACCTCTCAAGCTGGAATTCGGCAGACAAATAAACTGATGGTAAAATGGCAGTAAATCTGTTGGCGCCATTTAGCTGCCATTTTGTTCTGCATCGCTGAGCTCGTAATGAGGCCCAAAGTAGCAGGCTCCATTGACAACATCAGTGCTCCAAAAGGATCCGGGCCTATTAAAAAATCCTGCTGAGCTTTCCAGCCTTTTTATGATTGGCTAAACTGCTAAAGTTCCACCAATTAAGATTTGTCCTGTTGTACATAGTCCCAGGATAAAGGGGCACAATGGGCTTAGTATCATTTGCTCCGCAGTGTGAGTGATTAATTCACTTCCAGTCCAGAGGCGAATGTAAGGTTAGCAGATGACTCCATTCCCTCCCTGCGCTTCCTCCTGCTTCCGCTCATTCTCCCTTCTTGCTCCACTTGCATGGAATTCTCTTCCCCCGGACATCAGAGAAACAGTCCACATGGATTTGTTTGAAACCAAACTAAAAGCCTACCTCCTCGCCTCTGAGGTACCCTCTTAACCTACCTCTCATCTGCTGCTAGCTAACATATTCCCTGCGCCTCTACCCTGCCTCTGTCCCTCACTTCCTCTGCCTCCACTCTAGCACTTCACCCATCATGGCCGCATCCCGGGCACAGCTGGCCGTACCGCCTACCTGCACTTAAAAATGTCCACTCTTCATTGTGCTTAATCTATGCATGTCCACTGTGTATTGTCCTAGCGTAACTCTTCCACGAATTCCCCTCTACAACCTGGTCAGAATGTCCCTCAAACTCACCCCATCATAAGAAGCTCGCTGCTTCCTGACAAATCTGATTTCTTATCAATGGTACATTCTTTTGTGATCAAAAGAGCATTGTTCCGCCTGTATATATATATAAATAAATACATAAATACAATTCCATTGAGGATCCCACGTCCCCAGTCATGTGCTTTAATTTCTCCATCAGTTTATTTCTGGAAGAGGTAGATGACCAGTTCAATTGACTAAAATGAACTAAAGTAAAATCAAAGCCCAGGACTGGAATCAGGCATCCCCGGTGACATGGACTCACCCCTGATCTCATTACAGATGCCCAGTTACACTTCTTCTCTGTGCATTATGAGAAATGTATTCATTAACAGGTTTATTTTTTTTAAAAAAATGTTTAGAAAAACGTATTGTTTTCCTTCCATCGGGCGACCTGCCTGGTCTTTGGCAGTCCTGTAAAGTAAGAGGTTATAAATAATTAAACCCTACTTTCAACTTGAAATACACCGATAAATAATGCATTCGTTTTGGGGATTCCATGTTAGACAAGGAAGTGCCCGCTTGAATGAGCTCCTCTTTGATATTTTCTGCTTCATGCAGAAGCGTGCCAGGCAATTAAGAATTGAAAAATGTAAAATGGGGGCGTGGAACATCCCATTGTATGTGGGAGCGTGGGTATCTGGTCGTTGTATCTAATGCCATTCCATCTACATTTTCCCATCTAAAATATTTCCATAAAATGCATACGTTTGGGGGTAAAGGGTAATTTTTGTTTAGGTGCATTATAAAGGGTAAAAAACTGTAGTTGGAAAAGAATGCATTTGATGCAAATTTTTTAGATGGAAAAATTTTGATGCAAATGCATGTCGATGCAAGGAATTCGATGCAATGACCATAAACCGGGAGCGTGTATTCCTCCTAAAAAAACTCCCAACCCCAAATTTGGTGTGTGCCGTTTACAGCACTGCTTTCAACTGGATCCGTTTTAAGAAACCCCTCTGACATCTACAATACTCCGAGTTGGCAGCAGGGGTGTTGCAAGGTCTGGAAAAGATCCGGGGCTATGCTGATGACAGGATTGTCGGGACTCAGTGTTAGCTAGCCCCTGAGCTTCTATCCGGGGTTACAACCAAAAGACACGAGCTATAGCCCCACCTTACATACAGAGGATGTGCCGTCTATAGCTTGGTGTGTATTCCTCTACTTCCTGGGACAAAGTACAATGACTGAGGCTAGAGTGTGGCATCGGGCGATGGGTACAATGGGGACCTGGACCACCAGCCACTCTGTGTAATGGTGAACGATTGATCCAAGAGGCTCCAAGTCCACCCCCAGCCCAGCGTGTCTTAGCCCCATCCCAACCTTCAGACTTCTTTTTACCAGCTTTGCTTGGGGTCCTTACCTGCAGGTAAAACGCTGATTGCAGTCTAGAAAAGGGGTGGAAACCTTGTAATAAAGATAGAACCCCCAGTAGTAGGTGTGCAAATCCAATCCAGCAGCTTCCAGAGTTAAAATACGTTCAATGTTGTGTACAGGTTTGCGGCATGCATCTCTGGGGCTTCGTCTCACGGACCTGCTCACACTGAGCAACTGAAAGACTGTAAACATCATCAAATGGTTTGAGCCAAGACACCCCCTCATGGACCCCACATCTGCATATCTCACCCTTGAACCTGGAGAGCGTGAGGCTGCAAAGCCTTACTCGGATCCAAAAGATATGGGGTTGTTCATCGCTCGCACTCATGAGCCTTTGTTGGACATCGATCTCTGCGAACCACCACAAAACAACTCCAAGATACCAGACACCCTTGGAAAAGGTTCAGCCCATGGACCCCCGTGCAAGAAAATGAGATGCACCTGGGTTATTGGAAGGCCAGGTCCAGGACATCCGGTCCGGGAGCTCAACCCTCACTTGAAGTAGCAAATCAATGATCCAGACAAGTGGCCAAGATTCTCAATAATAAGGGTTCACAGAGAGTTGTTGCTTGTCGTAATGGCAGGGAGGAGAAGTAAGACGCTGCAGCCAATAACGAGGGGTGGGGCACATAAAAACCCAGAAATTGTGAGTGGCTCTGATCACCGCCAGGAAGGCAGAATGGGGGAGAGGGACTGACTGAGGACGATGGCCAGCCTTCATCCGTTAGTTTTCTATTCTTATAATATAGATGTTTGGAACTTGACGTCTGTCCGTGACGCGTTGTTGATCCTTAGGCCCATGACAGACCCCCTTTCACTCTTCCCTGCTTCCTACTGCTGCTAGATTCAGGCTTCATAATACTAAACATACAATGCAGTACATTAACATACATTTTTGGGCAAAAGAATGTTTGAACCAAATTCCCAATCTCCCCCCGGGGCCAAATATGCATGATTTGGCAAATCTAAAAGTCTTGCTCAAATAAAGGGTGAAGGAACGGAGGTCAAGAATAAAAAAATGCAGGCTATGCATAACTGCTGAATCATAAACCAGGAGTGCATCATGAACTGAAACGTTAACTCATTGCTTCAAAATGGCCGACACTGTTGAGATGGATCTACGTGATATTGTCGAAAATGAAATACCAAAACCCCAAATAACACATTTATTTATTAATTCCCTGAATATATATGCAGGGGGCCTCCTCCATACCCATACACATTCTTTAACAACTTTACAGACCCCCACCATATATATATATATAAATATATATATATATATATATATATATATATATATATATATATATATATATATATATATATATATAGTGAAATGGCGGTCCCGAAATTCGGTATTCAGCATTAATTGGCGTGCAAATATGGGGTCATACTGTTGAGATTGTACCATACTGTAAAATGATGCCTCTGCTTCAGAACCCAGAGGAACAGGAGAATGAAGAGTTCATTTTCGTGGCATTATCAACAGGTCTGGCACTTCAGAGAAAGAGGTAAATATGTCCTACTTGGGTGGACATTTGAAAAAGGATGATCTGGAGGATTGGCCAGAGCAATGCCAGTGGTTATAATTAATTCAAATCATGCCAGCTATCAACCCTCAGTTTTGCTCATCGCTACACCTCACTGCTGGCGCCCTATGAGAATAAAATGCGTCGGGGTTGCCTGTGGTGTCGTGAAGAAGGAATGTGGCCTAGCAGTTTCGGCTGCACTGCCCCTTTCATGTGTTGGGCCAAAGCCCGATTTCCATTGGAGCTTTCCCTTTCTGTAATGGCAGGGCCTGCTGAAAAGCAGCGGTCTGCGGGGTTGACCACATCAACATCAAAGGTTATGATTATAAACCTTCAGTTTTCACTTGATCAGGAATGACATCAAAATCCCCTTGTTCTATTGTCAACACAGAAAGAGGCCGCCCCGGACTGTCTTTTCTGATAAGTTTACTGGAGACTATTTCTGCTAAGAGAAAATTCACCTCGTGTGTGTGCAGGCATAAACTTTCTGGAGAAAGTTCTAAGCTTAAAGCCACAAGTTTGATCTTGACAAGTCTACCAAACCTTGACATCTATAATATTCTCATGTTTACTCTCATGGAATGTCTTTAGATGTTGCATAGCAAGACAATGATGAATTCAAGTGGTGATATATTTTATCGTGTAAAAGGTATGTAATAAACTAATTCACTAATGCATTTTTTTAAATAAGTTTACTGAAATTGGAATATTTGATGTGGGTGTAAAACTCAGACAAACCCCAAAGTGCTGCATCCATTTGCACACATGGTACAAAAGACCAAAAAAGGCTTGTTCCATTCGTGCAAAATCAAAAATACCAAACACGAGAAGCGGTAGTTGCGGGGGTGGAAGGGCTCGACATTGGACCAAAATAAAAATGTTAAAACATTTTCAAAAAGAAAAGGGGACACTGCGGTGTCAGATCCGACCCGCGTTAGAGGGACAGAACTGACACCGCGGGGTACAGGAGGTGGCGGCGGCCAGGAAAAAGGTCATTTGGGGCATGGGAGGGGGTGGAAAAGGGAATAAGGGTAGTTTAACTACTTTTGGGTTGTTTTATCGAATTTGAAATGCAGCGAAATTGACTACGGTCAATTCCGCCGCAATCTTTTCGATGTGGGCGTAACAACCCAAATCCGTAAAACTCTTCTATTCATAATACAATTCCTTCAAAACCTCACCAAAGAAGTAGACACCAGGGTGGAAGCCATAGCCAGTCCTACCCCAGTGGAGGACCGTGGCAGTCTGGAGGGCACCAATTCCTTTCCCCTCCCCAGCTGCCTGCTTCTCTTTGTGCAGTACCAACTTGCATCAACCCACACCTTATGCAGAAAATGCAGACCACGTTTTAGGCAGCAGCAGTATGGAGAGACCCCCCCCACAGGAATGTCCTGCACAGCGCCCCAAGCTACCGGTCTACCACCATCGGAGCTGTGCAGCAAATGGGGGAGAACAAAAAGAGGAACTGGAGCGCTTGTGCTGCTGCGCATAGCTGACCCGCTGCGCCAGACCGATTCCCCCAAGTACCTTTCACTGAGCAGCGGTCGCTTAACGAATTTTCACTTATCCTGGGAGTTAAGGCACGGGACCACATAACACGACAGGGACACTTTTCATCGCAGGCCGCCATTGTTCGAGCACAGTGGCCCCCTCACGGAGAAAAGGGGCATGGCCTAACCCACTATTTGTAACTTCCCAGGTGGAGAAGACAGGATTATATTGGCTAGGGCCAGTCAGCCGAGGAGGGAGAAGATATGAGGGCCAATAGGAAACAGGAAGTTGAGGCTTGTTTGTGGAGGTCAGAGGAGGAGGAGGTGGCAGCCCAGGAGTCCAGCAGGAGGAAGGACAGTGGATTGGAGGGTAGAGGTGACTTTGAGAAAAGGTGGTGAATTGGTTGGTTGGTCAGTGGCAAGTGGTACTGTTTGCCGAGTGTGCAGGAAAGGGGAGTTAGAGAGTGTGTTTGAGGGAGTGTAGAGAGTGACTGAAAAGTGAGTGTAACGGTGAAAGAAGGGTGACTGGGGAAAAGGTGGAGTACAGTGGGAGCGGTAGTGTGGAAGAGGGAGTTGTAGTGTGGAGGAGGGAGTAGTAGTATGGAGCAGGGTGTGATAACAATGAAAGGGGAAGAAACATCACAGGACAGCGGAAGAAGCCATTGGGAGATACGGTGGCTGGAGGTGGACGCAGGAGAGTACCGGGAGGAAAACAGATGTCAGAGACAGGGCGAGGAACATCTGGGAATGAGAGCCTGTCTAAAAGGCACAGCCCTATAATCCTCTAATTCTAGCACATAAACACAAGTTGAGCTCCATGATTTTATTTGGAGCAGAAATATGGCATCATGCATGTAATAAAGGGTTGAATACACTAGGAAGACACGTATGATGTTAAACACTAAGTCAAACAAAGGGTACACTGGGAGAAGTGGGGCTAACTTCACTGTTAGCTCTAACTGGAAGCCAAGCACTGTTTCTTTATATGGAAAGGGGTGCCGAAGACTCAACTTTGTCGTGGAAACTGAAGGGGGTTGTTACGACAGACTGAAATCTTCATGGCTAACGCACGAAGGGCCCATTACATGGCAAACATTAGTGGGAAAACGTAAGGTAAAGGTGTAAGAGAGACAAGTTAACCTTGACTATCATCAGAAGAAAAGATTATTTCAGGAATGATTTCCCTTGTGGCGCATTGAAGCACAATCCTGTTGTTTAAAGCGCCTTACAAATTCTCAATAAAATAAATAAATAAGTAGGTGAAAACATTCCCAGAGGAGGTCCCTCAACCTTACATGAGGGTGCTTCCCAATGAAGACCTTGGTAGATTACTCATGGGCTTTCACGTATTTCTGGGAAGTGAACGGAGTGGGGGAGGGGAGTCTGAGACCACATAGAGTATGTCGATGGCTCCGGGAATCGGTGAGGCCCCTGATGACTGGATGCCCATCCTTGTGGGCAGAAAGAGAACTGTGGTTCGAGACGTTCTGGGGTACCAATCTCCAGGAGGAGCCAGAACATCTCTGTCATGGAAGCTCAGAAGGAAAGGCCAGTGCCGACTGTCTGAGCCTAATCTCTGCATGTATCATATTGAATGTTTTGGGAGAAAGAGGCATAAAAGACCATCATTACGAGTCCGGCGGTAACCGTGCCAGAAAAACCGGCAGGCTACTGCCGAACCCATATTACCATTCCACCTCTGTGATTCCCAGAATCACTGGGGCATTACGACCCCGGTGACCCAGGAAATCCGGTGGCGGAATTCTGTAAGTCCCCATTCCCATGGAGTACCATAGGACTCCATGGGGATGGGGACAATGGAAACACTGGTTCCATCTATGACGGAGCCAGTGTTTCCATTTGCACCTGCAGGCGGGTGGCATTACTCCTGCCGGGTCAGACCTGGTGGGAGTGACACCTCCCGCCTGCAGGATTCTGAATCAGCCGGGCCGCAAAGAACAGTGGTGGCGTTTTTACGGCCACCATTCTTTCCGGGACGGCAGGGTCGTAATGAGGCCCAATGTCTGAGGCTTGTAGATATTTCTGTGTTATATGGTGAAGGCTGTACGAGAAGTACCAAAGATTTGTTTAAAGCAGAGCGCACCTATAAATAAATATATAATGCCAACAGCAATGGCCCAGATCAGTTTGCTGTGCTCAGTGTGTCGACCTTGGAAAAGTACAGAGCTGGGTGAGAGCAGCCAACATTCAAACCTGTGACTGTAGGTTGCACGCCAAATCTCAGAAACAAGCACATTGCTCGCTGAGCTATCTCTCCGGATATGCTTCGGTTTCAACTCTAACTCCTATGTGTTGGTCAACATTTCAGGCACCCAGCCTATGAATATTCCAACAAATGCATACTGACACATCGCCTTCATTTGCATAAAGTATGAAATCACTATATATCGAATTCATGACCACACCCATGGTCTGTACTGAAGGCAAGACTAGTCTTGTTGCCAAGGGTGATGATAAATATAGTTGAAAGGCATGCTAATGTTTTTATTTTATTTTTTTAAGAATCATTCAAAGCATCTTGCGATGGTTACACAGCCTTGGTATCCGTAGAGTAATACAGACCGCTTCGCCCATTGTTTTAAAGACAGCAGCACCATTCCCTATTTAAGCAAAAAGGACGAGCATACTCGTCCTTGGCACTTAGGGGGTTAAATCGCATTCTAGCTTCGGCACAGGACCTATGTGTGGTTCACAGTGGTCGTGCTCCCATCACCTGGAAACAGAGCTGACAGTACAGTTTGTGGTTTTTGAGAGAGAGAGTGTTGACTTGTAATGCTTGGTCTGCCTGCTGCAGACTGGAGTGGAATTCTGGGTAGACCTTGTCATCAGGACACACAGGCAGAGTGACAGTGTTCTGCGTTCTGCTGGCAGGTGGGTCTGCTGTTCCCTGGAGCTATATAGATTTGTGAAGCTTGTGTGTCTTAGACAGTGAGGATTCTATTTTTGATGGCCGGGCGTGGAATAATGAAGCAATCATGCCAACGTCGGGGAGAGCGTGCAGGCCTGGCAACGGCCTGGCAGTTTGAGTCTTTGGCTTGGGCCTAGGCGAGGGCTCTGGGTCATTACCGGCTCTGTAAACCTACTGACAAGGGGGTTATGGCTATTTGCACCCCGAGCTTCATCAGGTGTGCCAACAGTTGAATTTGATTTTTTTAAGGAAATCAGCTGCGCGCATCTTGCGCATGCTGAATCTCCCATCAAAAAAAAGGAAAACAAGATGGCCACCACCATGGTAAATAGAGAAGTGACAAAGTCCCTTCCTAGGTTTTTAAGGCTTTCCTAAAGCCCAGATAATTTGACAAGTTTTTCAATGTCAAAGGAAGGTTGTTCCACAATTGGGTCGAGGCAACCGAGAAGGCCCGGTCTCCAATGCAGGAGAGACGAAATGAAGGGACACAGAGCAGACCTGCTGTGACAGATCGTAATGGTGTTGCGGGATGATAGCGAGTGAACTTGGCGTGCAGGTATTCAGCCCCTTGGTTATGGAAGGCACGATGTACCAGACAAAGGGCCTTAAAATCAATAGGCTGATTGTCCGGCAGCCAATGCAAAGAGTGCGAGACCAGTGAGATATGATCCCCATAGGGGGAGCAGGTGGCCACCCGAGCAGCCATGTTTTGCAGGCATTGGAGTCTCTGGACTAGGCACTTAAGCAGAGCCAAGTATAAAGAGTTGCAATAGTCCAAGCGCCTCAGAACCAAGGCTGCGACCACGGCAGGTTGCAAATGTGAAGGTATTAAAGGAAGCACCTTTTTTAGTATTTTCAAATGGAAATGGCCTGCTTGACAGACCGCAGAGACTTGTGCCTCCATAGAAAAGGAAGCAGAGATAACCACACCCAGATTCTTCACCTTAGCAGCCAGGATCGGGAGAGGACCAAAGAAGAAGGCCAAAAAGAGGAGATCCAGAGTGAAAGATCAGGGGAGAACCAACCCACCAACACCTCCATCTTGTCTCCATTAAGCGCTTCAGTCAATTGTGGTTCATCCACGCCCCCACGCCAGACATCAGGAGCTGAGTGTCGTCGGCATATGAGTAACACCTGATGCCGAAGGAGCGAATGAGACACACAAGAGGCCAGATGAAAATGTTCAAGAGAATGGGAGACAAGGTGGAGCCCTGCGGGACCCCACAGCCAAGGGGGAACGAAGTAGAAAGAAAAGGAGGGAGGGAGAGAGTTTGGGTTCTATAAACCGGGAACGAGGTGAACCAGGCTGGGACCTGACCCGAGATTGCAGCCTGAGCAAGGTGGGCTAACAGGATGGGGTGGTCTTCAAACACCGCCGAAAGGTCTAATAAGATCAGGGCCCGAACCCCTCCTGAGTCAGCCAGCCTGGCCATATCCTGTACCTAAACCAGGACACTTTCCATACCCCGACCAGGCCTAAAGCCTGGCTCAGTGGAGTCAAAAAGCCCTGTAGATTCCATGAAGGAGGACAGCAGAGAGGAAACCAGAAACTCCAAAAGTTTCATGAAAAATGGGGAAAAGTGAGTTTGGGCGATAGTCAGAAGGAATAGACAGATCCAGCAAAGGTTTCTTGAGAAGGGGGATCACAGAAGAAGCCTTAAGGTCAGGCGGAATACAGCCTGTCTGACAAGAGGCGTTAAATGCCCCTGTTAGCTCACACAGAAGCTCAGGGGAGATATCCTTCATTACAGCAAGAGGGATCACATCGGAGGGAGTCCCCGACTTGATATGTTGAATGGCATCGAGTACGTCTGACTCAGTAAAGCGGTGGAAGGAAGACCAGGCCTCCGGAACTGTTAGACTCATGAGAGCTGGAGCGGTTCATTTTCAGGGGCAGTCGTTATTGCTGCCAAAGCAATATTAGCTCGTATGGTCTCAATTTTGGTAAGAAAGAATTGCGACAGTGAGTCACAAAGTTCCTGGGAAGGGCCAACGCAGGGAATCAATCTAGCTGAAGATGAGAGAGATCTCACTACAGAAAAGAGGGCTTTTGGTTGGCATAAAGATGACGCCATGTTCTGAGCGAAAAAGGTCTTCTTTTCCACTCAGATAGCTGCTCAGTAACCTGCAGCACGAAGTTTATTCTGGCATCTAAGGCCAGGGTCATATGCTATCCGCCACTTTCCTTCTGCCTGTCTAAGAACAAGGTGTGCCAAATAAATATTTTCTGTGAACCAGGGTTCGGTTGGAAGCCTCCATGACTGGATGAGATGTAAAGGAGCCACCACATCCTCCACTTCAAGCAATGAATGGGAAAGTCCTGAAAAAGCAATTATCGGGGCAGCACTGCATTACCCTTTAACCAAGGACACAAAACCCACTAGGTCAGCCGAACGCCAACAGCATTGCCATTTTCTTGGGGTGCAGCCTTTTACTGCACCTGGACCACTTTAAGCAGACAGGTCACCAGGTGGTGATCGGACCATCAAACTGGCTCAACTGAGCAGGTGGACAGTAGAGCTTCATTAGCTAGCACAAGATACAGGGTATTCCCCCGCCTGTGGGTGAGTCCTGATACCAGTTGGGCAAGACCCAGAACATCCAGACTGTCAAAGAAAAGGCTGAGTGCTGGGGCTCGTGGGTCATTACATTTCAAATTGAAATCTCCCAACACTACAAGATGTGAGAATTGAGTATGTGAATTAGAAGCAGTATCCAAGAGGGGTTCAAGAAACCCAGCATATGGTCCAGGCGGGCGATACACAACCAAAAAGTGCCAGATAAAAGAAGGAGAGATAATGCAGCGAAGCAATGGGGCTTCCATTGCCAGAGAACCATGCATTACCTCAACAAGAGAGGAGGTGTAGGGTCACTACCACTGTGCAGAGAGGCAATGCAGCTGTGGAGTTAATTTCTCTCTTTGCAGAGGAGTTAGTGGACATTTCCCTTGCTACGAATCTAAGTCTGGTTCCATGTAAAAATACATATTTCCTAATGGCCAATGATAGACATTAGTGCTGTAGCGAGAGTCCATATTTCCCTACTGAGAGTCCCCCTTTGGGATGTGAGGGAAGTGTGACATAGGTGTCCTGGGATTACAAAAGCCTTCCTGAGTTGTGCAGAAGCCATCTGCTAGGTGCGAAAGAGGAGTTGCTTTCCTGGCCTTTTGCTGAGAAAAAAGCCTTGAGCAGCAATCTTCAGTCCGAATCATTCCTGGGAAGGTTGGTACATTTAGCTCTCTTGAAATTAATAAACTTTGTTTCTGATCATAACATTTTCTTTTGGCAATGTTTTGTTGTTTATACAAGTGCACCTACCATCCAATCTGTAGGCTGCTAGTGCAATGACACCGGGTGTACCAATGATGTTCTATCCCAAGACTGTGTTCATTTCAGCAAAGCTTCATTTCTGACAGGCAGTGTGTGTGCCTGCCAGACTTCTTGAATAATATTATACACTTTGGTACTGATAAGATGAAGCACGTCATTGCGTATCTGTACACGATTGCACCATCGTTCTAATGCCAACGGGCTCTTACATGAAATTGTACATGATAAACTGCAACCAAGCGTCTCATGTGCACATTTCACGTTGTGCGTAACTTTATGCAAGCCAGGTGGTCATTTTACCACGTGGTTGCTGCTGTGTCAGTGCACAGCAGAGTTATCTCTGTATTCACCATATATAGCTTTTAACCAAACAGCATATGTTTAGAGAGTGCTTGTTTGGCCGAGCATCATTTCTTGCACAATAGGTGTTGTGTTCCTACAAATTCGCCGGTGATATTTTGCAGCAATGGATCACAATGGGTCTAGTGGACACTGGTAAGTAGAGGGACAGTGGGGGTGAGAATTAACATGGTCACCCGAATGAATAATTTCACCAGCGGCTTAAATAAGCGCAGTACCTGCCCAAGCCGCCTCCCTCAGGCTTGCCCCCAGCAGCTTTACAAAACGTATAGAAACACTTATACATTCATGGAAAAACACTCATCTATAAGCAGAAATGTTCTGTTAGAGCAATGCAGAGATGAATTTACCATAATGTGCCATTACAATACATTGCACAGCTGAAAGTTGCCACACACAAGGAAAACTCACACTAACTTGAAACATTATTACACAGCTGGCAAGTAATTGAGGACATTGTCAGGTACGCCCTGTTTCTTCAATGGTCCCCATGAAAATATAGCTTTAGTTAAGATGTAATTGGCCAATGAAAAGAACTGCATCACAGAGCAGCTGCTTGTTATTGTTCTTTCTTTCATTGCCTTTATTCGCTGCACACATCATTAGGCATACAAATATCATTAACTCATTAAAATCACGTTAATACAAAATATCACATCATATACACAATATAATCCCAGAAATGACAGTAGCACAGACTCATTTAAGTTCATTCCTACCTTACAATTCATTATAGATTCCATCTATTAGCACAATATTGAGGCAATATAACCCGATTAGGAGGGCATTATCCGACCATTAATGCCCCCCTCCTCATCTTATATTGCCATTAGTACCCCGGCACGCCGTACCAGGGTACTAATAGCAATTTTTCTCCAGTTGAGAAACGGTGCTGCGACCGTTTCTCGACTTGAGAAAAATAAGCAATTAAAAATGGCCACCAGGGATTGGGGAGAAGGGACTACACATAGTCCCTTCTCCCTTTCCATGGTGGCTATTAAAACAAATGTGAAAAATAAAATAAACATAAATAATGGTCGGCCATGGAAGGGGGAAGGGACTACATGTAGTCCCTGCACCCTTTCCATGGTGGCCACTCGCGGAATGAACTCCGGGACACGAAGGTGCACCGAGCCTGGTAGGGCCAGTAAGGCCAGGGGAGGGCCAATGAGCTTGCTCTATACGACCTCATTCACCCTCGCCAGGTACTAATTGCAATTAAATGACCTCTTTTAACAATGTCACTCTCTTATACCAGGCTCTGTTTAAATATTTTGCTACTGCCTACACTGTAGCATCATTCTCTGACCTCCTGCATAACAACATTGCATCAGTAATACAGTTTATTTTATGGTGTGTGAACCTTGGCTTTAAGTTCTTAGTTAAGCAATCCAAAATAGAAAAGGGGTCCCTCAGGAAGTCTATGGAGGCCTAATAGAGAGCTATGACCCTTCTAAATCTAATTGAAAAATAAGAAACATAATTAACATCAGGAATTTCAATATATTATTGGTAGTCTCTTCCGCTCCTAACACAATTAAATGTTTTGTTTAAATAAAGTAAAAAATACATTAAAAAAAGACACATTTGTTATTTCAAACAAATGAAAAACTTCAACAAAAGATTTGGCAACCAAAATTTCAAGCACTAAGAAAGCCGCGTCTAAATACATTTTGGCCCATTGCCCTTCTTTAGGAGAACAGAGAATGGGCCTGGCGGAGTCCCCCGTCTGAAGCACGCGGTGGTCACCGCAGAAACAGTGGGAGTGAAGAAGCAATGCACAGTCCCCATACCTTGGCATCATTATTTCATTGCTAGGTAACACTGAGTCGGCTTGCGCTTCCACTGTGTCTCAACCACTGGTTGGTTCAGTCTTTTTAACACAATGACACGGCCAATGTCAGGTCAGTTCATCTTTATTCTATCTGGAAATAAGCCAATGGAGTATATTAAAATACTCTGACCTATCTCAGAAAGCTTTATACTCCATTGCAAACTCTGTTGATTGGCAAACGAAAAACACTGCTTCTCTATGGAATGGTTGGCAAGTTTGCATTGCATGCTGGCTGGCAACTAAGTAAAGCCGCCTTCTCCCATAGAGAACAAAGTTGGCCTAAAGGTTAGCTCCTATGTATACTTATGTGAATACGTTCAATGCAAATTAAATCCTTCTTTATGCCGAAAGTGGAGTTTTTAGGTCAACGCTTCATTGGTTCAATGATGTGGCACAAAGGTCAAGAATTGCTGTATAACATTAAATTGTTAATGGTTTTTGAACAGTTTGCTACATAATGTGAACTGGATGGATGCCAAGTCTTTGGAGGCCTAATGAAACACGGCCTAATGTCACCCTCTGCTGTGCTTAAGGTACATGTGTAATTTGACAGAGGGTGACTCCATCGGTGGTTGAAAGAAGCATGGAGGCTGCAGCTGCCTCCTAGTAAATAAGGGCTGTCCGCAGAAAGGATACTGCTCGCGGTGGAGCGGGGGATGGTCTTCTTTACTGCTAGGCCTTCTGCAAAGGGCATTTCTGTATCACCTCTTACAAGGAGCCTTGTGTCTAAGAGGAGGGCACATGAAATGAATATAATGGGCAGAATGCTGGTGTGGTCAAGGCACTCTGGGATAGAGTCCTACAGTTGTATTTTCCAGCGTACATACAATGGGGGTCATTGCAAGTCTGCCAGTTCAGAAATAAGAGTGCCGGTAGCAACATACAGGCACCCTTTCCGGATGAGCAGACTACAACTATGCCTGCCGGCAATGTTGCTCACGGCAGGTCTGACCAGCAAGCACAATGGCCCTGGTAGACACAGTTTCCATCAAAGCACCAGCACTGTTACTAACGATTCCAATGATTCTGAGTCCCTATTCCCATGGAGTCTTATCGGACTCCATGGGAATGGGGACTAATATTTTCCACGGCCTGATATCCCGGGCTACTGGGACTTGTAATGTCCCGGTGGCGCCAGGATCTCAGGCAGTGGAAAGGGTGTTACAGTTCAGCGGCAACCCGCTGGTTACCACCAGACTTGTTATGACCCCCCAATGTCGTGTGTGCTAAATAGTAAATCACCACCGCGAGTGGCACAAGAGAGAATATCTCCTACTCCAGAGTGCTTTGAAGTAGCCGAATTGTAGATCCCGATAGCATAGTTCTTGAGTGGAAGATCGGGTTCAATGTTACACTACACGAAGGAATGATCAATCCACATTGGTACGGAATCGGCAGAAGATGATCTAACCTTGCGAGAGATCCTAACGGCAGTCCAGACTTGCCCAGTGCTTATCACCAGTGCAAGACTTTGTTGAGCACTTTCTCTGCTGCTAATGAGTCACGTCTAAAAAGAAGAGGCAACTCACTTTGACTTAAGTGGAATGACAGCCATTTTAAAAGGGGGAGGGGTGCTTCAGGTACAGAATGCTCCAAACAATTTGTCTCTAAAGAAAGAAGGGTGGACAATGTATTAAAGAGAAGGGACAAAAGAGAAGTTAAAGTCTGATGTAGAACAGGATTTAGCAGCAGTCTAGTAGAAGGTAAAGAAAAGGAAGTATGACTTTGCAAATTAATCTTTACTCAGCAGAATTGGGATGGTAGAGAATGTATTAGCAACCAGGAGCTGGCAAGAAAACTCTTTGTGGAAGTTAGGAGAGGTGTAAACAGAGCTAAATTCAAGTGGAGATCAAATGTATATTTAAGAAAAGGGTGGGACGTAGTCTAAAGAAATTCCATGGATAAAATGAGGGCAAAGAGTATAGGGCCTTTCTACACAAAATTACTTTCATCAAAGTGTGGGATAGACCATTGTGGTGATCAGGTTACCTTGGGGACACCCATTTTCTTTTCTTGCTTATTCCCCAGGCCACATTTTCCAAGAAGAATTGAAAGAATATTTGTTGACTTGGAGAGATATCTGTACTCACCAAAATGCACATCCAACAATATTTCATCAAAGCCAGGTAAGGAATGTTATGTCAAATGCATGTACATGTGTAAGCCCTTTTTCGTAGAGGAAATGGTCTGGAACGGCTTCACTTGATGCACAAGACTTAAGATGATGAATTTGTTTTAATGAATTATTTTAAGGCCGTATCTTGTGTTCATATCAGAGTAATAAGGAGCTGGTGGTTGGGATGTTCCGATACATGTGTCGAGATGTAAAACCCTAACACTT
The DNA here is from genome assembly GCF_040938575.1 of Ambystoma mexicanum. Lineage (NCBI taxonomy): Eukaryota > Metazoa > Chordata > Amphibia > Caudata > Ambystomatidae > Ambystoma > Ambystoma mexicanum. Next base: position 67,762,326 of record NC_090936.1, on the reverse strand, counting down.
AGGGCTTCATTACACGGATGGCGGTAGGGATTTACCGGTACCGGTAAAATACCGGTACCGGTAAATCCCTACCGCCTTACTACGAGGTCCCTTTGTGGGTTGGGGGATTTAACGCCTGCTTTTTGCAGGCATTAAAATCCAACCCGCTAAGGGACCTCGGAGCTAATTACGGCACCGCAAAATTGCGGTGCCGTAATTAGCGCCTTCCCCATTCCCATAGAGCCCTATGGGGCAGAAATGGGAATGGGGAAGGGCAATGGCGGAAAGGGGATTTACCGCCCCTCGAACCTTGGAATGGGGCGGTAAATCCCCTTTCCGCCAAGGCGGTGCCGGTATTTTACCTGCATGAGCCATGGCGCTAATAGCACCATGGCTCACCGCCTACCGGGTAATGAGGCCCTTAGACTTTTTAATTAGCATAGAAATGCATGACCATGTGCAGTAAATACAAGGACGGAATATACATATAAACACTGAGTGTGAAGAAAATCTGAGTTAAATAACTTTCTGTTATAGTGTAGTTTATTGTCTCCCAATTTCTAATCTACTATCAGACATAAAGAAATCATCCTGCCCAGCCAGTGTAATTCAAGTATTAGAATGATCGATAGCTGTAAATCTTGGGTTCATCACTGTGCATTGCCAGCCAACCAACTCTTGATACAGGCGATAACACTCACCTTTCATCTAAATGATGGATTGCAAGTATTACACCAGAATTCAGCTGGGATTGTTTGAGCGTCACCAACACAGTGAATTCATGTTTATTTCTGAGCTTCTGGAAGACCTTCTCTGCCACATCAGGTGATGCTTTTATACTTCTTGAGTTATCTAAAATGAAACAGACAAAAGACTTAGCAAGCAAACTCACTGAGAAAGTCAACATGTTCATAAGGCATTAAGACGCGGGTTCATGAAGCTTTGGTTCTTTAAACTCTGGTAAGGAAACACATCCCAATGTTGGCCAATAGTAAATGGTGTTCACATTTCAAAACTAATACAAAGCAGATTACATGAATTGTCCTATGATACCAAGGGAATGGTCTTGGCTGGGGTGAGATAGGGTAATTTAGATGGGACCAAAAGTGTTATAACATGGCCCAGTGGTGGTTAAGACTACACATCCGCACGATACAGATATTAAGGCGCTGTTGAATGGGAAATGATTTGCATATCTTGGTCACTTGCCATTGGACGGATAGCTCTAACCCAGGAAAATAAAGTTCCTAAGCGCGGACCGGGGGATCGAACCTGTGGTGCTCCGTGTCGTCTTGCTTCCAAGGCGAGCACGTTGCCCCTGTGCTATCCTCCCTTTTTACGAGATTTAAAATCCTAAACTAGTAATACTGTATGATTTATCTTTGAAAATGATCAAAATCATCATCATTTGTAATGTACCCCCGTCCCTTAAATTTCTTTTCTTCCACTATTTTCCTTTTCCTCTGAGTTTTTCTGTCATTTAATTATCTATTTTTGTTCAGACCATTGATAATAACTAGACTAGGCACACATACCTGCTTTTTGTAATACATTAACATTGTGGAAATATACAGAGCAAAGCTTTCTTATATTCTGTAAAACACTTCAATCCATTTATTTTCTTCCGGTCATAGATGTCTCACAACGGTGAACCATTCTTAGTCAACGTTACATTGTTCGACTATTTTGTTTGGTGGCTCTTTTTCTAATACCTTACCATGCGAGTTGACGAGGACTGTACCCTGGCTTGTACTGTGATTGTTGACCTTTGCTGGTCTTGTCTTCATTTTCTCCCCTAGGCTTTTCCCTGGTTTATTTAACTTCTTTTTACTCGCCCTCTGTACCATTGCACAGTTCAACATCCCGTTTTATTTAGCTTCTTTGCTTTGTTATTCCCCTGTTTGTAACCATTGTGCTGTGGATGTTGTGCTTTAATATATTAGAAAATAAAAGAAATGTCAATGTTTTTGTTATCAATTGTGGTTGTTTTCTTTTTTTTAATAAATAATTATTTAAATACAACTACAAAAGTCAATATTTCTAAACCATTCATTAACTCACTTAATGTGAAATGTGCACCAAATTATAATTACTTTTCACTTTTAAACCTTTCGGTATGAGCTACTTCTTCTAACCCTTTATCCAAAAAGACAAGAGCCACATTATTACTTTCATGCAATTTTCACCATAACTTGTTTCAAATTTTCCTGATTAAAGATGTCTGAAAATTTAAATCAGATCCCAAAATTATTATTTTTCCTCCTTTGAAATTAAGAATCATTTTAAATTATGCCACAAGCAAATCAAAGTTTCCTTTCCCTTTTCGTGGAATTCATTTCCAATAAAGTGTAAAATGGATGGAGCCCAAAATAATTGGAGATCTTGAGCAATTAGTCTTCACCTGAATTGTTTGGAATTTTCCAGACTATAAAGGTGATTTTGTGGTCATGTATTTTTACTTGCAAAATAACCAACAAATACTAAATAACTTACTTGGATATAGTAAATTATTTTTTTGAGAGAAAATTGGCTGTTGTGAACTCTTTACAGTCACGAAATATTGCAGAAATATTTTAGAATAAAAATAGTTGATATTGTTTTGTTTACAAAAAATATAAAGCATCCAACCTAAATTATTAAGGTTTTTAAATATTTAGAACAATTTAACATACCAGAGTGTTTTTCCCTCTGTTGAGTGTAACAGGGGCAATGCGACCAAAATAAACTTTACTGTAAGAAACATTCATACATGTTTCTATTTTCACAGATAACACATTTTGGACCCCCACGTGATTACCAGTGAATCGTTTCTTTTTAAAATATGCTGATATGTGAAATGCCTATGTAGTATCAAATCAACACACCTACACACACTCTAACTTCTACTTCCTTGAAGAATCTCTTTGTAGAGGGTAAACCTATGTACTGTTATTAGGTGAGAACTATAGAGAACCTGAAAGTACTGTGATGAAGAAGAGGCATAGAGACATGATAATCACTCTCCAGTACCGAGAATAACGGTCTAGTCTCTCGTGAGGAAATGAACATTTGAACACTTTAAAAACCGAAGAAGGACAAGCGAGAGAGAGAGCCCTGCTGGTAAGACATACAGAGCAGAGACAATGCGAGACGGGGTAGTTGGAATCCTGAGATTGGAGGATGCTGGCATAAAAGTGAGAAAAGCCCTGTCAAATCCCGGAGGAGAAAGGCGAGACACTCTGGCCACTGACCACTGAGAGGAACGGTAATACAGTCCGAGAAGTCAGAACAGCGAGTCCTTGGCAAGTGTGGAGACCATAGTCAACGGAAAGACACTGACCCATTGGAAAGGGAGATAACAGGGAAGACCAGCAAAGACAACGAGACACTGCTTCCAGTCACAGTGAGGTTTAGAGACATGCCTCGAGTTAATACAAGGTAACAGGAGGCACGGGTCTGCCCGCGGAGACAGTATGGAAGTGAGAGGGCCTCTGTATGGTCCCTGGGGTAATCCCTATGACATGAACATTGAACGAAGGGTAACAGATCCCAATAGTCAAGAGGACTATTTGTGCAACAGAGGAAATTTTCCCTGTGTCAGTGGAAGGAATAGAATCACTGACAATCAGAGAAACCCGGGTCGAGGATCAAGCCCAAACTGAGACACGAGTCATCTTCCTCGTGGCAGTACTTGGCAGGTTAGTGAACTAGGTCTGACTACTCAAAGAAGAGGAGCCGAGGTCTGGGACCCAACCATAATTGGAACTCTATGTGATGTTGATCAGAAGAGACACTGGAGTATCCAGGGGAAGGGAGCTTTGCTCAGGCTTGTAACTAAGGGCCCCGTGGCATTACCTGAAGTGGTAATGCCCCCCTGCAAGGGGCTTATTGCTTAATTAAAGACCTTGCACGCACCCCTTTTACATATGGAGAAGAAACAGAAGAGTACGCAGGAATGATAGAGCACACTTGTTTAACTGAAATAAACAAGACTGACTAGGAGGTGGCTGAGAAAAAAACTGCAGATTCGTGAAGCCTGAAAATGAATAGGCCCCCCAGAAAACAATACAATCTCTTGCTTTCCGCCAGTGTGCTCTAAATCTCTCTGTGGCAAATTGAGTGCATCCACTCCAGGAGGTAATGGCGGTGAACACAAGAAGCCAGCAAGCTCCTGGCTCCTACAGAAAGGGGATGCCTTCATTTAAAAGCGACAGGATTAACCGCTTACATATGCTTGAAATGCATCGATGACTCTCGAAAGAAGGTCGCCAAAGGCGCTCGCGTTTGGATCTGCATGGAGAGTCAGTGATCTTTGGGGAAGAAGGCAAGTGAAAGTGAATACCCACCCTGCAGTTCCATCAGGCATTCAGCAATAAGGATAGTGGGAGCATCTACCCAACCTCAGCAGTGCATAAGTCTCGCCAACTGATTGAAAGCAACCTTATGCCTGCACGGGCGCTCCTCCAGCCCTCAAGAGCTGCAATGAGCAGGGGCTTTAAACTTGTAGCTCTGCCACCAGGTATCTTGCACTGCGTAGGGGTTCGTTCTGCCTCTTGTTTATCGCTCTTCGATCGATGCCTATTTATTTATGCATTTATTTCAGCGCACAAAACCCAGAGGCATCTAGGCGCTAGTTACAGAAAGTGCAGGTTCGCATTAGGTAGTTACAGGTAGGCTTAATTCAGGTAGAGCGCAAGATAAACCCCCTATACGGGGTTACAGCAGCTTGGGGAAACCATGTTTTTTTCCTGGCCCAAGCACACGCGCAGCTAGAACTGAAATACTCTGCGTGCGTAGTATTCTGTAGGGCAAGGGAAGCCAGTTGCCGGCTGTACCAGTTTGTGTATGAAAGTGGCACTCATGTGCCAGTCCGGAATAAATGAGAGAAAAAATGCCGGTTATTCTGGCTCCGGCATTTTCTCCACACCGGCACACTTCAAGTCTGCCGGTAGATCAGACCCCTACCAGCAATTAAATGCCTGAATCAGCGGCAACGGTAATGCCAGTCGTGGTGATTCAGTCCATCCCATAGAGTCATATCGGACTCCATGGGAATGGGAGGTTACTGGCTCTCCGCCACTCGTCATATCCCCGTAATCCTGGGATATCGGGCAGCACAGACGGTGAGTGCAGTTTGCCGGTATCCTGCCAGTATTACCTATGGCCCTCATTAAGAGTCTGCTGGTAATACCAGCAGGATACTGGCACACTCTTAATGAGGGCCATAGAGTTTGCTCAAGTTTCAGGCCTGCTTTCTGTGACTTTGGGCGGTAATTGACCAGCCTGCCCTTCATTTTGACTTTCAGGTTTCGTTTTTTGTTGGTAGGGCTCAGACCCCCTTTCGATGACTGGGCGGAAATCGGCCAGCCTACCCTTCCTTTTGACTTTCAGGTTTCGTTTTTTGCTGGTAGGGCTGGCGGCCATTTTGGATGCACAGCCCACACTCTCAAGGTGGCTGACACAATGGAGGTCATGCAGGACATGACTAGCCGAGCACATCCGGCCTTGCTCAGCACCTGGGATGTCCTCGCTTTTAGGAACTCTAAGTCTGCTAATGTTCAGTGGGCACCTGGTTGAGGGGTGCTGCCGTGCCTTCCCTTCCTTTCTAACCTGCCCGCAGTCCTTTAAGGCAAAGTAGTGCTATATTCTGGTTATTCCCCTTTCCATGAGAGGGGATGGGAAGGCTGACCCAGAGTTTACCTCGACTAGCCAGGGTGGAAAGGTTTATTAGCTTTCTTGGTTTTTGAAGGGGAAGGTGAATGTCCCGTGGACTCCTCTTCTTTCTGTTCCGGCCAGTCCTGCTTTCCGCCATGCCTGCAAGGATTGCCACTTGCGTGTTTCTGGGGGCAGACTCCAGATGTTGGTGCAATCACACATTTAATTCTTTGATCACATTTCTAGGTTAGCCTGATTTTTCAGTGGTGTGACCTAATTTGGAAACCTTTTAATTGCATTATTTTGCTTTGTGGTTACTGTGGATTTTTAAATAGAAAGCATATTGTGAATAATCCATGTCTCCTTGTGCAAAAGTTGACATTTAGTTTATGTTCATTGACACTAAAAGGTTTGTTCTCTGGACGCCTACAGAGAAGGCTGCTAATCAGAGCGCATCTCTGTGGCTGCAGAGAAGGCTGCTGATCAGAGCGCTTCTCTGTGGCTGCAGAGAAGGCTGCTGATCAGAGAGGATCTCCGTGGCTGCAGAGAAGGCTGCTGATCAGAGAGGATCTCTGTGGCTGCAGAGAAGGCTGCTGATCAGAGCATATCTCCGTGGCTGCAGAGAAGGCTACTGATCATAGCGCATCTCTGTGGTTGTAGACCAGAGTGTACCTCTGTGGCTGCAGAGAAGGCTGCTAATCAGAGCGCATCTCTGTGGCTGCAGAGAAGGCTGCTAATCAGAGTGCATCTCTGTGGCTGCAGAGAAGGCTGCTGATCAGAGAGGATCTCTGTGACTGCAGAGAAGGCTGCTGATCAGAGAGATCTCCGTGGCTGCAGAGAAGGCTGCTGATCAGAGCGCATCTCTGTGGCTGTAGAGAAGGCTGCTGATCAGAGCGCATCTCCGTGGCTGCAGAGAAGGCTGCTGATCAGAGCGGATCTCTGTGGCTCCAGAGAAGCCTGCTGATCAGAGCGGATCTCCGTGGCTGCAGAGAAGGCTGCTGATCATATCGCATCTCTGTGGCTGCAGAGAAGGCTGCTGATCAGAGAGGATCTCTGTGGCTGCAGAGAAGGCTGCTGACCAGAGCGCATCTCCGTGGCTGCAGAGAAGGCTGCTAATCAGAGCGCATCTCCGTGGCTGTAGAGAAGGCTGCTGATCAGAGAGGATCTCCGTGACTGCAGAGAAAGCTGATGACCAGAGCGGATCTCTGTGGCTCCAGAGAAGCCTGCTGATCAGAGCTTATCTCCGTGGCTGCAGAGAAGGCTGCTGATCATATCGCATCTCTGTGGCTGCAGAGAAGGCTGCTGATCAGAGCGCATCTCCGTGGCTGCAGAGAAGGCTGCTGATCAGAGCGGATCTCTGTGGCTGCAGAGAAGGCTGCTGATCAGAGCCCATCTCTGTCGCTGTAGAGAAGGCTGCTGATCAGAGCGGATCTCTGTGGCTGCAGAGAAGGCTGCTGATCAGAGCCTATCTCTGGCTGTAGATCAGAGTGCACCTCTGTGGCTGTAGAGAAGGCTTCTGATCAGAGCGCATCTCCGTGGCTGTAGAGAAGTCTGCTGATCAGAGCGGATCTCTGTGGCTGCAGAGAATGCTGCTGATCAGAGCCCATCTCTGTGGCTGTAGAGAAGGCTGCTGATCAGAGCGGATCTCTGTGGCTGCTGATCAGAGCCCATATCTGTGGCTCCAGATCAGAGTGCACCTCTGTGGATGCAAAGAAGGCTGCTGATCAGAGAGAATCTGGGTGGCTGCAGAGGAGGTTGATGATCAGAGCGCATCTCTGTGGCTGCAGGGAGGGCTGCTGATTAGAGCATATCTCTGTGGCTGTACAGAGAGCGGCTGATCAGATCGCATCTCTGTGGCTGCAGAGAAGGCTGCTGAAACAAGCACAACTCTGTGGATGCAGAGAAGGTGGCTGATCAGAGCGCATCTCAGTGCCAATCTGATGGACATGGAGGCCCAGGTGCCGATATTCCCTCCTAGGCTTACCCGGGGTCGGGTTATCTATAGCCACAGTCGTGGCAAAAGGATTAGTAGACAACTTGAAGCCCACTCAAATTTCACAGATTGTATATAGACACTACAAATTGACAGGGGATTGGGGGTGACATGGTCTCAGTGACTGGGTTGTAGGATAGGTAGCGTTCCAGTGGTTCTCAGGCCTTCCCTCTCTCCCTAGGATAAGGCCCTCTTCCAAGCAGGAAGCAGTCACTCACCGCCTCACACTTCTTTCTTGACTTGGTCTTTGGCCTTTCTTGGAAACTTGCGCTCTTGTCAGAATGCTCCCTTGACGCTCCACGTCTCAAACACTATCAGGAAACCCCACACCTGAAGCCTTGGTTCATCTAGACGGGGTTGGAGTGGGGGAATAAACTCTTTTATCTTCCTGGGAACCCCGGGGCTGTTTATGGTCCACTCCTGCATGTGACAGGCAGCCTCATCTCTCCAGCAGGGCGCAAGGTTTCCTATGAATGAGGCCAGGGACCCCCTCTGATTCTCAGCCCACACCTTCTCTTTCCCTCATTGGCTTCACTCGCCTGCTCCTTCTCCCAATATATGCCGGCTCTCTGACTTGTCTTCTGCGGCTTCTCCCAATATATGCCGGCTCTCTGACTTGTCTTCTGCGGCTTCTCCCAATATATGCCGGCTCTCTGACTTGTCTTCTGCGGCTTCTCCCAATATATGCCGGCTCTCTGACTTGTCTTCTGCGGCTTCTCCCAATATATGCCGGCTCTCTGACTTGTCTTCTGCGGCTTCTCCCAATATATGCCGGCTCTCTGACTTGTCTTCTGCGGCTTCTCCCAATATATGCCGGCTCTCTGACTTGTCTTCTGCGGCTTCTCCCAATATATGCCGGCTCTCTGACTTGTCTTCTGCGGCTTCTCCCAATATATGCCGGCTCTCTGACTTGTCTTCTGCGGCTTCTCCCAATATATGCCGGCTCTCTGACTTGTCTTCTGCGGCTTCTCCCAATATATGCCGGCTCTCTGACTTGTCTTCTGCGGCTTCTCCCAATATATGCCGGCTCTCTGACTTGTCTTCTGCGGCTTCTCCCAATATATGCCAGCTCTCTGACTTGTCTTCTGCGGCTTCTCCCAATATATGCCGGCTCTCTGACTTGTCTTCTGCGGCTTCTCCCAATATATGCCGGCTCTCTGACTTGTCTTCTGCGGCTTCTCCCAATATATGCCGGCTCTCTGACTTGTCTTCTGCGGCTTCTCCCAATATATGCCGGCTCTCTGACTTGTCTTCTGCGGCTTCTCCCAATATATGCCGGCTCTCTGACTTGTCTTCTGCGGCTTCTCCCAATATATGCCGGCTCTCTGACTTGTCTTCTGCGGCTTCTCCCAATATATGCCGGCTCTCTGTCTTCTGCGGCTTCTCCCAATATATGCCGGCTCTCTGACTTGTCTTCTGCGGCTTCTCCCAATATATGCCGGCTCTCTGACTTGTCTTCTGCGGCTTCTCCCAATATATGCCGGCTCTCTGACTTGTCTTCTGCGGCTTCTCCCAATATATGCCGGCTCTCTGACTTGTCTTCTGCGGCTTCTCCCAATATATGCCGGCTCTCTGACTTGTCTTCTGCGGCTTCTCCCAATATATGCCGGCTCTCTGACTTGTCTTCTGCGGCTTCTCCCAATATATGCCGGCTCTCTGACTTGTCTTCTGCGGCTTCTCCCAATATATGCCGGCTCTCTGACTTGTCTTCTGCGGCTTCTCCCAATATATGCCGGCTCTCTGACTTGTCTTCTGCGGCTTCTCCCAATATATGCCGGCTCTCTGACTTGTCTTCTGCGGCTTCTCCCAATATATGCCGGCTCTCTGACTTGTCTTCTGCGGCTTCTCCCAATATATGCCGGCTCTCTGACTTGTCTTCTGCGGCTTCTCCCAATATATGCCGGCTCTCTGACTTGTCTTCTGCGGCTTCTCCCAATATATGCCGGCTCTCTGACTTGTCTTCTGCGGCTTCTCCCAATATATGCCGGCTCTCTGTCTTCTGCGGCTTCTCCCAATATATGCCGGCTCTCTGACTTGTCTTCTGCGGCTTCTCCCAATATATGCCGGCTCTCTGACTTGTCTTCTGCGGCTTCTCCCAATATATGCCGGCTCTCTGACTTGTCTTCTGCGGCTTCTCCCAATATATGCCGGCTCTCTGACTTGTCTTCTGCGGCTTCTCCCAATATATGCCGGCTCTCTGACTTGTCTTCTGCGGCTTCTCCCAATATATGCCGGCTCTCTGACTTGTCTTCTGCGGCTTCTCCCAATATATGCCGGCTCTCTGTCTTCTGCGGCTTCTCCCAATATATGCCGGCTCTCTGACTTGTCTTCTGCGGCTTCTCCCAATATATGCCGGCTCTCTGACTTGTCTTCTGCGGCTTCTCCCAATATATGCCGGCTCTCTGACTTGTCTTCTGCGGCTGACTCTCCCTGCTTTCTCCTGGCCTCCTCTGATGGTCTTTTTCTCCTTCTTCCTGTTAACACTTTGCTGCACTGCAGCGCACTCTCTTTCCTTGGTACTCTTCTGCTCTTATCAGTTCTCTTTCCTTTCCATCGCCTCCATTTCACACTCTGCTCTCTTCTTTTTCAACCACTCCTTCCCCTTTCTCCCCTCTTTGTGTGTGCGCCGTGAGCATGGAGCCTGGGTGGGTTGAGTCTCTGTGAACTTTAAGTTGCTCAGCTGTGCGCCATTGCAAAGCAGACCACCCTGCGCCTCTGCGGGACTATGCAGAATCTGGGGAGCTGCTGCTATTGCGGCAGTTGCGCAATTCTGCAGGAGTGGCCCTGCGGTGCCTAGGTCTGCGCTCTTTAATTCCGGCATTTTTAACTCTGAGACTCAGGTTCTCTGTGACGCCACCTGCACCTCAGGATTGGGATTTCGGCTGGACGTGAGACTGCTTGTAGAGTGGCGAAACTGGGGGATACTATGTGTGTCACTTCCGGAGCAAAGGCAGCGTCAGGGCCTTTCAACTTTTTCAAATGTGAGGAGCCTGACCCTTGGAGTGAGCCCCAGCACTGCCTCCATATTACCAGTCAGCAGTCTAATTACACTGCACTATATTGCTTAACATTGCGCTTTGCAGTGCTCACATTACAAAGCTGCGTTTGCTGGATCCTGTTCAGCAGTCACTTCCATTGGAGAAAACAGAAGTGTTATCACCTTGTTGCCTTTCAACACTGGTACCTTCACATCAGCCAGTTGCTTAGAAAGAAGGATTCATAGCCCAATTCATAGCTATTCAGGAGGCTTTCAGTGTTTCAGCTTCTCCCTGCTGGCGCATCGTCTCGAGATAATTGGCGACTATTAACCTTATCTTTATCTCAGTTATAGTGTATGCCCCTCACGGGCGCCTCAGACTGCTTCCCGCTCTAAGCCGGGGGGTCCCCAAACATCATGTTGAAATGGGCCTCCACACATCTTCAGCCGGGCCGGTACGGAGCCTATGTTACAGAGCCAGCCTGTATTATGGAGCCAGAGTTGTCCCCTTCCCCATCCCCACTCTCACCCTCCAGCCTTCGTCCTGTGACTTCATCACATCATGCGTTGCATAAACTCAAACTACGTCTGATTTTGCGGCAGAAGTGCAATATCATTATTATTATTGCTATATCCATTTATAGTTCCAACCTAGCTAAGGAGCAATGGCGAGCCGTGCAGGTCAAAGAGCAAAACATTGGTAGCGAGAATTTAACAAGTCATCAAGCACACACCAGTATTAATTATCACAGTACTATATACAGGCGGGGGTGTGACAAGATAGCCAGAATCTAGTTTACACCAAGGTGTTGTCACTGTTTCTATATTATTGTTCTGTGATGCTGCACACATTTTCCAGTGCATTTAATATGCGGGAGGAGCATTTAGCATAACAAAGCGTATTGTGACATGTCGTCACTTCTTACTGGGGGGAGCCCTTTTCCATGAAGCCAGGGAGGTGAGGCCGCAACAGGATAGTCCCTTTTGGCACGGTATAATCTGGCAGGATCTATGGGGAGGGACCCCCCAGCCCCGGGGGAAGGACGACCATCTAGGGTATAACCTTTATGAGAACATCAGATCCACACACACTGTAGCCTCTCTTTCTTGTGCTAACCTCTTTGTAGACAGTAGACCTATGTACTGTTGTAAACTACCTCGAGGTTCTGGAAAGTCCTAAGATGAAGAAGAACATGAGGAACATAGGTAATCCAAGTACTGGGACGAGGTGGGACACAGGAACAATGAAGAGCAATAAAAAGAAGGAGCTGCAGCGGTATAGACTTCTGCAAAGGCATGGTTCCTCTTATGCCATAAAAACCAAAGGAGGACTGCCTAAGAGACAGACACAGCCAACCAGGGAGAGAGACTGTGAAGCCTGGGGAGTACGAAGGAGCGGCGAAGACCACCAGGATAGAGCTGAGAGCAGTCTGCTCCCGAGGTCAAGAATAACGGGGCTCCTTTGCCCAGAGGCATCCAGACATTAATGGAGACTGGCAGATGGTGACGCAAATGCAAGAGGCAGCGTCCATACCCTTGGTCCAAGGGATCTTAGAGGTGAAGGCACCAAGACATGAGATGCCCGTGTAGCACACATAGTAAGAGAGATACCTCAGGAAGAACCAGACATGCATCCCAAGAAAAAGCAAGGCACAGGGACCGGTAGGGGTTGGAAGGTACAGGAGGCAAAAACACTGTAGCGATTTACCAAGCATGACTATCTCCCTCGTGTCAGTATTTGGCAAGCAAGACAGCCAAGGGAACATAAAGAGAAGGGGAGAGAAACCAGGGTCGAGGGCCAAACCAACAGAGTGAGACAGGTAATCTTCCTCGTGGCAGTACTTGGCAGGGAAGTGAACCACGGTCGCAAACCCTGCTAACATTCAAGAGTGGGATGTTGCAAGTGTGAAACCTAATGAAGAGAAGACCATGGGGAAGGGAGTCATTCCCCCTGGTTGTAAGAGATTGTTTTATAATTACCAAGAGAAGGGAGTCATTCTGCTGGCCACAAAAGGTAGACGGCATGCCTTAAACCTTTTACGCCTGACAGAGAAGAGGCCACTGCCGTGCAAATGGTGGAATGTGCTGTTTGTGCAGGGCGGGTAATATAATGCAGGCTGCTGCTTAATATAATGAGGTCCCACTGGAATGGCTGTAATTTTAGGTGTGGGGCAAGGTTATTTATTCCCCTCAACTTTCGTGGCACACCATTTTGTCCTCCTCATTTGTCAGGGGCCCCTTTCCTTTAGATGTTATTGCCCCAGCACCCTCAACATTTTCAGCAAAGTTACTCCACTGGGACCCTGACCTACCTTGACACTATCACCTCTGTAACCATGGGTAAGTCACCCCTATCTCGTCATTCTGCACCACTGGCTTTCTCCACCTTCACCCCATCTCACCATTTTTCCCACGCTTATCCCCCGTGTCTGGACTGCATTTAGTAACATCAATGCAATCTTGAATTTAGCTGTTAATAACACTTGCTGCTGTTTTGAATTTATCTGTTAGTAACATTTGCTGCTGTTTTGAACCTAGTTGTTAGTAACACTTGCTGCTGTTTTGAACCTAGCTGTTAGTAACACTTGCTGATGTTTTGAACTTCGCTGTAGGTAACATTTGCTGCTGTTTTTAATGTATCTGTTAGTAACTTTGCTGCTATCTTGAATTTAGCTGTTAGTAACATTCCCTGCTGTTTGGAACGTAGCTGTTAGTAACATTGATGCTATCTTGAATTTAGCTGTAAGTAACATTTTCTGCTGTTTTGAACCTAGCTGTTAGTAACATTGCCGCTATCTTGAATTTAGCTGTCAGTAACATTGCTGTTGTTTTGAACCTAGCTGTTAGTAACATTTGCTGCTGTTTTGAATTTAGCTGTTAGTAGCATTGCTGCTATCTTGAATTTAGCTGTTAGTAACATTCTGTGCTGTTTTTAAATTAGCTGTTAGTAACATTGCTGCTATCTTGAATTTAGCTGCACACTACCCTGTGCTACCCCTTCCTCCCTGCTTTTCCCCCACATCCTGTCTACCCCTCACTCTCCCTCTGCTACTCTCTCCTTTCTTCCCCCACCCCTGCAACACCTATGGCACTCTCTGGCTCTCCCATTTTTTCTTACTGTTTCTCCATTGACTATCCTATCCTTCTCACTAAGTCTGACAGGAAGAAGTTCAAAAAGGATATCTTGGTCTCTAACCCTGGTCTCCCTATCGCTGACACCTACTCCAGCGCTTCCTTCAGATAGACCCTCACTGACATCCTCTTTGTCGTTCCTTCGCCAGACCTTTGGGCTTCTCACATGGTGTCTGTGCTCTCTCCTTTCGCTTCCTCACCCATTAATGGTGCCACCTGTGGGGAGGCCCTCCTGGACCCCTTCCACTCTTCTAAGGTAATCATTAATGTCTACCTTAATGGCACTGTCATGGTCCAAGGCCCTCAGGCCAACCTTCTCCGCTTTGACAGACGCTTCCCATGCCTCATCAATTTACTCTCTTCCCCTGCTGTCCCATCTCTCCCTTCTCCAGCTTCCTTGCCTCCCCCTCTGCCTCCTCCTCCTCCTTGGCTTCCTTGCACTCTCCTCAATCCTCTTCTGCCCCCCCCCCGGGCTCCTTCTGCACCTCTGCAGAGCGTATCGCTGAATTATACCCCTCCCCGGAAGTCCTTCAAGGATGGCAACCTTCTCCATATTGCCACTCTCAATTCTCGCTCAGATGTCAAACACTCCACTGACATCTGCCCTCTCCTGGAAGAGACATGGTTCACGGCCAGCTCTGTCATGAGCTTTGACACTCTCCTCCCTGATGCTTCAAGATCCTCTCAATGCCCAGACCCAACTGTTCTAGAGGTGGTGTAGCCTTGATCTTTCCAGAGTGGATTCCTGCCTCTGTCATTCCTATGCAGGCCTACCCCTCCTTTGAATGCCTTGTCTGTAGGCTTTCTCTCTCTCATGGCCCCTCTCTTACCATGACTACTATCTATCGTCCAACTGGTCAGATCCCCTCCTTCCACTCAGAGTGGGCGGACCTCTCCTCCTCCCTCCTGGCCTTGACCACTCAACTCCTCCTCCTTGGAGACTTCAACATCCATCTGGATGCTTCCTGTCCCACATCTGGATGCTTTCGTGACCCCTGCGACTCTCTCTCCCTTTCTATTCTCCCTATTATACCATGTTGTTGTATAATTGAAAATGCGATCAAAATACACCATTACTAACATCACGCAAATTTCACATTGCAAATGTTTTGGTGTCTGCTTCTTCCGCCCATTTGTGTTTCTACAAATAACGAACGCTGGAAATAGGTTTTTCATGTTGTTTTACCATGTTGTTTGATATAATAATTAAAATATGCTAAACACATTTCTTTGTCTATGGTGGGAGATATAATCCTATGAAATTCCTACTGTGAGGTAAATTTCTGACAAGTAGCCACCTTTCGGTGTGTTAGAGGTGGGTAGCTAGTGGTATATGTACATTTTTTTCTGCTGTATCTCTCCTCACATACCACAGCCCCCTTAAAAAATTGAGGAAACCCTTGTGCTCACAACACTTGCACTCTCTTGTACACCATTTTCTCCAAAAACCCACAGATGACCCCTCTTGCCCGGCTAACTATTGCTCGATCTCCATCACTCTGTTACTCTTGGAAAAGCTGCCCACCTAATCTTCACACTGACTCTGTTGGTTGTCTCCATGACCATCAGTCTGGCTTCAGAGCTGCCAGAAGCACAGAAACTGCTTTCCTGAACATCAGTGAAGACCTGCTCTCCAACCTTGACTCTAACATCCCTTCTGTGCTCATCCCACTCAATCTCTCTTCTGCCTTTGACACGGTCAACCATGCCATCCTGCTCAACCATCTCCATGATAACCTGGGTATCACCGATCAGGCCCTCAACTGGCTGACCTCTTTCCACTCTGATCGACCCTGCCAGGTCCAACTTGGGTCCTTCCTTTCCTCCATCTGCCTCTATTTGTGGTGTTCCCCAGGGGTTTAACATCTCTCCCTGGCTGTTCAACCAATACCTGGCACGTCTTGCCCACCGTATTGCCGGTCTCTGTGCTCCATCTTTCAGTGCTATGCGGATGACACTCAGCTCATTTTCAGACTTCCCTCTGCCACCTTTTCTTCCCTCCCTCATCTCTGACTGTTTGTCTGCCATCCAGGAGGGGTGTGCCACCAATGATCTCTGCCTTAATTCCAGTAAAGGCGGAGATTCTCCTCATCCGCACACCTGCACCCTCCTTTCCTGCCACTCTCTGGCCGGCCTCCATCAGCCATCTTCCTGCTCCCACCTGTGAGGCTAAAAACCACGGGATCATTTTTCAACTCCACACTCTCCTTCTCTCCTCACATCTCTAAGAAGTCAAACTACCAACTGCACCTCTTCAGAGGTATTCTTCCTGTCATCTCCTTCCCCCAGAAGCTTACTGTCTCTAGACCTCTGGTTCTTTCTAGGTTAGACTACTGAACAGCCTCTTTCTAAATCTGCCTGCTTCTGCTCTCCGCCCTCTGCAACGCATCCAGAACAGGACTGCAACACTTGTACTTGGCCTCAAGCCCTGGGATCATATCTCTCCAGCCCTGAAATCTCTTCATTGGTTCCGAGTGGCTGCAAGGGTTAAATTCAAGACCCTCTGCATTGTCCACAAGGTTTTCTGGGGCCTGGGACCAAAATACCTTCAACTCTCCCTCCATAAATACATTCCCACTCAGGTTCTTCACTACTCCACCTCCAACTCCCTCAGGGTCAGCCGCTTCTCCAAGCAACAAATTGGGGGTAGATCTCTTTCCTTGGCTGCCACTTTGAAACTTGAGGAGAACTATCTCTGGTTCCGGAAGCACCTCATGACCTTCCTCTTTGCTTCTGCCTTTGCCCTTCTTCTCCCCTGATGAACTGTTTGTTTTGGTTCTGTGCACCTGGCTACCCTCTGATTTTGGGCACAGGTCCCTGTCCACCCAGACACACACCCACACTGTCTCCTGGCAACCCCTTCACCGGTGTCTGTATCTGTAACCCTACAGCCCCCTTACCTGCACTTATCATACACCCCCTGTCATCACCTTAAACCTTGCACTTGCCACTTTGCTAGCTGTGCTACCAGTTGTTGCTGTTTTTATCTCTTCCTCAGAACTTTCCACCTCTCCCCTCTCCCTTGCACTTTTCCCCCTTCCCTCTCCTGTGCACTTGTGCATTCTCAATGTCAATGGGCCTAGTAAGATCGTTTTTTTGTCCTCTCTTGTTCCCCTCTCTTGCCTCGTCACGCTCTGAAACACGTGTGTATGAGCGCAATACAAATAACATATCATATCATATCTACACTGCAAAGGAATCCACGTCTACCCTTACCTGGACCATTGGCTCATCCGGTCCCTCTCCCACGCACTGGCAACCCAGCACACGGCGCAGACCTTACACCTTCTGACTTTGCTTGGATTATCCGAAGTTTTGCGTGGTGCCATCTTCAAACACACTGCTACTGGGCTCCCGGCTCAACACAATCACATGTCTGGTGACCCCCTCAGGGGAGAGGGTGAAAGACATCATGGGGAAGGTTCAGTGGCGGTCCACAGTGTCCATCGCAACAGTCTGGTCCATCAAGTGCCTGTTGGGCATGATGTCCTCCTGCATCCATCTGGTTTCCTTTTGCAGGCGCCAAGTGCGACCCCTCCAGGAATTCCTAGACGCTAGGTGGCAGCAGGTCACAGGTGCATGGACAGACAACATCTCCCTCAATCAGGCATTCCGTCATGCTCTTCAATGGTGGCCGGTTTGGCCACATCCCACTCAAAGACCCCCCTTCCAGATCCCTCCATACCAGACTATAGTCACTACCAACGCCTCACCGGAGGGTTGGGGAACTAACACAGGACAATCTCTGGCCAGAGGCCTCTGGCTTCCAGCAGAAAAGGATTTACACATAAACATCCTGGAACTGCGGGTGGTCTTCTGGGCCCTCAGGTCGTTCCAGATTCAGCTACAGGGGAA
The DNA here is from genome assembly GCF_040938575.1 of Ambystoma mexicanum. NCBI lineage: Eukaryota > Metazoa > Chordata > Amphibia > Caudata > Ambystomatidae > Ambystoma > Ambystoma mexicanum. The sequence continues at coordinate 67,744,756 of NC_090936.1, read as the reverse complement.
GGTGGTGTGAATGGTCACAGACAACACCACCACCATGTTTTACATCAGGAAATGGGGGGAGGGGAGCTCCCCTGCTGCCCTAGTCCCTGTGGTGCTGGGCCATTCTTCAAGGCATGTTCCTCATCCCCTTTCATCTGGCAGGAGTCAAGAACGCCACTGTGTTCAGCTCAGCAGGGAGCTGCGGTCCAGTCATGAGGGAGAGCTTCAGCAAGCACAGTTGTCTCACCTCTTCAGCGAGTGGGGTCTTCCCCAAATCGATTTCTTTGTGAAGTCTGCCAACTCCAAGTGCCGGAGGCTTGCCAGCCGAGGAGTTTAGGGGATGCCTTCTCATTCCCCTGGGACGTGCTTTTCCTGTACGCTTCCCTACGATTTCACTACTGTAACGCTTGATCAACACACTCAGATGTTGTCACTTCAGGATGATCCTCATCGCATCAGCATGGCCCAGGCAGATCTGGTACTCAGACCTTCTCCATCTGTCAGTGGTCCCAGTCATCCAGCTGTCTGCACTTTCCAACCTCCTCTCCAGAGAAGAAGGGTCAATCCTGAACCACAATCCAGCATCACTGAGCCTCACGGCCTGGCTCCTGCAGCCCTAAAATGTGGGCACTATGCCCTGCTGTTGGAATGCAAAAAGATCCTGGCCAAGGCCAGGGCTATCTCTATGTTGTCTTGCTACTGGCACAAGTAGAAGCGTTTCACAGTGTTTTGCTGGTCATGTAAGATCACGCCACTGCGAGTAATGGCTCAGCAGCTCCTCGCATACCTGCTCTAGCTGGATAAAGCTGGCCTGGTTCACGACTCCATCAAGGATCATCTGGCTGCCATATCCCGGTACACACAGGCTACAGGCAAGCTCTCCCTGTGGTTGTACAGGCTCATCAAAGAGTTCCTCAAGGGTCTCTTCAGGGCTTTTCCGCCAGTGATGGCTCCTGCCTGTCTTAGGAACTGAACGTGTCCTGTATAAGCTCATGGGGCCTCCTTTTAAACCAATGCTTTGTGCTACTGTAAAGTTCCTATTGTGGAAGACCGCTTTCTTTGTGGCTATCACCTCAGCCAGGTGGGTCGGGGAGATTCAGGCTCCTGCAAGCTGTTGTATTTGTCCTTCCATGCTACTAAGGTGGTGCTGCGGTCTCATCCCACTTTCATGCCAAAGGTTCCATTGGACTTTCATCTCAACAAGTCTTTGGTTCAACCAGTTTTCTTTGCGTACCCTTCTATGCCTGCTGAAAGGGTGTGTATCAGCTGGACGTTGCTCGTGCCCTCAAGTTCGGTGTCAGGCACTAAGGACTTTCAGAAAACATCAGTTCTGGACCTGTTGGACACATGAAGGCCCTGTCTAAGACTTCCCTATTGCGGTAGCTCTACTGCTGTATCATGCACTGTCATTGCCTGGCCTACAGACCACTTCCAGGCTGGCCGAAAGCACACACCACCAGAGCCATTGCAGAAACAACAACGTTGCTCTCTAGTGTACCCCAGCTCAAGATCAGCAGGGCTGCTACGTGGAGGACTACCCATGCCTTCACAAGATTCTGCTGCGTCGACAGGGATTCCATGGAGGAGTCCCAGGTCGGCCAAGCTGTGCTACGCAACCTGTTTGTTTGAGGTGAGTCTGTTCCAGGGGTAAGTATATTGCTTCGGTTAGCCTTACCACCTCCAGTGGTTGTGCATATCTACTGCTGTATAATTGTATTCATGAGCACATGAATCCATGCAAGATCCCATGCTGGAGAAGGAACAAGTTACTTACCTGCAACCCTTGTTCTACATCATGGTTCTGGCATGGATTCACATGCAAACCCCCCATCATTCCCCTCTGTGGCTCTTCTTGGTTCATATTGACACGTTACGTGCTTATCAAATCTGACGATGGGCACCAGGGGTGGGACTTAGGGAGAGCACTGTCATTGGCCGGGGGACAGTATAACCCAAACGACACTGATAGGCTATATGAACATGTGAATCCATGCAAGACCCATGCTGGAGAACAACAGTTACAGCTAAGTAATGTGTTCCTTTTAATTACAAACTTGCTTGAACTGGAAATGTGTTTGCATGAGCATGAAGTAGGCGTACTGTAAAATTAAGTGCTTTCTCTATATGTAGGTGTAAGCATTGTCTCATGTTTTAGATTTCTCTTTGGTGTATTAAATGTATAGTTGCAGGAGTGAAAAGATCATTGAAGAGAGAGAGAGTCTTGTTAAAATCCTTCCTGGAAATTGAATTGTTGTTTCCCTGTCTGCCTTTCAAGTCAAAATATTCAGAATGCAGTCAATACCAGTAGTTATTGACAGCACTCTGAACTATCTGATTGGCTGTGCGAAGGTCAAATTTGACTTCCATATGCTAATCAGGCTTTCTAGGTTATTTCTTCTCAGTCAAACCTCTTTCAGAGTTTAGCAGAGTCTGTTTACTGACAGCTTTGGGGCACAGCTAAAAATGCACCTGAGGTTTAACTTTCCTAAATGGTTTTAATGGGTTATCAGATGATTATATGTCATCAGGGAACCCCCATGTTTCAATCCCAGGCCTATATTTCACGATCTATTGCATATTTCGAGTTGTAATCTTGGTTTGCCTTCAATAAACACATTGGACTAAAGTAAAATGAGAGTAGATGTCGGCGCAAGAGACAGTTTTAGTCCCATGACTTTGGGGTACAGAAGGAGAGCCATGTGAATTCTGGGCTGCAGTAGAAGTGGTGTTGGCAAGAATGCAGGACATACACTGGGAGATGGGTGAGCTGATTGCAAATTGGTTATCCTTCTGTTCGTTTAAGAAGGAGTTGCTGCACTGTGTTTCCAATAGCGTGAATGGACCCGCGCCACAGTTGTCTTGGTTGGTGCGATGGGCACGAGGGGGCCGGAAGTGTCCTGCAGTGTACGCCTTACGATCATGGCACATAAAATCTAAGAAGCCGTATGGAGGAAACCAACGAAGCTGACGCTGTAGGCACGAACACACATGCCTCTCCATCGGCAAACCCCATTGTTATGGTCTCCAATGCTAGAAGTGTTGGTACAAACAACATGGACAAATCTAAACACAGTAAAGCAGTACAGGTAGATATCTTCTTTTCACAGCAATTTAAGGACATTTTTGATACCGATAATGCTGATTTACTTCTAATGACCCAACACATTGACGTTGATGAAGAAATACTAATGCTCATACAGAGGAAGTGAAGTACAGAAATAATAATTATTGGGTAGGGCGATCAGTCGATCATTAGTGGCAACCCTAACAACAATAGACATGATTTTATTTCTTTATTTCTTTATTTTATTTGTTACACGCTCAGACCCTCGGGTGTCACGGCGTGGTTATAAGATAGCTTAGTAATTAATAAAAGTCAACATTACATTAGTTACATTACATGATACAATTTGCAAATATTCACAACAAATATACAATGGAACGGGATCCTATCTTTAGGTGTCTAATATTGGTTAAATAACCAGGTTTTTAACAGTTTCTTATAGACCGTGAAGGAGGATTCTTTTTTTATATTAATGGGTAGGGTATTCCAATGTTTGGGGGCGAGAGTGGTGAAGCTGCTACCCCCTGCTCTGGTGGTTTTGAATCGAGGGTGGTCCAGGAGGAGATTGTCATTGGATCTAAGTGATCTCTTGTCAACTTTAGTGTTGTTGAGATAGGTAGGTCCTTTTTTGATAAGGCATTTGTATGTGATGCATAATGTTTTGAAGATAATTCTGGCTTTGATGGGGAGCCAGTGGGCGTCTTTCCTAGTCTTGGAGATATGGTCTGATTTTTTTATGCCTAGAGCTGCCCTCAGAACTTTATTTTGCAACAGTTACATTTTGGCTAGGTTAGTGTTGGAGGTGCCTAGTAGTAATACATTACAATAGTCCAATTTCGATAGGACCAGTGCTCTGGCTAGGGTGAGGCAATTTGCTGGGTCAGAAATTGTCGGCTGAGCGCAATTAATTTGGAGGTGTAAGCCGTGGAAGAGGCGAGCGCGTTGATCTATTTAGTCATAGTCAGGCTGGCGTCTATGTACACGCCCAATGTTTTGACTTGCTTCAACACTGGAATATTGATGCCATTGATGTTGATGGTTGAGTATTCTGGGTGGAGGGTTGCTATTTTGGCTGGAGATCCTACGATGAGGACTTCTGTCTTCTCATCGTTAAGACATAGGCTGTTTAGCGCCATCCAGTTTTGTATGATGGCGTAGATTTTATTGATTGTTACGGTGTCCTGGTCATAGTTCCCTGTAAGAGGTATAAGGATCTGGGTGTCATCCGCTAAATTAGTGTATATGACATCCATATCGTCTAGTGCTGAGAACAAGAGTTTGGTATATGCGTTATACAATGTAGGAGAGAGGCAAGAGCCTTGGGGCACTCCTATGGGGACTGGGATGGGGTTGGCAGCTTCTTTGCCTATGGACACTCTGGAGGTGCGGTCGGTTAAGAAGGATTTCACCCAAGCAGTGGCTTCAACAAAGAAGTTAAACTCGCGGGCAAGAAAGTTGCAGAGTTTGTCATGGTCCACCAGGTCGAACGCGGCTGAGAGATCCAACAGCAGGAGAATGCAGAGTTTTCCAGAATCTCTGATGGCATCCATCTGGATTTTGAGGTCCAAGAGAGCTGTTTCAGTGCTGTGGTTGGGCCTGAAACCTGATTGTCTGGTACCAAGGAGCTGGTTAGATTCCAGTTGGGTTTGAATTTGGTTCTAGGCTAATTTGTCGATGATTTTGAGTAAGAATGGAACCGTGGTTATGGGGCGTTAATTAGTCGGAATGGTGGGGTCTAGGCTTGGTTTTCTTAGAAGCGGGGTAACCCAGGCTTCTTTAATGCAGGTCGGAACTGTGTTGGAGTTAAATGAGGCATTGACAAATTTAGTGATGATGGGGGTCAGGGTAGAAGCACAGGCTTTGACTAGTTTGGCTGGGACAGTCTCTCCTTTGCAGTAGGACGCTTTTAGTTTGGAGATTGTGTCAAATTCGAGATCTTGGGTGACTGGTGTGAATTGGAAGGGGAGGTTAGAGTTGTCACTGGAAAGGGTACAGGTATTCGGTATGGGGGATTTTTGATTGCTAGGAGTAGTCTTTTAGAGTTGATTTTATTTTGCAGCACAGCAATTTTGGAGGCAAGAGCATCTTGTATGGTGGTACACCATTCTTTGCTTTCGTTGATGGGTGTGTCGGTCGGAAGTGGATTTTCAAGTTCTCCAAGGATGGAGAAGAGCTCTTTGGAGTCTGATGCTGCATTGCTAATGCGAGCATTGTAGGCGTTTGCTTTATGGGTGATGGTAGCTGTTTTGTAGATGGTATTGGCGTCTTTGAATGCTTTAGCTGAGGCAGGGGAGGGATGTTTATTGTGGGCATGCTCGAGAGAGCATTTTTTCCTTCTAATGGTGATTAGTTCCTCGTTGAACCAGAAGTTAGATTTTTTATTGATACGTCTTAGTTTGGTGGTGACTGGTGCTATGGTGTCAATCGCTGTGAAGAGGCATTTGTGGTAGTACTCAGCAATGGTAGTTGGATCGTTGCTGAGGATTGAGTGAGTATCTAACATTTTGTTCAGGGTGGGGTCAAGGTTCTCCGCTGTGAGCTTTTTAGGATTTTTACTTTCAATGGGTTCCATGTTTTGTTCTTGGGTGTGCAGGGGTCGTCACTAGTGATAGTGAATTTTATGCAATAGTGGTCTGTCCAACTAAGTGGGGTAATCGGGCCTATAGTGATGTTGGTATTGAGGGTGAGGATCCAGTCAAGGGTTCTGCCCTTGGTATAGGTGGGGACATTGACGTGTTGGCAGAAGTTCATGCCATTCAGTGGCAAGAGAAGGGAGGTCGCTTTGGTGTCTTGGTTATCATTAAAACCGAGATTCAAATCGCCAATGATGATACATTTCGTTTTGGGTTTAAGGAAGGGCGCCAGTATTAGTGGGATGTCTGTTTCTGGGTGGCTGTTTGTGCTAGGGGATCTATAGATGACCACTATGTTAACTGTGGTGTTTTCATTCAAAGTGAGTTTAGCGAGCAGTAATTCGTATCCTGCGATTATTTCAATGGAGCTTGATCTTAATTGGATGGTGTTTTTTGTTATGATGGCAACACCGCCACCTGGAGTGGTGGTTCCATCAGATCTGATGTCAATGAGTGGGAAGAATGTAATAATTCTGCGAGGGCCGAGTTCGATTTCATTAATGATCGCGAGAAGCAGCTACTATCCTCGAGGAAGGGGGGAGGAGGCAACGCCTCAGACCTGTCGAACAGACCTGATTTTGAGAGTTTAAGATATGAAGAACTGAAGCCATAGAGCCCTAAAACCTCAGAGCCCTTTACCCTATGGCCACTAAACTATGTACCGAAGCCTCTAGTAGAACTGTATGAACAACTAACTAGAGAAGTTGGTCAACAAGAAGCAATGTTAGCATCTATTAGCATGACCTGTAATCAACTTTAAAGTGCAAGAATCCCGAATGAGGGAATTTGCTCCGAGTGGAGGTGAGAATATAAGAAAGAGGAGAGGTTAACCTTGATAGCGGAGTTAATGGTAACTGAGAAGGATGAAGGGATCCCATCTCAATATGATTCATGTGGACAACAAGAGGAGCGGGACTCAACGTGGATCTCATTCCGACCTTACAAAGAAATAAACACAAGATCAAAAATAATAAGGGGACATTCATTTAAAATCAGATAAAATAGGGAAACAATGTGAACAAAAGAAACAAAAGAACTCATCTGCAATCGCTAGCTCGGAGGTCCGTACTGAAGACGATGAGGTTTATAAATTAACACACAGATTGCAACCTTGTATTAAAAAAGAATGGTAACAGTAGAAGCAGCAGTAAGAGCCACAATAGGCACACCCACAACAGCTCTCTTGTCCACCAAGCGAAAGAAAAATGTAACATACTATCAGTTTGGGGCTTGCATAAAAGGAGTGCTGAATTAAGCAAGCCGGAGCCCAAGATACAGCCAGAGAATAAAATCTTTTCTGTAGATACGTGTGAAAGCACTACGATTGAGCACTCTCTGGATCCGGAGGTTCCTTAAGGTCCCTTTATATTGAAACAAATTCTCCAAGCATTACTACAAAGTATTTAAATCCAAAAGACAATGCAGATGGGCCCATGAGAAAATGGACTGAGAAATCTCGCTATAGCTTGACCTGGAATAAGAGTCGGCGTATCAGGAGGATCCAGCAGGGTTAGGTAAGAGAAACTGAGATATCAAATGCTCAACGGTAATCTTTAAGGCACTTTTTGTAAAGATTACTGCACCACCGAATAGATGGTCTCAGGCGAATAACTCAGAGGCAACGTGCTCGCCTTGGAAGCAAGACGACACAGACCAACACAGGTTCGATCCCCGGGTCCAGGCTTAGAAACCTCTGGGTATTAAGCGTGTTATAAATAACCTATCACATCATATCTCGTTTCTTAGCAACGTTTCAGTCCATTCTGATGCTCAAATGATTAATACTTAATATATTAAACAGGTTGAATTTTATGATACTGTAAACTTGAATAAGGTGAAAATGCATTTTACAGCTCCTATGGTAACCAGAATGTTATGGGAACATCTGGAACGTCTTCACATTATGGATTTTAATGTTACAACAGCAGAAGAGGAGGAGTGGTGACCCAATGCACCCTTGAAAGAGAAAGCACATGAGGAGACCTTGGTTAGAATAACAGTAATGGCGGTTTCACGGATGATCTAAAAACCAACAAGGTTTTAAAGCAAGATTGCATCCTTGTACCATTTCTCTCTTATACATATTTGGCAGATCTAAATTCTAGTTTAAAGACAGCTAAATCTGCGCCACCGAAAGTATAACTAATGCATATTGCATTGACAGTGCATGTGGACAAACTTGTTTTATACGATCTCACCGAAATATTGGAATATTGCCCAGAAAGTCGGACAAGTCAGAGCAGGACGCCACGCAGAGGTAACCCGAAAGCAAGGTACAGGTGCTGCCTGTGTCCATGAGAGGGGCTGGGGACCGAACAAGGGGAGCCCAAAGAGGGTCGGGCACCCGATATGAACTAAAGAGGCTAATAGCACATGGATCAAGGACTCTAAGAGAAATAAACAGACACGGGCATATCGCATTGGTAGGCACTTGGCAGGAGAGTAAACCAAGTGTCCTGGAAAACCAATGCCAAGGGGTTTGGGACCCATGAAACCACACAGACAAAGCCAAAGTAGAGGGATCAGCGACCCAAAAGAAAAACAAAGGCAAAGCTGAGATAAGAGGGTCTGGGAACCTGAGAAAATCAAAAAGAGAGAGAGTGAAACAAACAGTATTAAATAGCATGTGTGGAACAGTACCTGGCAGGAGAGTACACCAGATCTGTTCAGTTGGACAGTGAGTGATGTTGCAGTGAGTGATGTTGGGGAAGAGAAACGGCAAAAGCAACACACCAGGGTCTGGGACCCATATGAAGTTTGGCGAGGCCCACAAATGCAACGTACAAGGGTCAAGGACCTATACAAGAGTGAAGAGACATATATTCAATGGGTTGAGGCCCAGAACAAGTCGGAGAGAACCAGAGAGAACATAAACGGGTCTGGGACCCACACAGAAGAGAAAGGAGTTGGCAAACAGGTCAGTGAGATCCTGAAACAACCCAGAGGGACCTGGAACACTATGCAAATCAGGACAGGAGCCGGTATTGATGCTAGAGAAAATTGTATTCAAGGAACAGCCAATGTTCATGAATAGAGAAAACCACAGGCTTTTGCACAGTTAATTCACCGTGGGGTTTTAAAGACTGGGGTAATTACTCCTTGGGAGGCTTCTCCTACTCACTCGAGCCTGGATAGGCCCACCAGTCGCTTCCACTCTCCTCTCCTTCTTCCTGCAATGAGCAACAAAAATGTCATCAGTCCAGTCCTTTTTTATTCTCTGTGATAGGCTTGTAAGAGGGCCAATCAGGGACCAGACCTCTCCCCCTCCCATTGATTGGCTGATACCCTGGGAGCCCTGCCCCTAGAAAAAGAGCTGCCATCCCCCTTCTTGTTCCCTTTGTCCTGTTATCCGTAATAGGACCTCCCACCAAGCCCCCAGTCTCCTGGTGGCTGCTGCGGTCCACGTGTGCAGCACGACATGTAAGCCTTATGTAGGCTCCGCCCCCTGCATATGGCGTCCTGGTGTGGTTCCCTTGGCTGGATCGCCACGCGGCAGGTGAGGAGAGCTGCCTGGGGTTTATGGCGGTGGGTTGCCGGTTACTATTCCCCCCTCCAACGTCGGGCAGCCGGCCCGTGCATGGGACTTGGGTTCCTGGGGCTGACCGCCGACCGACGTGGGCGGGGAAGGGGCTTATTCATGATCTATATGTCCCTGAGCCGGTCCCGCTATGCTGCAGCATCAGCGAACCGGACCAACCTGAGAGCGGCTGGCGCTGCGGCAGTGCAGGCGGCCCAGGCGGTGGTGTCCTGAAAAGGGTCTTCGGCATTTGACGGCTCGCCAATGCCTCTCCTGCAGCACCCCGTTCTTCCCCAGACCCTGCACTAATGGTGACTCCGTTGCTCCTATCCCTACCCCCATCCCCACAGACACACACATAAGAAAACAGAGTTGACAAACAAGTCAGGGAGACGCTGAAACAACCCAGAAAGATCTGGGACACATGTGAAAGAGAAAGAGACATTTTCTGGAATTCAGAGTTCTGACAGGATAGTGCACCAGAATTGGCGCTACAGTTTTTAGTTGGAAGAAGAAACAAGGGGAAGAGACTCCCTCCCCCTACCCCAATACAAGGAAATATGTTTTGTGATGAAAAGGTGTACGGTTAAGTGTTGCACGATAATGAACCAGACTTAACACTGCGTTTGGGAATTGATACATGAGACGCGTGTTGTTATGTTCTACAGTGAAGTCTGTCGCACTGTAAACCAGGCGTGGTATTACATTTATAGGTTGAAAAAGGAACAGGTCAAGGGAGTTCCCCAGAACCTTGGGAACTGTGTGTTGTGCTCTATAGCCAAGTCTTCCAGGACAGTGAACCAGGCTTAGTGATACATTTGTAAGTTGAGGAAAGAACCGAGGAAGAGACTCTTCCCCCTTGATACTTGGAAACTGTGTTGTGTGGTTTTTTTCGGGGGGCAGGAGGAATTCACAGACAAGTCTGGTAGGATAGTGAGCCAGACTTGACGCTGTCATTTGTAAGTTGGAGAGAGCAGGGGAAGGGACTCCCCTTTGATACTTGACATCTCTGTTTTGTGTATGTTCGGAGGAACAGTTAAAAAGCAGGACCTTTAAGTTGAAGAATCACTCCAAGCATTTCTTCAAAAAGAGCTGAACCGTTGAGCTCATGTCCAGAGGGAGAGGAGCCTCCCTCTGGACCAAGAAGACACCCAGTTTTCCTAAGTTAGTCTCGAGTGTAAGGGACGGAAATAGATTTGGACACAGGACGGCGGACATTTTAATTTTATACGACATCCTGGCAGATTCATTAGTATTTTTGGTTGATGTAGGGCAACCCCTCATCGATATAGGGCAAGATAGGTTTAGCTTTTCTTTTATTGTGACAAATAAGTGTCTTTGCCAAGAAACATGCCACCACTGTGTCACCCGTACTTCTGCACCCGTACAGTTGTTTGAGGGAGAGATGGAGGATAAGAATTGCATTGTGGGAATTCAGATATGGCAGTATTGGAAGAGTTTGATATTAGCAAGACACCCTGTGATCGTAGAGGCACTCAAAGCATGTCCTGCACATAGCAGGAGAGAATTAAGGTGATCAGATTGAACGTAAAAATACATTGCAACAAAACCTTTAAAATTCAGTGAAAAACAAACATGGTTAAGAGAGAGTTAAGGTGATCAGATTTAACGCAACAAAACCCCTGAAATTCAGCAATCGCATTTTGAGCAAGTCCAACATAAATATGCGCCCCTTGTTGTGCAGAGTATGACAATAATGATGACATCACAGATGCCATCACTTATTACACCATGCATGACATCACTGATGGCGTCACTGATTACATCACTCATGACATCACTGATGTCACTGACTTCATTAATTACATTTTGTAGCACTACCCTCTTAAATAAAGACTATTTCCTGGAGAAAAAGTTCTGCACTTGGGCTAATTTACATACCCATAATGCCTTGCTGTTGTGGCTGAGAACAGGAGGTGAACTTCCAGCAATGGCTACTAGGTGGCATTGTGGAATGTGTGACTTGGCTCAGATGGACTTTCCTACACACACATATATATATAGTTTTTAAAAATCTCAGCATGTGTCTGTAACCATAACGACTGTGGCTGTAACTTATTATGCAAATTATGCAAGTCACTGCCGTACCCCCATGGTCTAGGCCTTTGCCATTTGAATACATCCCACAAATAAAAACATATACACGTAAACCAGCAATATGTCATCAAAATTGTAGGCTCCATCAATCAATCACCCCTTTCACAGTTACACTTCTAATAGGTCAAAGTTGGGGGTTAGCACGTTCCGGGGTCCGAAAACCATGAACAAAAGGCCAACCTTGCATATCTTCGGACGACAAGGCCGCATCCCCAGGTTCAGCCTTTTCTTCACGGCCCTTATTGGTCCCTTTTGGTGGGTCTCGCCCTAACCACCCCTGCTGTGTGGCACCCCTCCACCGCCCTCCTTCTACTTTCTCCTCAACATGTAGCTGGTGCGGTCTCCACCCTCCGGCTGCCTCATTCTGGCAGTCTGCACACCGTGACTCTGGAAGGCTGATGCACAGCACTATGGTGGTTTATTGCATGACCTGTTTTGCCTCGGGCTTCCAGGGTTGCAGTAGCTAAACCGCAAACGGGTTAGCGGTTTGGGTTCAGAAAGCCTTGAGTATCATTATTCTTCTGGTTGAAAACAGAAATATCTATATATTCAACCCCTTCAAAATGTATGATCATTCCTACATATTTTTGTCAGAGAAAAATTGAAACACGTATGATTTTCTAAGAAGAATTTCTAATCCATCTGATCTGCGTTTTTAAATGTTTGTGCTGTACGCCTCTTCCAGGAGTTCTCCCGCTGCAAAGATGATGATGTAAAGGGGATCTAAATGAAAACCGCTTAGGCAATTTGCTTTTATAGTGTGCTCAAAACAAATCTTGATAAATTGTGTAATTGACGCTCCATCTGACGCACTCAAATTCAGCCCAGATCCTCAGTGGTCGGCAGCTTTTGCCGCCTCCTTTGTGACCAGCGAAGTACGTAATGCCCGTTAATGATAGCAGCCATCACAACTGCCTCACCGTCAACGCCCCTGGGGCTCTCATCAGGAATGACAGGGGTAGGATGGCCTGGGAACCTGCCCATCCCTTGAGAGCGTTCCTCAAGAGCATGCGGCTCAAGCTCTATTCTTTTAATCAGCTTTGCGGCGCACTTTCCGAGAAGCGAGCATGTCCTGCAAGGGATGGCGCGTTACCGGGTCAGCGGGCTCCCGCTACGATAAAAGGCTGAGGTTATTCTGCTGAGCTGCTAGTTTCAGGAAAATTCACAAACATTGCAGATCTAAAAAGATATAATGTATGTATTTATTTACATATATATTGTTGTGTGTGATTTATCGTGTTTTTTAAATATATATATATTATCGAGAGAGATCTAATGGGTGGTGGTTGCCGCCCTATAGTTAAGATGAGTCAGAGTCACAAAGGAAATTGAAAACTCAGGACCGGCTTAACTCTGCGCGTTCCCATTGCAAAGCACAAGAGCACATATATATATTATAAGAGAAGGACTTTACAATGCCATACAAAATGGTATTATAGGGGATATGGCATTATGGGGGAGATCAATGAGAACGTGTCGAGTTAAGCCGATCCTTTGTTTCACAACGTACTGAATTTCCAGAGTTTTGTTGCGTTTTTACCCACCTTAACTGCACTTCAACTAAAGTGTTTTCCTTGAATATTTATTTATATATGCATATAATTAAAATTTTTATTAATTGCCCTTCGCCCTTATTTTGCAATCTCTGGCTATATCCGCGAATACATTTCGCCCCATTTTCTTTCTGTCACAAAAAGGATGCCTATTATATTTTAAAGCGTCATTAATATTTCATGAAGTGACTGCAAAGCAACTGCATCAAAGTGTTGACTGCATCTCAGGGACCCCTGCAGACGGGGGAGACACAGGTTTACCAGCGACAAAATTGCTCTCACCAGCGTAAGATGTCGTCGATCTATAAGCAATGTTCCCCCGAAAGATGGACGAGAAAGAAAGCAAAGAGCGATAGGCTTCTTTTTTTGAACATGGAAAATCGAATACTCACTCTGCGTGAAGCGGGCTGGTCTTTTTAATTTACCAAATCGGCACAGTGATACAATCGGGGAGGGGGTGGTCTTAAAGACCAAACCGTCCTCCTTCTGGTTCAGTCACATTTTCCTAAAAGGGTGGGGGCAGCATTCAAAATTGAAGTAAAGCTACAGCAAATTCACGTTCTGATCCATCATTTTCCACCTAAATAAAGGATATGCCTGGAGATGCCGCTGCCACAATAAGGCATGCAGACCTGTCTTAGTCCATTAGCCCCAAAAAATTAAATGTAGCCTATTGTAATGGCAGTGGGGAAAACCGCCATCTCGATCTGGTGTGCAATACATTTTTGCACCGAGCTTGTGTTCGGTTGCAATTGAAATCCTGATCCCTGCGACACTCGAAACATCGGCTACACGTAAGGTGGGAGCAGCGTCGCTAAAGGGTCGCCGTGGCGAGGCCCAAATGAGACATATTTTTTTGTGCTAAATGCAATTAGTGACACACATTTTCCTCTCTTTATCTTTCACCCAGTTCCCTGTCTGCTCATTAAATCATGGCTAATGGTGCTTGGAGACCACTCGCGATCAATCAAGCATCCCCGCTTCAAAGCTTAGCGTGCAGAATCTGGGAAACGGCCACAGTTCTGCTTGGTGATTATCAACCAGCAATCACCTGCTGGCTGTGGTTATTAAAACTGCTGTGGGAATTTATTCATGGAGCCAACAAACCAAAGGGGCAGCTTCGAGCACCTGCAACAAAAATGCTGCAGATCACATCTGTGGTGGGCAGCCAGGCTTTGGGGGAATCCTGCAAATCGGAAGAGATGTCAGGTCCACAGACTTGAGAGGGGAAGGAAGCTCTGACACCAGTCGCCACTCACAGGTATGGATCAATCACTCCGGTTAGCTGAGCATAAATGTGGGCCCGCAAAGTGAAGGCGAGAACATACTGGTAAATGTTCTTTTTGATGAAAGATTAACCATGGTCATAAGAGCCATGATGAACAACGCAACGCGACTTGAATCCGTCTCTCTTCTTCGCCAATATCCCACCTAGAACCTTATAGCAGGAGTGTAGTGAGATTCTGATGGCCACCGTCGGCAAGTAGGCTCTCAGCTCCATAATTAACCTGTTTGAGTTGATTTGGCGGGCATGCAGGGAGGCTAAAAAGGAGTCTGTTACTGTTGTCTAACCTGTTCTATACAATTTTCACCTTGTGGCGGAGGGGGAAAATGGAGGGTTCTTGAAATAATGAATAGATAATGAAGGGTCTAACAAGGGGATATGGAAGAGATTTCTGTGAAGTCAGGAGCATATGGACAGAATTGCTTGCCAGTCGATGCAAGCAAGAGCACATTGTTACAGGAACGTGGTGACTTTTTATGATAATGTTGCCAGTTTTGATTGCATCTGTTTTAAGACTTTTTAAATCAAATTATTGATCATTAGTCAACAAGGCCGGAGGATTATTGGTGGACATAATTTGATTTGTCCAGGCTTGGCTTGATTTCATATCATTGATATCCATTTAGACTGTTACGCTAGAATGTAGGGTAAGCAGGTGAGCCTTGAGGGACTCCACGTGGGACAAGCCCTGCAGATGAAGAGAAGGTTTGTCTAAGGGGAAGGAAGAGGACCAGTTGATGGCTCACGCAAGAATCCCCTTATTTAACTATGACCCATAGTTCACGGGTCGTCTTTCCAGGAATTCAACTTTATGGAGTGCACCACACTCAGTCCTCTGAGTACCCTACACACTCAGTCCTCTGAGTACCCTACAATTGGTCTCTTTCTGTAGAATATATTTCATTTATGGTGCAATGATTACGTAAAATGCTACATTCCTTATGCATCTTCCATTTCAGTGGCCCAGCCTACTGGGCCTCAGTATGATGAAAGGCTGCAACCAAAAGCTTCTGACATGTAGCAAACGAACAAGGCCTCCCGTTCAGTGACTCAATGAAGCCAATCTGCCGAGGGGGGGAAAAAAAGATGGCCGCTACCTTACGGAAAAAGGACAAAGTCCTTTTTCCATTTCTGACATCTTGTGATTTCAACCTTCAATGGCCCATGAAATGCTATTCCTTTCTTAGTGGGCATCGTAGAACAAGCTTGATCATTGGACATCTTCAATATGTTCCAATATGCCTGCATCCTGCATGTTTGGCTTCCAGGAGGCTTATGTAAAAGGCTTCAGAAGACTCCGCACAGAGTGATCTGATTCTTATGCAATCTGAACAGGTGTGCTCACATACGTCCAGATCTAGAAAGGCGTCAATGGACGTGGAGTGTAAAAGAAGAGATATAGAGCAGTATATGCTACCTACTGGACTTTGTGATGCATATGCCCACTTTAGCTCAGGAATAGATTTCAGAGATCCAATACACCAATGATATTGAGCTCAAGCAATGAGTGCATGCTGGCCACGTACAATTGTAAAGGTTTGTGGCATTGTGGATGCCCCCTTCAACAGCCTGCTAGTTGCACTTCATGAACAAGAACACCACTTGACATTTTGTGAGACACTGAAGACTATAGTTTTGTGGGAGGACTCTCCCCCCCCTCCAATGAAACAGGCAAGAATGTCTAAAAATAAAATCATCTGAGAGATTATGGCTTCCCTTGCGTCTGCAGACAGACATGGGTTGTAATGGCCCTCCAGCCTGAGCGTATGTAGGCCCGAGCGAAGCGAGGTCCTCAGCGATGTCTGCCCACTCATTTAGGGGTGAAAGCCAATCACACTCCGGAGTCCATCCGGGATGAAAATATTTTTTTTTCTCCAGGAGATTGGCTCTGCTTAATGCGCGACACCAATCTCCCATGAGGGACGACAAAAGGATGCCTGCCACCATCGGGAAAAAGTCCCTTTTCCATTCCTATGACTGTGGCAAGGAGCGGGAGGAACGCCGGGACTGGAGCACAAAGATCCGGTCCAGCAGATAAGTGGGAAGGATCTGGGGATAAAGGCTATGGTTTGTTTTGGGAGGTGAGGAGGCAACATGGAGATTCTCCCTGTTGCCTCCCCATAATAAAAAATATTTTAAAAAATTGGCACCACCCGGGGAAGAAACTTGGGCAGCTGGAAACCGTGAGCAGAGAATGTGTATTCTTGCCCGCTGTTCCAGTCACCTAATTGGCTGAGCGCCCTTGCCTGGGTGCAAATTTTGAATAAACCAACTTAATTAAACATGGTGTTACAGTCCTTTACCTCTTGACGTGTAATGGATATCACAATTTTGGATATTTGAAATACTGTTCGCAAAAAACTAAATGTAATGCATTAAAGTTTGGTAAAACACTTTTGGCAATCAGGTTATTTGTGCGGTTACATTCTCGTTGAAGAAGAGAAGAGGGCGGAGGCATTAAAATAATGTGGAGAATAATTACTGTTCAAACAGTGGATCATCAAGAAAAAAAGAGAAGACGATGCACAGGACTGGGACTATTAGGACAATTGAAAACACAGAGGCTTGATAGATGGCGTAGAGATCACCGTGATTACATTCAGTTGTAACCAAATTACCCAAATGTCACAAGAACTTATCATAAGAATGACATGGCCTTCCAAACGTAT
The DNA here is from genome assembly GCF_040938575.1 of Ambystoma mexicanum. Taxonomy (NCBI): domain Eukaryota; kingdom Metazoa; phylum Chordata; class Amphibia; order Caudata; family Ambystomatidae; genus Ambystoma; species Ambystoma mexicanum. Next base: position 67,727,938 of record NC_090936.1, on the reverse strand, counting down.
ACCGTGCTCCTTGCTGTCTGCTTCTAAGCACTGCACCTGCATCCTGCAGGATGAATAGAGATGTCTTCTAGAAGCACTGAACACATTGAGCTATTTTGACATCAATGATCTACTGTTAATCACTTTTGTGACCTTTCACCCCATACTTCTATGTCAAAACTCCTATATTTGCCTTGGACTCTGTTCTAGGACTGACTGCTGTTTCTATCATGTACTGGGCTCCTTTAGAATTTGGCCCAATGTGCCCTGCAATATCCCATCCATTTTGAGGACGTCCATTTTGTGGTGATAGCACCACCAGCTCAACATTTGATGGTTTGCCCTAAATGGGTGCTTGCCTTGTTTGGTGCGTGTTACAAAGCCTCAGCTCTTTATCAGTCCACCTTTTGGTAGAAATTGTACATCTAATGCAATTTTGAAATCTAAAGACTTTTCTCAGGGCCTGGTATTTTTCCATGATGAATTTGTTTAGAATCCATTTGTCACATACAACCAATTTACACTACCTTAATTTGTGCCATTCATGGAAAGACACCGACTTCAAGAAAATAGGTAAAGCAGTTGTCCACCCGGGTGCCTTTCCTTTTAGCTGCTCCACATCTGTCTTATTAGTTTATTCTCTTATATTTTAACAAATCTTGTATTTTCTTTTCTCACAACAAAGACATGATATGATGTGATAGGTTATTTATAATGTGCTTAATAGCCAGAGGTTTCTAATTGCGGCCCCTTGGATCGAACCTGAGTTGCTCCATGTCGTTTTGCTTCCAAGGCGAGCACGTTGTCCCTGAGCTATCCCCCCAAGCGTTTCAAATAAGAAGGCTTCCACAGGCTAACAGGCCTCCCCCTCTGTGTTTGCTCTTATGGCCCCTCTGGTCTTTTCCACAGGGCTCTTTAGGAACTATCTGTGGCTGCATGTGGCAGTGATGCAGGCAGGCTAAGTGTTTTCGTTAGGCGGCATGTTTATTTTAAGATTTAGACCTACCTTGTAGGAAAAAGCAGAGGCATTATCACGAACATTGTCTAGTAGAATAAGCCATTGCAACTAAAGAAAAACACTCACAGAGGCACATCGCCACCTAGTAGCCATCACTGGAAGTTCACCTCCAGATCAGAGCCATACAGCAATTTACTATGGGTAAGCCAACAGGTCGAAAAGATTGCCTTTTCCCCCATATAAGGAAATTGCATTTGTCTTATAGGACAGTGCTATATTATACAACATTTCGTGGGAATTTGCTCATAGTTATGTCTACACATCAGCCACTTTTTTCATCCATGCCGATTTCTCATCCGGCTTTACTCACTCCCTGCAGTCTGCCTTCTTCCGTGTCTCATCATTGGGTGCTGCAGTTTTTGTTTCTCTGTCTTCGGCAACACGTGCTTCAGAGCAGGGTTGCTCCCTCTTGGTAGAGTAAAGCTGTAATGGCTTTCTTAGTGTCTGTGATTTTCAAAATTATTTCAGAAATGTACTTGTTGTTGGGTTTTTCAAAAATTATCTGAGGTCACCATAGATGTAGAGACACGTGCAGAGTACGGAACCACCGCTCTCCTTAACTACAGGTACTGTAGCTTTTATAATGCTTCAATCTGTGAGCCGCCGCTTTGTTCATGGTCTTCATATATCTTGATATAGTATTTGCCCCCAAAATCCATTTTTATTTCCTTGAAAGGAACTGCCCCACAGTTTCAGGCAGCAAACTGCCTTCTTGCAGTGCTCCGAACAACAGGCGTGCCTGCACGCTTGTGGATCTAATCAAGTAATCCGTACCCTCACAGCCTTCAGGTAACCCTTTCCTTCTTAAAATGTTAGGCCTTCTTCTATTGTCTAGGTTTGATTGGAAGACCTTCTCCTTGCCAGCGTTTTCCTTTATCTAGCTCTAGATGCTAAAAACTATGCTCACTTTCGTGTTCGCACACAACGAACGTGCTTCCCCCATTGTTGCGTTGAGTAGCTTCATTTGAATAGTAATTCAAGTACCAGCTGTTTTGTTTATTTCAAGTGTTCTGTGTAATAGAGATGTTGTCCTTCGCGCTCAGGCTCATCCCCTGGAAATAGGCTGGCCACTTCATCTTCTGGCCCGGCTAATCCAGGGAGATTATCCTCTGAATATGTTCCCATTGGGGTCGTAATGAGGATTCGCTGCACGTATGTGTTGACCCGCATGAATGAGCCCTGGGAGTGGCTCTTCTGCAAGGGTCGCCACATGCGTCCTTGTTTTTTCTGACAGCCATATGCAATGCCAGGGGCCCTTCTCATAGTGGGCATGAATCAGGAGAAATGCCATGTGTCTCTTGCCAGGACGCTCCCAAGCATGCCTGCACACCACCCTACTCCCGAATCCCCTAATAGACACATTCTGAGCAGTAGGGCCCCACAAAGGTCTGTTGTACAAGATCACGCCAAGTAAGGGGAGGCACATCTTTTCAGAGGGCAAAGCACACATTTACGGAGCTAACCATTTCAGCCGAATCGCCCTGATTGTCCAATATGCAGGTCTGTATGCGGGGTACCTGCATGACCGTGGAAGCGCTAGCCCAATCCTCTGGAACAGCATCCTACCACTCAGCAGCGACACTCATTCCTAGCTGGATATCAGAAAGGACATTATAATGCACTGCGCAAGGCAGAACTTATCCAGTAGGCAGTTTCCCAGCACCTCCAGCCAACAGCTCAATACGGCTCGGCCCTCCAGCCCTAAAGTATGTGTACGATCTTGAATTGCAGCTCCTCCATAGATACACAACCCAGCATTGCTCTTCACCCACTAAATGCACAGACCTCAGAGGCTTCCAAGCCAGGTCTTGACTATTCAGCTGTTCACTTTCTGCAGCTCCCTGGTCCAATGCTGCTACATTACAGTAGTTTTTCTTTAGGAACGCAATATTAGCAGCAGCTCTTATTTATCAATGCAGCTCATGATCAGAGTGTTCAATGAAGCGCCTGGAGGCGCACGAACCCCTCTCCACCTCTTCACGCTACAAGGATTGCATTATAGGCGTGTGCCTGTTTTTTCTGAAATAATTTCGTTATAGTGTGTATGCATGTATGTAGCACAACTTTGTTAATGGGATGTCATGCTTGACAAATGCACGACAACAAAACCTCAGAAATGCACAAGTTCTGGCTCCTAGAGGAAGCATAGCTAAGCCACAGCACTAGCCTGCTCATGACGCCACCGACAACATCTGCAGCAATCACTGATGACATCACAAATGACGTCTCCCATGACATCACCGATGAAACCATAAATGATGTCTCCCATGACATCACTGATGAAATCGCAAATGATGTCTCCCATGACATCACTGATGAAACCACAAAGGACGTCTCCCATGACATCACTGATGAAACCACAAATTATGTTTCCCATGGCATCCCATGTGACATTAGGCCACGGTTTCAGATTAGTGAACCACGGCCAAGGCCACTGCCAATTTGCCCTGGGCATGACCTTTGGCTGTGACTCAAACTTTGCCGATCTACCCACAGTAGTGGACAACTCGCCCTATATTACTAATGTGGGCCACTGGCCAGGACCTATGGCCAGTCAGTGAACACTTTGCCCTGGGGTCATGACCAAAGGCAAGGCTCGAGGAGCTGGCAAGCCAAAGTAGCCATTGTCTGGTCCAGTGTCCAGGACCAGAGACCTCTTTACCCCCATTGCAAGTCTGTGGGCCACTGGCCATGGTCTACGGTCATGTCCAGTGGTCGCTCTGCTGAGGTATGCCCTGGTAAGCCAACATAGCCACTGGGCCTCTTTACCCCCATTGCAAGTCTGTGGGCCACTGGCCATGGTCTACGGTCATGTCCAGTGGCCGCTCTGCTGAGGTATGCCCTGGTAAGCCAACATAGCCACTGGGCCTCTTTACCCCCATTGCAAGTATGTGGGCCACTGGCCATGGTCTACGGTCATGTCCAGTGACCGCTCTGCTGAGGTATGGCCTGGTAAACCAACATAGCCACAGGGCCACTTAAACCCCATTGCAAGTCTGTGGGACACTGGCCATGGCCTACGGTCATGTCAAGTGGCCCCTCTTGTAGGGAATGCCCTGGTAAGCCTCCAAAGTAGCCAGGTCATGTCCAGTGGCCCCTCTGCTGGGGCATGCCCTGGTATGCCACCAAAAGTAGCCAGATCATATCCAGTGGCCCCTTTGCTGGGGCATGCCCTGGTATGCCATCAAAAGTAGCCATTGGGCCTCTATACCCCCATTGCAAGTCTGTGGGCCACTGGCCATGGCCTACCGTCATGTTCAGTTGCCCCTCTGCTATGGCATTTCCTGGTAAGCCAACATAGTCACCCTGCCTCTTTACACCCTTTGCAAATCTATGGGCCACTGGCCATGGCCTACGGTCATGTCCAGTGGCCTCTCTGCTGTTGCATACCCTGGTAAGCCAAACCAGCCACTGTGCCTCTTTACACCCTTTGCAAGTCTATGGGCCACTGGCCATGGCCTACGGTCATGTCCAGTGGCCCCTCTGCTGTGGCATGACCTGGTAAGTCACCCCTATGGCAAGTCTGTGGGCCACTGTCCAAGGACAAGGCCACAGGGACCTCTTTACCCAGGCTCCTCCAATCCATAAATAAACTCTGGGTGTGAGAAGCATTTGGTAAAATGGCCTTTTGTTGCTGTTTGCAGGCACTTTGCATCCCCTCCCCACGACCAACCTTGCCTTGAGTCAGGGGTCCATCCTACCTCTCCCCTCAGATCCTCCTGCTCAGAGTAAAGTAGGATGCCTAGCCGTGAAATTACTTGACTGCCGGTTGTTACCATTTACATGTTTCTTGTTCAAACACCAATAACAAGAAAAAACCAATACAAATACCTGTCCTCATTTAATTTAAAATCCATCCCACTCGCCCTGGCTTGTATTACACGATAATCGCTAGCGGAACACTTGCTCCAGACCTACTACCCATGAACTGAACCTGTGCCATGGGGAGGGCTTCCTGTGTTCCGATAGCTTCCATGACACACATGATTCTATACACCGCCCCCTCTGCCTCCTGAAACAAGTGGCCACGGTATGCACTGCTCCATCTAACCTCTGCCCATGCTTAACTCTGCGCATTGTTAATAAGATGTATGTATGTATTTTTTTATTTATTTATTTATTTATTTGCATTCTTATATATCGCGCTACATGCCCGCGGGCCTCAGGGCGCACACAAAGCAACACAAGCAAACAAGTCGAGGACAGTAATAATAGTTAGGATTGAATGAGTTTCTAATCAATCCTGCTTCCATGCACTATGACCTTCACCCAGAGTCACTGGACTCCCACCTCCAGAGTCCACCCCATCTTCGGTTATTTCAATGCCATGCTCAATGTAGTCAATTACTATCTGAAATTGTTCTAGCGAACAAGGGTAATCAAATAAGATCCAAAAGTAATTCATGGGTACAACTCATAGCAACCACTGTGTACATAAGTCAATTTAAAATTCTTTAAATCCTATGTCCTCTTGTAAAAAATAAGGGCTCTAGACGACCTTAGTATGCATGTATGTATGTTTCTTAGCATGCATGCACCTTAGTAAACATGTATTTATGTTTCTTAGTAATAATTTAGTTGGTCATGAGTAAACTAACTGTTACACATCAGTTATGTTGCCCCCAAGTCCAGGTCTCTCCTGTGGTTTATAGTGATTTTTTCGAATGCCATATTTTCGAAATGCCATTTTTTAAAATTTTATTTTTGAAATGGGGGGGTTCCCCCCAAAACCCGTTTTCTTTAAACACTTTTATTTACTTAAGAAATAAACAAAAAAACATATAAAATAAAAAATAATCCGTTCGAAAAAAAAAAAATCCGCAAATTGTTTTTGACTAAAGGGTAATTCGAAAATATGTTTTCAAAAATATGACCGGATACCCTCTCCTGTGAAACTATTAAACAGCAGCATCCTAAGATGGACTTTAGTTCTAAATTATTAGAAGTATTTTTTTATAATATCAGATGAGTAGGCTTTGTCCTCGCAGCTGATTCTCTTTCAAAATACAGAAATGCCCAAAATTATACTTTCCACGTACCTGTTGTCGGAGTAATAGGCCGTCATTACGGGTAGGCCATTATGAAGTAAAAGTGGCAGTAACTGAATTAATGCCAATTTTAAAATACTGCCGAATTAGGAGTTGCCACTAATTCCGCCGGCGGAATTGCCATCAACATCGGGCAGAATCAACACCAGTGCTAATTCTGCTAGCGTAATCACTGCCAAGATTGCAAACAGTATTTCTGCTGCATTATAAATTGAGATGCCACCGGAAATGGGTGGTAATTCCACCAAAAACACAGTGGGCCTCATTACGACTCAGGCGGTAAGTGATTGAAATTACCGCCATGGCGTAATGAGCGTTAACGCCATGGTCCGATGGCGATAAGAGCGCCACATTACGACCCATCGCGCACGAGCATTACGCCATGGCGGTAACGTAAACTACGCCATGCCGTAAACAGCCCTTACCGCCCTCGTTAACAGCGCAGGGTGACCTACCGCCACCCATCATTGCGCCGACCATAGTCAGCGGTCACCGTAATTAGCGGTGACCGCAATTAGGCGGAACCGGAAATAGCGTAATCGCGGCGGAACGGGAAACAGCACAGCGGCCATCTTAAAAAACACAATCCATTGCCATCCTACCCAACCACACCACAACCAACCCTCAAACCCTGACATTCCCATAACCCACCCATTTCCACAGCCAACCATGCCTAAAGTTGTCAAGAAGGCATGTGACAGGCAGCGGCAGGAGTGCTTCAGTCGAGAGGAACTGCAAATGCTTGCAGACACGCTCCAGGAGAAGGCTGATGTTGTCTTCTCCAATGAGATGACCCGAACAGCCATAGGCCGCAAAAAGGAGGTGTGGGAACTTGTGGCACAACGTGTCAGTGCTGTTGGAACCACCCCACGCACCTCCAAACAGTGCCGCAAGAGATGGGACGACCTGCGGATCAGGGTCCGGGGCATCATGTCTGCCAACCGTAACCTGGCCCTGGGAACTGGCGGGGGAGCAGACTCCCCACTGAAGATGCAGCCATGGGAGGAGACATGTGCCTCTCTGATTGGCATTGAGTGCATCGAAGGTGTCGGCGAGATGGAGAGAGGGGCCCCGAGATCCGGAGACACAGGTAGGTGCCACATATCCAGCCTTGCAAGACACCCTGATACACTTGCACGTGACAATCACAATGTGGCAGACGCAACACATCAGCAGATGAGCCACACCCTGCGCACATGCAGCATGTACACTGTACAGTAGGCAGACACACACCTGCATGCAAAACCGAACCTAAAGGGAGGCAACCTGTATGTCACGGGCTACTCACTCCACCATCTATCCAATTCACTCTTCACAATGCCTGCTCAATGTCCGCTGAACCATCAATAACAGTGACCCTCCTCTGCTCCACCACAGGCTCGCAATCGGACACTGGCAGGGACGACAGCACCAGCACCCCAGCCAAGAAGGCCAGGAAAGTAGGAGAGGGGAACCATGCATCCACCTCTGCTGGACCCAGGCAGAATCCACGCCAGGCTGAAGAGCCCAGGGCAGCAAAGTCCCCCGAGGAAGGGGTCGTGACAGCACCTGCAGCCCAACTACACCCACTGTTGCCCACTGAGGGCAATGCGTCAGCAGGGAGCAGTACTGTTGGGGAGACTGCAGCCATCGCTGCCTGCTCCGACAGTGATGTGGAGGATGACACCGGACTTGACCACAACACACAACTGCACTCACCACACCTATCCCCAATCAGCCATCATGGAGATGACACCCAGGGCCCATCGCCAGCTAATTCATGGCCAGCAACTCCAAGCCCAGTGGGAGTTGTGGAAGATGGGAGTAGTCCCATTGGTCCCCCATTGGCACCCCCCATTGGGCCAGAATTCCAGCTGTCGCTGGAGCAGATTGCCAACAGGCAGGAAGCACTGGGCACACTCCTCACGCAGCATGTAGCAGAATGTGTGAGTACCAGTGCAGCCATGGAGAGGAGTGCTGATGGCATCAGGGCTGCCATCCAAACTGCCAGCAGGGACATTTGCACCGAACTTGCTGCAGGGCGGCAGATGATGAGCCAGCTCATCCAGACAATTCTGGACACATGCCGTACTGAGCAGCCCGGTACATCCTCGGCTGCAAGTTCAGCACAAGCCTCTCCCGTCCGCAGGTCATCCAGGACCCTGAGGAGCACAGGCAGGGGGGCCCCAGGTTCCGGGAGAGGGGGCAGTCAATAGTGTGCTGAACTATACTCACTTCACCACGGGCACTGTCACATGTTTGCAGGGTGTTCAGGGGGGAGGGGGAGGGGGGTATTGGGTGTGTTGGAGTGTGCAGGGGGGAGGGGGAGGGGGGTATTGGGTGTGTTGGAGTGTGCAGGGGGGAGGGGGAGGGGGGTATTGGGTGTGTTGGAGTGTGCAGGGGGGAGGGGGAGGGGGGTATTGGGTGTGTTGGAGTGTGCAGGGGGGAGGGGGGTATTGGGTGTGTTGGAGTGTGCAGGGGGGAGGGGGAGGGGGGTATTGGGTGTGTTGGAGTGTGCAGGGGGGAGGGGGAGGGGGGTATTGGGTGTGTTGGAGTGTGCAGGGGGAGGGGGAGGGGGGTATTGGGTGTGTTGGAGTGTGCAGGGGGGAGGGGGAGGGGTACTGTTGTACCTATTCAGTAGTACAATACACTTTTTCTTTACTCACAAACTAAATGTGTGGACATTGCTCATTGCGTATGTGTGCTTTATTGTTACAGTCCACAGTGTTGACATACCAGACACACACAGTGCCCCAAGTGCCATCCATATGTCACACACTCGCTGTGTGTGCTAGAAGTATCGGTCAATGACATTCTGACGCATTATATGGCCCTCCTGTGCATCGCTGCCTCCCTGAGGTGCTGCCCCATCCCCATCATCATCATCCCCATCATCAGGTGGTTGTGGTTCTGCGTCAGGGGGCAGAGGCACGTTTCGTCTGATGCACATATTGTGTAGCATGACACATGCCATGACGATCTTTGCAACCTTCTCATGGCGGTACAGGAGTGCCCCGCCAGACCTGCTGAGGCAGCGGAAACGTGCCTTCAGTAGGCCAAAAGCATGCTCTATCACCACACGGGTACGTGCATGGTTATGGTTGTAGTCCTCCTCATGCTGGTTCGATGGGTTCCGGACTGGTGTGAGGAGCCACCTCTTCAGGGGATAGCCCGCATCACCTGTAAAATGTGAGAAAAGAATGTGTCAGGAACGAGATTGAAATGTGAACATGACGCACAACCATGCCTTGATTCCGACTGTTACTGTGCACCAATTGGAGTTGTGGTTATGGATTTACACTGTGCAACCAGTATGTGTTCATGGCTCTCATGTACTGTTTTGCATGCTAAAACACAATGCAGGGGGGACGATTGCCTTGTGAGTGGCCATCCACTGTGTCCGTTCAGGACGTCATTCATGTGACCTTGCACGTGTCCTTTGAGCTTGAAGCTCACATGATAGCAACATCGATGTCTGGCTCATTATGACCCCAGTGAGCATTACTGGTGTCAATGGGGACAGTTTGTGGGTCTTGTAGTGGTGCATTGATGTCCCTGTCTGTCATGTGCCTCCTTTGTGCGCAGTTGTGGGGGACAGGCCTTTCAGTAGTTGGTGCATGGTGACGTGCATGTTGGTGTTATTCTTTAGGGTCAATGCGGCCACAATTTGCACAATGCACTTGCAAATGGGTGTGTCGTTTTTGGGATGCACTTTCATTCACATGTTGGGATGATTAGGTCAGGCATGATGTGTACACTTCTCTGTTGACGTCAGTGCTGCCACAGGGAATGATCTGGCTACTGCTAGTTGCACCCACCCCCCTGTATCTGCCAGATGTAATATGCATTGGTACGTCATTCAACACCCACTTTGCATTTCCATGCTCATGTCATTAGACTCACCGAGTAGGTAGGATCTTGGGCCTGCATGTCGCTCCATGTAGCGTGGTATTGTTGAGTTCCGAAGGACCATAGAATCATGGGTTGATCCGGGGTATCTGGCACAACAATGTGTGATGATCCTGTTGGAGTCACAGACCATTTGCACGTTGATTGAGTGGAAATGTTTACGGTTGCGGTACGGTACCTCCATGGCATGTGGGACCACCAATTCAACATGGGTGCAGTCAATGGCACCAATGCAACCAGGTATGCCGGCCAGTGCATGGAAACCCACTTTGGTGTTGGCAATCTCCTGGGCAGACCGTGGTAATGAGATGTGGTCATCTGTGTGCTTGAGGAGGGCATCGAGCACTTGCATCAGTGTACGCGAGAATAATGGTTGTGATATGCCATGCATGTGCCCCACTGTGTGCTGGTAGGTGCCTGTGGCCAGGAAGTGGAGCACGGACACTACCTTCAGTAGGGGGGGGGTGGCAGTGGGTGTATCAATCATGCTGACGATGTCGTTGTGTATCATGTCCACAATGGTGGTGATGGTGTCCCGGTCCAGTCGGTACAGGGTGTGGATCTGCTCAGCGGTGAGGTTGAATGGGCTGGGTCTGATGCGTGGGATTGGGGGCTGCCTGCGTGGTGGCACTGGCTGTGCTGGTGGGGCTTGCTGGGCCTGCCTTGCCCTCCTTCTCCTCCTGTGTCTCCTCTGTGCAGCCTGTTGTTGTTGTTGTTGTTGTTGTTGTTGTAGTTGTAGTTGTTGTAGTTGCTGTTGTAGCACTCGCATTGCTATCAGGTCCTCCAGCCCCAACATTGCTAGTCCTATTGGTATCATTGTGGAGTGTGACTGGGTGTGGGAAGGGGTGGGGTGTGCTCTTTTTGTACTTCCTGTGTCTGTATTGCCTTCACCTGTGCTGTTTCTGTGCACCTGTGGCAGCTGCATTCACTTTACATGGCCCTTTACGGTTGGTTCGCGATGGCGTAATTTGCACCATGGCGGTAAGGTACTTAACGGCCTGGGTGATGGCGTTAGGGGCATGTCCGCTTGGGTCGGCATTCCGGCACCTTTCCGCCATGGCGCTAAGTACGGTGTGGATGTTCGCGTGCGCGCGCCCTTGGCGCAGTCAGCGGCAGCGTTAGCTACGATGCCGCTAGTGACATCGTAGTTTACGGTCACGGGTCGTAATCGGCCCGAGCGGAAGACGATGGCGGTAATCGTTTACCGCCATCGTTTTTCGCTTTGCGCCTGAGTCGTAATGAGGCCCAGTGTGGTTACCGCCACCTAAAAGGTGGCGGTAAATGCATGCAGGTGATGGGAAGCAAGCCACAGGTGCACCAGATCCACTCGGAAAGGGCACATAAGGCCCATGCCTTCTCCAGACACACTTTCCAACACTGTGCTGCCATTAGCTGTTGCTCACTGGGACATGCTGCTGCTCCACAGTGAGCCGCACAAGCAAGAACAACAGCGCAGGGCGGAGGAGAAGACGCCATGCAAGGCGAGTGCACGTTCCTCATCCGGGACAATAGCTGATTAGCCTGTACCGGCTGAACAGGGGAACATTGTAGAGCTACTCTCCCTGATCCATGACGACATACATGAGAACGGCCTTCCCCCCCCGCTGCTGAAGTGTGTCAGTCCTTCACTGCCTTGCAACTGGCACCTACCAGCACACTGCGGGCATGCTGCATTGCATGTCTCAGCCCACATTTTCATGTGTGCTTGGCCATGTGCTAGAAGCACTGCTGTGCCATGCCTCCCGTCACATCTCCCTGCCCAGAACCCCGGACAGATTAATGCCACAAAGGCACGTAGCTATTCAGCAGCACACTGTTCCAACGTAGTTGCTGCTCTGGACGGCACCCAAGTGGCGTTCGTCGACCCCCCCTCCTCCCCAAGCAGTGCTTAAAGTGGGCCGGGGCCTGCCGGGGCCGGGCCCCGGCAGTCTCCAAAAAGTGGGACTGAGCCGGGGCCCTCCCGGGGCCCCGTCCTACCGCAACATTGGTGGGATGCATTATCCCGTCGCGGCTGCGCCTGCAATGAAGTCAGGCAAGCTGACAGAAGTAGCAGCCAGCCACAGCGACGCTGTGACTGGCTGCCACTGCCGTCATTCATAGTAACTGCATCTGGTGACCCCTCGCGCGAGAGGTCACCAGAGGCAGTTACTGTCCTTTTGTTTCCCCAGGTCGCAGAGGCGTCTTTAACCCTCGGCGAAGCTGGGGATTCCTCGACAAATTTCAAGGTTTATAAAAGATGGCTTTGAAAGTACACATTTCAAGCCATCTTTTATAAAGCTTTGGCGACGGACAATTTTGTCCGTAGTCAAAGCTTTATAAAAGATGGCTTGAATTGTGTACTTTCAAAGCCATCTTTTATAAACCTGAAATGTTTAAAAAAAGATGGCCTGAAAACTAGGCAAACCGTAGGGTATGCACACAAATATATATAAATGTTATTTATTTGTGTGCGTACCTTACTATGGTTTGTGTACTTTGCAAGCCATCTTTTATAAACGTAGTAATACGTTACATATTTCTATGTTTAGAAAAGATGGCTTGCATAGTACACAAAACCATAGTAAGGTACGCACACAAATGTATAACATTTATATATATTTGTGTGTATACCCTACGATTTGCGTACTTTTTAGGCCATGCCCCTCCCACAAGCCACGCCCCCAAATGAGGGCCCCCCTCGATTTCTTACCCCACTTAAAGCCCTGCCCCCAAGTATCTGAAGAGATACACTGCAGCAGGAAGCAGTATGACTCCATGAATGTCCATGTCACCTGCAATACTGACCTTGTGATCACACACTCCTGTGCCCGCTTCCCTGGTTCCAGACCATGCTATGGTCCTGCAGAACAGCACAGTGCCTGCATACATAGAGAGCCACAGAGGCCAACGGTCATGAATACTGGGTGAGTACAAGTGCCATCACACAAACTGATCTCCCAACACTAGTGAAATGCTATGTGAAAGGGGGGGCCTGGCCTCTCACCCCGCACATGACAGCCATTAACCATCAGGACTAGACCATGCAGGACAACGCAGTAGTATGTCGGCAATTAATATTTCGCCAACAAGTGGCCAATTCACACACAGAGGACTGCAGGAACAACAATGCAGTGGAATACATGGCTACACATTGAATGTCACAGTTTAACACTGCAACAATGGTAACCATGTATGTGAAGCCATAATGGAATGAACGCAGACACTGCAAACATGCAAAAGAATAACTGATCACCCATCAGAGCACCTGCATGATAACAACGCAGAGGCACAACAAATGCAACATGCACTCTGCATTTCCAATCACAGACCATGTAAGTGATGACTGCTGGTTGTGAGTTGTGTGCATGGTGTAACAAGACAATGTATTTGTCCCTCATAATAACATACTCTACATTCTATAACTGGGATATACAGAAAATGCATGGTAATGCTAAAAAACATGTATAATGTAGGTTTTGGCCCACGTTGACGTTGCGCAAAGACATCTGTTCACCGTGAAGGACAGAAGTATTTCTACTATGTCTATGCTTCATGTACATTGCATATAGGTACATGGACAAATGCTGTCATCCCGGGGCAAAGCCTTCCCTGGTATGCTCTTAAAGGGGTAACAGTGGACATGCTGGGGGGGCGGCAAAACCATTAGAGATGTGTCTTTAGAGGGGCAAATGCTGGGATGTTGGGAAAACACCATCACAAGTGCATTCTTAGAGGGACAAATGCTGCCATTTTGGGCAAAGCCATCACAGGTTTGTTTTTGAAAGGGGCAAATGCTGAAATTTTGGGCAAAGCCATCACAGGTTTGTTTTTGAAAGGGGCAAATGCTGAAATTTTGGGCAATGTCATGACAGCTTTGTCCTTAAAGGGGCAAATGGCAGCCTTTCAGGGCAGAGCCATCAGAATTATGTATGAATGGATGTATATGCCACTAACTAATGGCATTGCTGCTTTCATTTAATGAATGGCACCCTGTGTTGTTATTGTGAGAATGAAGAACATAGGCAGCATGAACAAACATAACCGAAACACAATAATATTGTAGTTTTCAAGTCAGGCTGCCATCTACTGTAAAAGGTTTGTGCTCTAGCACCCTGAAGCGTCTCTTGCACCAGATGGAATTCAAAATAAAGATCTCAGAACAAATACCCGGACAAACGCAAGGAATATGGCAAAGTACTACTTTAGGCTCATTTGATAAAGCAGGGATAACTGACAGGCATCGCACTGACCCTTGCACACTCACACACACACTTGATTACACAGAGGTCTTACACCCCCATATGCGTCATCTATGATGTCATCCTATGTGGCAAATCATAAAACCTATCGAAGGGAGGGATTGGTTAGGGGAAACTATATATGTAGGTTGCTCCTGATTGGTTGGCATACTATCCCAACCTTGGACTTTCGGCTCTTTAGCAGCACGTACGTGAAACAAAACCTAGGTGTTTTGTTCTGCATCAGATTACTCCCCGTTCTCCCAATTAATCCACCACCCTTCATCGGTTGGCCTTAAGCCAGAGTCTTCCATCTGTGGTTGACCTTATAGCCTGTACACTGTCCTGGAACATTTGATGGAGTGTGAGGACACCACTGTCTTCGCCTGAGGCTCTAATGAATAGCCCTTGTCTTTGACGTCTGAGTCACATGTGAAGAGACCATGAATTTGTCAATTTCAGCCTCTTTTTTACTGTTATTTGATTCTATTATGTGGGGTGTTGTTGCTCCTCTTGGCATCTAGAGACTTGCTCACTCTACCTTGCATAGACTTCATACACTTTTATTGTCCAATACTTTGGCTGTTGCAGATGTTTTCTTCTTCCTTCATCTAAGAGGAATGTCTCACATTCAGGGCATATCCATTTAACTTCCTTTGTACCTTGCAATTATTCCATAAAATAATATTCTTGATGCTAGGCCAACCTTGACTCATCGCTGTTGTTAAGCAGAATCCTGTGCAGTGCCTTAGGGACCACTACACACAATTAAGACTACAGGTGGCAATACAAGTTTTTACCTTTGATACAAGCCTGTACTACTATGTAAAGTGGTAGCAGTAGCGGAGCAGCCAGGCTTATCTCAAGAGTATATGAGCAGTAGCAGAGATTACTCAAAGGGACCCCAATTACTGTGACTCAAGCAAACACTGACTCAAGGTTTCAGGTAGAAAAATATAAGTACATTTATTTTTAAACCATTTTTTATAAACACAACACTTCTATTAATTTAAAACCACACGTAAAATATACTACAACCAACCAATTTACTTTGGTACACTCTAACTCAAGGTAAGTATCCTGTGTTTTAGCTGACCGGTGTTGTGGAACAAAAGACGTTACCGGAAATACACTTGCGATCACTTTTTAACAGTAATGACAGTTCGGTCTTACTAAAGAAACGCGTATCCACGGCAAGAATTGTTACCGGGGCAAAAACACAATTAGCACCTGGGTTAACCAGAGAGAGTTAGGGGCAAAAATCATAGGCAATACTTTTGTAAGGCAGACAGAATTAGAGAACACTATTTGACGGAAATTCAAGAGTCAATAGGCCAGAGCCAGTGTCAAGTGGAATCGGGTTATTGTTGCCGAGGAGCACACAGTCGGACAGTTCGAGATTCAACGTTGCCAGGAGTACTTAGATATTGTCAACAGAGGAACCAAAAGTTATAAGAAGGAGGGAAGACAAGGGCAAGCCTTGGAGATGAAGCAAAGGGATTCACCCTAATTCCTCAAGCAGAACACAGTACCTTATTCAGTGGAGAAGCTGGTGCCCTGGCAGTTGTTGGTTTCCTGCAGACCCACGGTTCCTGGAGCTTCGGTGCGAAGGAGGACATCTGGAGGGGTCTGCACCACACAGGGATGAAGCCGGCAGCAGTGACGATGAATAAAAGGTGCACTCCTTAAAAACAGGAGATGCTCTTCAGATGGCTATCCGGACCACTACAGCAGTGTGCAGCGATTTCGACCAAGAAGAGAATCCTCTGGCTGTGGAAGATGAGCTGGTTATCCCCACCAAGCTCAAGGGAGGAAGAGTCCGGACTGGATCTTCTCTGGTCGTCGAAGGGTAGATAGCTCAGGACTGCAGAAGAGCTCCACTGGGATGGGGTAGGTGCAGCAGCCGCCTTCTTCTCTGCTTCTCTTTGGTTCCTTGTAGTTCCAGTGGTGACTCTGACTTCTAGCCCAAGAGACCTGCCTTTTATGCAAAAATTCCCCATTCACACAGCCTGGCTGTCAATCACGCAGCAGGGGGATTGTCCGGCCCGGATAACCACCTCAGCCAATCATGGCAAAGTGTGACTTGGGTTTCCTAGGATACCCTGTGCAGGGGGTGACTACACCCCTCCCTCACATTCAGCCCACCTAGACACCCAGGCGCCTGGAGGAGGGCTTCTGAGCAGAAGCCCTCCAAAAAGATGATGAACAAATAAGGCAAACCTGGTTTGCCGCGCAAAGTAAAACACAAGAAGGACTTTAGCAAAAAGAAATGGCGAATAAACCCAACCGGAGCCAAAAGAAATAAGTATTTGGTCAAGCGGGTTTAAGTTCGAGGCTAATATAATAGCCTAAAACAATACCATGTTTATGTAGTATAATCGCGGTAGAAAAGTTAGGGTAGACACCACTGCCACCAGCCAAGTCTAAATGTTAAAAGAGCGAAACAATGCCCTAGGAAGAACAGATAAAAAGGGATACAGAATAACCCTTTCCAGTACTCCATGCAAGATGGGGCGTACTGGATCTGTGGTTAAATGACTAAGTAAAGTTAATGGAAACTTTACCCTTTTCTGGGGGACTCTAGTGAGCCCCAGAAATGGAGTTGCTGGGAAGTCTAAAAGACAACCCTGTGTCACTGCACTGAAGGTGCTGTGTAACACACAAAATAAGGGGACTACTGAAGTGCTGTACTCCAGAGTTCACAATCACAAAAACAGGTAAAAGACACATTGCAAAACATGGGTAAGAGTGGGGGAAAAGCTCACACTCTTACCAAGTGAAAAAAATAAACTCCATCAGTCAAGCAAAGCTGCTGCACTACTCACAAGGTGAGGGAAATTAGCCATAAATGAGAATTCTCCCTAACCGTTGTTTAGCACACAAGCTGTATTTCCAGTGTCTCCTGATTCTGCAGACTTGGTCTGTTTCTGAGGTTGCTTGGCTGAATTCGACAAAAGCCAGTGTCCATTTTCCTATCATGGCTGTCCTCACCACGTTATATATTCCCCTATATCAAGCTTCTATATGTCTCTTGTATCTTGTGTTACTTCGTATTTACAGTTTTTGACCAGTACGTTACTTAATTCTTCCTAATATCTATGATTACTTAAGCTTTAGGTATATATTTCTCTTGGTGCTTCAGTTACATCGTCACTCTTAAGTATTTTCATATCGTTTCTGCATAGGTTCATATATCTTCTTCATGACATCACTCTGCCCTCGTCAGATTTCACTTAACGCTCCATGATGTCCATAGGTGCGTGCTGACATCCTTCCATGTGGCATCCCACCACACTTTCAGTGCGACAGTACATTCTCCATGGCTGTGTGGCTACTTAACGTCTCTCATACACTCGATGCAGTAGTGGGATTACACAAGGGGTCCCAACAAAAGCCCTTTGTCTGCTGTTCAAATATGTCGGTGTTGAGGGGGCAGGGACTAGAGAGACAGCATCCACCTGCTCCTCTACAGGTTAGTTCTGATTTAAGCTAGATACAGTTGTTGGTGGATAAGGTGGTTTCAATATCAGAAACATTGTTAACTCAAACACGTCTCGACACTGACAAGTGATGGCTGGAAGGTTTTGAAAGTATCATAGCCCCGGGCAGCCCACCAGACTATCGTTTTTCATCCAGACCTGCAAATGCAGATGGGAAAAAGACTGTATGGAAATCACGTACGGTCCCGCACAAAAAGGGGCAGTCCAGCCTGAACTGCTTGGTCACATCCCTTCTGCACGAGACCACAAGCATCCCCAGACATGTTTTGGCCTCATTAGGTTTCATCAGTGAGGTGTAACTTGGGTCTCTAGGCCCAGCAGGCTCTGAAACCATGGTTGTCCTTTTTTAATGGAATGGCTGGCTGAAACACCATCGCCTGGAGGGTTGCCCAGAGCAATGCTGATGTTTATGATTTATTGAAACCCGTTCATCCATCATTCCTCCATCGTGCATTTATCTAACAGGAGGCATCCCTGTTTCCTCTGTGTGGGGGATTTATCTTATTACAGCAATAAGGAGCATTCCACCGGTCCAAAATCCATCTCAGCAAGAAACAGAATTTCTCTGATTGCCACCCCTGCGGATCCTGTTCATTTAACATGTGACTCAGGCCGCCTGCAGAGAGCGCCACACTGCACGGGCTTGAAGTGGTGCCATGTGAAACGCCTTCTGAATAAGTCTGATCAACACATTACATTGGTCAAAGGGGAAAGTCTTTTGGCATCATCACGAGTTGGCTGGTAGCCTTTAAATGTGGCAGTAACGCTATTACTGCCGCATTTAAGGGTTGGCAATCATGAGTTGGTGGAAAGTTTGGAGTTTTACCTTACCCACCGCTTTTTGCTGCGGGTAAATCTCCAGCTTTCTCCCCATTTTTGACCGGTTTTGTCGCTATGAATGCCAGCGCTAATACCACCGGCGATAATAGCACTGAAAATCATAGCCTTACCACTATTTGTGATCCAGGGAAGAAAACTTCAGCGACAGAGTAGCGTTAATGCTATTTTCATTGGCCGTGATAAGGCCCTTAGAGTAAATAATTACCTAGGGAAGGTCGGAGGTTAGGAGGTGAAAAACAGAGGGTCATGGGGTGGTCTGGCTTTCCAAAAAAGCACATATAGAAGACATTGTTTACAAAGACATTATTCAAACACACATTATCCCTTCAAACCTTCATGTTTCCATATCTAAGTATATGGGCTAGCTTAGAGACGGAAGAGGTCCTCTTCTCTTGGGACTGCCAGTTGCAGGGGTGGGGCAGGCTCCCAGGTTGTTTGAATCCATTGGGTCAACCTGAGTAGAGCCTTGCATGTGCTAGATTTGACCCACCCAGATCTTTGGTGGACCGCCAGTCCCTTCACGTATATCCTCTCCCTGATGTGGAGAAACAGCTCTTGCAAAGTTCTGGTCATTATCTCTGTACTTGCTCGTTCTGAAGGGCGCTTCCTTTCACGGGGGTACCAGTACCAAAGAGAAGGCGGGCATTCTTGATTGCACACATTGGCCTTCATGGTATTTGATATTGCGCCGAAGTCACTACAGCGAGAAGCAGAGCATGTACTGTACAGAGGCATGCCCTTAAAGAGCCTCAAACAGAGAAATGCGAGCAAGAGAAAAAAGCACGTCTATCCCTGTTTTTGGGATGGAAATGAAGCTGTCGACGAGAAAACAGAAGAAAATGGAGGAGGCGGCCTGGTAACTCCTGCAGGGTCCTCCGCTACCACTCGTCCCCTCTCCCTGGGTGAGGGGAGGGATTGGGCACGAAACAGCGCCAAAACAACCAAAAGCCCACAAAGGGCAAACAATGGAAATGGGCGGGGTAAGCCCTTTATATTGAGCGGGCGTCCTACAGCAGGAAGCATCCAGCACCAAAAAAAAACAAAATATATGTACAAAGCTATTTGAGCGATAAAAGGAAGCAGGAGAGATGGGGAGCCACGGTGGACGGTAACCCACCAAGTGGCGTGGCGGTGTTTGGGCGACCAAGCGCAAAAAACAGACTCTGAATGAGCCAGGAGGAAGCCGGAAGGGTCTTCGCTCTTCTCAGACCAGTGCCTCTTGGAAGCCTAACGGCAGGGGTGTCTGGTGGTAACAACAAGGGCTCAGCTTCCCCCAAAAGAAACAGCGCTCTCCCCGCCTACGGACACCTGCAGGGGCAGGGTAGGCTCAGGCACAAAGGGTTGGAGAGTTGGGCCTAATATGGACTTTATGCAAAGGAATAGGGGGAATCAGGTGTTTTGGACACGGAGCAAGCGCCACACTTACAGACTGAATTTTACTAAATGGGTGCAGTGATTCTTTTGTTGTGAAAATAAACTGCGGGCAAGTTTGCCATTTTGAAAAACAACTGTCTCATTCCAGCTAATTTTCTTAAAGGGAAACTAAAGGGAAACAGAAGAATGAGCAAAAATGTGGCTTATTGGCTATGGGTCTAAATGGACAAATGCAGGGGTTATGAAGCTGTTGATGAGAAAACAGAAGAAAATGGAGGAGGCGGCCCGGTAACCCCTGCAGTGTCCTCCGCTACCACTCCTCCCCTCTCCCTGGGTGAGGGGAGCGCTCAGGCGCGAAACTGCACCAAAACAACCAAAAGCTTGCGAAGGGTAAACAATGGAAATGGGCGGGGTTAGCCCTTTATAATGAGCGGGCGTCCTACAGCAGGATGCATCCAGCACCTGCACTAGGACGCCCGTCGCTGGAGGGGAGTAGGATTTCGTTTTACACCCACCCCCCCCACAAAGGAACATGAGGAGGACGACACCTGGTTGTCGCTGTCGCAGGACGGTCAGGCGGGAATATGGCGGTGTTTGGGCAACCAAGCACAAAAGACAGACTCCGAATGATGCAGGAGAAAGCCGGTAGGGTCTTCGCTCTTCTCGGACCAGCGCCTCTTGGGAGCCTAACGGCAGGGGCGTCTGGTGGTAACAACAAGGGCTCAGCTTCCCCCAAAAGAAACAGCGCTCTCCCCACCTACGGACACCTGCAGGGGCAGGGTAGGCTCAGGCACAAAGGGTTGGGAGAGTTGGGCCTACTATGGACTTTATGCAAAGGAATAGGGGGAAGCAGGTATATTGGACACGGACTCATTCAAACAAAAGAAGGAAATAAAGGGATAAGAAGCACTAGCACACCCCCAAATCAAGGGATTAACCCTTCAAAACGCGTAACAACACAGCTAGTGCTACTCGTAGCTGCTCACTCACGCTGGTCCCTATTCCTATCTCTTAACCGCTGTTCGGCACATGAGCAAGAATTACTTCAATACAGGTTTAAATATAAATGTATACATATTTTATTATTCAATTATATAAGCAATATTTTAAGAACACCAAAGGTGTAAACTCACTGACCTTTTAGTAAGCATTTGCAGTGAATCTCTAAAAAACAAATCACAAGATTGCATGCAACAACTTCAGTCCTTCATTTTGATAAGCTACGTGATTTAAATTCAAAAAGCTTTTAAAGTGTACTGTGCTGTTATTTCACACACGGACATACCTTACTTCACACAACTCACTTATTCTCATGTTCATTCACTCTCAAATTCCGACATTTTCACCATTTTCATTCGAAACACACACACCTGTTGCCCAACATGTTTCTTTCCATATAATGTGTAGCTGTCTTGAGTATTAGGAAATTCATCAGGGGCTTTCTTGAAGGATAGAAGTGACCTGCAATTTCAATCTAGCAAGGTTATCATATCTTGCAATAAAATCTATAGCTAAAAACAACAATCTATAAACACATTTCAATTTGTGGTTCAAATTGTCTCTTCTCATTCAGGGTTTGTAGTCCCCTCGCCGGTCATCTATCAAGGAAAAAGGGGGTCCACTACCTATCGAGGAGCAGCAAAACACAAAAAGAGAGAATAGGCATATTAGTGACCCATTCCACTACTGCGCTCAACATTTGCCATGGTTAAATCATGGCAACCAATCAAAGTAAACCTAAGGTTAGGAGGGCAAAGATAAATATCAATGGGGGAGTTTGTCAGCTATAATTATGACACAACACTCTCAAACCTATAATGACAAGGTAGAGGAGAGGGAGAAAGAGAGAGAGGGGAGCGAAACATCACTCTACCCTTATCTACCCTTGTTGGCACCATAAAATGAACACTCACCCTTATTTGTAACCAGGGTCTGTCCACTAGTTGGTAGGCTGGTAATGCATCGAAAGAATCCTCTGTTTGCTGGAAGTCAAAAGGTCTCAACCGACTAGAGAAAATAAATGGACACGGAGCAAGCGCCACACTTACAGACTAAATTTCACTAAATGTGTGCAGTGATTCTTTTGTTGTGAAAATAAAACTACGGCCAAGTTTGCCATTTTGAAAAACAACTGTCTCATTCCAGCTAATTTTCTGAAAGGGAAAATAAAGGGAAACAGAAGAATTAGCAAAAATGTGGCTTATTGGCTATGGGTAGAAATGGACAAATGCAGGGGTTATGAAATCGTGACAGCTGCTGTCTCAGCCGTGGCTATTACACTTCACGAAAAAGGCACAACATGGTCCGAAAAGACACTGTCACGATTCGCACATCTCCCTGCACCTTTCCCGAACAGACCCAGGGAATGTGCCTCTTTTCTGCGCATTTAAAAGCGCATACCATTTGTGATTTTGTGAAGCACTTTTAAATGAGCAAAAGAATCGAAAAGGGAATCTTAGCGGGCGAATCCACGATGCACCAAATTCAGATTCTCTTTCTGGATTGGGCTGCTTCTTTGCTTTGGTGCAAGTGGTGAGACGTCCGGCGCATCTCATCACTTGCGGCGCATCTCATCACTTGCGTTGCAGAGCTTTTGAGAATCTGGCCCATTGTGTTCAGTTTATCACATCCTGAGCAGAACCAATTATGTCACTTTTTTATTAAATTAAACCTTGCGCTTTTTTTCCCTGTAAATAACTAAATGTGCCTATCCAGAAAAAAAGCTCCCTGTCCCTTGGAGTGTAGTGTCCCTAGTTAGGTGCTGGTGTGTTGCCTCTCTATATGGGAAGGGAAGGGAAAAAGGGGGCGTAGAACGCTCTCCCTATCCTGGCTCTCTACTTTCCTATGCTAAAAATGCACACTGAGGTCAGTCAACAATTATCTTTTAATGGTGTTGCTGACCCTTCATGTGTCTTATCATAAAAATGTGGTATGACCACCGTCTCATAGAATCTGTTGATTTAAAACAATTATTCTCTATGTCCTATCACCCAGAACACTATTGAATTATCGTGAGTCTGGTGGGTTGTGTCGACCGGTTTCAGCGGGGTAACTCGTTTGCCGCTTTCTTCAGGACATATTTTAGTGCCTTTTGTGAGCACTTAGTTTAAAAAGAACAGTTCTGGTTGTGGCTGTCTGTTTATTTCTTTAACTGATGCGGATCTCTTCCACAGAAATGGGACATTTCTTCATTGCGTCCATTCCCTGTAAGGGAAAATATATACATATCAGGGGATGGGAGGTGACATGACCACTATTCCCAATATTCAGATATCCTAAATAAATCTTGCTGGAACCTTTGGGGCTTGTGTGATATCTCTGTGATTCCGGTTGCTGTGATTTGTCTGCTGTTTTGTCTGATGGGACCCTATGAGGAGAATCGTCACTGATGAATGTTACATTCTACCTGGATCATATTCTTGATGTTATTATTCATTTTTCGGTCTTAAGTATTGAGAAAAGCACTTACCCTGTCTAGGCACAAATTGTGCGTTCTATATGTCGAGGGTATCAATGTCCTTTCAAAGTGCTTTCTTATTTTGCATGTAGGTCATCTCATGGGGCGCCTAGAAGCAACAGAATGTCATAAAGAGGTATGTTTTCTCATGCGGTTACAAGTGGTTGTTTCTGGCATTTACATAAATGGGGGAACGGACTGGAATTGCTCTAAAAGCTCTCTCCCTTATTCCACCATAGTCCGGTATTTGTGAAACAGGTATATATCACCCGTGCATTTCTCAGGTTTTATCTTCGCACAAGCTCTAGCCGCGTATGTGTACATCACCGTGTGGCCACTGTGTACAATGGCGGCTATGCGGCGTTCTTTTTGAATTCCAGCGGGTAGTTCTAAAGCAGGTATTTTTACGCAAATGCAGGGGGGAAAATAACCATATTCCCCATCTGGCTGGTGATTCGCATATGTGCCAGTCTTTACCTGCTCCTGTGGATCTCATCGCTTAACGTCTGTTTCCTCCCAGCTTCCGCGTAGTGTTCGACCGCCATCTTGGGAGTGTGTCCCGTATATACTTGTCTCCGGGGCACTAGTCCTTTTTTAGTCTCTATGCCTCTCATCTCTGGTTTGTCATCTGTTTCCTAAAAGGAAGGGCTATTTCTTCGTTTTAGATTGTGCTCGGTGTTAACGTTCAATGTAACAACACGGTTCTGAGGCTACGGAGTGTCCAGCAATTGTACCTGATCTCAAAGAAAAATTAAGTTTCAGTTTAAATTACGATTCATTCATTTTTATTAATTGTTATTTTTTATATACATTTCACACACTGAATATATGGTCCCTGATCATTCGATTCTCTTGTTGGAGCAAGTGCGTGGCTTTTTCCATGTGGCATCATTTTGGATTGACATTTGAATAGTCCAACACTACTTCTGTATATGATTCGGCTTTGGCCTACAGTTTAATATTGTCACTGGTGCTCACCATCTAGTGATGTGAGAAACCAGCTGCACCAGAGTTTCTAAAGAACTGCCAGGGCTTGCCAGCAGATTGCTTCGTTCAAGCCAGTCAGATGGCTTTTCAGTTTGAATATCCATGCTTGTTCACGTTTCAGGAGCATGGCTCCTACATTCCCACCTCTCTTTGGCTGTATTATTTTTTCTAATATTGTCCAGCTTATGTCATTCTCTTGTGTGCTGTAAGAGTAGATAATGTTCAACAATGGGAGCAGTGATTTTTTTCGTTCTTATGTTGGATCTATGTTCCCCAATCCGCACTTTGATAGGCCTTGATGTCATTCCCACATACATCTTATTGCAGGGGCATTTTAATAGATAAATCACGTTGGAGGTGTTACAGTTAGTTAATATCCTTTGTTATCAAGGTGACTTCCACCAGATGTCAATGGACGTAGTTCGTTTCGTGTAGGGACAGGCTGAACATGTGCCACATGGTGTGTGTCCTACCGCTTTTGATTGAGTTCAGTGCACGCCATTGTGTTCAATGCCCGCCATTTGCTCACATTTATTCCTTCCTCCAAGATCTTCATTGGCTGCTGGATGAGGCAGCAATCCGGTTTATAACTGCAGTTCTAACTCCTCAAGAAAGTGTTCCCAAAGGGACTCCTTCTTACCCTAGTTCCACTATCGCTTATCAGCCTTGCGACAGCTCAACATCTTGAAATGCCGCCTTCCTGTGTATCCTGAGATTCCCCAGATTCCCCAGATTCATCCGCTCTTTGGCGCGGGGCTGTGGAACAGCCGTCCACTTAAGCTGAGAAATCGCCCTGACCTTACTTTGTTCAGGAACATGTACAAACCATCTCTTTCCCCAATTTCTCGATGTTTAGGTCATTTGTGTCCATGTCCTTTCACTTTGTGATTCTTGATGTACATTAATGAATTTACAAATCCCTGAAGATTCCTCTAGTGCTTTAAAAATGCCTATAGGTCCTTAATGCTAGAGAAATACAATTAACATAACATGACATGACATAACTTGAGACTGTGGTCTTCATTTCAGTCCCCTCTCCCCCAACACAACTCCCCCTTCTTGGTGGGGAACAGACACACACACAGAGTCTCTTGGGGTTTTGAATTCTTTCTTGGCAGGATTGTAGGGTCGTCTTTGCCCCAGGCTCGACTTGTCAGGATGTTGTGTTGATCCACATGGCCTTGGAGAAATCCCTGGCACCCGAGTCCTAGCAACTTCACTTGCACAGATAGGGTTTGGGTGCCAGGCTCTTTGGCTAGTGTTGGACCCTGGGATTAGAAGGCTTCTTCACCCCTGTTGCCTGGAATGGCACCCCTCCATGACTCAGCGATTCTGCACAGAGATGAGGTTCTGAGGCCCTTTTCTCTTTCTTCCTTGAGTCTTCCCTTCAACAGGTTTTTTCTCCTCTATTCCTCTTCCTTCTCATTCCTTCCATCCTCCTCCCTGGCCTCCTTGCCTCCCCACCAGGCTGCTCATTCCTCCTCAACTCCCCATGTCTCCCTCATTACCACGTGCTCCGTTTTCTCCTTTATTCTTTCTTCTCTTCCATTCTTTTTCTCCTCGTCTTCATGCTCTCCTATCTCTTCTTTCCTCCATTCTCTCCTTTCTTCCCTTCTCCACTCCTCTTTCTCACTCATCTGCGCCTTTCTCGCACTACACCAATGCCTTCTGCGAAACGTTATGCCGGCATGCCTGCATTTCCATTGGCACAATTGCTAGGGAGTGGCCGTAAACCTTTGAACAAAACACAAAACGTAGAGATGGTTTGTGACTCTCTTACCAACTGCATACCGCAAATCAGTATAGTAACTGGAAACGACCACCGCACATAAAACAAAGGTCCTACTCCGGCTCATCTGGACTCATAAAATATCAATTCCCAAGCTGGACCACTGCTGGCATGAGCAAGGGTGCATGTCTACATTACAGCCAGAGCCACATTATATTGAAGGTAAGCCACTTGATGCCAGTGGCATGATTCATAGACAATAGATGCAAAAGATCAATACTTTGCAGTAGGGTCAGATCACATAAGATGAAAATAGGCTAGGCAATGTTGTACAGATGCTGGGCCATTTTGCACAGATGCTGGGCAATGTTGTACAGATGCTGGGCCATTGTTACGAGCACAGAAGTTATGGTGGGAGGGTTCTATGTCCCTTCTTTGACCTACATTTTTTTCGAAGTGACATTTGAAAAACGAACCACAATCCACCCTTTCCCTATACTCTTACACCTACCCGAACAACCTCTCCACCCATTTTAACCCTTTACCCCCCCACCACACATTTCTTTGAAGTCATATTTTTGGCAAAATGTACTTCAAAAGAATCAATGTTCCTCATCACAAGTTGGGTGGTATCATCCCGCTCGGGCTATTAGCACCGGATTGAGGGTTGGCCGGTAATGGATATTCCCAATGGGGCATTTTCGGAACAATTAGCACGCGTTAAGTTGCTGCATTTACCCAAGCTTAGAACTAGGTGTAAATGCTGCCAGACTCGTGACATACCTTTTAAAAATATCATTACGGCCGCATTTAAGGGCTACCGCCCAACTCGTGATGAGGCCCAGTGTCAGCAAAACAACGGGATACCAGTGGGAGAGTGTAAAGAGTGGTTAAAAAATTGGGAAAATAATGTCTCCAGAGCTGCTGAACAATTTTGTTATGAAAGCAGGAGGGCAGTCGAGAAAGCAAAGGGAATAATGGAGGTAAAATGGTTCCTCCCCAGGGCAGGAAGATCAGCTTAGCTGAGCGATGCCTTGTAGGAGACGTGTTCAGTTAGTGCCTTGCGTGTGTCTCGAGAAAGATAGACCAGTGGCTGCTCTGATAGGTCAGAATCTGCGTGACGATGTGCCGCGCAAAGAACAGCCACCGCAAATTGACCCCTGACCCCTATCCATCTGTGCAAATGCAGATCCCCTACAAATTCGAGAAGCTTTGAAATAAAGCGAAGAGGAGAGCCAGGACGAAAGTTACACTGTAAAGGCTTTTTGGGGATCAGTGGAGAGAGGCATGTTTGAATTCAGATGGCAGAATGGGGGTAGAGACAAGTATTGTATTGGCAGAGGCAGGTTTTGATGTGGGGGGAGGGTCGAATGCTCCTGAAGAGGCACCAAGCTTGTACATGATTCATGGATGAGCCCTCATGGGGTGATGAATGTTTTCAGTGGAAGGGCCTAAATTATTCCTCAAATTACCTCCAGTGACCGAGCGTAGCAAGGCAGCCCAAAACAATGAAGGGGTTAAAATGGTGTGCTGAAATATTTCATCCTGCAGCGATGAGAGAGAAAGCCAGACAATGTACAGGTGTTTCTCTATAGTACCACATGACAAAATCCAGTAAATGCCACAGTCCCATTTTTTTCGAAGTGACATTTGAAAAACGAACCACAATCCACCCTTTCCCTATACTCTTACGCCTACCCGAACAACCTCTCCACCCATTTTAACCCTTTACCCGCCCACCCATATATTTGGATACATTTACAGCACACTACACAGGAGCACTTTAGGCCAGTTTCCTTATTCTTAATCCGCAATCTATCTATGCCATTAAATTACATGCATGGAACACGTCAGCCTTCATGCATGCGATTTAAAGTGACAGTTACTAGCATGGATAGGTTGCAGCAGCCGCTTCATGCATGCGATTTAAAGGGACCATTCCTGGCATAGATTAGGACAACTTGTCTATGCCAGGAATGGTCACTTTAAATCACGTGCATTAAGGTTGAAGTGCTTCACGCATCTGATTTACAGTGACCATTACTGGTATAGACAGGACAACCTATGCGTTTGTTAGGATCTGCGTGCATAGATGGGCTGTGGCCCACAACCTGTTTTTACCAGTAATGGTGATTGTATATCACCTGCACAAACTGCGGACACAAAAGCTATCTGTGCCAGTAGTTTATGCAAGGGGTTTCCAGTGACAAGTGTATGGATGTCACTGTAAATACCTTGCAGAAATGATACAAACACATGCACCCAGGCACGTACATCACCAGGCACACTCTGATCCTAACATATGCGTGTGTGCGTGCATACATACATGCACAGCTACAGACTCCCTCAACTAGCCTTGCACACACTTACAATGCATTACATTGTAACACAAACACACATGCATACAAACTCACACACGCACACATGCTTTTGTATTTATTTATTTATTTGTACATTTGTAAAGCGCACAGAGCCCAAAGGCTTATAGGCGCTGAGACTTAAGAATATGTTACAGGTTTTTGGAGCTTCAAGAGAATGCATGTTCCTAGTAGGAACAAGTATACGTTAGACATTCAAGAGTTACATGCTGACTTAGTCACAGAAGATCAGTTACAATGGCTAAGGCGATGTATACATAGTGTTTGTCCTGGAGGTGGCGGAGGAGTCGCCATGGATACTACGAGCTCAGAGGCAAGGAGACTGTTGTGTACGCTCAGACCTAAATAGTAGGGTTATTAGATTTGTCCGTAATGACCAGCGGGAAGTGTTGTTTCTTAGTTGTGTAGGGAGGGCCTTGCATACTTTGGCTGCTGTCACCGGAAAGCTTGAACTTCCCGCTTTCTGTCTTCTATATTTAGGGGTGATAAGCTTGTTGGTGTAAGATGACCGAGTAGGTCTGTTAGATTGAGTTTTGCTGATCTGGTTGCTACGATAAAGTGGCACATTATTCGAGATGCATTTGTGTGTGAGCATAAGAATTTTAAATGTTATCATGTCATGGAATGGGAGCCAATGGATGTTTCGCCTAATAGTCAAAATGTGTTCGTTGTTAGGAATATTCAGTGCCACTCTGATGGCATTATTTTGTACAGTTAGTAATTTGTTTATATTTCTTGGGGTTGCTGGTGGTACTCTCGTTCAGATTGGAATTGCCATTGTATTTCGGTGCTGGACTGCCCCTGGGCGGGACAAAGACTGATATGCAAATGGATATTTCCCATCTGTGAAAGGCACAGTGAGTAAAAGCAGTGGCTGCGAACTCTCAAGTGGTTAATAACCACTGAACAGGTTATCATGTCTGTTCTTGCGAGAGAGGGGCGCCCGCTACCATTGTAAAACTATTTTTTAAGGAACCTGGGATTGGTAACCCTAGGTCTCCTGGGGGCAACCAGACGTGGTCTCCCTCTCACTGTGCTTAGAGAGGCATCAGCTTCACCTCACTGATGATCCCCAACAAGGGTGAAACACGTGTATGGGGTTGCTGGTGGTACTCTCGTTCAGATTGGAATTGCCATTGTATTTCGGTGCTGGACTGCCCCTGGGCGGGACAAAGACTGATATGCAAATGGATATTTCCCATCTGTGAAAGGCACAGTGAGTAAAAGCAGTGGCTGCGAACTCTCAAGTGGTTAATAACCACTGAACAGGTTATCATGTCTGTTCTTGCGAGAGAGGGGCGCCCGCTACCATTGTAAAACTATTTTTTAAGGAACCTGGGATTGGTAACCCTAGGTCTCCTGGGGGCAACCAGACGTGGTCTCCCTCTCACTGTGCTTAGAGAGGCATCAGCTTCACCTCACTGATGATCCCCAACAAGGGTGAAACATGTGTATGGGGTTGCTGGTGGTACTCTCGTTCAGATTGGAATTGCCATTGTATTTCGGTGCTGGACTGCCCCTGGGCGGGACAAAGACTGATATGCAAATGGATATTTCCCATCTGTGAAAGGCACAGTGAGTAAAAGCAGTGGCTGCGAACTCTCAAGTGGTTAATAACCACTGAACAGGTTATCATGTCTGTTCTTGCGAGAGAGGGGCGCCCGCTACCATTGTAAAACTAGTTTATATTTCTTGTGCTGGTTCCAGCAAATAGAGAGTTACAATAGTCAATCCTGGAGAGTATCAACCAGTAAGTAGCCAGAGTGATGGAATTGTCCGTAGAAAGGAAAGATTCTCTAGCTCTTATCAATTTAGCCATATAGGAAGTAGAGGAGACTATGGCGTTGACCTGTCTATATAAGGTGAGGGAAGAGTCAATGTAGACCCCAAGAGTTTTTATTTCATTGGCGAACGTGGTAGTGTTGCCGTCGATGTTGAATGATTTGTACTCTTGAGGGAGATTGCTTAGTTTAGATTTATTTCTAATTGAAATGTACTCGGTCTTGTCAATCTATGACACACAGTTCATAGAGAGCCATCCAAGCCTGGATTGCAAGGTAGACTTTGTTTAGATTTTTGGAGTCTGTGTCGTAACATCCAGTAATCGGTATGAGTATTAGTGTATCGTACGCATAGTTTGTATACGTGATACCCATTTTGTCGAGCTTGTCCAATAAGAGTTTAGTAAATGCATTGTATAAGGTAGGCGACATGCAGGAGCCTTGCATTATGCCACAAGTCACCAATGCAGGGGGGGGCTGCTGAAGTATCAGAAAAGACCCTCATGGTCCAATTAGAGAGAAAGGATTTGGTCCATTTGATGGCTTCAGGAGAAAATTGGGCCGCATTTTCAAGGTGTTGGCACAGAATATCGTGGTTAACCAAGTCAAAAGCTGCAGAGAGTTCTAGCAGGAGGAGGATACACAGGTCATCTTTATCTTTATGTTGCTCTGTTTGCATTTTCAGATCTTCTACATACCACACACTTATGGAGAGTAGGAGTAAGCCAAGGCTGGGAAGGTTTCTGGGAGGGAGACAAAGATTGAGCAGGATGATGTGAATCAAAGCTAGAGCACAGAGTAGATGACAATGTTCACGTAGCTTAGTCAGCTGAGAGAGAAAAGCGCTCGTCTAGAGGAAGAAGAAAGGAAGGAAATTATGGCATATAAGATAGAGCGCAGAGCAGATGACAAGGTTGACATAGCTGTGTCAGTGCGAGAGAAGAGCACTTGTCTAGAGGAAGGAGAAAGGAAGGAAATGATGGCATATAAGATACTGCGCAGAGCAGATGACAATGTTGACATAGTGTCAGCTGAAAGAGAAGTGCACTCGTCGAGAGGAAGAAGGAAGGAAATCATGGCATATAAAATATAGTGCAGAGTAGATGGAAACGTGATGTAGCTGTGTCAGCTGAGGGAGTAGAACACTCGTCTAGAGGAAGAAGAAAAGAGGGAAATGATGGCATATAAGATAGAACAGATGACAATGTTGACATAGCAGTGTCAGCTGAGAGAGAAGAGCACTCATCGAGAGGAAGAAGAAAGGAAGGACATTATGGCATATAAGATAGAGCGCAGAGCAGATGACAATGTTGACATAGTGTTGGTTTAAAGAGAAGAGCACTCGTCGAGAGGAAGAAGAAAGGGAGGAAATGGTGGCATATAAGATAGAGTGCAGAGCAGATGACAATGTTGACATAGTGTCAGCTGAGAGAGAAGAGCACTCGTCTAGAGGAAGAAGGAAGGAAGGAAATTATGGCATCTAAGCAGATAAATCAAAGGAATGTAGATCGCACAACATAGATAGAAAATTGCTGGGGTGAGACATTAATGGAGGATGAACTGAAAGAGGAAAGGAAAGAATCGTCTGAAGATTAAATCGGGATAGCTGAAACAGAAGAAAGAAAGGAAAAATAATAGATCAAATTAGGTCAAGTGAATAACCAGACACATGAGGCGGAGGGGTAGGAATCTGGAGAAAATCATAGGGGTCAAGAATTGAAGGAAGATAGAAGAGACAGGAATAGAGGTAAGGTGAAGATTGATGTCACCTAAAAGTAGTATAGGGGGTTCAGAAGGGAGAAGTAATGAAAGGCGAGTCAAGGTCATTGCAGAAGGTGGTGCGTGGGCCAGGAGGTGTATACATTACAAGAAATATCAATGAGCATGGTTTGAGAAAGCCACAGAGTGATGCTCAAAAGAAGAAAAAAAGAGGTCGATTAACAGGGTAAGAGCAAGGAGGACCAGGAGGGGTGACATAAAGTGCCAAGATGGCCGCCTCTGCCTGAGAGATGAGGGGTGTGGAACAAAGAGGAACAAGGAGAGGAAAGGACATCCCATGAAACCGAGAGCGGGGTGTAAGCCAAGTCTCAGCGATGCAGAGGAAATATAGAATGAATCTAAGAAACAGAGGGAGAATTTAATGTATCTTATTACAGATGGCGTGTTCCGCAATGCAATGGAAACAGAGGCAAAGGGAGCGGAAGAACCGGGAGGACAAATCAAGTCATTACACTATGACAGGAAGTGTATGGTCTATGTTCAAGCATCTCCTCCCATCTAAATCCTTACTCACTAATGCCTCGCTGTCATTGCGGCTTCTCCGTGCAGAGTGCACTACTCTGCCTCTCTCTCTCTCAGCCATCAACTAACCTCCTTGACGGGTGCTATTCCAGGTACGCCCTCAGTGGGTTCAATGCTCGTTGCTGTGATATGAAGGTCGCAGGTTCAAATCCTAGCAAGGACACCTCAGACTTTCCTCCTTCCGAGGCTGATAAATGAGTACCCATTTCGAGGGGGTAATAATATTAATGTCTGTAAATATGTCCTATGTGCATTGCTTTCAATTAAAGCGCAACATACAAAGCAAAATTAGTATATAACGTTTTGGAAGGCACACAGTATGGTGGGTCGTGAAGTCCCCGGGAACAGATAGCCCTTGAGCCCCTGCGAAAGGTGCCGTCTGAACAAATCGAATTTGTGCACTGGTCTGTCATTCCATCTGTTGGTGCACAATTCCCATCAAGTACACAATTGCACAATTGCCGGGGACCTGCACAATTCTTTTGCTCCGGCCCATATTGGATTGGCCCCTCAGCCTTTCAGCCCGTGTTTCATCGCTTCTGGGGATGTCACTTTGGGGTGGAGTCAAATGACATCACTTCCGTTGATGTCATCAGAGGTCAAGGGTCTTCAGGCGAAGGGTGGGCCACTTTTTTGAGGCCAGCGGTGGGCCACTTTTTATTGGGGTGTCTGTGCCTATTTCTTGTCCCAGTCCGACCCTGCACGCAGGATTCTTACATCACCCGACGAGCGATGCGACGCAATCGCATTCTTTTCATAGCTTTCAGCGAATCTCGTTACTCATGCTAGTCATTGCTGCATTGCCCACAGCTGGGATCTGACACTTTGGCATTTTAACAAGATAGAGGCTCGCGAGGAAAACAGCCCCGCTTCTAATTTAATTTCCGACTCTAAAGGTACAATGTGTACTTTCCGAACCAGTGTTTCCTTTCTGCCTTTCCGGTTTAGGCAGGCTTAATTTCAGAGGCCTAATGAAAAAGGTAAAATATTCATGTGTTATTCGCGTTAGTAGGAGACCACCCTGTCTCTTTTTTCCAGGTAGCTCAACAGTAGATTGAATGAAACTTTTCTTTCTCCCTTCAAGAGCGATTATTCAGAAGTAGAAGCTGAAACCACGGCACTGGGACGGGTCTCCGCCACGCAGAGGTGCACTGATTACAATTTCATGATTTTTCCCTCACTCTCTTCCCCTGGTCCCTGTCTGTACCTCCCAGCCCTCCACAGATGTATTCCCCGAGCCCCTGAATTCCCTTCTTACCTGTTAACTGCTGCTCGGTCCCTTGCCACTCACTGAAGCGTCCCACAAACGCCAGCAACAACATAGAAAAGGTCATTATGGCCTTTTCGACAATGATTGGCGGCCTTCTTTTATTTAAATGAGATTGGGATTCATCTATTTTCCTTTAAAAAATATGTATACATCAGCATCCTGTAGAGGGACAGGGCTTCTAATAGTGTCAAACACCGGGTTGGGGGTGGGCGTGGCTGGTAGCAGCCTAAGCTCTTGTGGGGGCCCGAGCGAAACTGCCTTGCCTTTACCAGCCAACCCAGTCTGCCAGCCTGGTCCTTAACGCTAGACTGTGTTGATCGGGACCGGCCTTCGCAGCGGAAGTGCCCCGGGTACTTAAACAAACTTTTTTCTTTAACTCCCTGCTCTCTTTTGTTATTAAATGCGCCCCGAGCTCCTGTGCTGAAAAGCCTAGCGCGAGCACAAGAGCAGGGCGAACTTAATTTCAATATGGTGCCTGCCGCGCCTTCTCCCACCACGCCAGCTCAGGGGGGCTGTGGGGACGTAACGTGATCGCGGGAGCGCGATCTCGTGAGATCTCGGATGTAACGGGATCTCGCAAGCCCGCGCTCCGCGAGAGAACGTCGGAGAACGTTGCTGACATATTATGGCGGCGCGCCAGACCAAGAGGTCTGCTTACAGTGCTGCTCCTATTAAGGAGCCACTATAAATGAGGCCCACAGAAGTCTCTGTAGTCCAGCTTCCAGGGCATACGTCCAAGGCCACAGGAGGCCACATGGGGGCCCTGGAAGCTCACAGCGTGCCATCCATGAGCACACCTTGCCTCCAGTGAAGTAACTGGAAGGCCCAGACTGGAACTGTGAGTAACTCCCCTGCCCTGCTCAAGGACAAGTTATGCCCACCAGTTTGTCTTGTTAATAAAGACAGTTAAGACCCATCTGAGCGTCCTGTCGTCCTTAGAGGCCACTACAGGGGCCCTTGATATACTCCCCTAAACTGGCATTGCAGGGGGAATAATGGCACCTTCGGCGGTCGCACCCCGGTGGTCCTCGCCTAAGGCCAGCTCTGGGGTTGATGCTAATTGGCTGGCTGCCAAGCTCTGGATTAGCCAACCATTCGGCTTGCGCGTCATGGAAGGCCATCTACCTTTGGTGAACACATCCAGACCTTTCTGTCCTGGAGTCCCCTTCCACAGCAGTTCTTTTGCTTCCTTGTATTCACTCGTCCTCTATATGACTTAGCACGAGCACTAAGGTGCTTGGCAGTTGCTGCGCCGCCGACCCCATCCCTTCCCCATCGCGAGAACGATAATGTTGTTTGCTTACATGTGCACACTTTTACTTTCAACACTATCCGTCTGCTTGCTCTTTTTCCATGTTTTCGTTTTTCATTGATTTGTTTCTTTTCATATTCCCTTGTCACATTCAATGTTATTTTTTAATTTTTGGATACATTTTTTTCATTTCACTTGACATGGCCCTCATTAAACAGCGTTTCTGGGAAACCTCCTTCATCAGGGTTAACCTTCAAAAAGAACCGAGGACCAAAATATACATGCCTCATTCCACCTCCTTATGATCCAAAATATTGAGAGTGACTATGCAAATATATCTCAAGAATATTAATAAGGGGTAGCCTGAAAACCTGGCATGGATCGGCCCGAGAGGCCTGTAGTTGGCGAACCCTATAATCTGCATATAGATGCCACCATTCACCTTGCCCATTGGGCCATTCTCTGAAATCTCATTCATGGCGTTGAGTCCACTTCCAACATTTTACTGGAAGCTGATATATTGTATAATTATTTAAAGTAAGATCATATTTCCTCACCTTTTGGACATAAGCAAAAGAATGTGCACTGTTCCATGTTTTATTAACAAAATCCCAGTATCCTGAACTCCAGATTTCTCCGGAATATGCCCGGTTACTACCACAACATGCCAGCTATGACAATGATATGGCACAGTCCTACCACCAAATGGCAGAAATGGACTTCATCTGCCTGGATAATAGCACTACGTGAAGGATATTGCAATCCAAAGAAGCCCTATATGTCGTACATTGCAACCATATTGCCCCGACATGTCGGTTATTGTCATATGCCAAGGCACCTCATCATGAGCTGAAAGCCAGGTATGTCCAGGTGCTCCCACTGCCTGTTCCTCCTCTCCATCATATGCCCAAGTGCTCCCATCATATGCTGCTTATTACCATCTTTTCCACAGGTGTTCCTAATGGTTGCAACATGTCATCATACCACCAGGTGCTTCCAACATGTGCCAGTTGTTGGCACAGTACTCTCATTATATTTGGTGTATTGCCATCATATACACAGGTTCATACATGCCAAGTATGTTCATCTTACAGCAGGACCACTTAATACCAAGAGAATGTCAGCTGTTGCCATAATTTACCAGGTACTCTTGGCATGGGTTCTGTGACAAATTCGTCCCTTCTCCCCAAGGGGGAATACCCACCCTGACCCGCTGTGAGGCTAGGGAGGGGAGCCCACTTCGCGACACCCTCCCTAGCAGGCGAGGCAAGTGGGACCTCACTGGGAGAGACTCCCCCTTTGGCGACAAGGACTCCCGTTCCGTGAGGAACTCCATGATGCCCTCATGTGATGGCCTACATGGAATTATCTAACACTCCAAATTAGCACAAGTTCTACAACTGTGACAAAGAGAAAATGGGCTTATACAATTACCAAACAGAAAGAGAATATATCTCTTTAAATCAAAAACTCATAATAACTATGCCGAGAATACTTAAAGACGGGGACAAGGCTGAGAGAGAGATGCACAGCAGGGGAAGGCCCCTGTATGAAGAACTTCCAAGGAAGGCAGAGCCAAGATAGGTTGTGGAGCCCCCAAGTTTCACAACTGCTTCAGAGAGGAGCAGCAAACATTAAAGGGTCACTGTGTACAAGAAAGCAGAAGCTGTAAAGACCATAAAAAAGAGCTTGTTGGTGGAGTGACCATGCAGGCAGCGTAGTGAACAGGCTGTCCCCTCAACTACCACCGCACTGACAACCGCCTCACGGGCCGAGTACCGGTAACGACATCGAGATGCAGGAAGGGAGAGCAAAAGATGCCTGAAGCGGATGTCACGGAGACCAATCAGAGAAACTAAGAGAAGGAAGAAGAAGGTCCCATACAACTACGGGCACCGGGGACATTCCCCTTTGACACTGAAGGTAAAGGGGGGAACGGGAATACTGGGAAGCATAAAGGGACTAGTTATAGAACCGGAGATACTCGTCACAGTACAAATGGCAAGACTGTGAAACAGAGGTGTTGCTGGGGACGTGGGGGGACATAAAGGGACTAGTTATAGAACCAGATATTCTCGTCACACCCCTCAACTACCACCGCACCGACAACCGCCTCACGGGCCGAGTACCCGTAACGACATCGAGATGCAGGGAGGGAGAGTAAAAGGTGCCTGAAGCGGATGTCACGGAGAATAATCAGAGAAACTAAGAGAAGGAAGAAGAAGGTCCCATACAACTACGGGCACCGGAGACGTTTCCCTTTGACACTGAAGGTAAAGGGGGGAACGGGAATACTGGGAAGCATAAAGGGACTATTTATAGAACCGGAGATACTTGTCACAGTACAAATGGCAAGACTGTGAAACAGAGGTGTTGCTAGGGGGGGGCATAAAGGGACTAGTTATAGAACCAGAGATTCTCGTCACAGTACAAATGGCAAGACTGTGAAACAGAGGCGTTGCTGGAGGGCTGAGGGGGCATTAGCCCCGGGTCTTTTGGTTGTAGCCCCGGATAGAAGCTCAGGTGCTACAAACAAAATGCTACCTAGTCCCGAGTGCCACCAGTCCCGACATTAGCTTAGCACCTGATCTTTTCCCGACCTAGCAACACCCCTGCTGTGAAAATCCCATTGAGGAAATTGAACTGTATTAATGAGATGAAGCACTGCATAGAATCTACCCAGAGTTATAGAATTGGAGAGACTCATCCCAGTACAAATGATTAGACTGTGACATTGGTGAACTTGAACTGTATGAATGTGATAAAGAGAAGCGCAGAATCTACACAGAGGGAGATAAATACATTGGAACATTGCTACCTTAGGAAAAGGGGAACGTAACACAGACTCTAAGAAGCTCAAATTGTTACATATAGAGAGAGGGATAATTGTGTACTAAAGACCCGAGGGGTCCCTACGATAGACTGCATTCAAAGAAGTCCTGTGAAGGAAAGGTTGACACACAACTGTATAGAAACCCAAACTCTCAGCGAAAAAGACACTACATCAGAAATCTCAGAACGCTGTAGGAAGTAGAAAAGGGTTCTAACCAGAACCAAGCAACCATTAATAAAAGGAGATAGAAAGAGTATCAGTCACGTCAATGAGTTGCAACAACTAACACAAACTATCACGAGAGATATTTGAGAACTGCATACTAATCTGAAGAGAGAAAGAAGAGAAGACAAGGGCAGAAGCGCAACCAACAGAAGGGAGTCATTCTCCCGACTGTAGCTGATTATAAAAGTGGTTGGGTTAGTTAGGCTAGTTTTGGACGGTTGACTGTTTTTCTTCAGACATTCATCCACGACTGACGAGCGCCTTAGTTAGTAAAGTTGGTAGGGAAGCCCGACAGTGATAGGGAAAGAGGGGCATTCTTTATTCTTTAATCAGAGCATGCTCCAAATGTCCCCAGAGTGTCTGCGTCCTTCTTCTGATCCGCCACAGCTTGTAATTACCATAATTTCCAAGGGAAATCCCACAATGCATTGCTCTACAATCCCAATATACCCTTGCCACATGGCAGCGACTAACATAACATGTTCCAATGCTGACTTCATTTTGCAGGAATTGCCATCATAAACCTGATACTCCTGGAGCATGAAAGATATTGCCATGTACTTCTCAAGTACTACCTTGAAAGACATGTACTTGTATCATATGCACGTGTGCCTCTACCGCATGCCAGATATTTCCACCATATGCCTAGGTGCTTCCGCTAAATGCAGGTCAATGTCTGCAACCTTGGAGGGCCTTTTGGGCCTATGCAGATGCGAGTATCAATCCCGGAAAATCGAGAACCCCCACACAAGACGCATACACAGCGCCAGAGCCACTTGTCGGACCTTAACGGCCAGCATATCAGATCAACCCCCGAACAAGGGCACCATCGTTGTCTTGGGAACAGATCCACACCAATCTGAACCAGAACCAAGGAAGGGATTATGGACATCTCACTCCAGACCACTAGTGCCTACATTAGGCATAGCAGTAACTCCACAGGAAGACAAGGGGTGTCTCGCCTCTCCAGTCCACTCTACAACCCAGACCTTGGGATTAGCTCAAAGGCAGGTAAAACTACTGTCATTACAGCAGAGAAATATTTGTTTAAATGTCAGTATTATTCTGACAGGTAATATGAGGGATTACCTCAACCTTATTTTTTGTTTTTTCCACACCTACATAGGGTCCCGAAATAATACGCCCTGACGAAGGCGGATGCATGCGTGAGCTGCAAGACCACCGAAATGTGAATAGCTGGGACATTCCCACCCAGCACCACATTGGCAAAGAATTCTTTTACTGCACAAAGACCCACAGGTTGGGCAAAACTGAAGCCCAAAGAAAATAAATTTAGCCAACCCTATGGACAAAGGATCAGTTTAGTCAAACCTATCCATACAGGGAATCAAGGGAACCTAACTAGAAAAGAATTTCCCGTACTCCCAGGGGCAACTACCGTTTGAGTTTCCCCCTAGTTTTGTTGTGTGTTTTTCGTCCCCCTGTATTTTTCATTGGATTATATTTAGATGCACACTTGTTGTAATTTTAACCTTTGTTTGTCAAGTTGTTCTAATGTTTTGAAACAATTTCATTCTGGTTCTCTTATTTTTCTTGCACAATGAATCTTGAAATTGAATGATCTCTGTTATGTGTATCCATGTACTATACCTTGAAGCAATCAATATAAAGTTTTTTAGAAAATGTACAAATGTGTTGAACTAAATTACTTCTCCGAATGAGTACTTTACTTATGATTTTGAATCCTTCAATGATTATAGGTCAAATACAGGATTGTTGTTTTCTCCCTCAAACCAGCTCAATCTAACTAAAACGAGGACAAATACCAGCATTAGTGAATTGGGACAATTTATAGCACTCTCGAAAAGAAATTGTTGTTTGTTTGCTCCCCCAGAATTTACTTTAAATCAGATTGAACCAAGGGGGTAGGGTACACTTACGGTTTATCAATGTCATCATGTGCCCATGTACTCTCACCATATGCTCTCTGCTGCCTTCATTTTCACAGAACCTTGTACAATTCTCCCACAGCATGCTGACTGTTAGCTTTGCCTGCCCAGGCCCCCTCCCAAATGTGTGTTATTGCTGTTGTCTCTACGTATACTCCCACCAGCGTGTGTGCATCGCCATTCTGTTCTGATCTACTGCCATCAACATTGGTTCTTGGTTAAGACTGTGAGTCAAAAGAGACAGCCCTCCCTTGGCCTGTGCCATGCTTGCAGTTTGCTTAGCTGACGCACTCATTCTGCACTCATTCTGCACACAGCAAATTCCTTGCTCTGACAGCTCCACTGGAGGGCTGGACCTTACCATAAACCCCTTAAGCTGTCAGCAAGATGGCTGGCATCCATATGATTATTTGGTTAGTAGCCCCCCACACTTCATAGGCACTCTTGAGCACACATGAAGGTCTTCACGCATCCACAACATGGCTCAACATACTACTACCACCACCCCCACTAGTAACTGCTTCCATGAAAGTTATATAATATGGGAAGCTCCCATCCCTCCATTTCATTACAGTGTCTTCTGGTAAAACACCAAAAAGTATACATTCATCAGTGCGATCACTAAATTAAGCCCATTGGTTCTGTTCTGACTGTGAGCGGTCATTCCATCCGAGAACACTACATAAAAAGTTAATATTCGCTTTCACAGCGCTTAGGAGCAAGCAAGCCCAGAGCGTGAACCACCACACAAAAACGTAATTTTATTGCTCTGTTTTGGACGTATGGCTAACGTCATTTAATGGGCCTTTGAATGTCATATGGGTCTGGTTATTCACAGGTTCCATGTCATTTCATCACAGGTTTTTGTTTTGCTGGGTTTTTTACTGCAGATTTTTTTTTACCAAAAAACTCCTCAAATTTTTTATTTTTTTATTTTTGGGGGGGTTACCAAAACCTCCAACCCCTTTAATTTTTTTTATATATTCCCGAACACCCACACCCAATTTATATATTTTTCTAAACCACCCAAAAAAATGTGATGAGAGTTTTCGGCAAAACATTTGTGGTAAAAAAACTGCAAAAAAACATTCCATGATGAAAGGACGTCATACCCAATCACAAATACGGCCTGACAAGTCAAGTGCATATGCAGCAAATATATCTTTGGCATATCTGTAAAATGTGCATATAATTGTAACGTAATTGCATGGTTTTCATTGCGCATGTGTTCCGCATGTGAATTATAGCAGAAACCTCAACTGCAGGCAGCTGCCCGTGAAGACTGTTTATGTTAGTTCTAGCTTTAGCCTGATGGCTGAATCACATGAAATAATTGGTCCATCTGTCACATAATGACTGGCATAGAAACCCACGCCACGCCCAACCACTCTCCGTATTACAGCTGTTATAATGTCACTACGCTAGTCATCTCTGCTAATAATTGAACAGTTGCTTGAAATTATAAATGCTGCTAGCAAAACGTACCTGTACTCCGCACGAGTTCTGTAGACAGACATGATAACACTTGCATCAATTGTTGGAAATCAATGATCCTGTAGGTCGCTGTTTCGAGGCGATTACCGCTTGATGTGCTTTGTGCTCTGCAGTAAACTGCACTGAGAATGGGCGAGTGTGGGTGGCTGACATTTGCAGGAGCGTATGTGGAGGGGAGGTGAGAGTTGGCGTGCTGCAGCATACTGGGACCTTCTGTGAACTCTCCCCACCTGTCGCCTCACCCTGGCACGGCACGGTGCAGTGTGTTGCGTTGTAAATATATCAGAAACGCTGCATCCTAGGGCCTTGAAACATGGTTGTCAAGGTCCCTTAGTTTTATTCCTCACATTGAGACACTTAAAATGAGCTTTGTCGGGTCCTTCTACAACCACAATGATGTGTCGTCGATTTCAGGCAATCGTCTCATGTGTGAAGGGGCTGAAATCCTGGGAAAGGGCTGGGGTGTCCAAACTTCACGTAGCCAGTAATGTCACTAGGGTCAGAACAGGTAACCATGCAAACTTTGGGGTAGATTGGTGGAACGGGGTGGAATTGTATAAGGAACAAACTAACAGATTTTCCGCTTTATATCTATAGATTTGCATGCAATGTGTCTCAGGTCTGCCAAAAGGCGCTTCACCCCACAGCGTTTTGAAGCCTTAACAATGTTAGTAAAGCGCTATACCAATATCAAGAAAGATAACAGAACCTATGTTTGCCCCAGTTTCTCTTACTGCAAAAATGCAATAGAACTGGCATTCGACCAACTTAGCGCCCCCTAGATGTGGTAGGTTCAATGTTTTCTTTGGGGTAATAACGTTTTTTAGCATTGGGGGTCATTAAAAGTCTGGTTGTAACCCGCTGATGCTACCAGTGTGTTGCCGCCGGATTCTAGCACCCTTTCCGCCGCCTGAGATATCAGTCGTCGGAAAATGTTAATCCCCATTCCCATGGAGTCGGATGTGACTGCATGGGAATGGGGACTCGAAGCACCAGCATCATTAGTAACAGTGCAGGTGCTTCCATGGCAACTATACCTACCTGCCTGCCACAGGCAAGGGCACTTGCACGCACAGTTGTAGTATGGTGGTCCGGAAAGGGTGCTGGCATGTTGCTACCGGCACCCTTATTGCCATACTGCCGTACTTGTAATGACCCCCATTGTCACATAGACCTCTCTCCCACTGAATTAATTGTAAGCACCCACCAGCTCTTGCAGGGCATTCAAATACCCGGCTTCCTATATGTTTTGATGATGCTGTTTTGGAAGCTTGGCAAATGGGCAAATAGGAATTTGCCTCTACCCAAAACTGGGAACACCCAGTGTAATCTCCTCCAACTCTTCTCAAAGTGTATGACAAAGTGTATCTGTATGTTGGCCTGCACTGGATTGTGAACTGGCAACAGAAGGTGAAATAAACCCGTATAGTTTCTGTTTACAAAATTTATGTTTGTGGTATCAGAATGTCATTTCTTCTCGTGATGATGTCTCTTGGTGGGTGTTTTTGGAAATTGACTCAATTTCCCAGAATGCAACATTGCAACTCTCTTGCTCTTCTATTATCTGTTTGGAGGCTTTGCGCTTCCTCTGTGCCTCGCTAAAGACGGTATCAGAGGACTCTCATTGGCAGAGTGTCTCCTGGAGACGTTGGTACTTTCTCTACTTTACCCAGAATGCAAGATTCATCATCTATTTCTTCCACGTCTTTGGAATCTTTGGAATCTTCGGGTCAGCGCTCTACATTTACCAGAATGCAACATCAGTGTGTCTTTTAAATACCAATATCTTTAGTGACCTTTGGTACTCCCAGCACGTTTCCCAGAATGCAGTGTCAGGCTTTATTTATCCCACAATCTCTTAGAAGACTTTGGCTACGCTCACTGTGTTTTCTACACTGCAGCATCGGTGCTCACGGCATCTCACTGTCTGACTAGATTTCCCATAATGCAGCTTCAGGACTTTCGTTATCTCACCACTTCATAGGCCTTTCTCTTTGTTCTCGCGAAACATGGCTCTGCTTTCAAGATATCTGTCATTTCATTGCACCTCGTAGAGTATCTTTCAGGGTCCTGAAGTACGGTGTGGTGCTGCCCCTTTAAGGATACGTCATGACTGACTGCTAATAAAAGGAACCTCACCTAGCACGGCGGCAGACTCCATGTCATCGCACTTCTGTCTCTGTGTCTGATGTCTATGGGCCTGCAGACTGATTTCGTGTGACCAAGGTGCTGGCGCCCTGCTGATCTGGGTGGCCATAGAACAGCCTGTGTAACCTGGGTGCCCCATGAACTTGTGAATCCCATCGACTGGGATCCAAGTGAATGGGCAGGCAGAAGCCGCAGACAGAGGCTATTGTTCCAGCCTCCTTCTTTCTGTTAAGTTTTCCTAAGTGGTAAGGCCAGTTAGACGTTAGGATTTGGACTAAGGACTGCTTTCTTTTGAGCACCGTTAGTTTTTGTTTATTAGGCAGGGAACGTACCTCACAGCGGTAGGGCTAGATAGGTCTTTTTCAGTTTATTTTTTTATAAACACCGTCGAACATGACTCTGCATGATGGTGAGCCAGAAAGGTCTTTCCGCAATGAGAAGAGTTTGCTGTAGGAGCATTGCCACTTTGTAACTGCTGCAATGCTATGTAGAATGATGGGAGGGTATCAGGTAATATTATCCCCACCAAAAATATCGCCGTATATATGGTCGTCGGGAACGCCATAGGCAATATTTTTGGGGGGTTCATTTGTGGGAGCGGGGGTTGCTGGGTTGTCCCCCGCACATTTAAAAATAATGCATGGGTTGCGGGGGTGTCCCCCGCAGGGTCCATGCCTCAATATTGTCGCATAAATATGGCGATATTTTTGTATCACCAACGTTTTAAGGGGATATTAACACAGGAACCGTTGGGAGTGTAATAATGTATACACGCGGGTCCCGCGGTATGCGCTGATTGTGTTTATAGTCACTATTTTTGGTAATATTCTATACGCTTCTGTTCATCAGTCCACGTAGGTTGATTTAATCTGTTTGCATGATTTCTCTATCAGGGTTGCTAAAGAAATAAAGTATAAAAATCAATGTCTGAAATTGTAGTCGTACTCGGCACACTGTCTGTATGTAACATTGAATCACCCGACCGTCTGCTGGCTTCGCAGCCCTGCACTTTGAATCCCTTAAAGGGGCAGGCCTACTTGTGTATAGAAAACACCAGGCTCAGGTTAACTGGGAGGACGAGCTCCCCTTGTGCCATGGGAAAGGGGGCATGGCTGCCCTCAAGGCTCACATGCTGGAGTGTCTCCATAGGTATCAACGGGGTATCTCATCATGCCACAATCGCCTT
The DNA here is from genome assembly GCF_040938575.1 of Ambystoma mexicanum. Classification (NCBI taxonomy): domain Eukaryota; kingdom Metazoa; phylum Chordata; class Amphibia; order Caudata; family Ambystomatidae; genus Ambystoma; species Ambystoma mexicanum. The sequence continues at coordinate 67,683,123 of NC_090936.1, read as the reverse complement.
GCCTACATGGGAACTTGGTGGGGGTGATGTGGGAATCCCCTGTTTACCTCCTCCGAGCCCAGCATACACTAGCTCCAGGTGGCAATTGGACCCCACTATTAGAGCTCAGAGCCAGGCAGAGGATTGTGTCACATGCCCCACACACCGGCCGGAAGTTCTCCCCCATCAAAATACTGAGTGGATCCAGATCCAAGACCTCCTGTGCCTTTCCTCTCCTGGATCTGAGGTCCTGCCTTACCCCTCCTGCAGGGGCACTGGTGGCGAGACCCTTCTCCCCCTACACGTGAGACTGCTTCTCCTTCGCTTCCATTTGCCACTCTTTCTCCTGCCGCTTTCCCCTGCCGCCACCTCCACTCCTGCCGCGTCTTCCCCTGTCACCTCCTCCACTGCCACTCTCCCTGATCTTTTGGAAGTCCTACATCCTAGCTCATATTATCTTCTCACTCCTAATTGGGTTTGCTGATTTCCTTCATTTGTGGAGCTTGTACATGTGTCATTACACTTAATTGCTTCCCTTTGCAGATCCATGAATTCCTAAGCTTTTAAAAAAACTGATGGTCAATTTCACCCCTGGCAGATACCCGGCCTCTGCCGGCGCCGTGCAGCTCCACTTAGGTATTCCGCTCACCGTGGACGGTCTGCTTCGTGGTTTGTCTCCCCTGTGCGATGCCGCACGCTCTGGGGTCATCACTGCTGGTAGGGTTTGCATAATTGCTACGGGGTCCATGACCGGTAATAGGGACCCACAAGTGCATGCTACGGCGCATGCTCAGTTCTCCGAAGCATTCCTGTAGGCCATTTCACACTTACTTTATTGGGCTTCACGGGGTTCAGGACGAAATTAATTTCTTGGTCCAGAGTCTCCAGTATACGGTCTCCCGTTGTGTCAAAAAAGTCAATTACTTCACTGTAATTTACTTTGTTGCAAACACTTGGAATTACTTCGAATTTGGTACATGTATTTAAGGGTTAGGGGTAATACAGGTCTTTGGGGCCTTAGAATAGGGATTGTAGTGAAGGGGAAGCGGGTATGGGAAAAGACACCCCATCCACATAAAACAAACAAATATGGATAACTAATTTGAAGTGATTGCAATAAAGTAAATTACCACAAAGTAATTTAATTAGTTGTAATAACGTAGAACCCAGTATACATGCACTGCCTAAAGCCATAATACCCCCCCCCCCCCACAGTGGATATCCTTTTCTCTCTTCTGTATATAGGATCCAGGGATAAGGTTTTCACAATAGATTGAGGGATTTCATCCTTAATTCCGAGGCCACACCACTCAGGACCGAGACACGGACACACAGGCAGCTCCCACCATGTACTGCCTCCAAGATGCTCATGGCTCTGGACATCTTGTCATGGTTGGTTAGATATCTTGAGCTACACAGTCCTCTACAAGCATTAGGATGCAATCTGGGATCTGACTTTGCTACACCTGCCCGAGTAAAAGTGTGCATGAATTTAGAACGGCAGTTCCCGGACCTCCCGCACCAATCCCCGCACCCCACACTCCCAGAACGCTGCACATTATAATGAACACCTAAATGCAGCAGAAACAATGGCCCATCTGCCAAATGAGGAAGAGGAAGGCACAGCTGGACAGCGACATTTACTTTCTGACTGTTGGCAAGAAACAGAGTGTGATAACAAAAGGACTTAGAATCTCAAACCCACCCAGGAGTCCCACAGCCCAGAATATGCTGAGCAGACCTGCAGAAAAGCATCCGGGAAAATAAGCACTCATCACGTACTCCAGCTCCACTCCAGGAGAACCAGGCGTAGGAATGAGACGAATAACCTCACAACAAAGCTGCAAGAGCAAACAGCCAAGCACCACAATTTGACTGTGAGCTGAAAAAATCAAATGCTTTATTCATTTGTAAGAACAGAAAGTTCATGGCCTGCGAGAAATGGCATATGGTCCCTTTCAGGGATGGGGAAGGTTCAAGGCACAAGCCTGAAAAAGTGATCCATACACCAAGTCCGACCAACACTGAGAACCCTTTGGGTGACCCTACCATTGATCGACTATCAGTTATCTAACTCTATAGGCACAAGTGTACACATTCTGAATGACATATACTTTATAAGTGACTGACATTCTGCCCCAGGGAAAGCAAGGACTACATACCACACTTATGTCTCAAGGAATATTTCCATGGGCGTTACAACGACCAAAGGGCTGACACAAAAACCGTTAAAATTGAACACCTCCATATGGCTGTTGTCTGAAACTTGAAACATATAACGACTGCCTCAGAAAGTTCTAACATACTTGAAAAACAACATACAGCTAAACAGAACTTAACTTCTGAACAAAGAAGGGACAATAAGAACACTCGAAAGAAACAAGGAAATTTTGATAAAACTTGCAGACAGTGGGGAGCTGTGGTGGTCAGACATAGCCAGAAATATAGAGCAGAGACACACAGCCATTCCACTCGCACAAGGACCTGCTACTCTACCTCTCTTCCCTTAACTCGCTCAAGTCCTCTCGTGGTAGACTGAATATGGAATTCTACCTCACCCTCATTGACTCTACCTCTTCGCTGGCTACAGGGCACCCTAAACTCCCTCCTCACTTTTCCTAAACCGATGACTCTCAGAGCTAATGTCCTAGCTGAATACTTCGCTGCCAAAATGTAAAGCATTTGAAACTCGCTCCTGACCTTTCTCAGACTCCCTCCTCGTACATTCTACACTCTGCCTTCTCTACCATCATCCTCTACCTACTCTACCATTATCCTTTGCTTCTATCTCCCACTTTTGTCACACTAATACTGAAGAAGTCCTATCTGATGAAGGCTAAGCCCTCTTGTGCCCCATCAGACCCTCTTGCTCCTTGGCTAGTCAAGCCTATTGCCCCTTTAGTGGCCTCTCACCTAGCTGAACTCTTCACCCTATCCTTCGACTCTGCTTGCTTTCTCTCCATTTTCAAAACAGCCACGGTCATCCCTCCCCTAGAAAAACAAGGGGTGGACCCGGACCTACAGGCTAACTTTCACCCTGTGTCTCTCCTTCCGCACTACCCTAAAGTGCTCGATTGGGTTGTGTTCATCCATTTGACCAATTTCTTACTTTCGAGACCCCCTACATGTAGGTTTCAGCTCCTGTAACTCCACTGACACTGCTCTCATGAATTTGTCCAACTTCATCGCCTCTGCTAAGCACTCCAACCTCTCCTCTATCCTAATTCTCCTTTACCTGTCTCTGCTGCGCTTGACGCTTGTCTTAGTGTTGGCAAAAAATATCTTATTTCGCTCTTCACATCGAAAAGCGTCATGCAGTCATTGTTTTTGCTAAAACAATAATCTTACTTTAGCAGTAAAATCTGGGTACGATAGTTCAGCTTTTCACTAAAACGGTGTTCCGTCAAAGTTTTTTGAAGTGAAGAGCGAAATAAGATTTTTTTTGGCTGCACTAACACAAATTCTGTTGAAAAGCCTCCTGATGAGCGACGTCATAGTGGCAAAACATGTGTTGATGTCAATTAAATTATTATTTTGGATTAGAGGTCACATAAACTATTATTTAGGATTAAAATTCAAGTGAAACATTGAAAGCTTTGAATCAATACAAATATTCAAAACCATATTAAGGTTTGATTGGAATTTCTTTAAAGATTTGTCCTCCTTCTATCCTCCCTTCCTTGTCTTCTCGCGCCTGGAAACACTTGTGTACAGGCAGATGTATACTAATTGACCTTTTCACAATTGACCTCGGGAGAATTGACCTCGGCAGAAATTGACCTAATTTAAAAGGTCAATTAGGACATATATGCGGTGGGGGAACCCCCACCCAATCCAAAACCCTCCCCCAAACCTCCACCCAATTATAATCCAAAACCAACCCAATATATATATAAAATAACTAAAATAAGGTAAATTGTGCAGAAGGTCAATTGGGACCACTATAATTAGGTCAATTAGGACAAAAGGTCAATTGTAAAAGGTCAATTTGGGTTATACTGTACAGGTGCGTTATAAATGACTTATCACATCATACCACAATGGAATATAATTGTTAATGACCTAGAATCATAATTTAACAGGGTCAAGGAGCTGAGGGACTTTTTAATGGCATTCTGTTAAACTACATACAAGCAACCAAAAAACCTAGCATGGTTCCTTGCCAGAAGCACATTTCTACCAGATAAGGAACAGATTATACAGGGCATATGCCCATGCAATGTTAGGAGATGCTAAACCTGCAACACATCTGCACGAATCAGCTGCAACAACCCCACAGAACCAAACATTACAGACACAAGAGGTTTTGAATTGTAAACCCTCCTATGTGATATAACTCGTGAAATGCCCACAAGGAGAGCATGCTGTTGAGACTTGCAAGGAACATGAAATAATGAACCTGTACAGATATACCATATTGAAATGCGAAACACGTTACACATGATGGGTACACACTGCAGGACCTGTCAATGATCGTACTTAAAGGTGGCCTTTCGAATATCACATAAAGAACAACATGACAGCTCGAGCATTTGAAGATTCCCAACCTGAAAAATGCTTGTCTGAACATAGACATGGGATATATGACACATTCTGGCTGTTTTTGAGCCTGGGACCGTCAAGGCAATCACATCGACAGTGCCTGAAGACGAGCTGCCGTTACCACCTCTCACATACAACTGCTGAGCACAATCATTCAGAACTCTGAATGAGTAAGGACACAGACAGCATGCATGGCCACTTCAAATGTCTGAGACCAAATGACTGGTAGCCATTATCAAGCAAAAGGCATGCTCGGCCAACAGTAGACATTTCAACATTCTAACAGTGGCAACTTTTGTATTTGCCACTTTGTATGCAAGTCAGTAACTCACTGTCAAACATGGGGCACAACTGAGATAAAATTGGGACTTGCACCTTGGAAGCTTAAGAAATATTTGTGCATTAGTTCCATCATATGCTGACAAGTGGGCATACATACCTCTGGCCAATCTACTGTATGACCTTAGCAGAACATGGGGGCTGCTGCAAAAGCATGTACTAGCCTCTGGTAATGTTTTAGCCTCAGCACACTGGGGCAGGTTGCCATTCTTAGTCCGGTTGGGCTTTGTAATCACGGCAGGAAAATATTTGGATGTGGTAACTGTGAGAAGCCTGAGGGTATTCTCACTCCTACACCCTTTGGATCTTCTGTGCAGGTGGCCAGGAAAAGGCCATCGCACTTGGATCCTAACCCTGGGGGTGGAGGGTTCTCGAGGATCGGGAGTTCTGAACCCTTGGATGGGACATGGTAACCGCCTTTGCCTATAGATGACAAAACTAACCCTCCCCCAACCTTTCTGGTCTATTATAAGCTACCAAGCCCCATCTTCCCTTGGGTGTCATTTGACAGTACTGGGACGAGGAAGGGGCGAAAAAGAATTATGCACACCAGCATGCAGTTACACCACTTTGGTACTGAGACGAGAAAGAGGGCTTCAGAGGAGTACTGTTTCAAAGGCCAGGCATGTCTTACTAATAAACCTAACTATAGTCAGGCAATTGAAAGAAAGGGCACACACCTGCAACCCATTTACAGAACAGAGGTGTATAAAACAGGTGGGCATGTGGGAAAGCAAGGGAGAGAGGCAAGACACTGATGGGAGCCATGGTGAGCTGTTCTGCAGCCTGAGAAGCACAATGGAGATTGAAGCAGCTGAGGGGCCAGGCGATTTTGGCGTGGGAGCAGGAGCCCTGTGGGACAAAGGCAAAGCAAAGGAAGGAGAACAGAGGAGGGTTTGTCCTACATCCCATCAAAGGGAGTGCTCGTTCTCCTGTGGTGCTGCAAGAGCCCAAGAGTGTCTGAGGGGCCGAGAAAGAACCCCTGGAAGGGAGCCGCCAAGTGTGTGCCAGCGCAATATGGAAAAGGACTTCAAAGTGAGCCGGTGAGTTTCCAAGATAGGGAAACCCGGTATTATTATTAACCGCAAGTCTCAAGAAGTGAACCGCTATTGTTAAATGAACCCAGAGGCTTATACAATGTATCAGAGTGGTCGGGTGTCTTATTAAGGGAACAGGCACGCTTTCGAAAGTTTCTGAATGTTGTGAATTCTTCCTTCTTAAGCAATTAACGTGCTGTTGAAGTGGTTGCGGACCTTGGGGGAAAGAAGGAACATTGTCAAAAGTCTTCAACTATGGAATGAAAGTAAATCACATCAAGCGTGTGAACTGTGAAAATATTGAATTCCGAATTACAGAGAATCCTAAAACTAAAGAAAGCCAATGCATATTGAATACCGAAGTAAAGGGAAATTTAAAGATAGACAATGTATACTGAATACTGAATTAAAAGGAAATTTGGCTTTGAAGCAAACAAGTAAACTTTGAACACTGAATATGATTAAGCAACATAAGACTCCATTAAATACTGAACTGCAATTGAATAATACTGAATGCATGTTGCACAACGAATGAACTTAAAGTTGAATACAAACTTTCAAGTTGAATAAATAAAATGCAAAAGGAAGCCCACAAAGTGAACTTTAAAGCGTGAATACAGTGTGGCAAGGCTACTGTTTGGAAAGGGCTGTGCGATACATGGTGGCAGAGCCACGAAGCGACTAAAGGGAAGGCAGAGGAGCCCAAGAACACACCCTAAACCCAGACGGCAACAAAAGGAATCAAATAAGGGTGGCTTGGTGCATAGGAGCAAGTACCAAGGAACCTGTGTGAGACATGGAAGTCTTGGGGAAGAGAACCCTGATACTTGGCAGCCTATATGTGTTGTCTTGGGAACAGAGTCTCAGGACCCTTTTTGTTTGGATTGCATTATTTGAAACTTGGGGAAGGGAACCCCATAATTGGTTCTGAACTTATTTGCCTTGAATTGGAGAAAGACTCCTTTCATGGAACTTCTTATGCTTGGGGAAGAGGGTGCTGAGAGAAAGCTCTGAGCCAGAAGAAGCTCAGAACTCTAAGTTACACTGTTTCTTTTCACTTTAACATCCCTACACATTTGTTTGTTCTAGTTGTGAGGGCGAGATTAGGTTTTGGACACAGACAGACTTTTCAATTGAACTCTTTGACTCAGACTTTCCTTGGTTTCTTTAGGCAGGGAAATCCCACCTTAGCATAGGGCACGTTAGGCCTTCAACCATCCTGACATTTAAGTTAATGCATACGTTTTCTTTGAACTTGAAGTCTCTGTCATACTTCATGATTCATTCACACTGCTTGAAACGTTGGAAATGTAAGCCCACAGTACGTGCAAAGAAAAATATTGTACAGAGAAGGTGTGACAAGCATATATATTTTCTCAAACTGTGATTCTTTCGTGTTACATTTGGAAATACCTCTACAATAGCATGAGTGTTTTATACTTGATTACGCTTTTTAGACTTTGGTGCACACACATTACATGAATAACATTGGGTGAATAACGAGGCCCTGCTTGAAGTGTAATTTCCCCACACTGGCTATGAGAACTGTTCACATGGCTGTTTCTTCCCAATCTTATTGAATGCAGGACTGTATTCTTTGCATACCTCTTTCTGCAGCCAAATAGGGTTGAAAGTAGGACAATGTCTGTGTTTTCTATGCAAAAGATATATCCAGCTCTGTGTGTGATTTTTCTATGTTGCCCGTCTATCGTGTGACTGCATTTACAGAAGGAGTCTCTAGGACTTTGAAAGCTTACGCATCTACAATCTCGTCATACTATGTTCAGCTAGTCCAATAAAAGACAAGGCTTGGATTTTGTTTGGTTTTGAAACATGGCATCAAAACCTTTCTGTGAAATGCACAGCCCAGATTTCAGTAGGTGTTAGATAGACATCGACAGGATTTGCAGCCAGTTTTGAAGGGGCACAAATGTGGCATTGAAGTTCTTGAAATTCCAGGCCTGTGATGGCACAGAGGATACCATCACTGCAACAAATCAGACATGCCCCATTAGAAGGAATACCTTCGTGAGAGTCTCACTGGATTTTCACTAAACTGACATTCATCTGTGCATTTCGTCTCGGGTGGATAGCTCAGTGGCAACGTGCTCCTCTTGGAAGCAAGAGGACACACAGAAACACAGGTTCGATCTGCAAATTATAAATAACCTATCATATAGATAAATAACCTATCATATCATTTTCTCGAAGGAGTGCCTGACCACTACCACTCTGGGAAACATTCTGTATGTTAATATGAATGACAACAGCTTAAGATAGTGCGTTCTTAGAAGAACCCAAGTGGGTTCCATGTGTTAATATCCCCACAAACATATCGCCATATTTTTGCGGCGATATTAAGGCATGGAACCTGTGTGGGACACCCCTGGAATGCCTGCATTATTCTTAAAAGAGCGGCAGACACCCCTGCAACTCCTGCTCCCAAATACCCCAAAAATGATCCCCCCAAAAAATATCACCTTTGCACGTTCCAGACGACCATATATATGGCGATATTTTTGGTGGGGATAACATGTAGTGATACCCCCAAGTGGTCATTGCTCTATTAGTTGTTCAAATAAATCAGAGTCATCAGGGCGTAAAACACACTCATAATTGCTATTAGATACACTTGTCTGCCACCACATCCCAGCCACTTTCAAAAGTCTATCCAAGTTTTGCATCCATAATCCAGGGTTCAGCGAGTAAAACCAGGCTGAGGCTTAAGTATCCCCTAGTCCTGCCTATAATGATTTACTCTGCGGGCCAACCCGACACAGTTGCTGCTTACATGCATCATAGGTCTCTGTAATTGAATCAGTAGAAAAAAAAACGAATGCAAAAAAAACGAAGGAGAAATGACTGAATTTCTTTGACCGAGAATAGTAGGTATTTTTAGTATATGTATAGTAAATAACAGGTGGGGGTGGGGTAAGGGTATAAATTAGGGTAGAAGGTGTTTAAGGGGGTGCAAGGGTTCTCCCCCAGTATTATTAAAATAATAAAAAGTAAAAAAAAAAAAAAAAGTTATTTTTGTTTTTTGGTCAAAAAAGTAGGTCATTTATCTATTTGTTTTTTTTTATCGAAAAGTTCATGGATATCTCTCTGTAATAGAAAATCTATGTCCCAGCTTTTCAATCTACATGCCTTCAGAAAATGACATGACAATTTAAAATTGCATCCAGAAAATGTCCAAGCCAGGTGCACAGAGCCATGCCAGAAATACCCCATTTAATCACATATTCTTTCGCCACCCCACAAGTTGTATAAGCGTCTTCCATTTATGCCTGTGGCAAAATTGTAGGGATAATATGCAGCAAGAAAACTAATCGGGGGGACTTTTTATAACCAATAGAAGTGGAACCGTCTAATAAAGGGCCTTCACTAATCGGCAGCAAATGCATAACACCATATTTTTACAGCTAAATAAATAGATGAAACAAGTTAATAATGTATAACAATGTGTGTGAGTTTCCAACTAACTCTGCTGGAAAGAAACTCCAAATTAACTGATGTGGGGGATTTTCTAAGCAAGCTGAGTGAAACCTTATCTAATTCTTCGCTGAGAAAATATCCAGAAACAGCTCCTTGACTGTTTTTTTTTTGCAGCAATTTGGGAGGGTTCTGAAATGGGGAAACAAATGTTTACGGCAAGATTGCAGATTTTGACAATTTTGAGAAATGGGTGAGGTTAAGTGCAAAAGGTCATAAAATTTGGCAAAAGATAAATTTCCCAAGTTCACTCAACCCTACATTCCAGTTTCAACAGTGTCATGCAGCAATGAACCAGTTAATCAGTGCAAAGAAGGGTCCTTAACAACATACTTATCACATGTATGTCATGTTATGTTGATTTATACTGCGCACCGCTATCACTGGCCTGGTCTCCAGGCATTTGCGTGGCTCTGTGGGTAGGTTAGTGATGCAAGAGGAATAGGATAGAGGTTGTGCTCTTCTGGTGATGTTTGCAGAACAAGCAGAAACTGGCGTCTGTGCGTGTGAACTTTCTGAGTGTGCTTGGATTGTGTCCGGAGGAGTAATGTCCAGTCCCTGAGTTGTTTGTTGTTTGCGGCTGCTTGTTCTTGTGGCGGATGTGTGGCTTCTCTGTTTTGTGGGTAGGATTGCTAGGCCTTTGGGGGGGGGTGTAGTACGTGGGAGGTATGCAGGAAAGGAGCAATGTGCTGGGTGGGGTTACTAGTTTGAGGTTGTTTTGAGTGTTCCATCTCAAGCCGCTCATTACTCAAGCTAGTGCAGAGACAATCGCCAGAGACATTATCGGCGCCAAGATGGATTACTGTGGTAGTTTATTGGTCGGTATAGGCAAGCGGGATGTACATAGGCTACAGACCATCCGAAACAGGGCGGTGAGAGTAGTGCTGGGCTTCGCTAGAAGAGATCACGTAACTGAGGCCAGACGGTCACTTCACTGGCTTCCTATCGAAGCACATGCTAAATATAGGATTCTTTCCATAACATTTAAATGTAGATAAGGTACTATGCCATCATATCTGCAGGACTCTATCATCGACAAGGTCCATGGCAGAGCATTGAGGTCTTGTGGACACAACTTGCTGTTTCTTCCCAGAAGTAGAACCTCATAAACCGAAAAGAGGGCATTTCATTTGGTGGCTCCAAAACTCTGGAATCAATTACCGAAAACCTTAAGATTCCAGAGCTCTCTGTCGGCTTTCCAGAAAGACCTAAAAACGTATCTGTTTGCATACTTTCTAGCTTTTATCTCCACCGCCAATAATTCCCTTGACTCACCTATTATCATGAGAGAAATGTTCCTTTGTAATCTGCTTGTTTCTAATTGTCCGCGCCTTTATGCCTGAGGGTCCACAGTGCGCAATACAAATACTGCAATGTAATGTAATGTTTTATTGTCAGTTCCTGGAATCGTATTCTCCCACTGAGAACTCCACCTGTCCTTTTCATGGATATGAGATGCCTTCTGAGTCAAGCCTTCTAGAAAAAGAACTTCTGCTATCCAATCAAGGGAAGGGAGACAAAGGAGAAGTGAGGAGACATCCTAACTATTGTCCTGTGTGACTTGAAAGCAAGCAGTGTAGAGCCTGCAGTGATGACGACCAACGCAGAGCCCTTTCACAGTTGTGAACACGGGTGGCAACACTGCCGCAGAGAAAAAAGTACCGAAAATCCACAGAGATGAGGAAAACATGAAGAGAGTAGAGACAACACCATGTGCTGTGGCCAATAGATCTTCCGGCTGTGAGCGGTGAGAGAAGAAAAGGTGAGTTTGAGGCAAGCAAAGCCCCAAAGATGGAGGGGAGTTTGCAGACACAAAACATCATGGAGTGGGAAAACCAGTAAAGGGGCTCAAATACTGCGATGGACACTTAAGGCAAAGCCCCGGTAAGGAATTGGAGGCAGCAGAATGAGAGTGAGTGATGGCATGTCTATAGCCTGGAACTTGTTAGTAATGTCAGTCATTGAAGAATCCGAGTTTAACGAAGGAATAGTGGTGCATTCTCGAAGTGTATGTACACAGTCCCTAGAGCCATTAAATAAACTGAGTGCAACAAGGTGACTTGCATGCTGGGATTTGATGTCCAAAGTTCCTAGAGCCATTAAAGAGTGTGACGAAGAGTGTTGCATACTTCCTGTTGAAAGTTCCTAGAGCCATTAAGAAATGAGAGTAATTCAATTCCTATATCATAGTTGTTTAGTAGCACTAGAAGTCCAAAGTCCCAAAAACCATTGGGAAATTGAGTATCCAGAAAGGCCTTGGACTTTGGGGACTAGAATACAAAGGTTCAAGAGACATTGGGGTATTGAAACCCAATGTATGCTAGCAGCTGGAAGCCAAATCTCTCAAGGACATGGTGGTTAGGAAACATAGTGACACACCAGGGCCAAAATTTAGAGAGCTGGGCCACATAAAAATGTGCCTAAACTATTTGACAAATACAACCTCTGTACTCTGTCAATGGTTTACATCAATGCAAAAAAAGAGGCGATGGTTGGAAGGTTTGGAATTAATCCTAACCTCTGGCATTGCTCTGGCCAACCCTCCAGACCATCGTTCTTCACCCTGGCAATCCATTACAAAAGGAAAAAGACCATATGCAAATCAGGCTTCGTCCCACCCCAAAAGGGGCAGTCCAAGCCGAACTGCTTGGTCACATCCCTACTCCATGAGACCACAATCATCCCCAGACATGTTTCTACCTCATTCGGCATCATCAATGAGAAATAGCTTGGGTCTCTAGGCCCAGCAGGCACGGAACCCACGTCTGGGCATACCCGTTCCATTCTGGGTGGCTTATGCAAAACAAAAGAGATGATGCTTGGAAGGTTTGGAATTAATCTTAACCGTTGGTATTGCTCTGGGCAACCCTCAAGACCATCCTTCTTCAGCCTGCCAAGCCATTGCAACGAGAGTCAGTTGCCTCACAACAATCAATCAAAGTAGTGTACCTTGTCCCGGGAGGATAGCTCAGCGTCAACGTGTTCGCCTTGGAAGAAAGACAACACGAAGCAACATCCCCGGGTCCGCGCTTAGAAACCTCTGGGTATAAATATGCAACTAAGACAAAAACAATTACACAACTAAAAAAAAAAACAATTCCTGTAACAGCGCCTCGATGCCCGCGGGCTGTGTGAGTGCTTTAAAAATGCAAATAAATTAAAAAATGCACTGTGACCAGCATTCTCTCTGACGCGCACACACACTCATGCACAAAATAGACATGTGCCTGCTCTGGATCATTGGTGGCCCTCTTCCTCCTACCCTGACAGCGTGAGTCCCCTACTTTCATGCCTTCCTTCAACATCCTGAGTGTGTGTGCAGGAAAAATTAAGCAAGGAACGGTCACCCTCTCCCAGATCCCATTTGCTAAGCATATCCCAGCATGCATTGCTGCTGCACAGGGCTGTGCATCTGCAGCATCCAGGTGTCCTCCGTGGACTTGGACCGATGAGTACCATCATGTGAGTGCACATGGACACACTCTAAAGGCCCCCACGTGCGTCCGTGTGATTTTTGTGCACAAAAAATGTATCTGGCCATGTCTCTGGGTGTCCCATGCACTGCAACATGGAGCCTGCAGACCCACAATCAGGGCTGTTGGCCGGTCTGGAAAACATCCGGGGCTACGTTAATGTCGAGACTGTTGGGACTCGGGCTAGCTAGCCCCTGAGCTTCTATCCAGGGTTAAAACCAAAAGACATGGGGCTATACCCCCATCCGTCCCCCCTAGCAACGCCTCCGCTCACAATCCCTTGGGACAGCTTGGAGGCAGGTCAACATACCCTGCTCGGTCTTCACTGCTTTGTCATATTGGCTAGCGGGGCACTGCCCAACTCCCCACTACGGACAAGCCACCTCTTTGCAGAAGACTACAAGCAATGCACACAATTAGACCAAATGAGGAATGAGAGGTACCCAGTCTGCTCTATATTCAGCAAGTATTTTATTCAAGGTCTTCACTCCAAAGGCATCTAAATAATTCACCAACATGTTCCAGTCCTTAATCAGACCTGTATCAATACATTCCAATCTCAGGAACCTGCAATCACTGAGAGTCACAGGGGACCTTTAATTTATATATATATCCCTTCCAGCTCGCCGGTAATTGCAATCACTAGCACCTCATCATTCAATTTATAATAAATTGAGCCTTCAACACTTGATTTTTATTAAAATATCGCAAAGTTCAATATCCTCATACCAGTCCAATTAGACTTTCTTTTTGTAAGCCGGGCTCTCCCATCGGCGTGCATTTTCTCGCCGTTAATCAGGGCCGTGGATGAAACTACAAATATTCATGTACTTGTGTAGATGCTTGATTTCACTAAGCCATGCTGTACAATAATAATCATAATAATATCTAGTTTTATAAAGCACTACAGACCCTGCAGGCATCTAAGCGCTGAGATAACAGTTGATATCATTATCCCACTGCGTGGTACTCAATTTATCGACCTCGGAAGCATGAAAGGCTGAGTTGTCCCAGTCGGGATTCAAACCTGCATCCGCAGTCTGCACAGAGATGTCAGGACGAGCGCTCAACTCACTGTGCTATCTGACCGGCAATCATGCGTGTTCTTGTACGGCCCTTGATGCCAGATTCCTCTCGGATGAAGGGCTGAGTCGGCTCTGCAGCAGGATGTGAACATTTAACTCAAGAGCTGTGCCCCTGACATCCCGTCGCATTTCATTGCATATCCTTTATGGTTACATGTGATTTTGTCGAATAAATAAAGAATGCAAGAACCCAAAACATCGAATTTAACAAATAAAATTAATTTAGTTTTTTGTTGTTTTGGGAGGGGCTCCCCCGCCAAGCCCCCTTTAAAAAAAATATTTTCCCCCTCCCCTTAAACCACTTTTCCCACCACATTTAATTACCCTTCTATAATTATTTATTTTTTCCCATTGTTTTGGGTCCTTCTAACATTGCATTCTTTATTATTTATTCAATAACATCACTGCAAGCCATCCTTTATCTGTTGACTCCTCTTGTGATGGTGAAATCCTTTGTATTTTATAGAACTTCAATTTGGGGACATGGTTCAGACTTTGTTTGGGTCTATTTGACCTAAAACATTTGACCTAATCACATTTGATCGAATTTATTTGACCTTTTTTTCAGTCTAAAAATGTGGGGGGAGACCCACGCAACGCCCCCACACTTCCCCTCAACCAAATCTATACCCTTTCCCACCCCCATATATATATATATATATATTTAATTACATTTGACCGGAAAAAAAATGTCAAAAAAATGCGATCAAATGTTTTAGGTGAAATGTTTTTAGGTCAATTATGCGAATACCACAGATTTAGCACATTCACACTTTTTGGTGGCAATAGTTTTCACATGCTTGATAATGCGATTTTGGGGGTCCTCATTAGGCTCCCCCAAGTAATGTTGGATAAGGAAACATACATTGTGTGCATTGCAAATGTCGAGGCATGGTGGATCCATTTGCTGAAGGTATCTCTTGACATACGTTCGTCAGTATCAAAAGAATGATGTTGGCTTGCACACTGGCATGTGTACCAGTCAGGAAGACGTGCCCATGTTTCATGCAGATTGGCTCAAATGGCTTTGGTGAGAAGTATTACAGGAAAACCAGACACTTGCTGAAATGGGGTAGATTATACTGGAGCATACCCCTCTAGCCCAGGGTGGAGAGAGTCAGGGTGGAAGGGGCACCTATGTGTGCATGCTTGTGAATTTGGCATATGCACACTGGTGGAGTGGCCTTGCTGGCCGTGCTGCTCTGTAAAGCCTTTCTGTGACCCCGGGCAGATGCCAACCACGAGGCCGCTCTAGTACTGTACAGCATCAAGGGCAAGCAGCTCCGGGTCGAGCAGCATTTCGCCTTCACCAAATGACCTCCCGTTGATGGCGGGAAACGGCCAGCCCTTAGCTTCTGATAGGTCCTTTGTGCGTCCCTTTATCAATACAATGAGCCATAGATACAATTGGAGTTTCTCTTTCTCTTGCAGCCAGAGCCAACAAGGTTGCCTGCCCCATTTTCCACAGAGGAGCTTTAAAGGGAGTTATGACCTTCCTTTCCAAGGGTCCTAATTTCTTCCCTCTGTACAACCTCTCTACTACTCCTCTACTCCTGATTCTCTTCAACACCATACCATGGACTTGTTCCTCCTCCATGTAGGGTGTTACCCCTTTAGCAGAGGTCCCACCCCTAACCCTGCCTTACGTTAAACCTGTTGTCTCATTCCTTATTTCGTGCTTCCTCCTGGTTCCCAAACTCTTTTTGATATCTTCATCGTACCACCATCTGATCTCTTCCTCCGGCCACTTCTTCCTATCTTCCACATACCACCCCCTTAAACCTCCACCTCTTTACACCTCCATGTCCTGACACCCCGTTCTGCCACCCCTTGATATCTTCCTTTTTGCTGCCTCCTGATATTTCTCTCCTGTTGTCTTCTTCCTACCAATACACAATGTATTCCTCTTACCACCTCCTAAAGTCTCTCTCTTGCCACCTAATAAGGTCTCCCTCGTAAGACCTCCTAATCTCTTCTTCTGGTGACATTGGGATGCGCCGTCTTCCGCTTTTATCTCTGCACCCTCAACCCTTTCCTCTCTCAATCTCTTTGAGCTCCTTCCACCACCTCCTGCCTGAATCGCCAACTTGCTACATACTCCAACCACAAAGTTCTCCAAATGCCCACAACCCTCCTTTTACGGACATCACTTTTATATCAGTTAGAGGCACCCCCTTGAGGTGGTCTGCATGTTCAGGCATGAACATGTGTATCCGTTTAGTACTGCAGTGTGAATGGTTGCAGTGAGATTGCTTGCCCCCTTAGGTTACGTCTTAGCATGCAATCCAAGCAGTTGCTGGACCATGACTTTAAGAAGCCGACTGGCCATCTTGGATTTCTTGCATCTTTGAACTGCAGTGACGCCATGTCTGCAGTAGGACTCGCAATAATTGTTAGCCATGCTTTAGAGTTGTCGTGATCATTTCTGGCTAGATTGGGGCCTCCCTCTTCATGAGGTTTGGTTGAGAAAGATGTGGACAATGCCACTCGTCATTGAGAGCTTCCTGGCAAAGTCCCTAAAAGGCCATTAAAACATTGGCGTCAACTGCCGTGTAACAGTGGCTAAGTGAAGACCAGGAGATCCTCCTCTTACTCCCCCACCACGGTTCCATGTGTTAATATACCCGCAAAAATATCACAATACATATTTCTGCGGCGATATTGAGCCATGGACCCTGCGGGAGACACCCCCTATCAGGGTAATTTCCCGGGGGTCGGCAGGGCCGTCCGCGGACCTCTGGAGATGGGGAGGCCCCAACTCCTCCCGCGTCCCAAAGGAGTATGATGCACACACGGTGGATCTTGACGTCCGGGGTGGCAGTGAGCTGGTCGAACACCTCCCGCAGCTGGTGCTTGGGTTGTGACATCATAGGCCATGGTCTGGACGAGAATCGGGGAAAGGGATCGTCCCATTTTCCCTCTTCACCCCGCAACCCCCGCATTATTTTTAAATGTGCGGAGGACACCCCCGCAAGCCCCGCTCCCACAAATTATCCCCCCCAAAAAATATTGCCTGTGACGAGACAGACGACCATATGTACAGTGATATTTTTGGTGGGGATGATATGTAGGGATACCCCCACCACACCGGGTCTATCATTCACTAGCTCTGTCTGCCTAGGTCACCCCACTAGAGTACCCAAAATAAGGCAGGGGACATTGTTGCAAAAGCAAAGGCTGAGCAACATCACAGGTCAAGGCAACAAAGAGCAGCACACCACCTCTACTACTCACTAAAGCTCAGGCTAAGAATGCAGCCTCAGCCACAGATCCAGTCCCACAGTTTTAGCTGGAGCATTCGAAAACACACAGAATGTACTACAGACCAAGCCCAAACCTTTACCCGATAACATATCAAAATGTCACAAATGCCCACACAGGACTTAAGTCCACAATAGAGACATCCAAAAGGCAAAGC
This sequence comes from Ambystoma mexicanum, assembly GCF_040938575.1. Classification (NCBI taxonomy): domain Eukaryota; kingdom Metazoa; phylum Chordata; class Amphibia; order Caudata; family Ambystomatidae; genus Ambystoma; species Ambystoma mexicanum. The sequence goes on along the minus strand of NC_090936.1, from coordinate 67,665,758 downwards.
CAAGTGGCACTGATTGCTAATAAGGGGAAACAACCTAAGGGATGGCATCATAAATTAGAAGAACAGCTAAATTATGTCAGTCAAAGGTGAAAAAACCACTTGCGCTCCTCGCTTGGCCAGTAAAGTTCACAATAATTGTCCGGATATAAAGTGTCCCAAAGTCTTCAACTGCTTGGTATTCCAGTTTATTGTCTGGTATTTAAGTTAGCAGAAACAGCCAACATATGTTTCGACTAAAAAGTCTTGCATTACCCAAATGGGTTATTTCTATAGGTTATCAATAAGTAGATTGGAGCGTTCCTTTGAAGTAAGTATTAAATGATATGGATAATCCTAAAGCCAGCCGTCCTCCTCGTTGGAGTCAAAGATTTGGTGAGGTCTCCTGTATGGAGTCACTTCACGGATGTGCTGTGTGTCTGTCTCAAATTATGTAGGTTTTAAAAAAGCTTGAAAAAACCCTTTCACTTGAAATATGAAAGTAGAATAAACCAGTTATTTGAGCCAAGTCACACATGCCACAGTACCATCCAGTAGCCATCCCTGGAAGTTCACCTCATGAACCACACGAGCTACATGAGCAAAGCATTGTGGGTATGCAAATTAGTCCAACGGATTGCACTGAGCAGTGCTGGGGCACATTTCAGGTTAATGGGCCTCATTCCGAGTCCGGCGCTAACCAATGGCGGTAGTAGCGCCTTGGTTGGCACCGGACCCGTACCGGCACCGCCCTGGTGGAATGGAAAATTACCGCCCTATTCCAAGTTGACCAGGGCGGTAATTTCCCATTCCCCAGGGCCCTTCCCCATTCCCAAATGAGCCCCCATAGGACTCAATGGGAATGGGGAAATTGCAAATAACGGTGACCGTACTTTACGGTCACCGTTATTGGCTAAAAAGCCCCTTTGCGCCCTCATCCCTAACGCCTGCTAAAAGCAGGCGTTAAGGACGAGGGCGCAAAGGGAACTCGGAATGTGGCGGTAAGGGATTACCGGCACCGGTCTCGTTAACGGTGACCGGTATCCCTTACCGCCATACTCGGAATGAGGCCCAATGTTTTTTTTGTTCAAGCTTTTTTAAAACAACCATAACTTTGCTGATGAATATATATATATATATATATACACACACACACAACACCAAGAAAGTTATGGTGGGATTGAAAAAAAACTTTCACCTGAAATGTGAAAGTAGGAAAGTCCATTTCAGCCAAGTCACACCTTCCAGAACACCACCTAGTAGACATTGCTGGAAGTTCACCTCCAGTTCTGAGCCACAACAGCAAGGCTAATTTGCATACCCACAATGCATTTGCATACCCACAATGCAACAGCTGGGGAAGAGAGATTAGAGGCACAGACAGGCGGGAGGTGAAGTTGAGGTTGATGAAGCAGGAAAGGCTAAGCTGGGAGGTTTATTATCAGGAAAAAGAGGTGCACACCTCAGATGTCTGGTTAGAGAAGGGGGAATTGGAAAACATCAAGAGATGTCTGGAAGGGACAAAGACGAAGAAGTGGACAACAGAGAAAAGCTGGAAGAGAGGTGAGGGGTCTGGAGAGACAGGAGGAGGGGAAATGACTCATTGAGAGAAAATGACCTATTCGGGTGGAGAGATTGTAGTGCAGCAGGTGAAACTATAGTCAAGGACACACGTAACCTATACCTATGGGTTGTGTGAGTTAGGCTGGAGGAAGAGTGAGTAGGTGGCAATGTGTCCAGGAGGACCATCAGGAGAGGGAACGTCGGTGTCATGTCAAGATGTAGGCCCCTTAGGCAACAGCGCATATGTTGCGGGACGAGGAGGAAAGTGAGAATGGCCTGATGCGAAACAGGACCAGCACCCCCAGACAGGGAGGTGGTCAAGGGCCTAGTAAAAATCCACTAGATCCTATACCACAAGCACAGCTGCTCACTTGATTGTGCAGGACCTAAGAGCTGCCTAAAATTCTATTGACCTAGTGGATCCCAGGAGAGGGAGCCACCCACCAAAGGAATCGACCGACGAAGGCTGTGAATTGTACACAAGGGTTTCACCTTTCGGTGGAGTCAACGTGGCTTTTGCAAATTAAGTCTGCTTACAGGTGATCCCAATGCTACCTGGATTCTAAGTAAAGGAGGCCTTTTTAAACAATTATTTGTAGATGGCCTTTGTCATTCCCAAGCATTACATTTACATTCAGGTGACCTGTGTCATATTCATTTTTCGTACTTACTCCAGTGTGAGCCCTACGTCCGTTGCAGGCAAAGTTAAGAACATGCCTCCACTCCTTGTTGCTACAAGCAACTGTCCAATGACTCCCATACTCTGTACTGGGCATAACCCAGGCCGCTATTCCGTTCTTGAGAAGTCTAGCCCTGCTCGGAGAACCCGTTGCACGGGCTTCAGCCTCCGCGGCAGCTCGGTAATCACCACAGATGCCTAGAGTTGCAGAAGCTTTCCTTTCCGGTTAGGATTGCCCTGAAACCTCAGTTGTGACAGAAACACTATATTATGTAGAGTACCTATTTATGTACACATATAAGAACCCTGTTCTTGCACGTGTTGCTCACCTCTTGCTTTTGGTGTGGGTGGGTGGGAGATGCTGTTGTGCTGCCAACGTTTTAGCAGGAAGTAGTAGGAGGAAGGCTGATTGCGCAGTGCCACTCTACATTGTCCTCCGTCTCTGCCTCCCCCTACTTCCTGCCCCTCCTTGCTTCCAATGCAGGAGAAGTAGAGCCAGCACATGGCCAGAGGGGAGCCTGCTATGGTTATTTTTTTCTCTGGCGCCCTCTGGGTGCCGGTTGGAGTAGCACCTTAATCTAGACACATATGAAACATGTGTTCTGTCTGGAGATGGCACTGGTCTATGCATCGGAGAGAGTTGCGCATTTCAAAATTAGAGCATCTAGTGCCCTCCACTTTCTCGTGCACACTGGACACACCACAGAAAAGTAAATTCCACTTCATGCTTTGGAGAAACGGTACCCCCTTAAACTAATTTTGTTCCTCTGCCAAAAAATATTAAAATGGCAGGCTGCAGCAGCCCTGCTCGAAAGGATTCCAATCATTGCTTTTACTTTTATTGGGCCCAATTACAAAAAATTGAGCTCAGCAGTTGGCAACCTGCAGCTCTCCAGATGTTTTGGTTTCTGGCTCCCATGATCCCTCACCATTGGCTGTACTGCTGGGGGCAGCTTTGATAGAAAGGACAGTGCTTGCCCTTGCCTTAGTGTTGGCACTGTGCCAGTGCTGCCCATTTACCGTCAAGGACTTGGTCAGAACTGTTCCTGGGCAGAGCAGTGCAGCAAGGCCATCCTTGCTCTTCATCTGTAATTGCAGCAGCTGTTTTAGAATTTAGACAGCAAAATAAGAGTTCTTAAAATGTCGCAACTCACAGATGTATTTTTCCATTAGCACCCTGGTAGGGGGCGCTGTCCAATCAGGATGCTCGGAAGGTGGGCTTTATTCTATGGTAGAAACCCCGCGTTCCAAGCAGCATCGGTAGCCAGCACTCCTTCTCTTCCCAGATTGCCCTCACCTTTTCTACATGGGTGCTAATGGTGTTTTTTTTTTTTTATAAAAGAAAAAGAAACGTATCTTTCTGTCCGTGCTGCAGTCCTCCCAGTCTGTTTTGGTGTTGATGATGTCACAGGCTTTCGAAGTACAACCGTCCCTCCGCCATTCTCGAAGGTTCACCATGCAATCATCTGGTAATAGCATGGTACATTTGCTGAAGGAGTCGCTTGCTTGTTACAAACACGTCACCTAGTTAATCCTTGAAATGCTTTATACTTTAAAAGACAAACGGGACATTGCTTCTGCACAGATATCAAATCATACACTTCAGAGAAGCTGCAGAAAATACACGCTTCCTGCCATGGAAGTTGGGACACAGAACTGCGACACAAAAACAAAAAATATAACAAAACCATGAAAAATAAAAGGAACATTAGCCATTTAAAAAAAGATTACACTCACATGCTTCAATGTATAATTTTATTTGGAAGATGCATGGTGTATTTCCCATTCACAGATGCAGCGAGTTTCGGTTTGTTTCCAGAGAGCTTCCTTAGAGACAGTCATCCAAGATGGCTGCCTCCATGGAAGAGCTCAGAGCTCAAAGAGTTCCCGAGATGGGCAGGAATGGGTGGGATTAGCCATGGGGATTAGCATGGCCTGGGGCAGGGAATGGGAGGGCTCAATAACCAAACAACACCTAATGCATTGTGTATCCCTCCTCAAATGTCCTTTATGTGTGCCCTTGTCGGAAGCCTGTATCCCTACGTACACATGCATCAGTACTTGAATGCAATAGTTTGGGCTGTTCTAGGTGTCACAAGTAACGCCTAATAGCCCAAACTAATGAAGGAGTGAAAGTAGAACCGAAGCCATTTTAGGTTGTAAGTTCTCCTTACATATATAATGTAAGGACAACTTACACCAAAAATATATAGTGGGTGTGTATATTGGGCTGATTTTCTAAACTCAAAAGAATTGTCTAAGTAAAACTAACTTGTCAAAGCTAAAGGAACGGGGTAAGTAAAAGTTACACCAACAAAAGACTTACGTTCTTACTTAAGTTACTTATTTTGCTGAGTTCATCTGCGCCATATGTGTGCTAGACGATTTCAGTATCACATGGGGAGTTGTGTGTGTGTGTGTGTGTTAAAATGTGATGCTATAGGGTGTTTATGCTTTTTTTCAGCATTCTGTGACTGCAATGCATGCCCTACAATATAATGTAATCGAATAAAGTAAAATGTGGGTATTGGGGTGGGGGGGTGGGGGGGTGCAGGAGGATAACGTGAGGCCTGTGGAGGGAGATGTGTGCAGACACGTGGGGCGAATCAGGGTTCATGCAGTGGGATGAATGTGACACACAGGGAACGGTGTGTGTGTGTGTGTGGAGCAGGTTCCGTTTGACACACAAACTGGGTTTCTAAACTGTTAACGAATTGTCACATGGCATCTTAGTCCATCTGGTCTGTGTTTTTACTAAATAATATGTCAACCGCATTCACCCATTTCCCTGGAAGTAGCTCTGCGGTGGTGGGATCGTAGGAATTGCATTGCACCGCAACAAAAAAAACACCATCCGTGGGGAGATAGAAAGTACTGCATATTGGTGTCAGGATCAATTGCAAATAGGGTGACGCTACTGAACTGTGCCTCGGGGTTTCCATGGACGCAGCGGGCAGATTTTCTGAAAGGTGCCTTTCATACTGCAAACCCTTCAGCTCAGATCAAAAGCTCTGCAGAGTCAGAAAAGCACCGCTTTGCAGGAGATCAAAATTGGGTGTAAACACTAATTGCAATTTGAACTCCACAAATTGCTCTGCCATCCCATTAAGGTTGTGACTAGAATAAGGCTTGGCCTTTGAATCTTTTGTGGGGTCTCTCTGCTGCATGAGGAAGGCTAGCAGAGTGGAGGCTGCACTGTGTCTGAGGGATTGGCAAGAGATGATTTAAATGTTGCTGCTACTGTCTATGTAGCGCGGAGACCGAAATGGGCAATAACAGGGCAATGCTCTATTTTTCAGGTAAGGCACCCATTTTTGTTAAAATGTGAAAAGAAAAATTACAATCAGGATTTGAGAGGGGAGAGCTTATACTGGAAGCTATTTACACTCGATCCCCCTCAGCGAGCAGTACAGGCTTGTTCCAGTTTTCATGCCCGTAATCACTGTGTGTAAGCCACAGCTCCACAGTATGATGGCCGCCACTGTGCAGCCTACATCCCTGAGAGATGCAATCCCACTGCAAAAGCCCTGTAACATCACCCAACCTCATTGAACGGCTAGCGTCTTGATGGTGGCGTAGCTGAATCCTCCGAAGGCAGAATATAAAGGCTGGAGACCCCTGTCTGGGTCTGTCCGGGCATGCACGGCACTGCCAGGTTCCCTAACCTGCTGACCAGCTGGGAAATATGACGACTCACAGTCCATACCACCGCACCCTCACAGATCACCATCTCCGCAGAGAACCGCCTCATAACATCAACTGCATCACTACAAGGTATGGAGAGCACTGTCTCCTGCATTCTTAACCTTCACAAACCATGCTTTAAATCCAGTAGTAATGCCTGCCTGCCTCCCCTAGGTTCCATGTCATTTCATCGTGGGATGGTTTTTCGCTGGGTTTTTTACTGCACATTTTTTGACGGAAAAACCCATTGAATTATTTTTTACATTATTTTTGGGGGTAAATAATTTTTGAGGTGGATCCCACAAACCCTCATTCCGTTTGATTTTCGATCGATTCCCAAACACCCACATCCCATCCATATATATAATTTTCTACCCCCCCCCCCAAAAAATTCGATGGATTTTTTTCATTAAAAAATGAGTGGTAAAAAACCTAGCGAAAAAACATCCCATGATGAAAGGAAGTTGTACCCTCCCCTAACCCGCTTCCTACTCCCATGCTCTAGAGGCGTGCACAGAGCCCTCCTTCAGCCTACCAGCTCTCGCCCTTCCACCCCACCATCAGTGCTGCTCTGTTCACCTGATCTTGCCCCGTCTCTGTACCTATGGTGCCCCGACAGTGCGCCCACAATGTATAGCCCCGCTCACAACCCTATCTGTGCAACTACAGCATCCAGCTGCAACTACAAGCCCAACATCGTGCCACCTCAGCTACACCTTCCACTGCCGGTCTCGCAATCCTTCTGATTATCCCCTCACCTATGCATCTAGTCCACACCAACCGCATGCCACGTCTGCCGCCCACTACATCTGTCCTATACATCAACAAGCTTCCTGGCCAGTCTCCAGCCATAGCAGTCATCGATCCCGCCCACCCCCTTTCCTCCTGCCATGCTTCTTTCCACATTCTCAAAGTATTGCTACAGAGTCCACCTCCGAAGCTACAGGCCTGATAAAATCCTGTCACTCACTCTATGTAGTTCAACAATGAGCCCTCCCTTGGGCCACTCAGATTGGACCGCCTGAAGAACTACACCATTTCATACACCTCTAACCACAGACCCTTATGTACACAGTACAGGAATCATCATTTACGGTCACACACCAGCACGTCTAGCCCCCTTAAACGTAACAGTAACAACTCATGTTACGCAACTGCATCACCACGCTGGCCAGTTGCCCCGCCTAAACCCAAATATGCCACTGCAGTGCACCTCAAGCCTCAGGCTCTTGGCATCCTGCCATCCAACCACATGCGCATCGCCTCTGCATTTACCTCTGCATCTACTACCATGGCTAACTCACTAGCCTCTATATCATCACCCACCCTCAACCCCACTGGCGCAACCTCGCCTACTTACTCGCAAGCTTCAGGCTCCAGCCACATACCAACCAGCCTGCTAAACCTCAGTGCCAGCCCACAGAACTGCACCCAGAACAGCACACCCAACTACACCTTGTCCACCCTTGTCACTTCTGGCCAGCCCACTCTGCCAGGCTGTCATCAAGTCCATGCCTCTGGCACTACGCCGGCAAGTACGGCTTCTGCAGCACACCCTCGGAACAACCCCACCAACCGGGAACAGTCCTATGAACAGCACCACCAGCCTTCCGCTATTCAAAACTACCAACTACCCAACATTTCCTACTGCCACTCCACTAATCAGTGCCTTAGTGAATGCCAGGTCTATCCCTGCCCACCCACTGGACATCTAGATCTTATTAGGTCCAACAATCTCGACCTCCTAGCCATCTCAGAAACCTGGCTCCATGCTGCCGTGGGTCCGGCGCTAATCAATTGCCATCTCGCCAGCCTTTACGTCCTCTGCAAGGATAGACAAGACTCTAGAGGCGGGGTAGGGAGTAGCAATTATCGTAAGGGCTTTGCTCCCTATCTGAGAAATCAGCACTTCAAACCTACCCAATGGCGAACTTCTCTCCGCTAAACTCTGCCTGTCCCACACTTCTACCATAGTCTATCACACACCAAACCCACTGTCATCCTTTGAAGAGGATGTCTAGCACGTCCTTTCTACTAATATAAAGACCATGACCAAGACCCTACTTCTTGGCACCCTTAATAGAGGCCTCAATGACAACGGTGATACCAACGCAGCATGCTTAGCTAGCTCCCTTGGTTTCACACAATGCATACCGTATCCTACTCATACCAAAGGTCGCATTCTCAAATGGCTAGCCGTCCTTATCTGCCATATCTCGGTCACATCCAACCTACCCCTCCACGACCACAATATCATCTTTTTCACCATTCCCACCTCCATCCCTAGTGCAACCTCTGCCACCCCTCTACACCCTATGTTAACCCTGAGCGCTCACAATCTGTCTAAAGACCACATCTTGCGGTGATGGGTGAATGACCATCCATCCAACCCCCACACTGCGATCCTGCCCTTGTGGTGGACATTTACAACAAAACCGTCACTCTGGCAGTCGACACCATCACACTCATTGCCCTTTGCAATCTCAAATGTGTTTTGCACCTTAACGCGTAGTACACCACTGACATTCATACCCTCCACTCGGAATAACGCGAGGCTGAATCCAACTGGAGGAATACCCCATCCAATCCTGACAAAGCCTGCTTCTCCTCCATAGCGAAGGTATATAAACAAGCCATTCTACATGCTAAATGCTCCACTTACAACACTAGACTATCCAATGCCAAATCTAGCACCGTTGAGCTCTTTGTGATTCTGCGTGAGCTAGGATCTCCTACTCCTCCACCTTTCAACATCATCAAGGATGTTACCTGGCGCACAAACACCCAAAACGTGCTCCTGGATCAAATCAGCACACTCCAGAAATTTGTATATGTATTTGCATTCATTTGTATTTGTTTTATTTGTATAGCGCACCAGGCGGCATCAGGGGGCATGTCTTGGTGCAAAAAGCATTGGTACAGATAATAACAGTTACAATGTGAAAGTTACAAAATTGTGCAGGGTAGTGAACTCAAGGCAAGCATGTAGATTAGAATTACATTGAGGAGAGGCTTGATGGCAAGATTAGGCACTATAGAGACAATATACTCAATATACAATATCGAAACCTATAAATATCAATATACTCAAAAGTATACAAGATAAGCACTATATACACGATAAACATTATACGCAATAAACTATATACACCATTAAACAACATTATTTACAATCAGTATATAAAATTTAACTATAGGCGCAAAGAAATTAGCGAGTTATAGTACAGAGGTGGTGAGAGAGAAAAAGAACCAACTAGAAAAACACTCTCAGCACTAGCACACAAGGTCACATTAACACCTCTCTCCCCTCCACTCTCTGTAAAACTGTCCCCAATTCCGCTTTCATCCTGTCTAGAAAGCTGAGGCCACACTGATCATGAAAGGCCTCAAACCTTCCAGTTGAAAGGGGTGATGTATGCCCGGCCTCTGTCATCAAAGACTGCACTGACGTCCTCACTCCCTTCATCACTACCCTGATCAACGCCTCCTTTGCTGCCTGCTCAGTACCTTCCAGTCTGAAGGAAGCCTGGGTAGTCCCGCTGCTGAAAAACCCACATAAGACCCTTCCATCCCCACCATCTACTGCCCGGGTACTACCGTCCCTTTCCTCCTAAAGATCCTGGACCGTACAGCGTACCTCCAGCTCCAACTATATCTTGAAGCCAGTAGCATCCAATGAGTGCAGGAATCTGGATTCTGCCCTGGCCAAGGCACGGAATCGGCGCTTCTGGATCTAAAAAAACAACTCGACGAAATCAAGGATGCAGGTTAACCAGCCCTCCTAATTCTGCTGGACCTTTCTGCAGCCTTCGATCTCGTGGACCACCAAATCTTGTGTCAGCACCTTGCTTCGGCGGCTAATTTCTTGCCTGAAGCTACTGCCTGGGTAACTTCTTTCCTGGCCGACAGAACCATGTGTATCTTCGCGTACATCACCTCGGCCCCCCCATCTCCAGTCACCTGCGGCGTACGCCAAGGCTCATGCATATCCCCCACCCTTTACAACATTTTGACAAAACCCCTATTTGACTTCCTACATTATAAGGGTATCTCCTACACCAACTACGCAGATGACACACAGATCCTCCGACCTCTTACTAGAAACTGCTCCACTCACTCTAACAGACACACTGCACACAGTCTACCAAATTTTCCAAGCCTGGATGGCTTCTCATCTCCTCTGCCTCAATGACGACAAATCCGAAATTCTCTCGGTCGGCTCCCAAGTCGTTCTCAATATGTTAGACCAGGTTTACAGTGCCTTCACAATAGACAGCATCACTATACCGCTCTTCAGCATTGTGAAGACCTTGAGTGTCCACCTACATGCCACCATGTCACTAACATGGCAGGTCATTGCTGCTGCATCTTCAGCTGCATACACCACAAAGCTAATTAAAGGCTGCAGACAATATCTCTCGAGTGACGGCTGCCTCACCATCACCCGCACGCTTATTGGCTCCAGACTTGACTACTGCAATGCCCTATTCGCAGGAACCACCACACGCAACTTCAACAAACTCCTAATCATCCTGAACAATACCCGGCACGCCACTCTGAACATCCGTAGACGAGAGCATACATCGGCGGCCTGAAGAAACGCTCACTGGCTCACAATACGTGAATGCATTGCATTAAAAAATCTGGCAATCACCCACAAATGCCTATCCAACTCTGCATCCATATACCTCCCCCAAAGACTCAACAAATCACAATCCTCAAGACTGACTCGCTCCTCCTATTCTCACCATCTTATCAAGCGCTTTGAAACACATTGTGTATGGGCACTATATAAATAAACTATCATATCATATCACCCCAAGATTCAGACCAAGAAGAGCCGGCGGGAAGAGCTTCTCAGTTACCACCACCAAGAACTGGAACTCTTTAAATCTAGCTGTGAGATCAGAGCAATGCGAGTGGACCGCTCGTAAACACCTTAAGACACTGCTGTTCTCCCAGGGCCCTCGCTCGATTGATCCGTATCTCATGACTCTATGTACCTAATGTCTGTCGCGTAACCATGTTACAAGCTCCTTGATGCCCACAGGCTTTGTCAGCTCTATAAATGTAAAAATAAATAAATTCATATTTCGCTGGTGTTACAAATGCAAGGAACATGACCACAATGTAAAATAATATCAAGGCATCCACTAGTGGTCGCTGTTACGTTCCCGGGTTGTCTAGAGGTCCGCTTATGTTTGCTTGGTATTATAGTGGCTTTCCTGCGTTTGCACCATTAGGAAGATAGCTCAGCAAGGTAAGTTCTTCTTCTAAAGAGGCAGCTCTTTAGGTCTTATACAAAACTCCGTCTGGAGTAAAAGGGAGCTGTGCAGTGCTTGGCCCCCGTGATCGATTAATACCGGCGGTTCATGGCACCGCTCCTTAGTATATCCTTCGTATGTTTCATTCTCTGTTTACTCTGTGAAGCTCGGATCCATGCATATTTAAAACACTAAGGGCGGTTTATGGTCATTGGCCCTCATTACACGGACGGCGGTAACCATGGCGCTATTAGTGCCATGGTTGCCGCCGGTATTTTACCGATTCCGCCTTGGTGAATGGGAGAATTACTGCCCCATTCCAAGTTTGGCGGGGCGGTAATTCCCCATTCACCAAGGCCCTTCCCCATTCCCATTGAGCCCCGATAGGGCTCAATGGGAATGGGGAAGGAGCAAATAATGGTACTGCTATTAGCGGTACTGTTATTTGCACTGAAGTTCCTCAGCGGGTCCCTTCCTTAACGTGTGGTCTGGCCACACGTTAAGGACGGGACCCACTGAGGGAACTCGTAGTATGGCGCTAAGGGATTCCCGGCACCAGTGCCCTTACCAGTGCCGGTAATCCCTTAGCACCATCTGTGTAATGAGGCCCATTGCATCGAATTCCTTGCGTCGACATGCATTTGCATTAAATTTTTTCCATCTAAAATATTTGCATCAAATGCATTTTTTTTCATTTTGTTGGGGGGGTCCCCCCAACCCCTGTTTTTTACCCTTCATAATGCACCTAAACAAAAATTAACCCTTTACCTCCCAAAATATGCATTCGATGGGCATTTTTTAGATGAAAACATTTCGATGGAATGGCATTAGATGTAATGACCAGACGCCCTAAAGGCATGGTTATGAGGTTGGAGGTATTGTAATGCTAATGCCCAGTGCTGCATAGTGTATTTGTCCCCCCGTCTGTCTTCCCCCCCTTGTCTTGTCGCGCCTAGAAACGCTTGTGTACAGGTGCGTTAGACTTCTCAAATCATAGCAATATCATGACTATCCTCCAGCTGTAACATCACCGATTCCTGATTATATTGTCATTAAGGGCCACTGTTATCCATGTTTAATGATTTTTACACATAGACAGAAATCACTTTTTCCTTTCAGCATTTATTTGCAGAAATTGGAGAAAGACAGAAATGCATGTCTCTCGGGTGGGTCTTTAAGTTGTCAGACGTGGATGGGAAAAGCAACACAAAAGGAAGGTTGAAAGGGAAGTTCATTCCTTTTGGAGTTGTGTAGATGGCTGCAGCTGTGCGGCCCTTGAGCAGTTGTGCAAGAAGGCAGCTCTAAGAGCTTCCCATTACCGGCATCCAAGAGCAAATGTCTTTTTTGCATGTAAGCAAATGTGGGGAAAAAAACTAGTTACAACATATTTCTTTACAGAGAAAAAAATAAATGTGGTTGAATATAGGAAAAATGACCAAAAAATAAATAGGAAAAAATCCAGACAGAAATGGTGTAAAACACAATACCATAAAACAAGGAATCTTATTTATAATCCTTATGTTGTGACACCCCAACCGGGTCCTTTACTTTACATGACAGCAAAGCTCTTAATAGACACATATATTCATGCAGCCCTCATAGGTCCATCGCCCTTCCTCCCGGGAAAAAGTGGGCTGAGCGGTAGAGCCTGCAGGCAGCCATGCTTTCCAAACACAAAAGAGGGTCCTTCTAACCAACGCATCCGATCCCGACGGTATCCGTAAAAATGATCACATCCCAAAAAACCAAGGACGAAATAACCAAATTGTTTTGCCCGATTGTTTTCGAAATGTTGCTACATTTTTATTAAAATATAGGTGTGGGGTTGGGTAAGGGTATTAGTTAAGGTAAGGGGTGAGGCAGGGATGTGGGGGGTCTCTCCCTGCATTATTTAAAAGAAAGTTAAAAAAGCAAGTAGAAATTTTGTTTTTTCGACCTTAAAAAATTCAGTCATTTCTCCATTTGTTTTTTTTAATTTGGTTAATTCATAGACAACCGTTCATGACCTCAGGGCAGCAGTAAATTGCATCAAAGGGAGAATGTACATCAAATGTTGGTATTATACAAAATTGTGCACCCCCATGACGTCATCTTCAAGGATGTTATAATTCGCCTGATTGTTTACCATTTGTTTTAAACATTTAGTAGGTGAAGAATTTCCGTGACTTGAAAAAAAAATGCTTATATTTGTACCACTAGGTTTTTACCATTTGTACATGTTTCTATAAAATATACCAATTGTTTTAAATCAATGTGTGTAGATAGAGTGTGGTGAAGGGACTCATACACAGGAATGTGACAGCCAGCAAGATGGGGTGTCTTCTGCAGGGTGCCAGTAAGCATCATTGCATGGTGAGGTTGCCCAAGCAAATGTGGAATACGGTTATTGTTATTTATTTAGTTATGCAGTTGTTCCTGTGGACGGGGTGTGCATTGCCTCAGCTGGCGCTAACTGACAGCCGAGGTGTTGTCAGGATCATCCGCGCTCATGACGCCGCAAGTTCCTGAATACGATGAGTCAGAATTAAGGGAAAGGGTGGTCAAGGGCAGTAATAGTTAAGTCATTCTTGCATCTCTAGCTGTGACAGGACCATCATAATGTGTTGCTTTTATCCTGAGGTTGAGGTAGTCCTCTCTGGGGAGATGAATTTGGGCTCTAGAGGGTCCCTGGTATTCTGGGCCTGCCTGGCGGTTGCCCATCCTGTCTAATTTTACTAAAGACCCACTGTAAAAATGTCAGGGTAAACAGGGCAGTCTGTGCGTTTTTTAAGTGTCAACGCAAAATAGTACTGAACTACGGACAGTTCGCAAAAAATGCGATATTACATCTTGGTGCTGTACTGCTCCTTAATCAGTGTTAAGGGCCGGGGGTGAGGGAATTGTTTTTGTTTGCTAAGAAACAATTGATTAAGCATCACTGTGTGATCATTCTTGTATCCTGCTCCGTCGATCCTCGGCGCCCTTTCCGCTTTGCCGTCGGTGGATGAACACATATCCCGAGGGCGGGCAAAAAGCTTGGCATTCGCCAAACGTATAATTGGAAGCGGAGGATCGAAGATTGGATTAATGACCGGCCCTCGCAGGCTGCACTGGAGGAAGTCGTGAACAGATGCGGAGACGAGACGGATGCCTTCCGGATGATGCCTTATTCAATACTTTGTAGGTTCCAGTATTAGGTCCTCATTATGAGATGCCCGGTCTCGTAAAAATGCCAGAAAAATGTCTGGTAATACAGGCACTGGCATTTTTAATGGACCAGGGGAACCCGAGGTTGGCAGCGGGGACTGTGATCTACTGTCAGGCCTGATCGATCTACCAGCAAGGAAATTCTGGAATCACCGGCACTGGTACTACCGGTGCTGGTCATACCGGCAATCCCACCCATGGAGTCCTATGTAATGGGAACTGACCACCATCTCTGCTGCCTGTATATATCCCAGTGATACCGGGATATCACGCGGCAGAGGTTGTAGGGGCAGTTTCCTGATATCCCGCCAGAATTACTGGCGGGATACCGGGAAACCTGTAATGAGCCTTTATCTTCTTGCGATGTTTTCTTTCCCATAGTTTTTCTTATTGGTGAAAATTCACGATGACTCACTTTTTCCTCTATATGTGAACTCATGATTTCTTGTCGTTTTTTAAGGTTGCTCACTCACACTGCTATCTTAAAGTACATATTGATATTCCATGCTCTGCGACCTTTAACATTTTGTAAAAAAAGAACATTAAATAAGGAAACAGCAGTGGAGCTTAGAAAACTAAATGAAAAAATAGAGTCCCATTGTGGGGCAGCAGTAGAGTAAGTTTAGGGGTGGAAAAGGGAACCCTGGTCAGGATAGGTGGGAGATGAGGGGTCTTAAAATTCAACCTCCCCCGAGATGCAGTAAATCCAAAACTTCTGGCTTTATAAATGTAGAGGGTAGTATTTTTGCAAACAACCTACAGGACTAAAAAGGATTACTCTCTTTATACACTGATTCATTCAGGTCTACTGGCTTTGCCAATGCGTGTTTTGGTAGATTTACCATTGAAGAGAATTGACAATGCTTTCCATTTCAAAAGGGCCATCTAATTGCTGACTTCCATGTTTGTTTTGTAACTGTGCAAGTGTTCATTTGTACATGACAGTCCTCCGATCTGCAACTCTACCTATACTTCAAAACTACTCTGCGCTCGACTCTGCCGAACGTGACTTCTACCTTTCTCTCAATTCGTCTCAATACCCTCAACCTAGCGTCTCCAAACATCCCTCAATTCAATTCTCTCACCTCCTAAACTCCCCTCCGCCTCCTCTGCTCTTTCTACTAACCATCTAGCTGTCTACTTTGCTTCAAAAATGTCCAGCATTCAAAATACCCTCACAAATGACCTTCTATCCCCCAACAGTTCACCTTTCTCCACCACCTCTACCCTCCTCTCGTGCGACAATGTCTTCCTTTGCCCCACTAACCCTGATGAGATTCTTGATCTTCTTCTCAGGGCTAACCACTAATTTTCCCCCAACAGCCCTCTTTCCCCCACACACAGTGAAACTCATGCCTCCCAGAGTTGTCCCATATGTTATTTTCCTCTTCAACCTCTCTCTTGACAAGGCCACTTTTGCGTAATCCTACAAGTCATCCTTATCCTTAAGAAACCTGGCCTAGGTCCTAACTGTCCTGCCACCTTTTATTCTGTCTCTCTTCTATCTCACTATTCCCAAATCCTAGAATAAGTCGTTTTCAAATGACTCACCGGGTTCCTTATCGCACACAACCTCCGGGATCATCTTCAATCTGCACTCTACTGAGTCAACTTTCCTCAATGTCAGAAACAACATCTCTTCCGCTCGTCATACTAAGTGTTCATCTATCCTTATTCTTCTCAACCTCTCTGCTGCCTTTAATACTGTCAACCATTCTGACCTTCTCTTAACACACTCTCTCCTAGACATCAGGGTCAAGGACTTCACTTGGTTTGCTTCATATCTCACCCCCAGGCAATACAAGGTGTCCAGGAACAGCCTTGCCTCCTCACTCACCCCCTTAATGTTGGTGTTTCCCAAGGATCAGTCTTGGGTTCACTTCTCTTCACTCTCTATACCTGTTACACATTGTGGGAGGTGGTCTCTGTGGGCTCGCAACCGGTTGTGTGGTACTCTTCACTACGCGACTCCCGAGAATCCTACTCAAGATGGCTTCCGTGCTGAAGGTAGCGGTCTTGTCTTTTCACGTCTCTCTGAGACGCTCTTGCCTGCTCACGTGATCCTTTATCAAACACGGGAGCCGACAACTCCTTGCGTCGCTTCTGTTTCAACAGACGCCCCCTCTCGTCTCCGGCCTCACCCTTCTATTCCGGTCTTCCAATCTCTCGGTATTTCTCGTCGAGCCCTGAAATCCATCGGCGTCACAAATACTCCAGCCCTGAGTTTATCACTTCTTAGATACCCGCTAGCCATAAGTGCCCTTCTACCAGAATTCCCTTCATTCTCTCCCGATTCTGATTCTGACCTTATTATTATTTCTTGTAGAGCTCTTGTCTCCCATTCACCTCTCCCTCGAGACCCTAGATCAATCATCCTAATCTTCACTCCTGCCTCTGCTGGTGAGATATCTTTACTGTATCGTTTAATTACCACTCCCATTCCCTCCTTTACGAGTTCACTCTGACCATTGTCCTTTGTGCATTCAGACGAAGCCTTCCTGCCTGCCTTCCACTGCCACTAATAGAAGACATTCATCAGCCATCCGGATCCCCGACACCTCCAGATTCTACCAGGGTTTTCTTCCCTATCGAGGGTTTCCCTGGCGACCCTGTTCTTTCCCCTGGTTACTCTCACTCCGGGTCGGAGAGGACAGGGCCGTCATAGGGGAGCTTTCACTGCTGCATTTGGTTGTTCTCTGGCGGTCTACTCGATCTGTCAAGGTGAGATTATTCACACTTTCTTAATTATTGCGGGAAGCAGTAACCGAAATAACAATACCTCTGTTTTTGGCACCTTGCTCTCCTCCTGTGAGTTCTCCTATCAACTCTTTGCTGATGACACTTAGATCGTCTTCTCCTTATCTGAGGAGCTATGGTCAAAAATGTTTAACTGTCTCTCCACCATCAAATACTGGATGGGAATCTCACTCGCTCATGCTCAATTCCACGAAGACTGAAGTTCTCTACTTAGGATCCAAACAGGTTATTTCTGCCTCTCCCCTTCTTCCATTTGTCTCTCCCAACTACCTTCCCTACTCTGCTTCTATTTGCAATCTTGGTGTCATCTTCGACCCATCTCACAACTTCTCGCTCTTCTCCTCGAAATCTGCCACTGAGGCCAGACATAATCTCCTCAACACAGGAAAAATAAGACATGATCTGCTGCCCTTGCCCCTGGTTCATGTTTCTACCTCCCCTGCATCATCTGGTCTTATATCCACATCCTCCACTATCCCGTTCCTATATCATGCTCTACTGTCCTTGCCCCTGCTTCATGTTTCTGCCTCCCCTGCATCATCTGGTCCTATATCCACATCCTCCACTATCCCGTTCCTATATCATGCTCTACTGTCCTTGCCCCTGGTTCATGTTTCTACCTCCCCTGCGTCATCTCGTCTTATATCCACATCCTCTCTCCCATTGTTAAGGGCACTGGTCCTCCGCTCTGTAAATCAATGTTAACATGTTTTGGAAGCATTTATGTGCCAAAACTGCATTGTTTTCCCTGTAATTTTCATTAAATAAATAAATAAAATACTACAAGCCCCTATCATGCATGCCGCCGATGTCACCCAGGTTTCATTGGCATAGCCATGACGCCCTGGTCTTAGGGTTGGCCACTTCTGCTTTATTTCTGTAAATCGTGTTCTGTTTCCACATAGTATTCATTGCAAGTGGTTAGGAAGAGAGGGTTGAGACGATGGCCAGTGGAATTCACACAGTGTCTGAATGTTGACATTTTCTCGAAATTCTTCTGCAGTACAAAACACAGACAAAGAAACTTCGCAAGCTGCTACCCCTGCCTCACCCAAAAGCTTTCTAACAAATTCACTGGAAGCAATTACACTTTCTTGCAAAATACTAATCTGCAAGTGAAATCGCTCTTATGCAGTATAATGAGAGATTAATGAAATACCAGATAGCTTTGTTAAGATAAATGCCAAGTTCAAATTAATCAAATACAAAGAAAACGCACGCTGAGTGGAAACATTACCACAGAGATCACACCCACACACACAAGAGAACAATAACATTTGCAGGCATGCCCTACCATTCCAAGATGGCACCTGTGAATATATTGTTTTAGTTAAATGCAATGGGTCAATATGATATACTTGATTGGTTATTTATAACGTGCTTAATACCCAGAGGTTTTTAAGTGCAGACCCGGGGATCGAACCTGTGTTGCTCCGAGTCGTCTTGCTTCCAAGGTGAGCACGTTGCTGCTGAGCTATCCTCCCGAATTAAATGACCTCTTTTCCCTGTAGAGCACCTGATTGTTATGAATTGGGAGCCTCCTTATTATATTCCTTAATCTGACTAACAGTGGGAGCGAAAGTCATAGACAGGTAAAAGACAAGTTCTAATAACAACAAAAATCATTTATTTAATGCTTGCAAAAATTGAAAAAACATCAATATACCAAGCAGCATAAACACTATTAAGAAAATACATGTAATGCAGCACAAAAGTGGGAAAACATGTGATAACTCTCTCCATATTAAAACAGTTGCACCACCTTCTACAAAATGGCTGACGCTATAACAGAGCTTTCACCATGATGCACTCGTTCTACATCACGAAGCAGCTGATGAACACCATGTTCCCTCTGCCTAGTACTGCAAGAGTTCTGGCAACGAGCTAGAGCGCTCTCTAGCCAGACCTAAAGAAAGATGTTGACAAAAGGGCATCTGTGTGGCTGACAGAATTTCATATGCCATACAGCATAAGACAGTGTCCACACACATTAGTGAATTTTTCATGCATTTTATTTTGGTTATTTTTGAGTATTTAGTGCAAACATCCTTTGAGAAGTAACAGCGCTCTCTGCATTGGTAGTGCTAATAGGCAATCATTGGATGGTTCTGGGGAGGGTGGGCTTTATAACATAGTAATTATTGCCTGCTTATCATTTAGTTTGTTGTGTTGTGCTTGTGTTGTCAGATGTTTTTCAATATTTACCAGGACCTTTTATCCCAGAAGGAGCTTTGTACCCCCTTGTGGGCATTTAGATGTTCTACGTTGCTCCACGGAAGCAAGGAAGTGTGTGCATTTAGGTGCTGGATTAGCTTGGCACGCTTTTTAGAGCATGTGTTCGTTTGCTGTTGCATTGTGGAGGGTTTGTATCTGGTTCACGCATTTCTTAGAAGAGCAGCCATGGCGGTTTTCCGGTTCCCTCCGGTGTAAGGAGATAAAGGATTGTGCTTCCCGATCCATTATGATTCGAGGTTGGAATATCGACGCGGGTAGACCTTGGAAGTAGGCGCGCTTCTTCGAAGCAGCATCATTTTGGGGTTGGAGTAACATGATGGATCCAAATATCACCCCTGAATTTGAAGATTGTGGTAACTTGGCTTGAGGGCGGGTCATGAGCAGGCGGGTAAACCAGTGGGATAGAGTCAGTACGGGTCTACGAGCCCGGAGTATCTCTGTTTGGGCTTCATCGGGATCTCTTACACCCATCAGTCGAGTGGGGCAAGTCTATATGAGTGCCAACCTCAAAGAGTTGATTGGGCTGCCCCATCCTCAGTGAACCTCTCAAAACCACCATGCAATCACAGACAAGTCCCTTCACCCCCTGCTGCCTAGTCTGATATTATGATATATGATATGACATGATTGGTTATTTATAAGGTGCTTAATACCCAGAGGTTTCTAAGCGCGGACCCAGGGATTGTTGCTCCGTGTCGTCTTGCTTCCAAGGCGAGCACGTTGCCCCTGAGCTATCCTCCCTATTCTCAGCTATTTTGCCGCTCCTCAGCGAATGCACCCCTCTCATCTTCACCACCCCTAGGTCTGCCACCCATCCTTCATAGTGTTTGGAACTGCTGAAACATTGTGCTTACTGCCTACCCGTGAAACGCCCACAGTAAACAGAGACTACATGCTTTGTTATCCGGCACCCTTGCGGTATCCATGGGGCTGCAAAACAAAATGTGACAGATAACATAATACATGCCAGATGGCAGAATGCCTGTGTTTCTAGTGGCAGGGAGACAGGAAGTAGAGCTACAGATGGGGACAGCACAGCTTCATGGAATTCTGATCTTTTCAATCACACTCGACCGTCCAGGGCCTCTGTTGTCTGGACTATTAAACTTTCTTATCTGGCATTTTATCACCCAGATCACCCAGAATGCTACTGTCAATGGCCATGACAGGTGGCAGCTAATAGAGTGTTCCCAGAAATAGAGTGCCAAAATATTTGAATAAAACCTATCTTTAGCACATACTCTATCTATTCCACTACATGCCCTCTCAGGGTAACATCGTTAGTCCGTACTACTTAGTCCTACTACCAGCCACCTATCGTCCCACATGCCGCATTCCATATGCCACTGTTTCCACTACATACCCTCTCTGCCACTTTAACATCCCTGGTAAGTATGACTTAGTCCTACTACCAGCCTCCTATCGTCCCACATGCCGCATTCCATATGCCACTGTTTCCACTACATACCCTCTCTGCCACTTTAACATTCCTGGTAAGTATGACTTAGTCCTACTACCAGCCTCCTATCGTCCCACATGCCGCATTCCATATGCCACTGTTTCCACTACATACCCTCTCTGCCACTTTAACATCCCTGGTAAGTATGACTTAGTCCTACTACCAGCCTCCTATCGTCCCACATGCCGCTTTCCATATGCCACTGTTTCCACTACATACCCTCTCTGCCACTTTAACATTCCTGGTAAGTATGACTTAGTCCTACTACCAGCCTCCTTTCGTCCCACATGCCGCTTTCCATATGCCACTGTTTCCACTACATACCCTCTCTGCCACTTTAACATCCCTGATAAGTATGACTTAGTCCTACTACCAGCCTCCTATCGTCCCACATGCCGCATTCCATATGCCACTGTTTCCACTACATACCCTCTCTGCCACTTTAACATCCCTGGTAAGTATGACTTAGTCCTACTACCAGCCTCCTATCGTCCCACATGCCGCTTTCCATATCCCACGGCATATCTTAAGTTCAGTGGCCATTTTTATGTGTTCTGCACGCTGTGGAATACGAGGTCAAACATGCTTCCTCTACCTATGCCTGGAGCTATGAGAGCTCTGGAACAATCATTACACTTCTGTTCACTCTGATAGGTACAACCTGGCTCAAACATGTTTTCCTTTCAAACCATTGATGAGCTATGCATAACAACCATTCTGTTGACTGGGTAAGAGTGTCATTAGTAATTAAAATGGAGTATCAGTTGTGCTATGTGCATGGCTAACACCCCTCTTAACTATTCACTAAAAAAGACTTTTTTTTCATCCACAATATACTAAAAATGCATCTTTAATGTTCATTATGGAAATATACTTTCTATTTTAAGAGGAAACATTCTAAAAATATGAAAGGCAGGGTTGATACCATATGATGCCTGGCTTTCCAAAACACCATAGGGGTCGGCAAACTTCAGCTCTCCAGATGTTTTGACCTACATCCCCTATCAGCCTAACCAGTAAAGTCAATGCAAAGGGATCATGGGAATCGTAGTCATAACATCTGGCGAGCTGCTGGCTGCAGGCCCTTGCAGATCATCCAGTGAAACTTACAAGTAATCAACGAACATATCACAATGTCATCAACGCATCCTAGGATGCTGAAAAAATATCATAGGAGCTCAGTGAGAATTTGTACTCATGTGGAACATTTGAGATTTAGGAAGCAGACACCAAGCCGGGAAGCAAAGCAGCACTCTGCAGATGGGGGGCACGGCGAGGGGGTGACAGGTAAGGGTGGGGGCGATGAAAATCTTTGAGAGAGCAGGCAACAGCCAACCATCAAAAGAGATTGGTTTCAAAGGCTGTGGAATCAGTGAAGAGCAAGTCTGGTTCAGATCACTGTGTCCTCCACTATTGCCAGCGTCTGATGCTCTGCGGTGTGGGCTACGCATTGTGTCCCGCTTACTGCATATGAAGCAGGTTATTGTATTCGCACCTTCGTTCCCCGCTCGTGCACGCTTCAGGCATGCCAATTACCCCTGTGTGGGAAGCAGCTGCCCAGAACCAGGGTCTTTAGCAGCCTAATTATGTTTTCATTAGGCCACTGGTGCGAACTGTTGCAACAGTGGCAACACTGGCACATCTGCCGCTTTTAGGAAAGTCATTCCTAAAACAAGGGCACTGATAAGACAACAGACATCAGTTGCTCTCAGCAATAAAACTGCTGAAATGGGGGGTGGGAGGGCGTGCTGCTTTAATGCGACCCGCCACGTGACTTTCGCCTCTGCCCGACAATCAGCGGAGCGCAACGCACCAGCTCTAGATAGGCGCTTGGCTCGGAGGCCGTTCGGGCGCCTGCAGCTGATTACCATACTAAGGAAGTCATTAAGCACATTTGCCATAGTTATTTAATGAGCTGTATAATCAAATCACATTTACTACACCACCCTATGACCATAATGAAATTCCAATTACTCCTACGTAAAATCTACCAAGTGCCTCTATCTCTAACAATGGTATTTTTATTTAGGGTAAACACCAAACCTAGCTCTGGAGATCAAGCAAGCATTGCACATAGCAAAAGGCTATTGACAAGGTACTAAAGGCCTTGGAAAGGCCATGGGCAGGAGAGAGCTCAGGGAAATGTCTGCTTGCAGACAGGGTTAGGGAAACACTTGGGACGGCTTAGCTTTTGTTTGTAAGGTTAGGGGATTATCTAAACAGGCGTGTCCCATGTTCCTCTTTGAGTAGGGTGAGAGAAGACGCATGACTGCGTGAGTGGTGGAGTTTGCTCTAGAGTATAGACAATGGTGAAGGGTCATGGGAGTCGTAGTCCAGAACATCAAAAGGGCCGCAGGTTGCCTTCCCTTTCTCTATACACTAGAACAGGGGCCTGCAGCCTTTGGATATCCAGATGTTATGGACTACCACCCCCATCTGGCCGAGCCAGCATAGTCCATGGGGAGGGATCATGGGAGAGGTAGTCCAAAACTTCTGGAGAGCCGCAGGTTGCCTACCTTTACTCTATACTCTCGAGTTATACATGGAAAAGGCGTCTTTGCTTGACTCCAGCCATGCCAGGATTTGGCTCCAGGTCATTTAGGGCCATCCCGGGATTTGGAGATTCCCTGTGGATAGAGTGATTTGACAGTAGTGTACATTTATAGAGGGAGCCAGTGCAGTTCTCTGAAGGTAGATGTAAAGAGGCCACATTTTCTATGCTCTTTCATCAGACTGGCCACTGCTTGCTTTGAATTCTATTGGCCAATATCACACTATACAATGGGCCGTTCTCTCTCCTTATGCCGACAGCAATTCCTTCAAAGTACTTTACTTTGAAGGAATTCTGCAGATAAAACTCATCAATTTTTGTGGGGTGGGGGGTTCCCCTAAAGCTCCTTCTTTCGGTGGGGGGTTCCCCCAAAGCTCCTTCTTTCCCAACTTCACTCACCCTTCCTCTACTTAACCCTACCCCTTTTACCCACGCCCCATATATATTTCGGTGAGTTATCGATGGAATACTATCGAAGTAAAATTCTTTGATATTGATAGAATTCCTGTCGATGAAAGGACATTGTACCATAATGAGCGTGTGGTCCATACTTTTTCCCGATGATGTATACCCACGTACCGCTAGTTACTCAATTTCTTCCAGCTGGAACCCGCGTGTTTCGAAATTGCAATTTTACTTGAATGTTGTAAGTGCCAGGGCACAGGTTACCATACATTTATGCAAGAACAAATTGTGTTTGTGCTTGCATTACTGCATTATTACCAGTGCGAATGGCTTGCTAGTTTATGGCATTATATGTTAATGCAGTCGTGAGGGTGGGGGGGGGGCGGGCGGACTGCGCATGAGTAAATGCAAGTTGGATTGTGCAGACCACATTTGCTCGTGTGCAATGCAATTTGCAACAGTGCAAGTATAATTAAGACTGCATGAAAGCCGGAGAAATTCTGTCTCGGCAGGCCATACGCGGAGACCGGTAATCCAAGGATATCATCTGTATCCTGGGCCGTGGAGGGATAGCCACTAGAGCACTTAGGAGGGAGCGATGGACCTAAGAACCCCATAACAATTGGAAACATTGCATGATGGGACTTGGGGTTGTGTAAGTTCATTGGGCAATTGACATGACTCATTGATTACAACACTTGTATGTGATTCGATGGACACACAGCCCTTCGACTCCCCCACAGGTGAAATCCCGCCCACTGAATTTCACCCATTGAATCCTTCTCCAGTAGTCCCAACCGTCTAATCTCTTTTCGTCGACCCGCCTGCCCATTCCTTGCTCTCCTCACTAATGGGGTTCACCCAATAGCCTTCTCCCCCACCTGCGTACTAAATAGTGGGCTCTGCACCTATACCCCCACCCCAATAGCCAGGATGCCTGATGCCCTTTGTTGCGACTCCCCCGCCCCACTCCACATGCCCTCTTAACCACTCTCCCACCCCAATGCCCATGATCTGGTTCCTCAAAGTCCACGTCACGCAGCACTCCACTTGCTGGTTCCGCGCAGCGACCACTTGCTATAGAAAGCATACAACACTTTGCGATCCTGCGTTCGATATGTTGCCCAGTCGGTGGGCCGTGGTTTCGGGGACCCATATCCGGCCAAGACAGAAACAATGAAATGAATCGATCTTCACCGAACATACACAGATCCAGAACAACATTACAGACTTGCACTCAGGCTGCGAGTATCTCCTACCAAGAGGAAACAGTGCTTTCTGGGATCAAGGTCTCTAGTGGGTCCCAACAAACTCCCACTGGCACACAAAGTTCATGCCAGGAAGTTCCACCGGGAATGAGGAAAACCAGACATCCCCAAAATATTCCATACTAGACAGGAGGAGTCTAATACTCCACCAGAATCTGAAAAAGGGACATTTGACAAACATTGAAAGCAAAAAAGAACACAGTACAGCTCCGCAAGCATGTAAGAAAGAGAGATTGGGCAAACCTATTTCATGGTGGTCGCCTGCTCCTCACGCATCCGAACAAGAGACATTTGATCAGCCCATTGCAATTCCCCAACTCTACATGCATCTGAGGAAGCATTGTTTCACAAACCCCTTTGCATGCTGGAGTCCAAACTCCTTAAAAACTTGAGTCTGAGATACCAGCCAGGGAAAACTACAACGTGGTGGTTGAAAGACTTCGAATAAATCCTAACCCTCCAGCCTATTGTTTTTCAGTCGTAGTCCGCACCCTGGTTGTCATTACACTTGCCGTATCCTATATGGGCAATCAAAGAGAATTTAATCCGTGTCCCAAAGCACTTCAAAGAATGCAAAATGCAGCTGCCAACACCCCACCACCCCAACACATCTCTTCTATGTTGGGGGCACTGCACCGGCTCCATATGAGGGAAAGGTAGCATGTTCAGGGGCCTATGCAAGAGTCATCGAGCCTCATACAACCGTGGGCTCTCGTTCGTTGAGTGTTCACACCCCATACCCCAAAAAGACTTGAATCAAGTGGGAAGAGACTAGAAATTGTCCTGAATTTCGGGTGAGTATTAATGGGAGGCCATACATTTTCATATCTGGCAATCCTGCTCTGGAACTCTCTCCAACAACATTGGCGGAATACCAAGGTACACCTCTCTTCCAGTAAAGCTTTGAAGAACTGGATGTATACTGTTACAGTCCATCCCACAGCATAAGCACCATTAGACCACTTTTCTGGTGATAGTGTGTGTGATGAATGGAGTTAACCTCAGATGTCACTGCTCTTCTTACAGTGAAGGGCTTAATGATATCATTTTCTGCTCCAAATCTCACCACGGTAGCGATATCCTATTGTAATGGCTATGGACTATTTAGTTATCGTGGATAAATGCCCAGTGCAGTAATTCTATTCCATAATCTCTCAGTGTTTACCAGTCAAACGTGGTCTCGTGAAGATAGCTCAGGGGCAACGTGCTCTCCTTGAAAGCAAAACAATGCGGAGCAACACAGGTTCGATCCCCGGGTCCGCGCTTTGAAACCTCTGGGTGTTAAGCGCATTATAAATAACCAATTACAATTACAAAGGGTCATGAACCCAAGAAACATACAGCAACATTTGACAACTATGTATTTGCTCCAGAGACGGTACAGATTGAGTGTCTGCACGTGTGTGCCAAGCACCCGTCCTAATGAATACTGCATGTCAAACATAAGGCTTTCGTCCTCCACGGGGGCTCGCAGGCATGAACGAAGGAGTGATATGACGTGTTTGGCGGATTCATGAAGGTGGAATAACCGGCAGTAAACTGATGCATTCGCCCTATCACACTTCTTGAATACGGATCCCAATAGGACAGCATGTTATGTTTGACTGGCCTAAAAACACTACTGAAATCCTGCTCACTCTAATCGAGAAATTAATCTATTCAAAAACACTTTTAATCACATCGCCAGCACTTCTGATGTGTGTTTATCAACATTGTATACCATAAAGTCAAATGCAAAATAGTTATTACTCTAATAAACGGTGTTTAATACTCAAATTAATCCAATTTCAACATCAAGAAAAGACTTGGTGAATGTCTTCATTCACTAATTGTTCTGTTCCTTTTATAGGTAGGTTTGTTCAGAGAAAGTACATTCAGGGAAATGATAAGCTTCAGAAACAATCTGATGACAAAGAGCCCAAAAAATAGTCTGTGTACATTTCAACTACATTAAATCCCCTCATGATGTGTTGATGCAATCAATCCATAAGACTACGCGTTTCGGGGTTTGTCTTGCTGGCCTGTCACATAACAATGACTGCTTCGAACAGAAGAGGGCGCCACAAGTATAGGCATTCTTTATATTTAACCCCTCAAGTGCTAAGATCGAGTATGTTCGTCTTAAATTCCCATAAGGAAACATTGTAGGCTCCGCCCACTTCCGCAGTTGAAAGACCCCGTAGAATGCCATTCAGTTATGGGATCCTTGTTTGATTGCGCCATAGATTTAGGAAACTACATTCCCCACATTGATGGGCAGCATTAAGCTGCACTGGCATGGCTACTGTTGAATGGGGTTGCTTGCTTGGTATCATCTCTGAGACAGACCACGTTACGCGAGATCCAAAAGTGCGCTCAAGGAAATTGATTAAGACGTTACCCCTGATACTCAATTAGGCAACCCCGCTGTACAGCTGACATCTGATGCAAAATATTCAGAGTGACATTATGAAAGGTTTGCAGCCATTACATTACCTGGGACCAGCTAGGCACATGTTCTAAGACTATGTGTGAGTTCAAACCTAACGCCAGATTGATGCCAGCTGAGGAACATTTGAAGGTGCCAGTCCCCTCCATCTATGAAATAATGGGAAAGAAAAGTGCACATTGCTTGGAAATGCACATGTGCTATGACTCTCCCATTCACACTTTTCTTACATGGCATCACATGGACTTTGGGTTTGAGCAAACCTTTCAGAATTCCACCTTAATTGTTCCCCTATATCCCATTAGAATTTGTATTTACCCCATTCACGTATATTGGGTATAATCAGTATATCAAGTGGGACATGTCTGCGTGTTTTGTGCTCTAATCTAGCACTTCTTCAGGACTTGCAATTATACAGTCTAAGGGCCTCATTACAAGCTTGGCGAACGGGAAACAAGGTGCCGGCAATTCTGATTACCGGCACTGTTTCTGGACTGCAGCACTACAAGCGGGAATGCCGGTAAAAGCGGACACTGTTCTATCGTTGTACAGTGAAACGAAACAGCGCCACCCTTGGAAGCAGTGCGGGAAACACCGGGATCCTGTAAATAAGGTGGCATCAGGACAGTGCTTTTCACAGAAACACTGGGACGAAAATGCCAGTGCCACAGTCCCACCACCAATGGCCATGCACTCCTTCCTGTGGGAAGACAGCAGGTTGCAGACCGTCAGGCAGAGGTCATCCCACCGCTTATGGCAGTCGGGTTCGGAGGGTGCTATGGCTCCTCATGTGCACCTCCTCCAAGATAGCATTTTTGCGCACTTGTGTACTGTGCCGCTGGCCTGTGGCAAACAGCTCACCAGCATGTTTCACTAAGGTACACAACAGCGTCTGTCAGTATGTTGAGTTATTGTTCAGAAAAGCGTGGCTTCCGCTGCCGCACTTCCGGGACCTGAGATGTCATGAGCTAGTTTGGCAATGCAGCTTACAAAAGGCACTCAGGGTTGGAGTTTGTGATCAGCCATGTAGGGAGAGGCAGGAGTTTGCTAGGGGAGTTTCTGTAGAGGTAGAAAATTGATATAGAATTTGTTAACGCATCAGCTGTTTCTTGAATTACTAGAGTTTGCCAGAGGCAGAAGACTTCGTTTAGTGGCGGCAACTGAGTGTGCCACACATGTATCCAGTAAGCACTTTGCATGGTGTGCACGCATGTGAAGTTGGATGTGCTACTACATAGAAGATCACAGAATGGCGTGTCGACAGACGATCACACTAAGTGTCACATAATCCACCTTGTTGTGACTATGGACTAGAGAGTTGGGGGCGCCATTCACGACCCTCGGCAAGTCTCATTAGAACTTGAGTACCTACCGAACCAATGGAATGGCCTTTGGTTCAACTCAGGGATTCAGTGAGATGGAGTTTCACGGCGGTTTACGGCTGAGGGTTCAGTGTGGAAAGATGCTGTACCCAATTCTGGCAAGAATGTCGGCCTACATATACTCTGGCAAGCCTGGCGACGTCTGCTTCATAGGGTACGACTTCATTTATCGACAGTCATTTTTTCCATGGGTTTTTTCGCTGGAATGTTTAATGGGAGTCAACCTGCAAATACAAGCCTGCTCGGGTGACTATTTGGGCGGGTGCCCCTAACAGATGTTTCCGGTGTATGATGCCGGGCGTATCTGAAGTGTCCTGTGAAAAGAGATTGGAATATAGGCGCCTTAAATCGTGCCGCGAGGGAAGTGTCATGGCCAGGACCAGCTGGTTCCACTGAGACCCTCCCTTCCTCCTCACATCTGCCAGTGTGGGACAGGGTCTCCCGCCCCTGGGAGTCGCTATTGCAGCAAGACTGGTACGGGGAGCTGGCGATCGCCACACACGGCCAGAGATTTGGTGGAACACCCTAACTTTGGTCTTCAGGCCCCCGCTTTATCCCAGATCTAAATTGAAATGGTTGCCTCTCAGTCATTCTTTAGGCTCAGGCAACAAACATCTGATGATGCCGATCATGGCCAAGCACGCCAGAGCCATGCGTATCTATTTTGTAGCTTTTTTTGCTTCTCAGATGTGGGATGATATGATAGGTTATTTATAACGTGCTTAATACCCAGAGGTTTCTAAGCGCAGACCCGGGGATCGAACCTGTGGTGCTCCGTGTCGTCTTGCTTCCAAGATGAGCACGTTGCCCCTGAACTATTCTCCCGAGACTGCGCGTCCAACCAAGGACCTGCTGACATTGGACATTTTACAACTCTGCTTTTCCAGAGCCTAAGTGCGTGACTGTTTATCTTAATTTGCATGGCCAGTGCTTAGTTGCCCTGTGGATGTAGCGCCTTACAAATCTCAATCAATCAATGAATCAGACTGCGATTGCTGCCCACATGCTTCAGAACCCTCCAGTGCCCACCCAGCACCAGCTGCAGCCCCGGTATGGGAGGAACTAACGACATTATAGAGAATAAATGAGTACACTCAAGCAACAACTTGATTGTCCAACTCGAGGGCTAGCTCCGTGTCGGGTTTTCTGGATACCCCTCATTAATATTCGTGAGATAAATTTACATACAATGATTCTAAATGTATGCAAATTGTCCCTCATGAATATTAATGAGGGATAGCCTGAAAACCCATCAGGAGCACTGCCTGTGAGGCCTGGAGTTGGTCTACCCTAATTCGAAACCCTAGTCACGGCAGTGTAAAAAGGAAAACGTGGATACTGGACTTCAGCATATGCAAGCCTAGTGGACCGTTTCAGTGTGTTAGATGCGTGGCATTAATAATGCAAAGAACTTAATTTGCAATTTGTGCCGAGTGGAGCTTTGGCGACTTTGCAGATATCAAGTTTGCCCTGTGGGAGCACATGGAAAATGCAATGTTTGCTTAGTCTACACATTCCTGGCAATATTAGGCTGTGCTGTTCGCGAACATGCTGAGGTTTTGAGCATGACAAATGGCAAAATGTGCCATGAAACCGTGCATAGCTCTAAAGTCACAGAAAACTAAAGTGCATGCTCCAGCAAGTGGCTGATTCTCATTGGGTAAAAAAGGAAGACTTCGCCACTTGAAAATGCCCCTCGTCCTGTCCAATGAGGACAAGAACAGCCTGGTATGGAAACAGCGCGTGAATCCCCCTGCTGGCGGTGGCTGTTTATAGCACTGTCGGATCGAATGCTCTCTTTTTAATTTGGCGCCTCGAAGCAGTGAATGCCATAGGAATGGTGTGCGCACATCTGGTTTTGGGCTCAGTAAATTCCCTTACTACACGTGGAAAGTAAAATGTGCTTCTTCACAGACGTTACTGCAACATGTTCTATCGGAAACAATCGCCCGCCCCCCTCCCCCCTCGAATCATCACACTCGAAATCAGGTGGTCACGCCGGCCCTGCCAACAAACAAAGGCACGCTCTCGCCCCTGTGCTTGGGTGCAGCGGAAGTGGGGGGGGGGGGGGTTTATCAGCCGAGTGGACCCCGCCTGGATGGGGTATGGGGGGCTAGTGGTGGGTAAGTGGGTGGGCGTGGTGCAGGACTTGGGTCCATTCGCTGTGTCGGTGGTTGGGCGCATGGAAGCCCTCCTGAATTTAGTACGGGGGGGGGGGGGGGTGAGGCGTGCAGGGCTGGTGGCATCCGAGCCCTGCCAGGCCTTTCGGGACATGGCAGCTGAGGAGCCTCGGACTGGCCGACAGGGAACTCGAGGGGTTTCCCGGTGGCCCCCTTGTGTGTGGGTACCCTGCTGTTCTTTCTGGTGCCCTCACCTCTACCCCATGTGCCAGGCTCTCGCTTCATGCCCAACATCTCTTCAAAGTAAGGAAGTTGCCAAAAAGCTTTCAGTGTGTTACTCCCCAATGTTAGATGGACACTTGTGGTTACACTTGCCTGCCTTTTAATCCCTAAGTGAGAGTCACTAGAAGGCACTATGGCGAGAGTCACTAGAATGCATTATGGTCCAGTGTGAGATTCACTAGAACGCATTAAGGTAACTGTCAGTAGAACGCACTATGGCGAGAGTCACTAGAATACATTATGGTCCAGTGTGAGAGTCACTAGAACGCATTAAGGTAACTGTCAGTAGAACGCACTATGGCGAGAGTTACTAGAACGCATTATGGCGAGAGTCATTAGAACGCATTATGGTGAGAGTCACTAGAAGACATTATGGTGAGAGTCACTAGAACACATTATGGCGAGAGTCACTAGAACACATTATAGTGGGAGTCACTTGAACGCACTATGGCGAGAGTCAGTAGAACGCATTATGGCGAGAGTCCCTAGAATACATTATGGTGAGAGTTACTAGAATACATTATGGTCCAGTGTGAGAGTCACTAGAACGCATTAAGGTAACAGTTACTAGAACGCACTATGGCGAGAGTCACTAGAACGCATTATGGTGAGAGTTACTAGAACGCACTATGGCGAGAGTCACTAGAACGCATAATGGCGAGAGTCATTAGAACGCATTATGGTGAGAGTCACTAGAAGACATTATGGTGAGAGTTACTAGAACGCATTATGGTGAGAGTCACTAGAACACATTATGGCGAGAGTCACTAGAACACATTATAGTGAGAGTCACTTGAACGCACTATGGCGAGAGTCAGTAGAACGCATTATGGCGAGAGTCCCTAGAATACATTATGGTGAGAGTTACTAGAATACATTATGGTCCAGTGTGAGAGTCACTAGAACGCATTAAGGTAACAGTTACTAGAACGCACTATGGCGAGAGTCACTAGAACGCATTATGGTGAGAGTTACTAGAACGCACTATGGCGAGAGTCACTAGAATACATTATGGTCCAGTGTGAGAGTCACTAGAACGCATTAAGGTAACAGTTACTAGAACGCACTATGGCGAGAGTCACTAGAACGCATTATGGTGAGAGTTACTAGAACGCACTATGGCGAGAGTCACTAGAACGCATTATGGCGAGAGTCACTAGAACGCATTATGGTGAGAGTCACTAGAAGACATTATGGTGAGAGTTACTAGAACGCATTATGGTGAGAGTCACTAGAACACATTATGGTGAGAGTCACTTGAACGCACTATGGCGAGAGTCAGTAGAACGCATTATGGTGAGAGTCCCTAGAATACATTATGGTGAGAGTTACTAGAATACATTATGGTCCAGTGTGAGAGTCACTAGAACGCATTAAGGTAACAGTTACTAGAACGCACTATGGCGAGAGTCACTAGAACGCATTATGGTGAGAGTTACTAGAACGCACTATGGCGAGAGTCACTAGAATACATTATGGTCCAGTGTGAGAGTCACTAGAACGCATTAAGGTAACAGTTACTAGAACGCACTATGGCGAGAGTCACTAGAACGCATTATGGTGAGAGTTACTAGAACGCACTATGGCGAGAGTCACTAGAACGCATTATAGCCAGAGTCACTAGAACGCATTATGGTGAGAATCACTAGAAGACATTATGGTGAGAGTTACTAGAACGCATTATGGTGAGAGTCACTAGAACACATTATGGTGAGAGTCACTAGAACACATTATAGTGAGAGTCACTTGAACACACCATGGCGAGAGTCACTAGAACGCATTATGGTAACAGTCACTAGAACGCACTATGGCGAGAGTCACTAGAATGCATTATGGCGAGAGTCACTAGAATGCATTATGGCGAGAGTCATTAGAACGCATTATGGTGAGAGTCACTAGAAGACATTATGGTGAGAGTTACTAGAACGCATTATGGTGAGAGTCACTAGAACACATTATGGCGAGAGTCACTAGAACACATTATAGTGAGAGTCACTTGAACGCACTATGGCGAAAGTCATTAGAACGCATTATGGCGAGAGTCCCTAGAATACATTATGGTGAGAGTTACTAGAATACATTATGGTCCAGTGTGAGAGTCACTAGAACGCATTAAGGTAAGAGTTACTAGAACGCACTATGGCGAGAGTCACTAGAACGCATTATGGTGAGAGTTACTAGAACGCACTATGGCGAGAGTCACTAGAATACATTATGGTCCAGTGTGAGAGTCACTAGAACGCATTAAGGTAACAGTTACTAGAATGCACTATGGCGAGAGTCACTAGAACGCATTATGGTGAGAGTCACTAGAACGCATTATGGTGAGGGTCACTAGAAGACATTATGGTGAGAGTTACTAGAACGCATTATGGTGAGAGTCACTAGAACACATTATGGTGGGAGTCACTAGAACACATTATAGTGAAAGTCACTTGAACGCACTAAGGTAACAGTCACTAGAATGCATTATGGCAAGAATCACTAGAACACACTATGGCGAGAGTCACTAGAATGCATTATGGCGAGAGTCACTAGAACGCATTATGGTGAGAGTCACTAGAATACATTATGGTCCAGTGTGAGAGTCACTAGAACGCATTAAGGTAACAGTCACTAGAACGCACTATGGCGAGAGTCACTAGAACGCATTATGGCGAGAGTCACTAGAATGCATTAGGTGAGAGTCACTAGAACGCATTATGGCGAGAGTCACTAGAACGCACTATGGCGAGAGTCACTAGAACGCATTATGGCGAGAGTCACTAGAATACATTATGGTCCAGTGTGAGAGTCACTAGAATGCATTAAGGTAATAGTTAATAGAACGCACTATGGCGAGAGTCACTAGAACGCATTATGGTGAGAGTCACTAGAACGCACTATGGCAACAGTCACTAGAACGCATTATGGCGAGAGTCACTAGAACGCATGATGGTGAGAGTTACTAGAATGCATTATGCTGAGAGTCACTAGAAGACATTATGGTGAGAGTTACTGGAACGCATTTTGGTGAGAGTTACTAGAATGCATTATGGTGAGAGTCACTAGAAGACATTATGGTGAGAGTTACTAGAACGCATTATGGTGAGAGTTACTAGAATGCATTATGGTGAGAGTCACTAGAAGACATTATGGTGAGAGTTACTAGAACGCATTATGGTGAGAGTCACTAGAACGCATTATGGTGAGAGTCACTAGAAGACATTATGGTGAGAGTTACTAGAACACATTATGGTGAGAGTCACTAGAACGCATTATGGTGAGAGTCACTAGAATGCACTATGGCGAGAGTCACTAGAACGCATTATGGTTTGTTTGTTTGTTTATTCATTTGTTAAGCGCACCAGACTCGTAAGTAAAAGGGCGCAATGACAAGGAAATGCAAGGCTTACATGATTACGTATACACAGGTTACAGACAGGATATATACAATATGAACAATAGGACTGTGGCAAGTTTGCATGATTACGGGATATATACAATATGAACAATAGGACTGAAGCAATATTGCATGATTAGAGGATATATACAATATGAACAATAGGGCTGGAGCAAGGGTGCAAGCACTAGGATGTAAAACTTATATGGTTACAAATGCATGGGCTGCAGTATTTACATAAAGAAAGAGCATAGCAAGATATACTGTTTCTTGATTGCAGGATAGTTTCCTCGGGAGAGGGTGATGGGGAGCTAAGGATTGGTGGCAGTGATATGCTTTATTAAGTTTTTCCTGAAAAGTGGATATGGTTGGTCAGCTCTCAGCTCCTGGGGCAGTGAGTTCCAGCTTCTGGCTGCCTTAACAGTGAAGCTGTTGCCCCGATGGTAGTAAGTTTGTATTTGGGGATATTTAGGCAGTTAGTGTTCCCCGTTCTAGTGGGTCTGAGAGAAGTTCTTCTCTGAAGTTTGTCTATAAGGTAACTGGGGGCCGCGTTGTTCAAGGCTTTGTGTGTCAGAGAGAGTGTTTTTAGAAGTATTTTATTGGATGTGGAGAGCCATTTGTGTTGATGTCTCAAGGCAGAGATGTGGGTTTTCTTATTTATGCCAAGGGCTGCTCTTAAGGCATTATCCTGTAGCGTTTGGAGCTTATTAGTGGTGGATTTGTTAGCCCCAATGTAGAGGGCATTGCAATAGTCGATTCTAGAGAGTATAAGAGCTCTAGCCAGGATCAGACAGCTATAGTCAGAGAGGAACGGTTTACCGGCTCTAAGAAGTTTGCATGTGTAAGCCGTAGACGAGGTAAGGGATTTGACCTGTTTGTCAAAGGATAGTGTGGAGTCCAAGTAGAATCCCAAGGTTTTTACTTCCTTGGAGACTTTAATGGTGTTGCCGTCAATATTGAAAGATGAGTATTCTTGACCTAGTTTTTTAATATTGGCCTGCGAACCCAGTATTAGTATAGTATGGTAACAGTCACTAGAACGCACTATGGCGAGAGTCACTAGAACACATTATGGCAAGAGTCACTAGAACGCACTATGGCAAGAGTCACTAGAACGCATTATGGTGAGAGTCACTAGAACGCATTATGGCGAGAGTCACTAGAACGCACTATGACGAGAGTCACTAGAACGCATTATGGCGACAGTCACTAGAACGCATTATGGCGACAGTCACTAGAATACATTATGGTCAAGTGTGAGAGTCACTAGAACGCATGATGGTGAGAGTTACTAGAACGCATTATGGTCCAGTGTGAGAGTCACTAGAACGCATTAAGGTAACAGTGACTAGAATGCACTATGGCGAGAGTCACTAGAACGCATTAAGGCAAGAGTCACTAGAACGTATTATGGCAAAAGTCACTAGAACGCACTATGTCGAGAGTCACTAGAATGCATTATGGCGAGAGTCACTAGAACGCATTATGGCGAGAGTCACTAGAATATATTATGGTCAAGTGTGAGAGTCACTATAACGCATTAAGGTAATAGTTACTAGAACGTACTACGGCGAGAGTCACTAGAACGCATTATAGTGAGAGTCACTAGAAGACATTATGGTGAGAGTCCCTAGAAGACATTATGGTGAGAGTTACTAGAACGCATTATGGTGAGAGTCACTAGAATGCATTATGGTGAGAGTCACTAGAAGGCATTATGGTGAGAGTCACTAGAAGTCATTATGGTGAGAGTCACTAGAAGACATTATGGTGAGAGTCACTAGAAGGCATTATGGTGAGAGTCACTAGAAGACATTATGGTGAGAGTCACTAGAACGCATTATGGTGAGAGTCACTAGAAGACATTATGGTGAGAGTTACTAGAATGCATTATGGCAAGAGTCACTAGAAGACATTATGGTGAGAGTCACTAGAACGCATTATGGTGAGAGTCACTAGAAGACATTATGGTGAGAGTTACTAGAATGCATAATGGCAAGAGTCACTAGAACGCATTATGGTGAGAGTCACTAGAACGCTCTATGGCGAGAGTCACTAGAAGACATTATGGTGAGAGTTACTAGAACGCATTATGGTGAGAGTCACTAGAATACATTATGGTGAGAGTTACTAGAACGCATTATGGTGAGAGTCACTAGAATACATTATGGTGCGAGTTACTAGAACGCATTATGGCGAGAGTCACTAGAAGACAATATGGTGAGAGTCACTAGAAGACATTATGGTGAGAGTCACTAGAAGACATTATGGTGAGAGTTACTAGAACGCATTATGGCGAGAGTCACTAGAAGACATTATGGTGAGAGTTACTAGAACGCATTATGGTGAGAGTTACTAGAACGCATTATGTCGAGAGTCACTAGAATGCATTATGGCGAGAGTCACTAGAACGCATTATGGCGAGAGTCACTAGAATATATTATGGTCAAGTGTGAGAGTCACTATAACGCATTAAGGTAATAGTTACTAGAACGTACTATGGCGAGAGTCACTAGAACGCATTATAGTGAGAGTCACTAGAAGACATTATGGTGAGAGTCCCTAGAAGACATTATGGTGAGAGTTACTAGAACGCATTATGGTGAGAGTCACTAGAATGCATTATGGTGAGAGTCACTAGAAGGCATTATGGTGAGAGTCACTAGAAGACATTATGGTGAGAGTCACTAGAAGACATTATGGTGAGAGTCACTAGAAGGCATTATGGTGAGAGTCACTAGAAGACATTATGGTGAGAGTCACTAGAACGCATTATGGTGAGAGTCACTAGAAGACATTATGGTGAGAGTTACTAGAATGCATTATGGCAAGAGTCA
The DNA here is from genome assembly GCF_040938575.1 of Ambystoma mexicanum. NCBI lineage: Eukaryota > Metazoa > Chordata > Amphibia > Caudata > Ambystomatidae > Ambystoma > Ambystoma mexicanum. The sequence goes on along the minus strand of NC_090936.1, from coordinate 67,628,300 downwards.
CTAGAACGCATTATGGTGAGAGTCACTAGAACGCACTATGGCGAGAGTCACTAGAAGACATTATGGTGAGAGTTACTAGAACGCATTATGGTGAGAGTCACTAGAATACATTATGGTGAGAGTTACTAGAACGCATTATGGTGAGAGTCACTAGAATACATTATGGTGCGAGTTACTAGAACGCATTATGGCGAGAGTCACTAGAAGACATTATGGTGAGAGTCACTAGAAGACATTATGGTGAGAGTCACTAGAAGACATTATGGTGAGAGTTACTAGAACGCATTATGGCGAGAGTCACTAGAAGACATTATGGTGAGAGTTACTAGAACGCATTATGGTGAGAGTTACTAGAACACATTATGGTGAGAGTCACTAGACTAGAAGACATTATGGTGAGAGTCACTAGAAGACATTATGGTGAGAGTCACTAGAACGCATTATGGTGAGAGCCACCAGAATGCATTATGGCGAGAGTCACTAGAACGCATTTTTGTGAGAGTCACTAGAACGCACTATGGCGACAGTCACTAGAAAGCACTATGGCGATAGTCACTAGAACACATTGTGGTGAGAGTCACTAGAACACATTATGGTGAGAGCCACTAGAACCCATTTTGGTGAGAGTCGCTAGAGCGCATTATGGTGAGAGTCACTAGAACACATTTTGGTGAGAGTCACTAGAGCGCATTATGGTGAGAGTCACTAGAATGCATTATGGTGAGAGTCACTAGAATGCATTATGGTGAGAGTCACTAGAACATATTGTGGTGAGAGTCACTAGGAGGCATTACGGTGAGAGTCACTAGAATGCATTATGGTGAGAGTCACTAGAACGCATTATGGCGAGAGTCACTAGAATATATTATGGTCAAGTGTGAGAGTCACTATAACGCATTAAGGTAATAGTTACTAGAACGTATTATGGCGAGAGTCACTAGAACGCATTATAGTGAGAGTCACTAGAAGACATTATGCTGAGAGTCCCTAGAAGACATTATGGTGAGAGTTACTAGAACGCATTATGGTGAGAGTCACTAGAATGCATTATGGTGAGAGTCACTAGAAGACATTATGGTGAGAGTCACTAGAAGACATTATGGTGAGAGTCACTAGAAGGCATTATGGTGAGAGTCACTAGAAGACATTATGGTGAGAGTCACTAGAACGCATTATGGTGAGAGTCACTACAAGACATTATGGTGAGAGTTACTAGAATGCATTATGGCGAGAGTCACTAGAACGCATTATGGCGAGAGTCACTAGAACGCATTATGGCGAGAGTCACTAGAATATATTATGGTCAAGTGTGAGAGTCACTTTAACGCATTAAGGTAATAGTTACTAGAACGTACTATGGCAAGAGTCACTAGAACGCATTATAGTGAGAGTCACTAGAAGACATTATGGTGAGAGTCCCTAGAAGACATTATGGTGAGAGTTACTAGAACGCATTATGGTGAGAGTCACTAGAATGCATTATGGTGAGAGTCACTAGAAGACATTATGGTGAGAGTCACTGGAAGACATTATGGTGAGAGTCACTAGAAGGCATTATGGTGAGAGTCACTAGAAGACATTATGGTGAGAGTCACTAGAACGCATTATGGTGAGAGTCACTAGAAGACATTATGGTGAGAGTTACTAGAATGCATTATGGCAAGAGTCACTAGAACGCATTATGGTGAGAGTCACTCGAACGCATTATGGCGAGAGTCACTAGAACGCACTATGGCGAGAGTCACTAGAAGACATTATGGTGAGAGTTACTAGAACGCATTATGGTGAGAGTCACTAGAATACATTATGGTGAGAGTTACTAGAACGCATTATGGTGAGAGTCACTAGAATACATTATGGTGCGAGTTACTAGAACGCATTATGGCGAGAGTCACTAGAAGACATTATGGTGAGAGTCACTAGAAGACATTATGGTGAGAGTCACTAGAAGACATTATGGTGAGAGTTACTAGAACGCATTATGGCAAGAGTCACTAGAAGACATTATGGTGAGAGTTACTAGAACGCACTATGGTGAGAGTTACTAGAACGCATTATGGTGAGAGTCACTAGACTAGAAGACATTATGGTGAGAGTCACTAGAAGACATTATGGTGAGAGTCACTAGAACGCATTATGGTGAGAGCCACCAGAATGCATTATGGCGAGAGTCACTAGAACGCATTTTTGTGAGAGTCACTAGAACGCACTATGGCGACAGTCACTAGAAAGCACTATGGCGATAGTCACTAGAACACATTGTGGTGAGAGTCACTAGAACACATTATGGTGAGAGCCACTAGAACCCATTTTGGTGAGAGTCGCTAGAGCGCATTATGGTGAGAGTCACTAGAACACATTTTGGTGAGAGTCACTAGAGCGCATTATGGTGAGAGTCACTAGAGTGCATTATGGTGAGAGTCACTAGAATGCATTATGGTGAGAGTCACTAGAATGCATTATGGTGAGAGTCACTAGAACATATTATGGTGAGAGTCACTAGAAGGCATTATGGTGAGAGTCACTAGAACGCACTATGGTGAGTCAGTAGAACGCACTATGGCGACAGTCACTAGAACGCACTATGGTGAGAGTCACTAGAACACATTATGGTGAGAGTCACTAGAACACATTATGGTGAGAGTCACTAGAACACATTATGGTGAGAGTCACTAGAACCCATTTTGGTGAGAGTCACTAGAACCCATTTTGGTGAGAGTCACTAGAGTGCATTATGGTGAGAGTCACTAGAACACATTTTGGTGAGAGTCACTAGAGCGCATTATGGTGAGAGTCACTAGAGCATATTATGGTGAGAGTCACTAGAACGCATTATGGTGAGAGTCACTAGAACACATTATGGTGAGAGTCACTAGAACGTATTATGGTGAGAGTTACTAGAAGGCATTATGGTGAGAGTCACTAGAACGTATTATGGTGAGAGTCACTAGAAGGCAGTATGGTGAGAGTCACTAGAACGCACTATTGTGAGAGTTACTAGAAGGCATTATGGTGAGAGTCACTAGATGGCATTATGGTGAGAGTCACTAGAACGCACTATGGTGAGTCACTAGAACGCAATATGGTGAGTCACTAGAACGCACTATGGTGAGAGTTACTAGAAGGCATTATGGTGAGAGTCACTAGATGGCATTATGGTGAGAGTCACTAGAACGCACTATGGTGAGAGTTACTAGAAGGCATTATGGTGAGAGTCACTAGATGGCATTATGGTGAGAGTCACTAAAACGCACTATGGTGAGAGTTACTAGAACGCATTATGGTGAGAGTCACTAGAACCCATTATGGTGAGAGTCACTAGAACGCACTATGGTCAGTCACTAGAACGCACTATGGTGAGAGTTACTCGAAGGCATTATGGTGAGAGTCACTAGATGGCATTATGGTGAGAGTCACTAAAAGGCTTTACGATGAGAGTCACTAGAACGCATTATGGTGAGAGTCACTAGAAGGCATTATGGTGAGAGTCACTAGAACGCACTATGGTGAGAGTTACTAGAATGCATTATGGTGAGAGTCACTAGATGGCATTATGGTGAGAGTCACTAGAACGCATTATGGTGAGAGTCACTAGAACGCATTATGGTGAGAGTCACTAGAACGCACTATGGTGAGAGTTACTGGAAGGCATTATGGTGAGAGTCACTAGAACGCACTATGGTGAGAGTCACTAGAACGCATTATGGTGAGAGTCACTAGAACGCATTATGGTGAGAGTCACTAGAACGCACTATGGTGAGAGTTACTAGAACGCATTATGGTGAGAGTCACTAGAACGCATTATGGTGAGAGTCACTAGAACGCACTATGGTGAGAGTTGCTAGAAGGCATTATGGTGAGAGTCACTAGATGGCATTATGGTGAGAGTCACTAGAACGCATTATGGTGAGAGTCACTAGAACGCATTATGGTGAGAGTCACTATAAAGCACTATGGTGAGAGTTACTAGAACGCATTATGGTGAGAGTCACTAGATGGCATTATGGTGAGAGTCACTAGAACGCACTATAGTGAGTCACTAGAACGCAATATGGTGAGTCACTAGAATGCACTATGGTGAGAGTTACTAGAAGGCATTATGGTGAGAGTCACTAGATGGCATTATGGTGAGAGGCACTAGAACGCACTATGGTGAGAGTCACTAGAACGCATTATGGTGAGAGTCACTAGAACGCATTATGGTGAGAGTCACTAGAACGCACTATGGTCAGTCACTAGAACGCACTATGGTGAGAGTACTAGAAGGCATTATGGTATGAGTCACTAGATGGCATTATGGAGAGAGTCACTAGAAGGCTTTACGATGAGAGTCACTAGAACGCATTATGGTGAGAGTCACTAGAAGGCATTATGGTGAGAGTCACTAGATGGCATTATGGTGAGATTCACTAGAAGGCATTATGGTGAGAGTTACTAGAACGCATTATGGCGAGAGTCACTAGAATATATTATGGTCAAGTGTGAGAGTCACTATAACGCATTAAGGTAATAGTTACTAGAACGTACTATGGCGAGAGTCACTAGAACGCATTATAGTGAGAGTCACTAGAAGACATTATGCTGAGAGTCCCTAGAAGACATTATGGTGAGAGTTACTAGAACGCATTATGGTGAGAGTCACTAGAATGCATTATGGTGAGAGTCACTAGAAGACATTATGGTGAGAGTCACTAGAAGGCATTATGGTGAGAGTCACTAGAAGACATTATGGTGAGAGTCACTAGAACGCATTATGGTGAGAGTCACTAGAAGACATTATGGTGAGAGTTACTAGAATGCATTATGGCAAGAGTCACTAGAACGCATTATGGTGAGAGTCACTCGAACGCATTATGGCGAGAGTCACTAGAACGCACTATGGCGAGAGTCACTAGAAGACATTATGGTGAGAGTTACTAGAACGCATTATGGTGAGAGTCACTAGAATACATTATGGTGAGAGTTACTAGAACGCATTATGGTGAGAGTCACTAGAATACATTATGGTGCGAGTTACTAGAACGCATTATGGCGAGAGTCACTAGAAGACATTATGGTGAGAGTCACTAGAAGACATTATGGTGAGAGTCACTAGAAGACATTATGGTGAGAGTTACTAGAACGCATTATGGCGAGAGTCACTAGAAGACATTATGGTGAGAGTTACTAGAACGCACTATGGTGAGAGTTACTAGAACGCATTATGGTGAGAGTCACTAGACTAGAAGACATTATGGTGAGAGTCACTAGAAGACATTATGGTGAGAGTCACTAGAACGCATTATGGTGAGAGCCACCAGAATGCATTATGGCGAGAGTCACTAGAACGCATTTTTGTGAGAGTCACTAGAACGCACTATGGCGACAGTCACTAGAAAGCACTATGGCGATAGTCACTAGAACACATTGTGGTGAGAGTCACTAGAACACATTATGGTGAGAGCCACTAGAACCCATTTTGGTGAGAGTCGCTAGAGCGCATTATGGTGAGAGTCACTAGAACACATTTTGGTGAGAGTCACTAGAGCGCATTATGGTGAGAGTCACTAGAGTGCATTATGGTGAGAGTCACTAGAACGCATTATGGTGAGAGTCACTAGAACGCACTATGGCGAGAGTCACTAGAAGACATTATGGTGAGAGTTACTAGAACGCATTATGGTGAGAGTCACTAGAATACATTATGGTGAGAGTTACTAGAACGCATTATGGTGAGAGTCACTAGAATACATTATGGTGCGAGTTACTAGAACGCATTATGGCGAGAGTCACTAGAAGACATTATGGTGAGAGTCACTAGAAGACATTATGGTGAGAGTCACTAGAAGACATTATGGTGAGAGTTACTAGAACGCATTATGGCGAGAGTCACTAGAAGACATTATGGTGAGAGTTACTAGAACGCATTATGGTGAGAGTTACTAGAACACATTATGGTGAGAGTCACTAGACTAGAAGACATTATGGTGAGAGTCACTAGAAGACATTATGGTGAGAGTCACTAGAACGCATTATGGTGAGAGCCACCAGAATGCATTATGGCGAGAGTCACTAGAACGCATTTTTGTGAGAGTCACTAGAACGCACTATGGCGACAGTCACTAGAAAGCACTATGGCGATAGTCACTAGAACACATTGTGGTGAGAGTCACTAGAACACATTATGGTGAGAGCCACTAGAACCCATTTTGGTGAGAGTCGCTAGAGCGCATTATGGTGAGAGTCACTAGAACACATTTTGGTGAGAGTCACTAGAGCGCATTATGGTGAGAGTCACTAGAATGCATTATGGTGAGAGTCACTAGAATGCATTATGGTGAGAGTCACTAGAATGCATTATGGTGAGAGTCACTAGAACATATTGTGGTGAGAGTCACTAGGAGGCATTACGGTGAGAGTCACTAGAATGCATTATGGTGAGAGTCACTAGAACGCATTATAGCGAGAGTCACTAGAATATATTATGGTCAAGTGTGAGAGTCACTATAACGCATTAAGGTAATAGTTACTAGAACGTACTATGGCGAGAGTCACTAGAACGCATTATAGTGAGAGTCACTAGAAGACATTATGCTGAGAGTCCCTAGAAGACATTATGGTGAGAGTTACTAGAACGCATTATGGTGAGAGTCACTAGAATGCATTATGGTGAGAGTCACTAGAAGACATTATGGTGAGAGTCACTAGAAGACATTATGGTGAGAGTCACTAGAAGGCATTATGGTGAGAGTCACTAGAAGACATTATGGTGAGAGTCACTAGAACGCATTATGGTGAGAGTCACTACAAGACATTATGGTGAGAGTTACTAGAATGCATTATGGCGAGAGTCACTAGAACGCATTATGGCGAGAGTCACTAGAACGCATTATGGCGAGAGTCACTAGAATATATTATGGTCAAGTGTGAGAGTCACTTTAACGCATTAAGGTAATAGTTACTAGAACGTACTATGGCAAGAGTCACTAGAACGCATTATAGTGAGAGTCACTAGAAGACATTATGGTGAGAGTCCCTAGAAGACATTATGGTGAGAGTTACTAGAACGCATTATGGTGAGAGTCACTAGAATGCATTATGGTGAGAGTCACTAGAAGACATTATGGTGAGAGTCACTGGAAGACATTATGGTGAGAGTCACTAGAAGGCATTATGGTGAGAGTCACTAGAAGACATTATGGTGAGAGTCACTAGAACGCATTATGGTGAGAGTCACTAGAAGACATTATGGTGAGAGTTACTAGAATGCATTATGGCAAGAGTCACTAGAACGCATTATGGTGAGAGTCACTCGAACGCATTATGGCGAGAGTCACTAGAACGCACTATGGCGAGAGTCACTAGAAGACATTATGGTGAGAGTTACTAGAACGCATTATGGTGAGAGTCACTAGAATACATTATGGTGAGAGTTACTAGAACGCATTATGGTGAGAGTCACTAGAATACATTATGGTGCGAGTTACTAGAACGCATTATGGCGAGAGTCACTAGAAGACATTATGGTGAGAGTCACTAGAAGACATTATGGTGAGAGTCACTAGAAGACATTATGGTGAGAGTTACTAGAACGCATTATGGCGAGAGTCACTAGAAGACATTATGGTGAGAGTTACTAGAACGCACTATGGTGAGAGTTACTAGAACGCATTATGGTGAGAGTCACTAGACTAGAAGACATTATGGTGAGAGTCACTAGAAGACATTATGGTGAGAGTCACTAGAACGCATTATGGTGAGAGCCACCAGAATGCATTATGGCGAGAGTCACTAGAACGCATTTTTGTGAGAGTCACTAGAACGCACTATGGCGACAGTCACTAGACAGCACTATGGCGATAGTCACTAGAACACATTGTGGTGAGAGTCACTAGAACACATTATGGTGAGAGCCACTAGAACCCATTTTGGTGAGAGTCGCTAGAGCGCATTATGGTGAGAGTCACTAGAACACATTTTGGTGAGAGGCACTAGAGCGCATTATGGTGAGAGTCACTAGAGTGCCTTATGGTGAGAGTCACTAGAATGCATTATGGTGAGAGTCACTAGAATGCATTATGGTGAGAGTCACTAGAACATATTATGGTGAGAGTCACTAGAAGGCATTACGGTGAGAGTCACTAGAACGCACTATGGTGAGTCAGTAGAACGCACTATGGCGACAGTCACTAGAACGCACTATGGTGAGAGTCACTAGAACACATTATGGTGAGAGTCACTAGAACACATTATGGTGAGAGTCACTAGAACACATTATGGTGAGAGTCACTAGAACCCATTTTGGTGAGAGTCACTAGAACCCATTTTGGTGAGAGTCACTAGAGTGCATTATGGTGAGAGTCACTAGAGCGCATTATGGTGAGAGTCACTAGAGCATATTATGGTGAGAGTCACTAGAACGCATTATGGTGAGAGTCACTAGAACACATTATGGTGAGAGTCACTAGAACGTATTATGGTGAGAGTTACTAGAAGGCATTATGGTGAGAGTCACTAGAACGTATTATGGTGAGAGTCACTAGAAGGCAGTATGGTGAGAGTCACTAGAACGCACTATGGTGAGAGTTACTAGAAGGCATTATGGTGAGAGTCACTAGATGGCATTATGGTGAGAGTCACTAGAACGCACTATGGTGAGTCACTAGAACGCAATATGGTGAGTCACTAGAACGCACTATGGTGAGAGTTACTAGAAGGCATTATGGTGAGAGTCACTAGATGGCATTATGGTGAGAGTCACTAGAACGCACTATGGTGAGAGTTACTAGAAGGCATTATGGTGAGAGTCACTAGATGGCATTATGGTGAGAGTCACTAGAACGCACTATGGTGAGAGTCACTAGAACGCATTATGGTGAGAGTCACTAGAACCCATTATGGTGAGAGTCACTAGAACGCACTATGGTCAGTCACTAGAACGCACTATGGTAAGAGTTACTCGAAGGCATTATGGTGAGAGTCACTAGATGGCATTATGGTGAGAGTCACTAAAAGGCTTTACGATGAGAGTCACTAGAACGCATTATGGTGAGAGTCACTAGAAGGCATTATGGTGAGAGTCACTAGAACGCACTATGGTGAGAGTTACTAGAATGCATTATGGTGAGAGTCACTAGATGGCATTATGGTGAGAGTCACTAGAACGCATTATGGTGAGAGTCACTAGAACGCATTATGGTGAGAGTCACTAGAACGCACTATGGTGAGAGTTACTGGAAGGCATTATGGTGAGAGTCACTAGAACGCACTATGGTGAGAGTCACTAGAACGCATTATGGTGAGAGTCACTAGAACGCATTATGGTGAGAGTCACTAGAACGCACTATGGTGAGAGTTACTAGAACGCATTATGGTGAGAGTCACTAGAACGCATTATGGTGAGAGTCACTAGAACGCACTATGGTGAGAGTTGCTAGAAGGCATTATGGTGAGAGTCACTAGATGGCATTATGGTGAGAGTCACTAGAACGCATTATGGTGAGAGTCACTAGAACGCATTATGGTGAGAGTCACTATAAAGCACTATGGTGAGAGTTACTAGAACGCATTATGGTGAGAGTCACTAGATGGCATTATGGTGAGAGTCACTAGAACGCACTATGGTGAGTCACTAGAACGCAATATGGTGAGTCACTAGAATGCACTATGGTGAGAGTTACTAGAAGGCATTATGGTGAGAGTCACTAGATGGCATTATGGTGAGAGGCACTAGAACGCACTATGGTGAGAGTCACTAGAACGCATTATGGTGAGAGTCACTAGAACGCATTATGGTGAGAGTCACTAGAACGCACTATGGTCAGTCACTAGAACGCACTATGGTGAGAGTACTAGAAGGCATTATGGTATGAGTCACTAGATGGCATTATGGAGAGAGTCACTAGAAGGCTTTACGATGAGAGTCACTAGAACGCATTATGGTGAGAGTCACTAGAAGGCATTATGGTGAGAGTCACTAGATGGCATTATGGTGAGATTCACTAGAAGGCATTATGGTGAGAGTTACTAGAACGCATTATGGCGAGAGTCACTAGAATATATTATGATCAAGTGTGAGAGTCACTATAACGCATTAAGGTAATAGTTACTAGAACGTACTATGGCGAGAGTCACTAGAACGCATTATAGTGAGAGTCACTAGAAGACATTATGCTGAGAGTCCCTAGAAGACATTATGGTGAGAGTTACTAGAACGCATTATGGTGAGAGTCACTAGAATGCATTATGGTGAGAGTCACTAGAAGACATTATGGTGAGAGTCACTAGAAGACATTATGGTGAGAGTCACTAGAAGGCATTATGGTGAGAGTCACTAGAAGACATTATGGTGAGAGTCACTAGAACGCATTATGGTGAGAGTCACTAGAAGACATTATGGTGAGAGTTACTAGAATGCATTATGGCAAGAGTCACTAGAACGCATTATGGTGAGAGTCACTCGAACACATTATGGCGAGAGTCACTAGAACGCACTATGGCGAGAGTCACTAGAAGACATTATGGTGAGAGTTACTAGAACGCATTATGGTGAGAGTCACTAGAATACATTATGGTGAGAGTTACTAGAACGCATTATGGTGAGAGTCACTAGAATACATTATGGTGCGAGTTACTAGAACGCATTATGGCGAGAGTCACTAGAAGACATTATGGTGAGAGTCACTAGAAGACATTATGGTGAGAGTCACTAGAAGACATTATGGTGAGAGTTACTAGAACGCATTATGGCGAGAGTCACTAGAAGACATTATGGTGAGAGTTACTAGAACGCACTATGGTGAGAGTTACTAGAACGCATTATGGTGAGAGTCACTAGACTAGAAGACATTATGGTGAGAGTCACTAGAAGACATTATGGTGAGAGTCACTAGAACGCATTATGGTGAGAGCCACCAGAATGCATTATGGCGAGAGTCACTAGAACGCATTTTTGTGAGAGTCACTAGAACGCACTATGGCGACAGTCACTAGAAAGCACTATGGCGATAGTCACTAGAACACATTGTGGTGAGAGTCACTAGAACACATTATGGTGAGAGCCACTAGAACCCATTTTGGTGAGAGTCGCTAGAGCGCATTATGGTGAGAGTCACTAGAACACATTTTGGTGAGAGTCACTAGAGCGCATTATGGTGAGAGTCACTAGAGTGCATTATGGTGAGAGTCACTAGAATGCATTATGGTGAGAGTCACTAGAATGCATTATGGTGAGAGTCACTAGAACATATTATGGTGAGAGTCACTAGAAGGCATTACGGTGAGAGTCACTAGAACGCACTATGGTGAGTCAGTAGAACGTACTATGGCGACAGTCACTAGAACGCACTATGGTGAGAGTCACTAGAACACATTATGGTGAGAGTCACTAGAACACATTATGGTGAGAGTCACTAGAACCCATTTTGGTGAGAGTCACTAGAGTGCATTATGGTGAGAGTCACTAGAACACATTTTGGTGAGAGTCACTAGAGCGCATTATGGTGAGAGTCACTAGAGCATATTATGGTGAGAGTCACTAGAACGCATTATGGTGAGAGTCACTAGAACACATTATGGTGAGAGTCACTAGAACGTATTATGGTGAGAGTTACTAGAAGGCATTATGGTGAGAGTCACTAGAACGTATTATGGTGAGAGTCACTAGAAGGCAGTATGGTGAGAGTCACTAGAACGCTCTATGGTGAGAGTTACTAGAAGGCATTATGGTGAGAGTCACTAGATGGCATTATGGTGAGAGTCACTAGAACGCACTATGGTGAGTCACTAAAACGCAATATGGTGAGTCACTAGAACGCACTATGGTGAGAGTTACTAGAAGGCATTATGGTGAGAGTCACTAGATGGCATTATGGTGAGAGTCACTAGAATGCACTATGGTGAGAGTTACTAGAAGGCATTATGGTGAGAGTCACTAGATGGCATTATGGTGAGAGTCACTAGAACGCATTATGGTGAGAGTCACTAGAACGCATTATGGTGAGAGTCACTAGATGGCATTATGGTGAGAGTCACTAAAAGGCTTTACGATGAGAGTCACTAGAACACATTATGGTGAGAGTCACTAGAAGGCATTATGGTGAGAGTCACTAGAACGCACTATGGTGAGAGTTACTAGAATGCATTATGGTGAGAGTCACTAGATGGCATTATGGTGAGAGTCACTAGAACGCATTATGGTGAGAGTCACTAGAACGCATTATGGTGAGAGTCACTAGAACGCACTATGGTGAGAGTTACTGGAAGGCATTATGGTGAGAGTCACTAGAACGCACTATGGTGAGAGTTACTAGAACGCATTATGGTGAGAGTCACTAGAACGCATTATGGTGAGAGTCACTAGAACGCACTATGGTGAGAGTTACTAGAACGCATTATGGTGAGAGTCACTAGAACGCATTATGGTGAGAGTCACTAGAACGCACTATGGTGAGAGTTGCTAGAAGGCATTATGGTGAGAGTCACTAGATGGCATTATGGTGAGAGTCACTAGAACGCATTATGGTGAGAGTCACTAGAACGCATTATGGTGAGAGTCACTATAAAGCACTATGGTGAGAGTTACTAGAACGCATTATGGTGAGAGTCACTAGATGGCATTATGGTGAGAGTCACTAGAACGCACTATGGTGAGTCACTAGAACGCAATATGGTGAGTCACTAGAATGCACTATGGTGAGAGTTACTAGAAGGCATTATGGTGAGAGTCACTAGATGGCATTATGGTGAGAGGCACTAGAACGCACTATGGTGAGAGTCACTAGAACGCATTATGGTGAGAGTCACTAGAAGGCATTATGGTGAGAGTCACTAGATGGCATTATGGTGAGATTCACTAGAAGGCATTATGGTGAGAGTCACTAGATGGCATTATGGTGAGATTCACTAGAAGGCATTATGGTGAGAGTTATTAGATGGCATTATGGTGAGAGTCACTAGATGGCATTATGGTGAGAGTCACTAGATGGCACTATGGTGAGAGTTACTAGAAGGCATTATGGTGAGAGTCACTAGATGGCATTATGGTGAGAGTCACTAGAACACACTATGGTGAGTCACTAGATGGCATTATAGTGAGAGTCACTAGAACGCACTATGGTGAGAGTTACTAGAACGCATTATGGTGAGAGTCACTAGATGGCACTATGGTGAGAGTTACTAGAAGGCATTATGGTGAGAGTCACTAGATGGCACTATGGTGAGAGTTACTAGAAGGCATTATGGTGAGAGTCACTAGATGGCACTATGGTGAGAGTTACTAGAAGGCATTATGGTGAGAGTCACTAGATGGCATTATGGTGAGAGTCACTAGAAGGCTTTACGGTGAGAATCACTAGAAGGCATTATGGTGAGAGTCACTAGAACGCATTACGTTGAGAATCACTAGAAGGCATTATGGTGAGAGTCACTAGAACGCATTACGTTGAGAGTCACTAGATGGCATTATGGTGAGAGTCACTAGAAAGCATTATGGTGAGAGTCACTAGATGGCATTATGGTGAGAGTCACTAGAACGCACTATGGTGAGTCACTAGAACGCAATATGGTGAGTCACTAGAACGCACTATGGTGAGAGTTACTAGAAGGCATTATGGTGAGAGTCACTAGATGGCATTATGGTGAGAGTCACTAGAACGCACTATGGTGAGTCACTAGAACGCAATATGGTGAGTCACTAGAACGCACTATGGTGATAGTTACTAGAAGGCATTATGGTGAGAGTCACTAGAAGGCTTTAAGGTGAGAGTCACTAGAAGGCATTATGGTGAGAGTCACTAGAAGGCTTTACGGTGAGAGTCACTAGAAGGCACTATGGTGAGAGTCATTAGAAGGCTTTACGGTGAGAGTCACTAGATGGCATTATGGTGAGAGTCACTAGAAGGCACTATGGTGAGAGTCATTAGAAGGCTTTACGGTGAGAGTCACTAGAAGGCTTTACGGTGAGAGTCACTAGAAGGCATTATGGTGAGAGTCACTAGAAGGCATTATGGTGAGAGTCACTAGAAGGCTTTACCGTGAGAGTCACTAGAAGGCACTATGGTGAGAGTCACTAGGAGGCTTTACGGTGAGAGTCACTAGAAGGCATTATGGTGAGAGTCACTAGAACGCATTATGGTCAGAGTCACTAGATGGCATTATGGTGAGAGTCACTAGAACACACGTTGGTCCAGTGTGAGAGTCTAGAATGGCGAAGGTGGCAATACTTGAAATCCTGTAATAACGCAATGGACTGTATGAACAGCAAAGCTCTCTGGCAAATGTTTCTTGAGGCAAATGACTTGCAGTTTATGTGGTCACGTTTTATTGGAAATGGAGTGAAATGCTGTGTGAGTTGTCCTCAGGGATATGTTAAGGCAGTGAATGCATCAGGATTTTAAAGCTTGTATTTTAATGGTGTAATTAAGTATTCTGTAATGATGGGGAAACGTATCTTAATTGCGGGCGCATGTCTCGGGCGGAGGGATGAATTTTAATTTCATTGTTACATGTGTTGTTTTTTGTGGATGTAAATGATGTTTAATTGTGTGTGTTGTGTACACAAAGCCAAGTTTGCGATGCGTGTATGAATAAATAAATAAACAAACAATCCCTCTATAGAGACAGGTGTGTTTTAAATTTCTATATTTGCACCAACCGTTGCCCACATTTTATTGATGTGCTGTGGTAAGTCATTAATAACGCACCTGTACACAGGTGTTTCTACTGTGGGAGATTCCCCCGAAACTCTGCTGAGAGGGGTTGGGCTCACCCGGGGTAATATGGGGCCACTTAGAAAACCGTATCTGGGAGACTTTCAGCCCTGTCTCAGGCTCGGGGTGCCCCAGGTCTTGGGGGGCCTGCATCGCTTAGGGTCTTCTTAGACTGTGGAGTATGTGTGGGGAGAGCTGAGCGTGCAGGCAGAGTGGGGGCCTTTCGTGTTGGCAGGCGCCTGGGCATTCTTGGAGGCAAGGGGCGGGGGGCATCCCAGGACTGGGGCAGTTCAGAGCGCTGACCAGGCACGGTATGGGGCAGGGAGGGCATTTAAGGATGGCGGGCGTCCATGCTGTTCATGATCACAGAAGCGCATTCCTGGCATGGGCACTGTCCACCCGGTGTTGGCACTGCTGGGGCAGTGGCAAAACATGGCGGGGACCGGGTGCTGCCCGGGCGCCGCGTGGGAGAAGGGCGTCGTTGCATTAAGTGCGGGCACGTAGCTAAGCGCCTGTCAATGCACACCCCCTCCCCCACCACTGGGTAAGCACCCCGCTGGTAGGGTGGGGCAAACGGAGTGGCCGCGCTGTGGCCGGGCCAATGCACACTTTACACCCTGCACGCCCCTCCCCCAGGTGTGCCTGTCATGGACAACGCTCATGTTGTCAATCGATTCATCCAGCAGCTCTCCCCCTTCATTCGCCAACCCCTCCAATGATTGTTCGCAGGAATGACCCGGGGGGCGTCTGCCGTGCAGTTTTGTGGTCCGTGAACCCTACGTGTTGGACAGAACCACCGCGGCCACCTGTTATGTATGCATCGGATGCCTAAGCAGGGGGGTGCACAGCCCGACGCCCCCTTCATTCCACGCCCGGATTAGAAGTTTCTTAGCTGGACGCCGCGCGTGGACCCCCGCACCCCTCCCTCCTCTCCCCCCCCCCCACCCCCCTTGCCAAAATGGCTTTCAGCCCCGAATGGAGGCTGCGGGCATTAATATGCATAGCTTTCCCCGGAGCGGCCATCTGTCACAGCCGGCGCCGCTGCACCTTAATTGAGAGCCCATCACTCAGGGAAAGGAGCGTGGGGGGGCGTTGGAGTGTGGGGAAAAGGGCGGGACCGGGGTGTCCAGTGGAACATCTTCGTGTGCACCTAACCTGTACACGCAGCTTTAATATTGTAAAGTGTCTGTGCGGGCAGCGTAAACACGAGAGCGCATTTCCTGGAGGACCGATTCTGATAGGCGGACCGGCAGGTCCCGGCTTCCCCCCACACTGGCTCAAGGCGTGTGACCGTGGGCGAATCGCGTCATTTCCCACCGACCGCCACGGAGTGGGCACGCGGAAACTCAGTGTCGCAAATACCTTGGAAGGAGAAAGCCTTGCTCTCGTTGTGCAGCCCTTGCACCCGCTGCGCCCCCACCGGGGGCTCCCCCAGGCGAAGCTCGTTCAGGACATCGATCTGCAGAGAGGGGTCCACGCCGAACCCTAAAACTGAACCAAAGACACAACAAAGAGCAGAGGGGCACGTTAGCCAGGGGGCACCAACAGGTCCATTGTGTTACAGGCACGGGGGAGGGGGGGCAGCATCATACAGGGAGCGGGTCCCACAGAGTCAGGAGTTGAAGGGTCCCCGGGTGTGTGGGCGACGCGGGGTGGGAATACACTCCCAGTGCTCACGAGTGGCTTTTGTAAGCATGTGAATTCCCCCGTTCGTTGTGCACGTGAAAGTAGCAGGCTCATGCCGTGAACTGCCACCCACATTTGAGGACAGTTGTCTCTCCTATTGACACCCCCCAACCCCGGTTCAGCTCCCCCGGCCGGTATTCCCGCCCCCATGGGAACCGTTACCTGGCTGCTTTGTGACTTACCGGCTCTGAGGCAGAAAGCAATGCAAAACGTGCCCAATAACGTAGACTCCATGTTTGGGGGGTTCAAATCCACAGCATATCCCCTTCTGGAAGTTTTCAGGTGGTGCCCAGCTCCGAGGTGCCCTCCGCGCGCTCAGCGCCGCGCAGTAATCCGCAGGGAGAGGCGTAAACTCGAGCTCCACGTTAGAGGCATCTCTCTGCGCCCCGCGCAAAATGCGCGCTGATATCGGCGGCCCGCGGTCTCCGGCAGAACCCAAGCCCAGACTCGGCAGAAAGAAATCAGGCGGTAAAAAAACTGCGATGCCCACGGGGCGATCCGTGCCCACGCCGCAGCCTGGACCTGTTGGGTGGGGGGGGGGGGCGCAGATACGACGGAAGAGGGGCGTCCCCGTGTCCCTTCCTCCCGGGGGCTGTGCAGGCGTCTGCGGTGACACAAAACACTGCAATTTCGCTCAGCGCCAGCTGCAGCCCCACGGCGCTCCTCCTGCCTCGGCGCCGCTGTCCTCGCCCCCTCCCCCTCCAGCAGGTGGGGAGGGGCTCGTGTGAGAGGGGGCCGGGGGCTGGCTACCTTCTTCCTCCTCGCGAGCCCACTTTTGGAAGACAGGTGACGCTGTCGTCTTTCTAGGACAGCGCATCTCATTAAGCGCGGCCGGTGGGAGCCCAGGTGCCCGGTGCCTGCTGCCGCCTGAGGGGGAGAGGGGCGTTCAGCACCGCGCCCGGTGGACAGCGCCCGCTGGACAGCGCCCGCGGGCGGGCGGGCGGCCAGGCGAGCCCGGGCTGCTTCCAGAGAGGGAAGGCGGCGAGCAGAGGGGGCCCTGACCCGCACAGATGGCCCGGGGAAGCACTCAGAACCACCCTCCACGGATTAAGCCTTCTCTCTAGGGAACTCTTTAATATTCGGGAAAATGCTATTTTTTAAACGAGTTATGCATCTGTATGAAAACCAAAATGCAAAGGATAAAATATGAAAGTAAACCTCATTTCTAAAACACTTATGACACATCTGGTACAATTCCAAGTATGCCCAGTCAAATATCGACCATATTGCATCCTGGTCCATACAGGGGTTCGCAGCATATCTGTGCTCTTCCAACCAGAGTCGTTGCTGGGGGTGGGGGAGAATGGTTTAAGGGGGCTATAGCCCCTGGTCTTTTGGTTGGAGCCAGGGATAGAATCTCAGGAGTTACAGCCAAAAGACTAGCTAGCCCCGAGTCCTGACAGTTCCCACATCAGCGTAGTCCGTGTCTTTTTCAAACCTAGCACACCCCTGCTCCCAACACACCTGACCACGTGCAGCAAGGATCGACCCATCACTTTCCCCCCTGGTCTCTCTTCCGCCCCCCCCCACACATTCCTGCTAAACCCACTTCCGGTTTATTCCCACCATGGGAAATTAACCTTCAAGTATTTATAATAAGGGTATCCTACAAATTTATCACGTCCCTTAAATATTTCACAGAACTTTCAGAGTAAAGAGGCTAGCAAGTGAAAAGAAAAGAAAAAAAAAACTCTTTGTACCTGCCAGCCTTCTTTGTGTCCTTCTAAAAGATGTCCTTGGGGCAACGTCCGTCAGGGAGTTTGCCCATCTGCACCCTGTGCCATATGAGTTAACTGTCTGTGGCAGTTAACATAACGCTATGTCGCTATCATAATCTAATCTGCTTTTTACTATTTTGCTTTCCGAGTCGGTCTTCTCTCAAGGGGCGCACTATTAACCCAAACGTCATTCTTCCATCCAATGCGTGTCCTTTGGTTACCAAACAATGCGTAGGCCAGTAGAACACGCTGTATGGGTTCTGGCCCTCAGCACTGTGCACGTTCTCCTGAGTCACGTCTGCTTATCTAACACAACTGCTGCTTCAGTCTGACCCAATCTACACCTGTTCAGAGCGGTGGTTGTTCCTAGGCAAGGGCATATACAACTGGTGCTTCAGTCTAGTATGACCAATCTAGGCCAGTTCTGCGTGTAGTTGTTGTTCCTAGGCAAGGGCATATACAACTGGTGCTTCGAGGGGATTGGGTCCTCCGACGTATTCCATATCTATGACATGTAATCACCACAGCTGTGCTGCTTCGGAAACTTTTTTCGGCGTCTGCGTCCTGCGTCGATGACGTCGATGCGCCGTCGTTGAGGACCTCCTCTGACGTCCGACGTCATCCGATGTGATAAGTAGGACGCACGACGCCCGTAGCCTCAGTTCCGTTTTTTCCGCGAACGTGTTGCTTCGTGTATCTCGGTCAACGCCTCGACTCTTTGGAGTTCTGTTCTTCTCGGTTCTTCGAACCTGTTCGTTTTTGTGAAAATTCTTCGTGTGAAGATGTCTTCTACTTCGTCTTCGACCCCGCGTCCGGGCTTCAAGAAGTGCAGGGAGTGTGGGTCCAAGATGTCTTTGATGGACTCGCACGACGCCTGCCTCTGGTGCCTCGGGGAGGCCCACGTCACGGATGACTGTATCGACTGCCAGTCGCTCACGTCCAAAGCCTTACGTGAACGTAAGAAGAAGTTGTCGGTAGGTCGGGTGTCCAAGCCCCGGAAGTCGAAGTCTGCGGGGCTTTTGACGGATGATTAGAGAGGAGACTCTCCGCGTCATCGTCGGAAGTCTCCTGGGTCTCCTTCTAGGAGTCGGTCTCGCCACTCCTCAGCCTCTTCGAGGCATTCTCGGAAGTGCCGACCCTGGTCGTCTTCCAGGTCCTCTTCGGAGGACTCTGCCCGGCACGTCGCTTACCCCACCAGCCGTGCGACGCCGGAGGAATGGGTTTCCTTCGGGAAGAAAATGCTGGCGATTCTCGAGTCGCAGGGTGCTAAGCCGTCCGCGCCCCCGAGTGGGGTCGGTCGTGAGAGGTCGAGAGACACCGCTCGCAAGAGTGGTCGGCACAAGTCACGGGAGAGGTCCCGTTCAGACAAGGGGACTTGTTCTCGACGTACCCGTTCCAGGTCCCGGTCCTCGACGCGTTCTAGACCGTGTGCACCTGTGATGACTTCGAGGAAGACATCGACGTCTGAGGCGTCGAGGGCGTCGACAGACTTTCTCGAGGCTCTGGCTCCGAGGAAGTCGTCGAAGCCGTCGACGCTCAGGTCGTCGAAGGACACGCTCGGAGCTCCGGCTTCGAGGACTGTGTCGACGCCGCAGATGCTGGCGGCACTGCATCTGACGTCGACGCCGATTTCCTCGACGCCGATCCTCTCGGCGCCGATGCCTGTTCTCTCGACGCTGGCGCCGATTCGCTCGACGCCCTCGACGCCTTTCGTGTCGGAGGTACCCCGTGGCATGGGGAAACCCCCTAGGAAGGCTCTGGTTAAGAGCAAGCACTCTCGGGTGCCTTCTTTTCGCCACCTGGAATATATTTCAGAGGCGGATGAGGATTCTGATGGCCTGGTTCCTAGTCAGGTTCCAGATGAAATTGTCTCGGGCCATAGTCAGTTTGACGATTTGAGGCAGTCACTGCATGATGCCAGTGGACTGGACACCTCTCCGGAGGTGGAATTTTGTAGGCCTGAGCCTGGCTCTCATGTCGATTCCTCGTATCAACGCCTTATGGCTAGGGTTTCTGAGTACTTGGGATGGTCTGCTCCCCCAGGGGAGTTTGTGCAGGATGATCTCACAGACATCCTTGATGTTGGTCCCCCAACTGACCCGGTACTGCCGTTCCATATGGCTTTACAGAGAAGGGTGGCAGCGGGTTGGACTGCTCCAGAGAGTCTCCCGGCGGTGGGCAGGTCCTTGTCGCGAAAATACCGTCCAGCCAGTAGCAACCCCTGCTACTTGACAAGGCACCCCACTCCGCAGAGTTTGGTGGTGCAGGCGGCCACGGCCCCGGCAAAGCAGGCGTCGTACCCTACCATCCCTCCTGATAGGGATGACAAACGTTTTGATGGCTGGGCGAAGAAAGTGTTTTCTTCTGGTGGTATGGCGCTTCAGGCGGCCAACTCCATTTGTGCCTTGTCTCGTTTCACACACACTCTGTGGAACTGTGTTGCGTTAGCGGCTGAACATATTCCCGAAGGGGACGAACGGGATGGTTTCCTTGCTATGGGCCAGGATGGTAAGGATGCCATGTGTGAGTCCGTTCAGTCGGGTTTGGACTTGGCTGAATGCGTCAGCAGGTCCATGGCGGCGAGCACCGTGATACTCAGGTTTGCGTGGTTGCGGAAGTCGGGGTTTGCTCCTGATGTGCAGTCCCGGCTCCTCAACATGCCCTTTGACGGTGAACAGCTTTTTGGCAGCAAGGCTGACGAGAGCCTTGAGAGGTTGCAGACCTCAAAAGCTGCAGCGAAGTCGTTGGGCGCTGCAGTTCGCCAACCTCCGCCTTTTCGTCCTAGGAGACAGCAATGGAGGGGTGGTTCCTTTCGCTATTACTCGTCCTTCAGTAAAGCGAGAGGAGCTTGCAGTCAAAGAGGCCAACGCAGGGGTACCAGAGGTGGACGACAGGGTACCCGTGGTTCCAAGGCCGCTCGGGCAGTTGCCTCTTTGCCCTCAGGTAACGCCGCAGCCGCTACCACTCAGTAATGAGGCCATGCCCCATGGTTCGCCGGTTGGGGGAAGGCTGGCGCAGCATCTTGTAGAGTGGCGTGCCATTACTTCAGATGTGTGAGTTCTGGAGAACATAACCCACGGTTACTGTCTTCCCTTTCGGCACAGGCCTCGCGACAATCCACCGGGGAACCTCTCTTTGCAGAGTCCGGATCCGCTCCTTGCGCAGGAAATTCAAGCCCTGCTGGAGAAAGTCGCCAAAGAACTGGTGCCTGTAGCGGAGAGGAACAAGGGATGGTATTCCCCTTATTTTTTGATTTCGAAGAAAGACGGGGGATTGAGACCCATCATGGACTTGCGCGGTTTGAACAAACTCCTCAGGAAGACAAGTTCAAGATGGTTACTCTCTCTCAAGTCCTCCAGGCCCTTCAGCTTCAGGACTGGTTGGTGTCCCTCGACCTCAAGGATGCTTACTTCCATGTGCCGATCCATCCCAAGCACAAGAAGTACCTGAGGTTCGCGGTTGGCGACTCGCACTTTCAGTTTCGGGTCCTGCCGTTCGGATTGACCTCTGCCCCGAGGGTTTTCAACAAGCTCATGGTGGTGGTGGCAGCGCATCTCAGGCAAGGGGGGATTCACGTCTACCCCTACCTGGACGATTGGTTGATCAGGGGGAGCTCTCCCGAGCACGTCCTGGATCATCCGTCCGTCACCTGCCACTCCCTTCACAGGCTGGGCTTCTCCCTCAATTTAAAGAAGTCCCATTTGACGCCAACACAGCGGCTCCAGTACATCGGAGCAGTGCTCGACACTTCCCTGGGGCAGTGTTTCCCTCCCCAGGTGAGGGATCTTCACATTCAGCAGATGGTGCACAAGTTTCAGCATTCACAGACGCTCCCAACGTTCGAGTTCTTGAGGTTGCTCGGACTCATGGCATCCTGCATTCTTCTGGTGCCAGAGGCTCGCCTGCGGATGAGATCTTTGCAGTGGGCACTCAAGATGCAATGGTCGCAGTCCTCCGGCAGGATGTCGGACCCGGTTCAGGTGCCGCCCTCGGTCGCCCGGGACCTTCTGTGGTGGGCCGTCGAAGGCAACTTGATGAAGGGGGCTCCTTTTTGGCTTCCCTGGCCGGAGGTGACGATCGTGACGGATGCATCCCTCACGGGATGGGGAGCTCATGCCAACGGGCTGACAGTCAGCGGTCGTTGGTCTCCATCGGAGTCCAGACTCCATATCAATCTGTTGGAGCTGAGGGCCGTCAGGCTAGCCCTGAAGGCTTTTCTGCCGACTGTGCGAGGAAAGAGTGTCCTGATCCTGACGGACAACACAGTGGCCATGCACTACCGCAACAAAAAGGGGAGGGCAGGGTCACTTCCTCTGTGCAGGGAGGCGATGCAGCTCGAGTTCTGGGCCATCCAGCAGGAAGCTTCGATCTCGGCAGTTCATCTGGCCGGAGACGAAAACGTGACGGCGGACGCTCTGAGCAGGCAGAGCACGATCTCTCACGAGTGGGAGTTGGCTCAGGAGATTCTCCTGGAGATCTTCGCCCTTTGGGGGACCCCTCAAGTGGATCTCTTCGCCTCCAGTGTCAACCGGAAGTGCGAAAGGTTCTGCTTGCGGGAATTTCCTCCAAAAGGAGCCTTAGGAGACGCGTTCGTGGTGGAGTGGTCATTCCCGCTGCTGTACGCGTTTCCTCCAGTCCCCGTCATCCCGCAAGTGCTGCGGAGGTTACGGAAGTTCGGTTCCCGGATGATCCTCATTGCTCCGGCGTGGGCTCGGAGGACATGGTACCCGGACCTTCTCGACTTGTCCATCTGCCCTCCACGTCGTCTTCCCTACCGAGACGATCTGCTCTCACGGGAGGGGGGTGAGGTTCTCCATCCAGAGGTCAGATCCCTCAACCTTCACGCTTGGCTTCTGAAAGGTTGAGGTATAAGGATTGGGACCTCCCTGAAGACGTGATGGAGGTGTTGCTTTCGGCCCAAAGGCCAGCAACAAAGTCTCTGTACCGTTGCCGTTGGCGTAAGTTCTGCGACTGGTGTAGAGTTCAGAATGTGCATCCTTTTGCATGTGACATCCCCATGGTTCTGTCCTTTTTACTTTCTTTGGCCCACAGGGGCTTGCAAGTGGGTACCATTAAAGGTTACCTGGCAGCGCTGTCCATCTTTAAGCGCTCGTGTGAAGAGTGTTCTTACTCTAGAATCCCTTTAATTTCACAGTTTCTGAAAGGGCTCACTAATGTGTTCCCTTCGTCACCTTTCCTGGTGCCCGGTTGGGATTTAAACCTTGTTCTTAAGTTTCTTATGGGTGCTCCGTTTGAGCCTTTACATTCTTGCCCTTTGAGGCTGTTAACTCTGAAAACTGTGTTTTTAGTTGCGGTTACTTCCGCTCGCAGAGTGAGTGAGTTACAGGCACTTTCAGTTAAGCCACCCTTCACTGTATTTCACAAGGACAGGGTTGTCCTTAGAGTTCGTCCTTCTTTTCTTCCGAAGGTAGTGACGGAATTTCATTTGGCCCAGAAGGTTGTTCTTCCGGCATTCTATCCTCCTCCGCATCCTGGTAAGGAAGAGGAGAGGCTCCATAGGCTTGATCCTAGGAGAGCTTTAAGCTTTTATGTTTCACGCATGTCCCGGGTCAGAGTGGACGATCATCTCTTTATTGGTTACGCTGGTAAATGTTTGGGGCAAGCTGTGACGAAACAGACTTTGTCTCGCTGGATTATTTTGGCCATCTCGGAGTGTTACCGCTTGGCGGGTAAGGACCCACCGGCTGGCTTGCGGGCCCATTCTACCAGGGGTATGGCTGCATCTACTGCCCTGCAGAGTGGTGTTCCTATTCGCAATATCTGTGATGCAGCCACCTGGGCTTCAGTACATACATTTGTACGTCACTATTCCCTCGATTCCATCCGAGGACAGGATCTGGCCTTTGGCAAGGCGGTCCTTTGCTCTGCTATTTGATTGGTAATTCTAAATTTTGATTCTAAATTCTTTCCCTCCTCCTTGCTCTGGTACTGCTTTAGGAGACTGTCATAGATATGGAATACGTCGAGGACCCAATCCCCTCGAAGAACAAGTTACTTTCTTACCTGGTAACGTTCTTTCGATGGGATGGTCCGACGACGTATTCCATATCGCTCCCTCCCTGCCTTCCCCGCTGCAGAATTTCTTTTGCGATTGCAGCTTATGTTGCGCAAGGCTTTGTGTCTGACTGGCAGTTGACTAATGTCACACGTTCTGGGGGAAAAAACTACAACTGAGGCTACGGGTGTCGTGCGTCCTACTTATCACATCGGATGACGTCGGACGTCGGAGGAGGTCCTCGACGACGGCGCATCGACGTCATCCACGCAGGACGCAGACGCCGAAAAAAGTTTCCGAAGCAGCACAGCTGTGGCGATTACATGTCATAGATATGAAATACGTCGTCGGACCATCCCATCGAAAGAACGTTACCAGGTAAGAAAGTAACTTGTTCTTCTGTCTGGTTAGTCCAATCTAGGCCAGTTCCGCGTGGAGTTGTTGTTCCTAGGCAAGGGCATATACAACTGGTGCTTCAGTCTGTTATGACCCAATCCAGGCCTGTTCAGAGCGGTTACGTGGTTTCTAGGGAAGGACGTATGCAAATGGTGCTTCAGGCTGGTATGACCCAATCCAGGCTTGTTCAGAGCAGTGTCGTGGTTCTGAGGCAAGGACCTATACAACTGGTGCTTCAGTCTAGTATACTCCAATCTGCCTGTTCAGAGCGGTGTCATGGTTACTAGGCAAGGGCGCACACAACTGGTGCTTCATTCTGGCATGACCAAATCCAGGCCTGTTCAGAACAGTGTTATGGTTACTAGGCAAGGACGCAGACAACTGGTGCTTCATTCTGGTATGACCCAATCTAGGCCTGTTCAGCGTGGTGTTTTGTTTCCAAGACAAGGACTCGTACAACTGGTGCTTCTGTCTTGTATAACGCAATCTAGGCCTGTTTAGCATTGTGTCTTGTTTCCTAGGCAAGGACGTATACAACTGGTGCTTCAGTCTGTTTTGATCAATCTAGGCCTGCTCAACGTAGTGTTTTGGTTCCAAGACAAGGACTCGTACAACTGGTGCTTGTGTCTTTTATGACGCAATCTAGAGGGTACCCTCAAAATAGGGACAGTCTCTTTTTTTGCATTTGGAGTGTTTTATCACAACACTGTTCTTTTATGTAAGGCAGAAGTAATTGGCTTCTGTATTATATGTGGTTGTATTATAGGATTTTATTCATGTTTTTTAGAGGCGAAAAATTAATTAGTATTGATTGTGTTTTGCACTTTAAATTTGTTAAAATGGAAAACAAAATAAATTGTGTGTTTTTACTAAATCGATGCTATGCACCGAGTTTTATGAAATGTTGATTTAATAAAGTATTAAAAATGTATGAATTAAATGTTTGTGTATTAGTTTGGCTTGTAGAGTGGTGACCATTATCCCTAGGAAGGAACAACATAGTAGTTACGAGATTCTGGAGTTTTGAAACTGTCGTGAGCCGTGCTAAGGGGGTGAATCTCGGGGCTAGTTACATTTTCCCCAGTGTCTTTTCTATGTTAATTGGTGTTTAGTGCGGTTCAGCCGCAAGACCAAAGTGGTAGTCGACGATCAGAGGGATTCTGCATGGTTGATGTGGTTTATGCCCGAGGGTTGCATTCAAAACATATAAAACCAAAGAACATTTTTTTTGGTGGGTGGTATTCAATTTCTTTGGGGTGTTTCCAATATGTACGAAAAGTTACAATGATAAGTACATCCTTGAACTGTTGGCCCAGTCCTCACTCTTTTCTGATGAAGGAGAGGGGTCGTTAATAGCTAATCTAAGTAATTGGGATGAACTCCTGCAGATGAAAAAACGCTTGGTACGTACCGAGTTGCATGGGTCCATAATGATAGAATACTTAAGATCAGGTACCCTCCCGCAGGGCTTAGTGGTACGAAATGAGCCTCGCTTGTTTCTTGACAATAAGAACTTCATTATTCAATGGAGTTATATAGCAAACAAGTGCGGTAGAGATTGGACCTTTTTGATTATTGATACAGCCCGCAAAATGACTATTAACATATCAGGAGATCTCGAGAAAATGGAGGAAGAGATCAAAAAGTTAGTACCACTTGATACGTATAAGAAACGTCTGGAGAAAATTATGAAGGAGATCACAGATTTTAAAGAATTCTGTACCCAAGACCGCATTGCAAGAATGAAAAAAGACTTATTACAGTTCTCGCATGAAAATGCATTTCGATACACGAAAGAAGGTTACGACCCGTTTGTAGGACAACAACAAGGAGGACAACGGCAAGGACGTCAAAAACAAGTGAGTTTTGGGAATACCTCCTTTAGTTCGGGCAGTTCAAGTAACAGCAGCTTCTCACAACAAAGAGGCTAAAAAGGGTCACGGAATAGAGGTAGGAGTCAGAGGAGATCCGGGCGTAATTCCCGTAATAGGAGTAACTTTTATGCAACAAATCAAGGGAAGCCTATTAATGCACCTCCTCAACAAATGCAACACCAAGGTTTTTTAGACCAGCGCCAGGATCTAGACATTTGGGACGAGGCAC
Organism: Ambystoma mexicanum; assembly: GCF_040938575.1. Lineage (NCBI taxonomy): Eukaryota > Metazoa > Chordata > Amphibia > Caudata > Ambystomatidae > Ambystoma > Ambystoma mexicanum. The sequence goes on along the minus strand of NC_090936.1, from coordinate 67,601,694 downwards.
AGAGAGTGCTCCGCAGGAACAGACCTTATTAGTCAACTTGTCGTCTTATTCTCCTAATAAAGATGAAGTATCGCTAATTAATAGAGGCTTCGGTTTTGTACCAACGGTTCAATACGATCAGATTAGAACACATGTGGAGGTTGAACAACTACTTTGTAAAATACACTTGCAGCAATATTTCTTTCAAAATACTTATGATGATCAGAGCAATGAAAGCGGATTTAGAAATAAATCCACGTTTAACCCTCCAGTTGCTAGCCATACTCCTGAGGCGATAGTTCTTGCTAAAAGAGTCTTGTATACACAGGAGGGAGAGCCCAACACAGACCCAGGACTAAGGGCTAGAAATAAATGTGTACAAAAGGGGGGTTTGTCCTGGCTGTAGAAGTCAGAGCTAATTGCAACTTATTTATTGCAAATCAACGTTGTAGAGTATTCACTGCCCTTCGGTGGCACTATTTATGCATATCCTAGGGTAGGTGTACATGAAGGAGAATAATAATCCACATGTGCTAGCTTGTTTATAAGAGGAGGTACAGCTTTTATTAAGTAACTGTCCTCATCCATTTAAACACTTTGTGAAGGGATTATGAGTTCAATATACAAAGGTGTAATAATTCTGCCCATATAACAGACCACAATTCAAACAAATGCAAGCGGTAAGCATAGATCAAAGCCCAAAACATATTGATGCATGAACATGCTGCATGGTAACAGTGATAGAGAGAGACGCAAATACAAAGACATCTTATTGCTTCTAGTACATTCTGTTCTTCTCATTGTAGACCATGTTTTTACAGCAGGTTTTAAACAAGTTCACCTAACCAAAGTGGAACTAACATAACCTATTGTTCCTCTAAAATGAAGACCTTGGAAGGGTCTAACACAGCCAGGCTAAAGGGTGACCAAAATAATGGATCGACGTCACTGAAATGAATCCAAACGAAGATTTTGAGGGGACCTAACAACACCAAAAGGGTGAAAGAGTCCCAGGACGTTTCGGCTTTCAGTGGGTCACAGCCTTCTTCATGGAGCCAGGAAAGGAGTCCCCTGTAGAGAATGAAGAGGAACTAAGGTTACTACATATGGTGTATAAAGGATAATGTAAAAGCGTGGTGGTTAAAAAGCCGTGTACATTAACATGTCATTGTCAAAGGCACAGGACCCAAATAGTTAAAAACACTAGTTTACTCATATTGGTGGTCAAGTACTGACCTTACACTGGACTGGGTCCTAGGTGGAAGCCAGGTGCTAAGGATGTTTGGAATCTGATGAATTCCTCATCTGGGATGTGGTGCATTCAACTACAGCGAAGAGCTGGGTAAAGGAGGGAAAAAGCAGAGCACGGCTCTGATGAGTGATTGACCCCTGTATTTCTCCAATACAGGATGACATGAACAGATCACATTTGATTGCATAGAAAATGAGAGCAAGGCGGAAGGTACCTTGAGATTGTGAATCGAAAATCCAGCATGGATATCTGTGTTTTATGGACGATATGTGTACTGGAAATGCGTGCTGGAGTTGCTAAAAGAGTCTGGCATGACTTGAAGCAACTGGAAACACAACAGGATAAACGTTCATTTCAAAATTTAAGTAAAGTCGAGAGTATAGCTGTTAAAAGTTTAGCCACTAACCCCGAGATCGTCTTACGAAAAGCCGATAAAGGGGGGGACTATAGTGATGTTAAACCAACAAGAGTACATTACCGAGTGCCTTCGTCAATTTGAAGATAGAGATTTCTATCAACCAATTGAAGAAGATCCGACCAAGAGACTTTCTTTACTTATCACCACCAAAGTAGAAAAAGCAGTAGCGATAGAATGGATATGCCAACAAGAAAGTGACTACCTTCAGATTAAGGACCCTACTATTCCGAAGTTTTATATTCTTCCAAAAATTCATAAAACTTTAGTGAATTCACCAGGTCGCCCAATTGTTTCAGGGACAGGCGCACTTTTGGAGCCATTATCGGGTTTCGCGGACAGATATCTGAAACCATACGTGTCAGCTATGTATTCTTTTGTTCAAGACACTACCGATATCATCAATTTAGTAGAAGACATGCAGTTTGACCCTAGTAACCAACTCCTTGTGAGTTTGGACATTGTGTCTCTCTACACTTGCATTCCCCAACAAGAAACATTGCAAGTGTTGGAAGAGACTTTGCTGTCTAAGAGAACGGAAGGCACTACACCTAACAGCTTTGTTCTTTGGTGTGACGAAATGGCCAAAAATTATTTCGGGTTTAGTGGCCAGCTTTATCATCAAATACATGGGACAGCCATGGAATCTTCAGTTGGCCATTCGGCAGCAAATCTGTATGTAGAAAACTTCGAAAGAAACAGTATTTACAGCTCCACAAACCCTTTTTTAACAACTTGGGCTTGTGGCGCTGCTATATTGATGATATTCTGATCGTGTGGAATGGGTCTCTGACCGGTTTAAAAGAATTCATCGAGTGGATTAACACCCAGAACCGGTACCTTAAGTTTACTTCCACACAGAGTGCTACAGAAATTAATTTTCTGGATATCACTATTTGGGTAGATACGGTCTTGAATATTCTCAAAGTTAAACCTTTTCATAAGCCCACTGATCGAAACTCGCTTTTGGTTTTTGACAGTTGCCATCCCCGCCACACCAGGGAGAACCTCCCATTCGGCCAATTTTTGCATCTCAAAAAGAATAGCTCTACACAAGATATTTTCCAAGTGGAAGCTGAAGTATTAAGTTCTAAATTGAAAGAGAGACGGTACCCGAAGAAAATAATCAAACGGGCATACAAAAGATCTATTAACAATAATCGTGAGGCACTCCTCGAGTACCGCGATAGGACCACAGAAAAGAAGAAAAATCTCGTGTTTGTCGGCACTTTTAATCCTTTGGCTAACAAAGTGGTTAAAATTCTTCACAAAAATTGGTATATTTTACAAGGCGGAGAATGCCTGATGGAACGACCGTTGTGTGCGTTCAAAAGAGGACCTGAAGGACTTGTTAACAAAAAACTATATTTCAAGAGGAGATTCAAAACAAAAGAGTGTAACTGAACTGTGGGGATTGCCCAAATTGGTGGGCCATGCCCTGTGTGGTCATTGCACAAACTGTCACCTTACAAAAAGATCTGAGCAAGTTGACATTGGTCTGAGAAAACCATGGTACCAAGTTAATTTCACCAATTGTAATACTAATAATGTTGTGTATGCAATTTGGTGCCCTTGTAAGAAGATGTACATTGGGATGACAAAACATAAAGTGAAGGTACGCATCTCAGAACATAAAAGCTGTATAAAAACAGGGTTTCTACAGCCCCTATGGTTAACAATTTTTTAATGATGAACCATGGAGAGAACGACTTTGTATGGACTGTATTGTTACATGTTGCTCCAGCTTTAGACGGCGAATCAGTTGTTAAAAAATTACAACAGAAGGAAACCTGGCTTATCTTTCTTTGTAACACCATGGAGAACGGACTTAACGAGGCCATCGATTGGAACAAAACAGAGTAATTAATCAGAGGCGTTTTTTATATATCATTACAGCCACATCTCTTGCAAGGGAATACATACTTGTTGAAGCCGGACACCACGCATGTGTAGCGTGGCCAGTTCAGCCATTTTGTTTACAAAACAGGCTCCTCGGCGAGGAGCGTTGTAAGAAACTCATTGCAGCTTGCGTCTGTAATTAGGTGCAGCTGCTGTGCGTGTGCCGGTAACTTTAAATATAACATAGAGGAAAGACGTGGCGATCAGGTGACCTGAGACTTGATCCGCAGCAGGAGGAAGCAGAACAGTTCGTATGCTACACAAGTAAGTCGCCCGTTCGTTTGTTTAAGCAACCGACGTTATGCGGCAGCAGTGTGTTTTGAACTGCATCCAATGAGTCATTTAATTTCTGTGACTCCTTACACCCGTGATAGGAGTGGCAAAATGCTCCTTTTATGTGTCCTATTAGGATGTAATGCATAACTTTTACTCGTAGGTTGCTGACTTGCGAGTAAAGGTTCCAAACCGCCGGCGCCGGAGTTTATGACGTGAACAGAGGCGGGGACCCTCATACGGAGACGAACGTATACTGAAGGGTGCAGACGGAAGAAAAACTGCTGTGAAAAGGGTAAGCAACATGATGGTAGTCATAGGTGGAATTATAAACCGCTTTTCTGAGGTTTGGGCTTCATAATGAGTAGGTCAGTACTTGTAAATCAGGTTGACGCATCTAGGCTCTTAAACAGAGTGTTTTTTGCATTCTGAGTTAATCAGCCAAATTGTTAGAGTACTGTGATGCAATGCGTAGTTCAAATGCAAGTTTGAGTATTCTGCTTCAAACATTTAATCAGAGAAAGCCACAACATTGAGATCGAAGTAGGAACCCCCCTCCCTTGTTTCTTAAACTGGTCGGGAGTTTCTGTTGGTTAAGACATGTGTATTTTAAAGGTTATGGCAGAGTCATCAGCCAGGAGTATTGAAGTGGAGAATTGGAGTTGAAATAGGTTTTGAATGCATCCCCCAGGGATGTTACCCGCCACCAATGGTTGTGTTTGTCCTTTTAGATCGTTTTTTGTATACAAAGAAGACAAACCTACCAACCCGCCTTGAAGAATTAATGCTGATTGTAAATGTGGTAAGCCATCAGTGGGAGACCAGTGGTTCCTTGCTGAATTGAGGCTTTTGTTCAATTATATACAGCTTCACTGATGGCTGTTTTTTATGTAGTTTTTCTCCCTAGGGTATATGAGGTACAAGATGAAGCAAGAATGAATGTTAGTGTGCTGTCGAAATTGTTATGACCAAATGATGTTAGATAAATTGCTCCTAGTTTTGCCCTTGAAGAAGTTCTGTTACATCTTTGACTATTGATATAGAACGAAACATGTTGGGTTATGGAGATGTTGTACAAACTAGCCAACATTTAGTCAAAAGGTATTAGGTTGTTCAGAACCTCATGTGTGTTCACATGAGGATTAATTGAATTAGGGCATTAGGTGTCAATCTAGGCCAGTTCCACGTGGAGTTGTTGTTCCTAGGCAAGGGCATATACAACTGGTGCTTCAGTCTGTCATGACCCAATCTAGGCCTGTTCAGAGCGGTTACATGGTTTCTAGGGAAGGATGTATACAACTGGTGCTTCTGTTTGGCATGACCCAATCCAAGCCTGTTCAGAACAGTGCCGTGGTTACTAGGCGAGGACGCATACAACTGGTGGGTCAGTCTGGCATTACTCAATCTAGGCCAGTTCCCCGTGGAGTTGTTGTTCCTAGGCAAGGGCATATACAACTGGTGCTTCAGTCTGTCATGACTCAATCTAGGCCTGTTCAGAGCGGTTACGTGGTTTCTAGGGAAGGACGTATGCAAATGGTGCTTCAGGCTGGTATGACCCAATCCAGGCTTGTTCAGAGCAGTGTCGTGGTTCTGAGGCAAGGACCTATACAACTGGTGCTTCAGTCTAGTATGATCCAATCTGCCTGTTCAGAGCAGTGTCGTGGTTACTAGGCAAGGGCGCATACAACTGGTGCTTCATTCTGGTATGACCCAATCTAGGCCTGTTCAGCGTGGTGTTTTGTTTCCAAGACAAGGACTCATACAACTGGTGCTTCTGTCTTGCATAACGCAATCTAGGCCTGTTTAGCATTGTGTCTTGTTTCCTAGGCAAGGACGTATACAACTGGTGCTTCAGTCTGTTTTGATCAATCTAGGCCTGTTCAACGTAGTGTTTTGGCTCCAAGACAAGGACTCGTACAACTGGTGCTTCTGTCTTGTATGACGCAATCTAGAGGGTACCCTCGAAATAGGGACAGTCTCTTTTTTTGCATTTGGAGTGTTTTATCACTACACTGTTTTTTTTATGTAAGGCAGAAGTAATTGGATTCTGTATTATATGTGGTTGTAGTATAGGATTTTATTCATGATTTTAGAGGTTAAAAATTAATTAGTATTGATTGATTTGCACTTTAAATTTGTTAAAATGGAAAACGAAATAAATTGTGTGTTTTTACTAGATCGATGCTATGCACCGAGTTTTATGAAATGTTGATTTAATAAAGTATTAAACATGTATGAATTAAATGTTTGTATATTAGTTTGGCTTGTAGAGTGGTGACCATTATCCCTAGGGAGGAACAACATAGTAGTTACGAGATTCTGGAGTTTTGAAACTGTCGTGAGCCATGCTAAGGGGGTGAATCTCGGGGCTAGTTACATTTTCACCAGTGTCTTTTGTATGTTAATTGATGACGCAATCTAGGCCTGTTTAGCATTGTGTCTTGTTTTGTAGGCATGGAATTGTTCAACTGGTGCTTCACTCTGGTATGACCAATCTAGGCCTGTTCAGCGTGCTGTTGTGGTTCCCAGGCAAGGACTTATATTTCTTTCTGCTAGTCATCATAGTGCCGCTGTGTTGCTCCTCTTACACTTCTCTCACTAGTCTGTGTAAGGAACTCATGGTGGCAACAGTAAAGACAGACACAAGTGATCACAGTTCAAGGGTGTTGGAAAAACACCTAATCTAAACCTAAATCTAAGATGGGAGAAGGCTACGACCATCAAATAATAATAAGACAGTCCTAGTGGTGCCTTGTCAAATAAAAGGGCTTATACAGAAAAAAACTATTGCCAATACTTATACATAAATTCAAAAAGAGTGTCGGATAGGTTTTACAAGAAAGAAAAAAGTGTTCACAAATGATAAATCAGGATGTGGTAGTGGGAGGGGGGTCTCCCTTCCCCACGTTTTGAGCATGGGACAAGGTGGGACTCCTGAGCACAGCACACTCTTCAGCTTTCCCAGCACGAAATGACCGTTCCGCTTTCTCAGGTATTAGGACCTTCAGTGGTTAAGTCTCTTTACTACAAAAAGTCTCTTGCCTCCAGGGCCCTGATGTGTTCAAAATAATATTTAAAAGTTCCTGTCTGCTTCCACATTGGATGATGCCTTTCCATCCCTGGGTCCTCCTCTTCCGGGTTCAGACCTTTCATGAATGTTAGCCTCCCTCGGTCGGGTTCACTATGGCTTTCCTCAAAGAAACTTTCCCTGTTGTATTCACAAGTCTTAATGTCGTTTTAAACAGTTCACTGTGGACATCCCTCTGTTGGGGTCCCTCTTGTCAACACAATAATCATCGGGGAATTATGCTTCATCCCGTTCTGTCGGCATCCCTCCGTCGGGTTCACTCTTGCAAACCACACAGTTCCTTCTACTTTCTTACGATGCAGGATTCACTACCCTTAGCTTTACAATCATCTGTCGATCAAAGATTTTCAACTGTACAGAGGATTTTGCTAGACCCCGGTATGACCACTTTGACTTTTTCCTCGCGCCTTTTCCCAAGGCCTCTGGTAACAGTAGTTTCAACAATCGGGTAATCACCCAGAGTTTCTCGAGTGAGCACCCGCATGGTGCCGGACCCCGCTGTAGCTAGTTTTCACCTCTTGTATTAACAGTTATTTGAATTTTCCTCAATTAGCCATTTGCAAATTTTGTTCAACACAGTTTGGTTTCATATCAGCTCTCCTCTCGACTCACCGGCTATGATGAACCGCTTGGCTTTTCTTGTCTCTGGAGTCAAGGACGGTACCACAGTAGCAGGCATCTCTCCCTGGTTTGGTGATCATGTTAAGACGGATTTCTGAACTCTGTCCTGGCGGCGCAGAAGTTCAGAAGGCCAACCTAATTACTTGGAACAGGGTAACCTCTGGACAAGCCAGACCAATCAGGGTAGCGATCGCGGCGGTCAAGACTAGGTCTCAAGAGGGGTGAGGGTGACTGAAAGCCCGCAATGAGCACACAAAGCAAGGACACTTACAAACTACTCCATACAGGTGTTATATTAAAAATATATACACATTTATTCCAAGGCCTTTAGAACAATGACCGTAGCGAGAAATCACAATACAACTCTAGTAAACCAACACATACCATACCAATACAATATATATGCAAATACAAACAAGTCTCAAGCGTTAGATGCACGAAATGTGTAGTCCACCTAAAAGGGAAGGAAAACAGGCAGTGCGAAATAATGCTTTGACCCAGTCCGCCTTCAGAGGAACCTAACTAAAAGGAAGTCCGAGCCCTACGAAGAGTAGAGCCTTGTGCTCAAAAGTACCTGCACATGCTGGTGCCAACGGGCAAAAGGGGAGTCTCTTCAAGGGAAATCAGGCAGTTCAGTTTAGTGCACAACTGAAGAAGAACAGTGTTCCGCGACGCAAGCGCAGCCTCCACTGTGGGCAGAAGCAGAGCGCGAGTATGGAAAGGCGTGCTGTTTTGACACTGCGGGGAAAAGCTATGGGCTCCTGCAGGAGGGCGACCAGTTCCTAGCTATGCTACTCACCGGTCCCCGATGCAAGCAGACCCAGGCTTCTCCGTGTCAGTTTCAGTCGCTGGCAGGTTCAGAAGAGCAGGGGATGTCTCATCATTGTGTTGAGTCTGCAGCAGCAGAGATGAGTAAAAGACGTCCCAAACGAAGGAACCCGCACAGTTTGTTACCACAGCAGGGCAACGGAGCGGCTGTGTGTATCTGAGCCAAATGTACACTACTCACTTCAGACCTGGGAACGCCAAGTGTACGAATCGTGTGAGAGTGACAAGGACTCGAAATACTACACAACCTGGCGGCGGTTACAGAGCAAGACTCCTGTGTAGGATGGTCAGTCTGCTGGATGGCCCAGAGACACTTCCGAAGGCTTACTAGCAGGAGATGGTGAAGATGCCGAGAAAAGCTGTTCCCGCTATTCCAAGGGTCGAAGTACCAGTACAGGCCTTCTGGTTCGATCAAAGGTGAAAAGGGTTTCACAAGACGACAGCAGTGCAGAGGAGCAGTCCTTCAGCGGGTCACCAGCGATTCCTCGGTCCAGCCTCTTGGTTGCAGGATACTTGGCTCCTGTATTCCTTTGTTCGTGAGAACTCAGGAGATCGACATGGTAGTGGTGTTTCCAGCCCCCTCTTATCCACGGTTCCCTTTGCGCCAAAACGGAGGGGACCCAATGGGAGATCCGCTCATCAACACTCACACCATTCGTGGACCTATCACGGACCACGGTGGTCCCAGGCATCCACACCACCCTAGACTCTCTGGCACCCAGGATGTGTATTGGGACCAGACATCCCAGCCCACATCCTTGAGGCACACACCAGGCATGTAGAAGCCCGTGAAAGCATTCGTGTTTCGCGGGAAAGTACATGCCCAAATAAGGAAGGCCCCGGGTCGGCTTGACCTGGGGAAGGCGAAGGGAGCAAGACGGTCAGCGGACAGGACAAAGGAGCCTCGTGGTCTGGCCATTTTGGGAGCCAGGCCACCATTTTGGGCTAAGCGCGAGAAACACGCTTAAAACGCCAAAAGGAGCTCAAAACACAAGAAACAATCGCTGCCACCATTCCCGTCCGTGAATCACTTGCACCAATCAGTTACAATCCTAAAAGAGTACCTAGGGCCTGTAGAAGGCTAGAGACCCAAGAGAGCAGTAACTTAGCTTACAGTGCCTTCTTGTGTCATGTTGCACGAAAGCCGCAACATGATAAAAGAAACTACGGAAAACAGCGTTTCCCGGTACTGACTGTCTTAAGGGCATGTCAGTTTCCCCGTAAGAATGGAGCGAAAGCCCAGAGGAGTGCGGCAGAAGGCTGCACTTCTCTGGCAAAGTCGAGAACAAGGTGAAAAACAACAGCAAAAAGTTTAGGGGTTGCCACATGGAAGGAAAATTACCTACAATTACGAAATCTTTCCTAACACTCGCCCCTCCCAGACTATGGACAGGGGGAACTAATCCACCCCTGGATGAGTCTCTTGTTCAGGTCGGTTAAACATTCTGGACAACCCATCAGCATTGCTATGTTGGACACTTGGCCTATGCTCAATAGTAAAGTCGAAGCCTTGTAGATTTATGGACCACCTAAGCAACTTTGGATTCTCCTCCTTCATGTTCATAAGCCACTTTAAGGGCTTATGGTCAGTTTGCACAGTGAAGTGGGTCCCATAGAGGTAGGGCCTCAGCTTCCTTAGGGCCCACACAACAGAGAAACATTCTTTCTCTACCGTGGACCATCTGAGCTCTCTGTCCTTAAGCTGGCGACTAATAAAACCAATAGGGTGTTCCTTACCCTTCTCATCTACTTGTGATAGTACAGCTCCTATCCCAGTGTCAGAGGCGTCCGTCTGCACGATAAAAGGTCTTTGATAATCAGGAGCCCTGAGGACAGGGGCCTGGCACAAAGAGTCTTTTAAGCCATTGAAGGCCTTCTCCCACTCGTCGGTCCAAGTTACCTTCTTGGGTTTCTTCGGAGTGGTGAGGGCAGTCAGAGGAGCAGCTATGGTGCCATAGTCTGCCATGAAGTTTCGGTAATACCCCGTGAGTCCTAAGAAGGCTCTCACTTGGGTTTGTGTAGTGGGGGTAGGCCAGTCTTGTACTGCTTGTACTTTACTGGGTAGAGGCTGTATCCTCCCCCCACCTACTTCATGTCCAAGGTAAACCACTGAGCCTTGTCCAATCTGGCATTTACTAGCCTTTATGGTCAAGTGTGCTTTCTGAAGAGCCTGGAGCACAATCCCGAGGTGTTTCACATGGTCTTCCCAGGTGGCACTGAAACTGCTATATCGTCCAGATATGCAAGACAGAATTCGTCCAACCCATTCAAAACATGATTCACAAGCCTCTGGAAAGTGGCAGGTGCATTCTTCAACCCGAACGGCATTACCCGGAATTGGTAAAGCCCGTCTGGAGTAGAAAACGCTGTCTTCTCCTTGGCATGTTCTGCTAAAGCTATTTGCCAATAGCCAGCAGTGAGGTCAAACGTGCTGAGGTACTTGGAGGCACCCAAAGTATCCACCAGCTCATCTGTTCGAGGCAAGGGGTGTGCATCTGTCTTGGTGACAGCATTCAGAGCCCTGTAGTCCACGCAGAACCTCAATTCAGAAGTGCCTGCCTTTGGAACCAAAACCACAGGGCTGGACCAAGGACTACTAGAGGGTTCAATCACCCCAAGGTCTAACATCTTGTTGACCTCGGTCTTAATATAAAACCGTACTTTGTCTGACATCCTGTATCCCCTAATTTTGGTAGGTACACTGTCTCCTGTGTCTATGTTATGTTTGCACCAAGGTGTCAAACCAGGCGACTGTGAAAACAGGGGGGAAAACTGCCTAAGCAAACTTTTCACCTCAGCCTGCTGATCAGAAGTCAGGTGAGGGGCCACTCGGACACCCTCAAAGGAGCTATCTGAAGGACCGCTTTGGAACAGGTCGGGGAGAGGTTCCGACTCCTCTTCCTCAACATCTGAAGCCAGTAGCAGTGCTGCGATTTCGACTCTTGGGACGAAAGCCTTCAGCCTATTCACGTGAAACACTTTTGGAGCCTGTCCAGACCTTCCAAGGTCCACTAAATAGTTAACCTCACCCAGGGGCTCCACCACTGTGTAAGGGCCTGACCATTTGTCCTGTAAAGCTCGAGGCCTTATGGGATTCATGATCAGGACTTGCTGACCAGGTGTAAAGTTGATGAGGGAAGCTTTCTGGTCATACCAATGTTTCACCAGCGCTTGTCCTGCCTTCAATTTATCACTAGCCAAGCCCATCAGAAGTACCATCCATTTTCTGAGCCCTAGCACATAATCAACTACGTTGGTAGTAACAGGGGGAGTGGGCATCTCCCATCCCTCTTTGACTATGGCTAAGGGTCCCCGTACAGGATGACCGAACATAAGTTTGAAGGGGCTGAAGCCAACACCCTCCTGTGGTACCTTTCGTTAGGCGAACAGTAAGCATGGTAAAAGAAGATCCCATTTTCTTCTCTGAGGTTCTTCCAGAGCCCCAATCATGCTCTTTAACGTTCTGTTGAAACGTTCCACCAGACCATTGGTCTGGGGGTGGTATGCAGAAGAGAACTTGTAGGTGGCCCCGCAATTTTTTCCACATAGCCTGCATATACTTCGACATAAAGTTGCTGCCACGATCCGACACAACTTCTTTAGGGAAGACAACCCTAGTAAATATGCCAAGTAAAGCTTTTGCAACTGACTTGGCAGTTACAGTTTCAATGGGATGGCCTCAGGATATCTGGTTGCATGGTCGACCAGCACCAGGGTAAACCTATTGCCCGAGGATGTTTGCGGGTCAAGGGGACCAACAATGTCGATCCCTACCCTTTCAAATGGTACCCCCACAACTGGGAGTGGTACCAATGGAGCTTGGATTGTCGAGCCAACCTTACCAGATAACTGGCAGGAGGCACAACTCCTGCAGTGACTTTCTACTTGCACCCTCATCTTGGGCCAGTAGAAGTGCATGGATAACCTTTGCTTGGTCCTCTTAATACCAAGGTGACCAGCAAGGGGCACTTCATGCGCCAACTGCAGGATGAAGGGCCTAACAGCAAGGGGAACCACCAACCTCCTATGGTCTCCTTCTGTAGACTCTGTGGGCTCACTATACAGGAGTCCACCTTCCCAATAAATCCTATGCGTCCCAGGAGGTTCACCCTCAAGCTGGGAGCAGGCCTGTCTCCTTAGGCCTTCCAGAGATGGGCACTCACGTTGGCCTTTACTGAATTCGTCCCTATCAGGACCTCCTTCAACTAACAAGTCTTTTAGTTCAGGATGGTCGTTGGGGTCAAATACTTCAGGCATCGCCACCTCCTCATCAGGCCCGGGCGATTGACCAACTTCCTCCACCGCAGTGGTGGGCGAGCTCGGGGAATATTCTCCTTCCCTCGTCTTGACTTGTTTACTCCTTTCGCCTTGGGTTTCCCCTTCGGCTGGGGCGGCGTATTGGTCTTGGGCAATGCTGCCCGTGCTTGAGACCGTGTGTAGGGTCTTTCGGCAGTGTCTCCTACGCGCCCTAAAGCTCTGAGATCATTACCTAACAAGACCTTTCCTGGGACGTTTCTCTGAATGCTCACTGGAATCCTGACTGCTGTACCATTTAAAGTAAGATTTACAGGTATTACTGGGAACATACGGAGTGGGCCGTCAGCCAACTTAGTGGGCATCAGAGTAGCTCTGGCAACTTCCTCTGAGTCTACCAAGGTAGAATCCACTACAGTTCGACTGCACCCACTATCCCTAAGAGCTGGAGTATCTACTCCATTGATCAGCACACTGTCTTTAAAGTAGTGCTTGGTATTATCTGGAATCCTAGCATAAGCCTCCGCGACTTCAGGCTCCCAGGAACCCAGGGAAACTAAAACTACCTCATCTTCTATCCCGCTGGGAAATGAGTCTGAGGAGAAGGATGCTCCTGTAATCTCTTCTTCCTCGTAGGAGGAGAAGGCCAGATTAGCAGAGTGGACCCCCAAAGGTCTAACCTTACACCGGGGATCCCCCTTCACGTGGTCAGTTGCTCCACAAGCAAAACAATATCCATTGGGTCTGTTTACATAGGGAGGCTTATTGTAACCAGAGTTCTGTTTCGGAGGCTGACCTCCACTACCCTGTGAGTTCTCTTGTGTCTTACCCTTATTTTTCTTTTTGTGGCCCTTTTGAGAAGAAGATTTATCAGATTCTCCACCCTCCTTATCTTTGGACTTTTTCCCTTCCTCCTGCTTACCAGGATGAGTTTTGTCCTTATGGGACTACTCGATGTGACACCCATAAGTCTGCTGCAATGGCTAGCTTCTTAGGATCTATCTCCTTCGAATCGGCCAAATGCTGCTTAAGCTCCGGGGAAGAAGATGCAAAAATGTGTTCCAGCATGACAAGATTTATCATGCCTTCGAAGGTAGAAACCTTATAACCTTCGACCCAGCCAGTTACGTTTTTCAAGGATTCGGTGACATAAGATACCCAAGTACCACCTTCCTTTTTCTTATACTCTCTGAATCGTTTCAAATATTGGGCCGGAGTCTTCCCAAACTTTAAAATGAGAGTTTGCTTTAACATTGCGAAATCAGCTCGCTCAGCCTTCGACATTTCCATAATGGCACTACAGCCAGAATGGGGCAGTCTGCTGAGTAACCAGGCAATCTTATCAGCATTGTCAACTTGTTGAACTTCGCATGCATACTCAAACGCATTCAGCCAGTGCATAATGTCATTCCTTTCCTCATACACACTGAGCAGATCTTTCGGAAACCGTGGATGAGAGGAGGCCCCAGACCCATGTCCAGGACCCTTGGACCCATTTGCAACCTGAAGCTTGGCCAGTTCCAACTGGTGATCCCTGTCTTTCTGTTTTTCTGCCTGTTCGATTTTTAGTTTGGCTATACTGAATTCAAGCTCCTTCTGCCTAAACCGCAGCTCTTGCTTCTTGAATTCAAGCATAGCCTCCCCATCAGCACTGGCAGAGGAAACATTAGACATCTCATCCTCCCTGTCCTCGTGGTCGCGGTGGATCAGTGCAGCGTCAGAACCGTCGGTTCTACCAGTGAGAGCAGCCCCACCTCCTTCCGCACTGTCCTCAGAAGTTATGGTGTCAAGCTGCGCTTCATGCCACGCCACGATTCTTTGGATCATATCCAATTTCGTGCCTTGAGAGGAAACACCTCTCTCCGCACACATCTTTTTCAATGTTTCTGATTTGGAAACATTTAAAGTTAACAAGGTATTTGTTTCCATTCTGTTAGATAGGACTATGGCCTTTTTAAAGTTATACTACAACAATTCACTACGTGTCCTGGTAGGAATAACTTGACATGCCTTAGTTTGTGCGCAACACTGGATACCTTCAGTCGTATCCCACCGCTGTACACCAATTTGTTAAGACGGATTTCTGAACTCTGTCCTGGCGGCGCAGAAGTTCAGAAGGCCAACCTAATTACTTGGAACAGGGTAACCTCTGGACAAGCCAGACCAATCAGGGTAGCGATCGCGGCGGTCAAGACTAGGTCTCAAGAGGGGTGAGGGTGACTGAAAGCCCGCAATGAGCACACAAAGCAAGGACACTTACAAACTACTCCAAACAGGTGTTATATTAAAAATATATACACATTTATTCCAAGGCCTTTAGAACAATGACCGTAGCGAGAAATCACAATACAACTCTAGTAAACCAACACATACCATACCAATACAATATATATACAAATACAAACAAGTCTCAAGCGTTAGATGCACGAAATGTGTAGTCCACCTAAAAGGGAAGGAAAACAGGCAGTGCGAAATAATGCTTTGACCCAGTCCGCCTTCAGAGGCACCTAACTAAAAGGAAGTCCGAGCCCTACGAAGAGTGGAGCCTTGTGCTCAAAAGTACCTGCACACACTGGCAAAAGGGGAGTCTCTTCAAGGGAAATCAGGCAGTTCAGTTTAGTGCACAACTGAAGAAGAACAGTGTTCCGCGACTCAAGCGCAGCCTCCACCGTGGGCAGAAGCAGAGCGCGAGTACGGAAAGGCGTGCTGTTTTGACACAGCGGGGAAAAGCTATGGGCTCCTGCAGGAGGGCGACCAGTTCCTAGCTATGCTACTCACCGGTCCCCGATGCAAGCAGACCCAGGCTTCTCCGCTTCAGTTTCAGTCGCTGGCAGGTTCAGAAGAGCAGGGGACGTCTCGTCGTCGTGTTGAGTCTGCAGCAGCAGAGTTGAGTAAAAGACGTCCCAAACGAAGGAACCCGCACAGTTTGTTACCACAGCAGGGCAACGGAGCGGCTATGTGTATCTGAGCCAAATGTACACTACTAACTTCAGACCTGGGAACGCCAAGTGTACGAATCGTGTGAGAGTGACAAGGACTCGAAATACTACATAACCTGGCAGCGGTTACAGAGCAAGACTCCTGTGTAGGCTGGTCAGTCTGCTGGATGGCCCAGAGACGCTTCCGAAGGCTTACTAGCAGGAGATGGTGAAGATGCCGAGAATAGCTGTTCCCGCTATTCCAAGGGTCGAAGTACCAGTACAGGCCTTCTGGTTCGATCAAAGGTGAAAAGGGTTTCACAAGGCGACAGCAGTGCAGAGGAGCAGTCCTTCAGCGGGTCACCAGCGTTTCCTCGGTCCAGCCTCTTGGTTGCAGGATACTTGGCTCCTGTATTCCTTCGTTCGTGAGAACTCAGGAGATCGACATGGTAGTGGTGTTTCCAGCCCCCTCTTATCTACGGTTCCCTTCACGCCAAAACGGAGGGGACCCAATGGGAGATCCGCTCATCAACACTCACACCATTCGTGGACCTATCACGGACCACGGTGGTCCCAGGCATTCACACCACCCTAGACTCTCTGGCACCCAGGATGTGTATTGGGACCAGACATCCCAGCCCACATCCTGGAGGCACACACCAGGCATGTAGAAGCCCGCGAAAGCATCCGTGTTTCGCGGGAAAGTACATGCCCAAATAAGGAAGGCCCCGGGTCGGCTCGACCTGGGGAAGGCGAAGGGAGCAAGACCGTCAGCGGACAGGACAAAGGAGCCTCGTGGTCTGGCCATTTTGGGAGCCAGGCCACCATTTTGGGCTAAGCGCGAGAAACACGCTTAAAACGCCAAAAGGAGCTCAAAACACAAGAAACGATCGCTGCCACCATTCCCGTCCGTGAATCACTTGCACCGATCAGTTACAATCCTAAAAGAGTATCTAGGGCCTGTAGAAGGCTAGAGACCCAAGAGAGCAGTAACTTAGCTTACAGTGCCCTCTTGTGTCATGTTGCACGAAAGCCGCAACATGATAAAAGAATCTACGGAAAACAGCGTTTCCCGGTACTGACTGTCTTAAGGGCATGTCAGTTTCCCCGTAAGAATGGAGCGAAAGCCCAGAGGAGTGCGGCAGAAGGCTGCATTTCTCTGGCAAAGTCGAGAACAAGGTGAAAAACAACAGTAAAAAGTTTAGGGGTTGCCACATGGAAGGAAAATTACCTACAATTACGAAATCTTTCCTAACAGTGGAGGAGGGCCCCGTGTACCGGCGACATCTGCTGCAACACACACTGGCTATTGTTCGCGGTCTTACCATTCCTTCCACTGAGGCTTTTTGGATCTGGGCCAGAAAGGGCAATGCTGCTTCTCACCTTGTCACTCTTTTGGTTCTCGCCGCCTTTCTCCTCCTCTTGAACTGCCATACTAGGATAGCTGTGTCGTTGTGCGGTCTGTCTTGCTCGTATTGTGCTCTCGTGCTCCTCCTTTAATCATTGTGGGGAAGGGAAAGGGCCGTCAGGTGTGTGTGTAATTCTGGTCAGTTGCCTGGCCCTTGAGTTGGGACATGTTAGGAAAGCGGTTCTGGTTTTAGATGGTTGTATTTCTTGGTGTGCGATATTGTTCATGTTGGAAAAGCGGCAGGGCAGAGTTTCTGAGTATCCGAAGTGGTAGGATGGGGAAAAGGTGTTACAGGAAAAGGGATACCGTGTCTCAACCCTCGGTGTCCCACTTCCACTCCCCACAGACCCCTTTGCCCAGGTGATCCTCCAGCACTGGTCCACCCTCAGGAACTGGATCCAATAGCGATGGCCTTGTCCTGGCTACCTGGATGACAGACCCTCGGGCACTAGTCAGGGGCACACCTTCAGGGTTCTCACACCAGTCACTAGTGCCTTTTTTTTATACTCTACACTTCTCCTTCACATACCATAATATTATCCACCTGTTCATGCCCCAACCTTTCTGGTGCTGCTGTGTCTGCCATATTAGGGTCCCATATAAAGAATGGCTCAGTGTCCAGTCCTGCTTTATGCCAGTCCCCTTTCTGATCCCTATCCCTATCCTAATCCCTATTACTGGATTAGATCTAGTGCTGTATCCTGCCTTTCTACCCCCACCTTTTCTTATGTCTGAATGCTTATGTCATTGCCATTAGAATCACCATTAATTCTGCAGTACAGACAGTTAGTCCATTTGTGACTCCTTCTCATATCCATATTTTTCATTTCAATGTTTGTATTCAGGAGAATGGGCAAATGGATACAAACAAGTCAATCTTACCTTTCTTCCTCATCACCAGCTTCCCCCTAACATCACAGGATCCGGAATCACCCCATTGGCTGATGTGTTGGGCTGGGTGTTCTGATCTCATTTGCTTGCCTTGGACTCAAAAAAGTTGCCAATTGGTGAACATAGTTTAAGCGTATTTAGAAAGTGCTTTTGGAAAGTGGGAGCTGGTTTTGTTTTTGGGATGTTATGGTGTGAGAGTTGGAGTTAACGGTTGTAATAATATTTTTCTGCGTTTCTAGAGTGCATGTTTTTATATAAACCAGATGAGAATTGTAATAAACTTAAATTCTTAACTTCCAGGCTATTATGCAAGTCTATGCAAAAAGGACAAGCATACTCGTCCTTGGCACTTAAAGGCAAACAAAACGTACACATAGTGTGATATTTCACTTCACTTCACTAGAGTTTTCGAAAAAATAGTACAATCATAAAATCAAAACAGCTATATTAAAAAAATAGATAGATAAAAACAGATTACCGCACAACATTGAAAAGTCATGTCTGAATATTTACCTGAGCTATTCGGCAGCGTGCACCAGTGGTGGGCAACATGCAGCCCTCCAGGTGTTATAGCCTACAATTCCCATCAGTCTAGCCACCAAAGCCAAAGGTGAGGGATCATGGGAGTTGTAGTCCAAAGCATCTACAAGGCCACAGGTTGCCCACCACCGAAGAACCAAGCAAGGTCACAGCATATGACTATGGCATTTCATGCACTGTAGGAGTATGCTGTCTTATGTCTGAAAGTCATTCTCAAGAGGCCTACAATGACTACCCGAGCAGACTTATCTAAATCTTCCATAGAAAATGCCACGCATTAAGGAATGACGTCAGAAGTCAACAGGAGGATCTGTCACTTTAAAGTCTCCAATAACATCAAAGGGAGACCCCACTGATAGTAGCACCTTGGTATCTAGAAATGGAGTCATTATTAACAGGGTTTATTTTAGAGAAGGTCAACTGTGTGGATAAAGAAAGAAAGACACAGGGGGTCGCTACAAGGTAGGAGGTACCATGCTGCGATTAGCACATTTCTTGGAATGTTTCAATATTTAGGAGGCTGAAATAAGCAATTTTACATATTATTTTCCACCTGTGACGTGATCATGTCGCGACGCCATGGACTTACCATAAAAAGCAGCGGTTCTCGAGGGGTGCAGCGGACAATCGTATCCGATGCACACCCTCGAAAGCGACCGCCAAGATGATCTAAGACCAAACAACACTTCCAGGTAAGCCCAATAATAGCAACCTAGCATATTCTAAATGGCAGAACTTATTTTAGTTAAAGAAGATGTTACTTTTCAACTGTAATAGGCAAACAGCCACGCTAACATCAACTACACATTTAAAAATTATATTTTTTTTGTAGATTGTTCAGAAAACTTTGGATATAGACAACGCATTTGTGTTAAAAAATGAGACGATGAAGGAAATTGATGTAATATCAGAAGCTAGCACTAACAAGGAAATCCCAATATATGTAAGTAGGTACCGTATATAAATAAACTTGAATAGGGCGAACCTGATGATGATCTGCTCTATAAAGCATTGATTTGCTGCTTTTTTCTTTCTGTTCCTTTTTTCTCTTTAGCTCCAACCAGCATAACTATACGTTAAAAATCCCTCCTGAAGATCCTTGCCAACACAAGCAAGGTGAAACACGTGCAGAGGGTGAACCTTATAACCCCCACAACTGAGAAACAATGTATTGAATCAACTGAGGGTGAACCTTATAACCCCCACAACTGAGAAACAATGTATTGAATCAACTGTGTAATCAATCAAATAAAATTTATATTTGGAGCGCAAAAGTGGAAGTCTGGTATTTTTCCAAGGAATTCATTCATGACATTGGGCAGCCGCAATGTCCCAAGCTCCACATGCAGCAAACAAATAGCACAATATCAGTGCAGTGACCTCCCACAAAACAGCATCAAGGCAGCTCGCAACAGCTGTTATGGCTGAACGCACTCTCAACCACCTGTTTTCATGGTTTCATATTTTAGTCCGGTAGCCTTCCAACCATCTTCTTGCTGGTGAAACACTGAGTTTACTACACTACAACTTTGGGCTTAGCCCATTAAGACCTGTACTTCCCCTGCAATTCTTTCAGTAGAATTAACACTATTTCCACCAAACTCGAAATAAGGCCCTCAGTTGTCCTTTTTTTCTGTTGTCCTGTTGGCCACTGTAATGAAGCAAAGCAGACTGCACAGGGGATGTAACCCCGTTTAAAAGGTTTTATTTGGGATGTTGAATAAAGGTTTGGGAAACCCAAACACGGGGGCCAGGAAGGTAAATGAAAAAGGCAGCCATCTTGCTTCAGAAAGTGTTTCCCAAGATATCTCTGGGTTTCTGTGCATTGACACTCAGTCTCTTGTACACAGCTCAATATAATCTGTAGACCTCCTGATTCTCTGGAGGGAGCAGGCTGGGAAGCAACCTTGGGGCCGCTATAGCACTTTGTTGAAGTGATCAGCCTTACCTCAGTAAGGTCCGCACTATCTCCCATAGGGGATCTAGGCCAGGAAGATCCCCAGGTTCAGTGCTAGGTGTTAGAGGTCATCCCTTACTTCGGGGCTTGATTCCAATACTCAAACCCATATCACTTTCCCCCTTGCTGATCCGACACTCACTCGTACCCAGGCACCACCCTCTGGAGTGCCACTCTCACGCTGGAGCTATCTCATTCTGCTATGGCAACTGGCATTTGTACATTGTCCTACTGTCTCTGGCCATGTATCCCTAGGGAGTCCTCTCCACCCATCTGTGTTGACATATATGAATATATCATGCGTATGTGTATAATGTGGGGTGTGCACCAGTGAATCCAAAATTGTACAAAATGGTAATTTCTGTACACGAAGGACTCTCTAAAAGGTAATCAATTATTTGAGATGGGCCTATTTTGCAAGCCATTAAAACAAACAAGAACAGATGTTGCTTTATCTGAGACATGTTAAAAGGTCCAAATCTGACTAGGGCTTTGCTTCCCTGATCCATACCTTTGTGGAAAAACAGGTGGTCTTGCCTGTGACCAACTCTGAGTCATAAAGTGGAGGGACAGAGTGAACACCAAAATATTGGTGTACAAGGGGGCTTGTTCCTGTGTATTTTCTTTCTTCTTTTTTCAAGATAAGGGTATAATCTTAATGTCCATCTGTGTGCCTACTTTAGCCTTTAATTGATTTTATTGATTAATGTACGGTCTGCATTTTGCGGGCGGCTGTCTCCTGACGTCAGATGCTGTTGGCCTCTCCCTTTATTCTGAATCATCCCTGTCCTCTTTTAATCACAACATGTCTGGTACAAACCAAACTCGGGCAGAGGTGTATTTTTGTAAATTGGCCTAATATGTACATTGCATCTCTATAAACAGAGTGCAGGTCTTTTTCCTATACATTAGAAAGTGTGCCAAGTATACTTTAAAGGTGTGTTAAAACAATGTCATTAAACAAATGTGCATTAAAACAATGTCTATCAGATAGCATTTATCTACAAAAATGACACAGTGGTTGGAAAAAGAAACCTTACTTAAATTGACTATTGGGCTACAATAAGCTGCACATTAGAGAGGTGAAAAACTATGCACATTGTGAGGAATCTGGTCAATTTGTCTCTAATCCCCAGAGGGGAGCCACCCCTGTTAGGCTATGGAGGTGAGCCTGCCCACAAGACCCTCCCTATGGGTCTGGGCAAGTGGGACCACACTGATTGCAACTCCCCCCTCTTGGGAAGAAGGACTCGCAGTCCGAGAAGGACCTCCCGGACCAGAGTACTAGGTCTGCCTATGTGGATGTTAAAAGGACTATTATTACTTCTGTTTTCAATATTCCTGTTTCAAAACCACCACCAGTGATACGTCCTTAATTTCTTTGCTT
Organism: Ambystoma mexicanum; assembly: GCF_040938575.1. Taxonomy (NCBI): domain Eukaryota; kingdom Metazoa; phylum Chordata; class Amphibia; order Caudata; family Ambystomatidae; genus Ambystoma; species Ambystoma mexicanum. The sequence goes on along the minus strand of NC_090936.1, from coordinate 67,579,984 downwards.
CAAGGCAATGCTGGATCTCGCTTGAACTACACTGTTGACAAAGAACTTTCCCCTTTTTACTGTGAAGATGTATTTAAACTCAGGAAGAACTGTGAAGGGAGCGAGAACTCTTACGGAGGGAAGAGAGTGAATCCCACACAGAGACGCACCTCTGCGGAAGAGAACTCATGGAGAGGCAGAAACACGCAAAACCGCGGAGCCCAACGGCAGGGTGAACAGCAATCTAAGTGCTAGCGGAATACTGGAAGGTTGGTGGCTCATTTGACCAGGCAGCCAGGGTCGAAGGGAAAAGCACAGATGGTGGAACCCTCATTTATTCTGGTAGTGGGACTGCAACGACAAAGCAGTAGGCTGGGGGCCTAGGATCTGACACTGAAACCAGATATACGGGTGTACACTAATCCCCAAACCCCTTATCCTACATACGTCAACTGTCAAAAGATGCGGTACAAGGAAAGCAAACGCTCCCGCTGAGAGAGTACCATCGAGAGGAACGGATGCAGTGGGATACTGAAGTGTCAGGACTTGTCTTCAATCCAACGCGGAAGCTGCTGAGCCCCACAGACCCACCAAAGCGTATCGTTCTCAACTAACTAAAAAGAACAGTTGAGCCCGTGACACCCTAGGGGGAAGGGGAATTTGGATAACATAACAACCTCAGACACTGGAACTTGAACTTCCTTCAGGAGGTTAGTATCTGCATAATGAGAAATTAACAGGTGGAACAAGTATAAGTAAGCACATTAATGTGTAATTCAAACTCAATAAAAAGACATTAACCTTAATTACCTGATAATCCTCTGCAGTTGCCAAGAGGATATCATTTGTATTATATTACTAGTTTTCTCTGGTATTTTTTCTCTTTTAAAAGAATAGCACTTAAAATGAAATTAGTTCAGCAAGTGTTCATATTCCTAATACAATTGAATGTGCACCATTTAATTTAACTTGAGACGTCTTCTTCTTTCAGGACTTACTTGAGACTCAATAAAAATAAAATAAAATAAAGAGTTCTTGCTTTAAAAATAACTCTGTAATGCTGTTAATCCAACTTAGTTCAAAACACTCTTATTTCCATAGAAGATTCACTTAAGAATAGTCTTTTGTATTTCACATAGAAAGCCACCTTCCAAAAATCATTTTCACTCAACAGGAAAGTCTCTGTCTAGCAGTTCAGTCGCCGCGCATGCGTAATGGAGTTTAAAAACAATGTAAACAAACTAGAAGATAAAACCGAACGTTCGCGTAGCCACAAAGGAAATAAAGAAAACGAAACATGCAAAAAAGGATTGCTTACCTTATCTTCAAGTCCCAACCCGGAAAGGACTTACAAAAGAAGACGAGCATACGTGCGACGCTAAATCCGTTCAAGTCAACTCCGTCACACGCGGCTGTCACACGCAACTCAAAACACGCCGAACGTTAACCAAAACAACGGGAAAAAAAGGAATCCCTAAAGGTAAGCGAAAACAATTTAGAGAAAACTACTATTTACATATGAAAACAACACGCTCATAAAACTAATGCTAACAACTTCAAGTGCATAAAAATAGCGCGTGATAAAAAGAAAACTACGCCAAGAGTCAAAAATATATAAAAATCAAAATTGTCTGTATTTATAAGAACAGAAAATGAAGTAATTTAAGCGAGATTATTTCTTTGCAAAAGTTTCCACTATTATTTAAGATGTGGTACTTATCTCTGATCTTGAGTTTCAAGTTGCTGAACTTCAGTCTTCATTATTTAAACAATATCTTCTTTCTTTAAAGTTTAGAAGAATCATAAACAGGTTATTTTAACCTTGACTTTTCCTCAGAAGGCACTAGGCCAGAAAAAACACAGGAGAACACTAAAACATGACTTGCTTTCAGGAATCACAAAATGAAAGGCAGTGTTAAAGTTTTGCCTTTGTTTTCTCTCAACCAATCATCGCTCTGGCTCATCTCCTCCATCTTGGCTTGGGCTCCCGACTGTACTCTGGAAACTAAAGTTAAGGCCTAACCAAGTAATAGAAGGAAATTAGTCAGAAATAAAATATTATTTATTTCTCAGAGACCTGCCTTTGACCAGAGACCTGACAGGTACAAGGAAAGCAAATGCTCCCGCTGAGAGTGTACCATCGAGAGGAACGGATGCTATGGGATACTGAAGAGGGAGTCAAGATCCAGGGGCACCCCCCCACCCCACCAAGTTTATGGCAAGACGAAGGCCATAAAAACCCACAATCACCCATTCTATTTTGGATGAATCCCAAAAGCATCTATGATTGACAAATACACAGAGAGGTACCCTCTCAGTCAGCCATACAGACCAAATGCGGTACACATCTAACCATGTGTGGGAGAAGAGCCTGAGATCGTGGTCAGAGACACCTGTATGGATAGCCTGGACTAAACAACAAGGAGCCATGTTATTGACGACATTAGGGACAGCACGACACAGCAGTGTTCGACATGAAGCACACATGCAGTCCGCACTGCACCACACAAACACACACCCAAATATAGGAAGAACATGAGTGCACAGTTCTATAGTTAGAGGACAGATACATATACATATGTACATCGCTTTTATTATTTTGTCATTAACCAAATGCAGTCACGCAGAAACCACAAGGCACAAGAGATCCTGATCGAGCTGAGCTTGCTGATGCTTAAAGCCAGTAGACGCGTGGACATAGTATAACATGGACAATGTAGAAACCGTATGATAAGGTTTAGGAAAATTACAGCAGGCCTCAAATCTCTGAGCAGGAGATGAACAGAGCTGACTAAGGCTGGACAGAGAGAAGGACATGTGAGACAAGGCCCATAGCCAAGGTCAAGGGTTATGAATACATTCCAATCCCCAGACAACAAAGGGACCAGCTGTAAAGAAACAGAATAAATCCTCAAATCCTCATAATTAGCTCGATTTTGTGGCCTCCAAGCAGGTGGTACAGCTGAATGATAAGGCATTGCGGCTATGGTGTAAGCCTCGGTCCGAGATGCAGATACACCCAATAGCATGACCTACGTCATCACATCAAGGCGTGTTTAGTCACATGAGAAGCAGAATAGGGAACACAAGGGCACCAAAAGGTTCTGAGCCAATTAGGATTTTTTTCTTATTTAACATCAGTGCTATAGCTTACTTCCCTACACTGATGTGGCCAACCTGCACTTGAGTTCCCGCAAGGGATTTCCAAATGTTTTTGCAATGCTTCACGGTGGTGAGCTTGGTCGTGGAGCCATGACTGGGGACTTATGGCACAGCAAGGATTTCTGCTTGTGGCTTGACACCATTGTTATTGGATGCTAACCGCCACGGTGCAGAAGGGGTAATCCTGACCACATGTTTTCTAAAATCCCTTTTCTTATTCACTTTAACACTTTGCAACTGGTGTTTGTCAAGTGACCCAGAGGGGGGCTTATTACTCATTTTAGATGTTATCTTTGAAGGATATTTTTCATCTGGCAAACACCTGAATGAATGAGGAGGGCTTTTTCGTCTCGCTGTCTGTTGTATTTTTCTGACCGTGCTGTATTGTATCCTACAACGCTTTTATTTGTGTTACTCCTACATTGGCCTGTCGGGCATGGCCCGTTGTCTGACTGGTTCACGCATCGGCCTGCATCCCATATATACTCCAGCAAACCGGCTCATGCATTGCCCTGATGCCCATCTCTTGCTTTTCCATCTCCCACCGACCAAATGGTTTGGTCATTGCCCATCTTCGACCATCACACAGGCTTGTGAATTGCCCTACTGCCTATCTCCCAGCATCGCGCAATCTTGCGCATTGCCCTGTTGTCCATATAAGTTTGTTCGATTAAGTCTTGTTGCCCATGTACTGCTGTACAACTGTCTTGAGCATTGCCCTGCCACCCATCTCTCACTGTACAATAGGCTCATGATTTGACCTGCTTCCCACCGTACTTGCTCATTCCTCTGTTGCCCATCTCCTGCCACTAGTCATGGACTGTGCATTGTCCCACTGAATATCTCACACCGCCTGACAGGCTTGTGCATTAGCCTCCGCCTAATGCCCACTGTCTTTCTAGTTTGCTCATTGCCTTGTTTACCACCTCCCAAGGTCTTAGAGGTTTGCACAGACCCTGCTGCATGTCCTCTGGTGTCCAATGAGCTAATGCATTTCTCCATTGCCCATCATGACCGCCTCATGCATTGCCCTGCTCCCTAATGCCTGCTGTCCTACTGGTTTGCTCATTGCCCTGTTTCCCGCATCCCAAGGTATTATGGGTTTGCAAATATCCTTTTGCCTGTCCTTCGGTGTCCAACGGGCTAATGCATTTCTCCATTGCCCATTTTGGCTGCCTCATGCATGGGCCTGCTGTTTAACGGCTGCTGCCCTACTGGTTTGCTCATTGCCCTGTTTCCCGTCTCCCAAGGTATTATGGGTTTGTACATACCCTGCTACCTTTCCTCCAGTGTCCAATGGGCTAATGCATTTCTCCATTGCCCATCATGGCTGCCTCATGCATTGCCCTGCCACCTAACACCCGCTGTCCTACTGGTTCACTCATTGCCCTGTTTCCCACCTCCCAAGGTCTTTTGGGTTTGCACGTACCCTGCTGCCTGTCCTTCGGTGTCCAATAGGCCAATGCATTTCTCCATTGCCCATTATGGCTGCCTCACGCATTGACCTGCCGCCTAACACCTGCAGTACTACTGGTTTGCTCATTGCCCTGTTTCCCACCTGCCAAAGTCTTATGGGTTTGCACATACCCTGCTACCTGTCCTCCGGTGTCCAACGGGCTAATGCATTTCTCCATTTTCCATTTTGGCTGTCTCATGCATGGCCCTGCTGTTTAGCGCCCACTGTTCTACTGGTTTGCACATTGTAGTTGTAGCATAAGTGGAGTTGTTGTTTGCGGGACTCCCTCTCTTGTGTGCACCTTCTCTTTAATTATTCCTGCGTTAGACCTGCGGCCTAGGTCCTGGTTTGTCAGGGAACCAACTCCGGGGTTCCCGATTATTTAGAAGAATTGTGGAAATGACAAACTTGGGACAAAAATGGGCGCTGGTAGGATAAAATGGTCCAGTGGTTGCTGTTTAGGTAAATTGATCAGATATATGGTCGAGTCAGGTCTTTGTCATTATTCAGGGTGTTTATTTCATGGTTAGTTAGCACCAATGAAACCATCACTGTGGAAAAGAATGACAAAGTTTGACATAGTAACTTGCTACACAGCCGACGCGCGTTTCGACCTAAGTCTTTTTCAAGGCCAAAGGAGTTGGGGGGTGGGCTTCAGGATGCTGTGGACTGGTCCTCCCAGGTAAGGGCGCCAGCTGGCTTCCAGAGAACGCTCATTCAACACGAAAGCGCCGAGCCCGGCTCACGAACGGCTACTCAGCCATCCTGGTTGAAACGCGCGTCGGCTGTGTAGCAAGTTACTATGTCAAACTTTGTCATTCTTTTCCACAATGATGGTTCCATTGGTGCTAACTAACCATGAAATAAACATCCTGAATAATGACAAAGACCTGACTCGACCATATAGCGGATCAATTTACCTAAATAGCAACCACTGGACCATTTTATCCTACCAGCGCCCATTTTTGTCCCTGGTTTGCACATTGCTCTGTTTTCCTCTTCCCAAGGTCTTATGGGTTTGCACATACCCTGCTGCCTGTCCTCCAGTGTCCAATGGGCTAAAGCATTTCCCCATTGCCCATCATGGCTGCCTCATGCATTGCCCTGCTGCCTAAAGCCCGCTGCCCTACTGGTTTGCGTATTGTCCTGTTTCTCACCTCCCAAGGTATTATGGGTTTGCAAAGAACCTGCTGCCTGTCTTTCTGTGTCCACCAGGCCAATGCATTTCTCCATTGCCCATCATGGCTGCCTCATGCAGTTGCCCTGCTGCCCATCTCATGCCACCCTACAGGTTGCGCCCCAGAAAATTGATCTACAGTATGGTGCGTGAAAACAAGCTCAAAATGGTTCCCGCACAAAAGGCAGAACATATAAGATAAGCCACGCTCCATAGTGTGGTTTGTTGAGTTGCAACATTCTTGGAGCTTTGTAAAGACGTCATTCTGCCTTTCACTTATCTGTGCACTGCTACCTGTTCTTTACACTGCAAAGGCTCTCCCTTGGCCGTGGAGCCCGAAAGGAGAGTTGACGTTTTCTTTCTCGCGGGATCAGTGTGGGGGAAAGCGGTCATTAAGCCGCAGCCTTCTGGAACAGGGGGGGGCGAGCTAGCACTCAGCCTGACAGCACCTGCAATTTATCCCCCGGCTGGAGGCCCGTGCGTCAGTCCGGTCAGGGCAGAGACCTGCTGGGACTGGTGAAAGGAAGGTGGGCTGTGTTGTTTGTTTAAACAAAACGTGTCGTGCCTGTCAGGGGACATTTGGTGCAGAATTCCGTCCAATTATGTTTTCATGGGCAAGCATAACACACACGTAACTTATTCATGCGAACATCTGTGTGCTGTTTGCCTAACGAGCTCATATCGTGCATATACGATTTCACTTGTGGCTGTGGGGGTTGTGGGGGCTGTGGGGGCTGCGGGGGCTGCATTTCCTCTCCACAATAGGCCAACTGCCACATTCGTCTTTTTAATTGTGCTACTCTTGTTGCTCCCCACCCTGTAAAAGTGTTCTGTTTCTCTTGTTAATTGTTTCACTCTAATTTTGATTGGCGAATTCCCCTTTTAATCTCCCCCTTCTTTAAACTTCCTGTCCCCATTTTGATTGCTTTTCTGTTCTTTTCTTTTGTACAATATCTATGCAATTCCATGTTTAATTGCCCCGCTTCCACTGTAGGTACCTCAATCTTATTTTGGTGCGCTGCCATTCAAGCTTCTCCAGTGGAGTAACTTTGCTGAAAATGTTGGGTGGGGTGACCTGACATCCGAAGAAAAGGTGCCCAAGCCAAATGAATGGGGACAAAATGGTGTGCCATGAAAGTTGGGGGGGGACAAACACCCCTGTCCCCCCCTAAAATTACGCCCATGAGCGTCTCCACCTGGATGCTAATTCTTCCACACATGTTCCTAGTTTGGTCATTGTATTGACCCTCCACTTAATTGAGGGTGAGTGCTGCCGGGGGATTCACGAGTGAATAGTGCCTAGTGCAGGGTTGTCCAACTCCAGGCCTCTAAAAGCCGGAATCCTGACGGGATTTCATAATATCCCTCATTAATATTCATGAGAAAAAATTTGCATTTTGTGCATGCACGTACACACCAGCACCACAGTGAAGCAGGCAAGTAAGCTAATGTGATGGAGGCGACTGCCTTGTACAGAGCCTCTCTGCCTTACCACCACCAGAAATGCATTTCTCGGGAGGATAGCTCAGGGGCAACGTGCTCGCCTTGGAAGCAAGACGGCACGGAGCACCACAGGTTTGATTCGCGGGCCCGCGCTTAGAAACCTCTGGGTATTAAGCGTCTTATAAATAACCTATTATATCATATCATTTATTTGTATTTATTGTGTTTTTTGAAATCGCCTCGTGGAAGACCGCCTCAAAGCGCAAGGTGTTGAAGGGGAAAGGGACACCGCCAAATGGTATTCAAATTCCCAGGAGGCCAGAGTGCATAACATAGCAAAGCACGTCAACGTCATGCCATCATCCGTCGTTTTACTGTTCACTATGGTTGCCGTGCCTGATTTAACGGATGCTGTTCTGTAAGAAATTGGACCATAGATGGGGGCTGATGGATCCATGTGATCACTCCGATGGCCGAAAATGCAGATTTTTGTTTTTGTTTTTTTAAACCCCCTTTACACCACATACATATGCGGGGGAGACCCCCGACAGCCCTCCCATACTACTATTATATCCCATATCCCCCCACATATATATGTGACGTAAGGGGGGGGTCGGAAAAAAAAGTCAGAATTTTGGAAAGGTGAGACTCTAGCTACTACCGAGCTGCAATGTAAATATGCCTAAGACACCCTAGGGGTTGTCCCCCAAAATAATCAAGGATCCAACCATTGTAATAACCAAATCAAACACTCCCCCGCAAATGTAAAAATCACTCAATTCTTTCAGGCCAGAGAAGAGGCGATGGAGTGAGATGTACCGGCTATTGTGTGCAGCATTAATACTAATTTAGTCTGGTTTGGAAGCAAAACGACACACTTCAGCACTTAATACTCCAAGTCATATACCCTTCCCCAATAGTGATTTGGGTGTCCAATCGATTAAAGAGAGTAGCACTGGCCTAGTAACCACCACCGCTCTTAACACACTACCACCCCTAGAAAGTGCTGAATTGGGGAATCAGCCTTTACTCTCTAATCTCCTTTATTTATTTATTTATTACATTTGTTACACGCCCAGACCCTGGGTTATCACGGCAAGGTTACAGAAAGCTTGGTCATAATTGGTCAGGAGAAGAAAATGTCAATATATGGACATGTACAAATATATACATAATGTGCTCATTGAGACAGGAGGATAACAATGATCATTTATACAACAATATTTACAAGTTCTGGGAGGGCGATGTCATTGGTCTTAATTGAATAGCCACGTTTTTAGCATTTTTCTGTAGCCCAAGAAGGATTCCTCTTTTTTGATGTTGAGCGGGAGGGAGTGCCAGTGTTTGGGAGCTAGACATTGGCAGCTCTAGCCCCAGCTCTGGTGTTTCTATGGCGGGGTTTGCCATAAGTAGGTGGTTTTAGATCTTAGGGCTCTAGTGGATTCTCCATTAGTTATGGCATTGTTCAGGTAAGCGGGTGTTTTTTTGTGGTGGCATTTGAAGGCGATGCATAGTGTTTTATGATTCTGGCTTTAATATGCAGCCAGTGGGCATCTATCCTTGTCTTAGAAATATGGTTGCATTTTTTTATTACTAATTCTGCCCGTAATACTTTATTTTGGAAAAGTTGTAATTTCTTAAGGTTAGAGTTGGATGTTCCAAGTAGCAGTGCGTTATAATGGTCCAGCTTGAAGAAGATCAAAGCTCTGGCCAAAGTGATGCAGTTGCTCGGTATCAGGAATTGGCGGCTTAGGGCGATTAGTTTGGTGGTATAGGCGGTGGATCAAGAAAGTGCGCTTACATGTTTGGACATTGTGAGGTTGGCGTCAAGGTAGACACCTAGAGTTTTTCCTTGATTAAGTACAGGTATCGATGTGCCGTCAATGTTGATAGGTGAGTAATCTGGGTGGAGAGTGCTTATTTTGGCTTGGGAGCCCACAATGAGAATCTCTGTCTTCTTATTGTTGAGGCAGAGGCTGTTGAGAGCCATCCAATTCTGTATTATGGCATAGATTTGGGTGATGGTTAGGGTGTCTTGGCCGTAGTTTCCAGAAAGGGGAATAAGGATCTGGGTGATGTCTGCAAAGTTTGTGTAGACGACACCCATGTCGTCTAAAGTCATGAAGAGAAGCTTTGTATAAGCTTTATAAAGGGTGGGTGAAAGACATGATCCCCATGGGTACTCCAATGGGGACTGGGATGGGATCGGCAGCTTCTTTACCTATAGCGACTCTGGATATTTGTCCGGCTAGAAAGGATTTCACACACATAGTAGCACTATTGGAGAAATTGAAGTCATTGGCTAAGGTAGAGCACAGTTTATTGTGATCAACAAGGTGGAATGCTGCAGATAAATACAACAGCAGGAGAATGCAGAGTTTTCCTGTGTCTCTGATGCTATCCATCTGAATTTTCAAATCAAGGAGGGCTGTTTCCATGCTTTGGTTAGGCCTAAAGCCCAATTATCTTGTACCAAGGAGTTGGTTAGTTTCCAAATGGGCTTGGACTTGCGTATAGGCTATTTTATCTAAGATTTTGAGCAAAAACGGTCCTGTCGTTATTGGCTGGTAGTTCGTGGGCACGGTCGTATCTAACGTGTTTTTTTAGTATAGGGGTGACCCAGGCTTCTTTAATGCTGTCTGGGACCAAATTGGAGTTAAAGGAGGCATTAACAAAGTTGGTTATGATTGGTGTTATGGTATGGCCGAATGATTTGATTATTTGAACTGGGACGGTGTCTCCCTTACAATTAGAGGCTTTGAGTTTAGTAATGGTGTCGAGCACAAGTTCTTGGGAGACTGGGGTAAAGTAGAATAGTGGGTTGGAATTCTCACTGGACTTCGTGAAGGGGTTACTAGTGGCAGGTTTATCAGCTAATAGTTTCCTTTTTGATGTTATTTTATTTTGCAAAAGAGCAATCTTAGTGGCTAGGGCACCTTGAATAGTGGTGCACCATTCTTTACTAGAGTTGGCAGGGGCTGAGGCTGGGGTGGGGTTTTTCAGTTCCCTTAGTATCGAAAAAGTTCTTTGGAGTCTGACTTAGTATTGCTGATTTGAGTATTGTATGCATTGGCTTTATGGGTGATGATGGCAGATTTGTAGTTTTTGTTGGCTGCCTGGAAGGCAATTTCAGATTCAGTAGTGGGATGTCTTCTATGGGCATGTTCAAGGGCCCGTTTAGTTCTTCTTAGTAATACTAGGTCTTTGCTGAACCAGAAACGGGATCGTTTATCGGCACGTCGCGTTTTAGTGGTTAGTGGCGCTATGGCATTAATGGTGGTGGTGAGACAATTATGATAGTGATCTGCAAGAGTACAGGGGTTATCGCTGGCAAACCCCTGTATTATTCCCAGAATTCAAACTAAGGAATTCGACCAACACAGAGCCAATGACTCTCCTTATGATAAAAGTCTCTTGATGATTCTACACTTATTTTAGACTAATTCTACAGTGCCATTTCCTTTCATCGACACCCGTTTTTACGACGGGAGTTTTTCAGTGGAATTTCTGCCGGAAACATTTTCACATTTTTTGGGGGGTGGGAAAGAGCATATAAAGGTTTGGGGGTGGGGTGAATAGACAAATGACTGGGGAATTTGTGGGGGAGCGGTCCTCCCAAAAAGAATGTAAACAAATTTCAAAAGTTTTTTTGGCAAGAATTCCGCAGAAAAACACCCATCGTAAAACAGGTGTTGATGAAATGACATAGAACCAATTCTACTATGACTGGTGATGACGACCTCCTTAATTCTAAGCCTACCACACTAATAATGTTGGGGTTTGAAGATCCGATAAATGAAAACTTATCAGCCACTACGCAAGTAATAGCTCTTGACTGCTTGTTAGCGACATTGGTTAGTGCATGTGAGGAGCTACCACGCACCGCTGCCTCCCATACCAACCTGTCTACACCCAGCCCACTCACCAGTGTTGCTTGCCAACTAACTCAGTTACAGAACTGACTCCCTCGAATGATAGGGCCACAGCGCCAGTTAATAATACCCGGGGTGCTGGTATCGTGGATGTCGAAACTATGTCACAAATTCACTGATGGCCACTGGAGAGGAAGTGGTTCTCATTAACAGCCAGGCCTTTCTGCGGCGTCTCCCAACATTCCCACTGTTGGGATGTCTACTCTAGACGGGAGCGGTCATTACCTCGTTTCTCTTATGTTTTGTGCCCCACATGAGGAACATATTTTTGGTAATAAATGTGAAAACATCAAAGAAGAAAAAACAACAGATGTCTACTTTGTTGACGTTGTCTCAAATATAAAGGAACATCTTTCATGGGAAAAAAAATAAAAATAAAATAAACTGATAAAATCTGGTACGGGTTTGATCGTTGCTGGCTCACAGTCTTGTGAATTAATTGTTAATGAGGCAGGTTAGTTTGATATTGGTAACCACACGAGAATTAATCTGGTTGCCCGGCAGAGCAGGGCTCTGAAAAGAGAGCTGACAAGAAAACAAAATATCACTAATGTGAAAATAAAGTCTGGATTGTGGTGCCCCGATGGCCCTGGACATAACGCCAGGCAATAAGGAGGTACTATCAACTGCTAGCAGCTTCAGAGAAGATCCAGGAGGTCCGGCCTCTGCCTGCTCCCCAACTACCTGACTGGGAATCTGGGATTATTTAAAAAGCAGATTAAAATGTATCCATTCAACCTCAACCCAGGTTAAATCCCTTACTCCCCTTCTTCCTGCCTGACAAATTACTTTTGTTGACTTGTTTCTGTCTGTTCTTCATGTGCGCTCTGAAGCCTATGGGCGTGTGGCTCGTAATAAATATTTAAATAAATAAATAAACAATACTTGCCTATTTTGAGCCACGCTAGTGGAGCACCTAAGGACTTGGATAAATCAATTAAGATGGAGGGTGTAGCTCAACCGTTTGAAACGGAGGAGGTTGAACAGGAGTGGGCTGGGAACCAAAAGAGGCCTTGGAAATAATGTTTAAAGTGGCCCCATGTTACACATTTTCGGCAAGACCAAGCATTTTCGTATGAGAACATTTGGAAATAAAATAGATTACCACACAAAAGAGGTCCAGGGTGCAGAGGCCTACCGAGAAATCTCCGGAATTCCCTGTAGTCCAGTCCTCCCCTGAGGTTGAAAACCATCAAGCCGTTACTCTGCCACTGAAGTTTAATGCTTCCACAAACTGACTGGGGATAATTCATCTCCAAAAGTTAAGAACTGTGGCAATAGCAAGTCGTGCCTTGGCTATTCAATTAAAGACCAATGTCTCTACTAGTACATGTTCGCTGTTGGGAGAGGCTAGCACTCCCTTAACGAGAAGGGACCCTGCATCAGCCCCCTTGCTAAATAACACCTGCTTGAGCAGGGTTGCCTAACTCCAGGGCTCGAGGACTGGAAACCGGACAGGTTTTCAGGATATCCCTCATTAATATTCATGAGCAAAAATGTGCATACATTTAGAATCATTGTATGCACATTTATCTCATGAATATTAATTTGGGTGTATCCTGAAATTCCGACATGGATCTGCACCTCGAGGCCTGGAGTTGGACAATCCTGATCTTGAGAAAGGGATGTACTTTATTTGCACTAAAAATACAAAGTTTGTTCTGCTGGTCAAACCAACAAGGTTTAAATCGTTCAGCTGTGTGCCAACTGCTACACAGTATCATCCCACTGAGGGCATTTCATCTGATGACATTGCCATTGTGGAACAAATTGAGGATATTGAATTGTTCACCAGTATTGTTCATTTTTACTCTGTATCGCCTTTAGAATATGTCTTATCAGATAGCGCAATGCAAGAGAGGCTATGATTGCTCTATTATTGATGTTACAATTGAGCGTCCACCCAAGACAGACCATCGATCAATGAAGACAAATGTCTCAGTAAATAATCCTACACCTTCTAATATATGTATGAGTAACAGGACAGTACGTGATCCCGAAAGGACTGCACGGGATGATTTTGGTTCTTTCCTTGTTAATTTTGAAATCGCTGGCAATAGACAAATAATTGCAGACACACTACTTGATTCATGTTGTGGAATCAGAAAAAATACAATATTACGGCTGTTTCACCAAGCAAAGGAAAATACACCGACACGGGCTTGTAAAGATTCCCAGAATCAACTGAACAGTATTCAACAAAGTACACAAATAGCTATTTGGCCGTCAATACATCACAGAGACCACCAGCAGGGTTCAATGTGAGCAGTGAACAGAATTTCCTAGCTGGACATCGACGCATTTATACAATTTGTAAAATGATGTCCAGCCCTCTTACAGGTAAATTATACACTGGGCTAGGGTTGCGCCAAGTTCACTTTCCTAATTTACATATCTCGTGCATGCGGTTTACTTTTTTAATATATTTACTAATGCACTTCATTATTCTTTAATTTAACATTTACACTCTTTATATGCTGTTTTAATACAGACCAAACAAATGTTTCACATATTATATTTGGATAGCATTACTGTTCTTGTATACTTGTAGTTTAACATTGCTAATTCAAGTAATCCCCTGCTCCCGAGGTCAACAAAGGACAAGGTCTACATGACCCTAACATGTAGCCTGAAGGCAGGTTGGACATGAACTCTCCTACAGAGGTTGGAGAGGTTAAGGCAAGAACAAGGGCACACGAGACGGCGATTTTAGATTACACGGTGACTTTGTGCAAAACCCCAAAATGGCGGTTCTAACCTAAAATGGAGGCTTGATTCAAGATGGCGGCTTACATCATTTTCTAAGGTCAAGACCTTGCCGTAGAGAGTTAGGCCAATATACATACAAATTGTTCTAATAGGAGGCCTAATTTAATATCCGGTTTGACAATATGAAGACTCACCCCCTCCCCATGATGGCCCTTGGCTTCCCAAGGTGTTGCAATCACGGCTTCTAAAATGGTCCTAGCGCAACGTTTGATGTTCTCTGCTGGAATACCTGTGGGTTTGCCCATTACAACTCAGAGGGGGGTCTATTGGAAATCATTGCCAAATTTAAAGTGGTGACATTGCAGGAGACCTGGAGGATGAATGATTTAGAGGTTGATGGTAGACTAACGATCCAATCTCCGGCTGCCAAATGGGCCAAAGGACGCCCTAAGGGGGGACTCATCGTTAGTGTCTGTGATTATATAACGATCCCAGACCTTGGCCGCTCGACCAAAGGTGTTCTGGCTGTGATACTGAGCTGGAAAGATAGGAAAGGCAGCTCTAGGTGTTTACTAATAATTAATGTCTATACTTCCCTATAGTACTTGTCACCCCAGCATTAATGCAGAGTTGGGAACAATACTAGAGCATTTTTGACACTTACCTATACTAATTTGTGGTGATTTTAATGCTACCTTCCCATATGATCATGACGTCCCGTCTACCGATTCTATTACCTCGATGCCTGTTGACGAACACGCTAATCTCAGGAGGACTTCTTGGGCCAAAATGTGTACCATCATGATCTTACTATGCTGAACGGCCAGTGCCCTGGTGACGCCCTCCAAACTTCACGCGAATAGCTCGAAAGAGCGCTTCTATGATTGATTACGTCTTAATGAATGATAGTTTGTTGCCTTTTATTGCAGATCTCATGGTGATTGCTACAGAGGAAAGCAACCACTTTCCCTTGCATAAGACTACTTTTTACGATTATCCTCGCTCACCGATAGATAACATAGTCTCCAATATATCTAATAAAGCTACCAATCGTATTAGCTGGTACACTCAAAATCTTGAATTGGCAAATTTGGCTACGCACCGTGCCCTAAGCATGTTTCTTGAATCTTATGTTTGCGGCATCCATGTTTGGATTTGCACTTGAAGTGACTCAATATGTTAAGACTTATGAGGACACTGTAATCGTAATTTCTAAAATAGCTATTAGAAACCGAGCTACTAATATTAGACATGTGCTACCAACCTTGGCCACGGCTGGAAATTCGTTAACATATTGTTAAGAAGGATTTCTGAACTCTGACCTGGTGGGCAGAGGTTCAGAAGGCCAACCTAGTTTCTTTGAACAGGGTTACCTCTGGACAAACCAGACCAATCAGGGTAGCTATGGCAGGCGGTCAAGACTAAGTCTCAGGAGGGGTGAGGGTGACTGAAAGACCTCAATGAGCACACAGAGCAAGGACACTTACAAATTACTTCTGATAGGTGTCATATCAAAAATATAGACACATTTAATACAAGGCCTTTGTAACATCGACCATATCTAAAGAATCACAGTAACACTAAGTAAACCAACACATCACAACCAATACAATATATATATACAAGACCATTGGGGTCTAAAGGGTTAAATGCACAAAATATTTCGACAAACTAGAGGGGAAGGAAACAGGCAGTGCAGATAGTCTTTAGGCCCAGTTCGACATCGACAATACACCTAACTCAGAGGCAGTCCAAGCCCTAAGAAGAGAGGAGCCTTGTGCTCAATAGTACATGCAATGCAGGCACAAGTACTTGTTCCAATGGGCCAAATGGGGTCTCTTCAGGGGTCTCTAGCAGCTCGGGAAGTTGGATGAGGCAATGCAGAACAAGTTCCCACTATTCAAGAAGGACCTCCACTTGAAGGCAGAGGCAGTTTGAGAGTGCGGGATGGAGTCGCTATTTTGCAATAGCAGAAGAAAGGAGAGGGACCCTCAGGGGCCACTCGTGCGTAAAAAAGGGCCCTTGAGCTAGGGGCCACCGGTTGGGGTATGGAGTACTCACCGGTCCCCGACACAAGTGGACCCAAACTTCGCCAGTTCAGTCCACTTCGCTTGCAGGTTGGAACGCGGCAAAAAGGATGTCTCGGCACCTTTCAGTTCCTGCGATACAGTGAAGATTCCCAAACGAACAGTGGTGATTTCTCTGCTCCCGGTGGATGTTTCGACCCAGTTTCACTGCAGCAGGCTTCAGGGGCAAGAGAGTCACAAATGCAGCAGACTTGTAAAGGATGTTGCCGCGGCAGGGCAATAGGATAACCGCATTTACTCCGGTCCTGGCGCACTCGTCAGACTTCAGACCTGGGAATGCCAAGTGTACGAAATTCGGTGTGAGGGTGCCAGGGACACAGAGCTAGCAGTATACCAAGTTTCGAGGGCCTCCTCAAAATGGCGGCGGTGACAGAGCAAAGTAACTGGGTAAGGTGGTCAGTCCACTGGTTGCCCCAGGGACACTTCCGAGAAAGCTTACTTGCAGGGTTTGATGAAGGTGCCGAGAATAGTTGGTCCCACTATTCTAATGGGGCGAAGCGTCTTCGCAGACCTTCTAGGATGACCAGATGCAGAGGGGTCCCACGGGACGACAGCGGGCTAAGGTTGCCAAACCTTCCAGCGGGTCACCAGCGGTTCCTCGACTCGGCTTCATGTTGCAAAATACTTGGATCCTATCCTTTGTTCAGTGAGAACTCAGGAGATAAGGTAGTGGTGTTTTCAGCCTCCTCTTATCCAAAGTTCACTTTGCGCCAAAACGGAGAGGGCCCAATGGGAGATCTGCTCACAAACACATACTCCATACGTGGACCAATCACAGACCACGATGGTCCCAGTCATTCATGGCACTCCAGACATTCTGGCACCCTGGATGTGTATTGGAATCAGACATTCCAGGCCACATCCTGGAGGCACACACACAAGGCATGCAGAAGCCTGTGAAAGCATTGGGATTCACGGGAAAGTGCATGACCAAATAAGGACTGACCAGGTCGATTCAACCTGGGGAAGGTGAAGGGGCAAGATGGCCAAAGGACCGGACAAAGAACCTCGTGGCGTGGCCATTTTAGAGCCAGGCCAACTATTTGTGCCAAACGCGCTTAACGCAGCTAACATGGCAGAAAAGGTTTAAAAAGAATGTGAAAAGATAGCTGCCACCAGTCCTGTCCATGACACATCTGCACAGCTCATAAAAAGTCCAGCGAGAGTATCTAGGGCCTTGTAACGCTCACCTGATTCTCGCAGAGGCGCCGGTCTTGACTGGGCGACTACCGTATCTTCAAAGGTGATGTGCAGCACCCGGTTGGCTCTTTGGGCTGTACCTCTGTGCCCTGTATGCCTGACGTGCAGAGTAAGATGTCTGCAGATAGAAAATACGGGGTTAATGAACTGGGGTTATTGGGGTGTCCCTATCTCTTTCCTCTTCTCCTCTCCTGTAGACCCCCACAGGTTAACGCTCTCACCTTAGGTAAGTGAATGCCGAGCTCTCCATCTGCCTCGGGGCAGGGTGCTGTAACCAGTTCCTTCACTGGATAGGTAGCGCAGGCCTCTTGACTGCTGTCCGTCGTTTACTGCACGAACGGTAAGTTTCGAGTAACTCAAATGTCTTTAAAGTCTTGAATAATGATGTCTCTTGTTTTGCAGGGTTCCGGCGATGGCGGATGACGGGCTGAAGTGAGTTGAAGATGGAGCCCGTGTGATGAATAGAAGCGCCTGGAAGCACGTAAGTAAGCGCTTGTTGCCAGCTTCACGATGCGCTCTAACTGTCTTTTTATTTTGCAGGTACAAGTTCGGAGCGGCTGCAGGGTGCCGGGATACCCACTGGGTTAGATGTGGAAAGGAGTAATGGCACGTGAGTATTAAAGTTCCCCAATGTCTTTAAACGCACCTTCTTTTGTCTTTCAGATGCGGGATGCAGCGCCGACGGCCTCCGGAGCGTGCGAAGAGTTGGTAAGCTTTTGTCTTTCAGATGCCGGAATGCAGTGTGAAGACCTCCGGAGCGCACGAAGAGTAGGTAAGCCTTTGCCTTTCAGATGCCGGAATGCTAACCTGTTCTTTCTTGTCTTTATAGGTGTTGCTGAAGACTGGATTCAGGATGGTAAGCCTTTTTCCTTTCAGATGCCGGAATGCTAACCTGTTCTTTCTTGTCTTTATAGGTGTTGCTGAAGACTGGATTCAGGATGGTAAGCCTTTTTCCTTAGGCCCAGGACCGGATGCAGAAGACACGATGAGCGTACTGCTGCAGAGGGTGCAGAATAACGCAAAGCAAGATTCATCCACCGGGTGTGGTTTAAATAGCCTCCTGTAGTGCTTAAGTGTCTCCTTCCACAGCCACGCCTAAATAAGAAAAGAGTTCCTGGTAAGAAAAGAGTTCCTGCCTTCCAGAAGAGTTCCAGTGTTCTGAATCTAGGGAGTGGCTCCAGCCCCACCCAACAGGAAAAGTAGTTCCAAACAGAAGAGGATCAGAGGCTCAACTGGCAGGCAAGTAAGCAGCATGGTCTGCTGCAGGTAAGTCCACCCAAGCATTATGAGCCCGGCGCTTCCAGCGCTGTGACTGGGCATATTTATGAGCCTGGTGCCACTGGCGCCAGGACTGGGTCCAAAAGGTCCCAATTGGGACTGGTTGGCACTCGGAACCTGGGTTATGGATCTGCTTCCAAGGGAGTTGGGAAAACCCTGACCTTTTGGAAGCAGAGATCATGACAGTACCCCCCTCAAGGCCCCTCCCAAACCGGGCTTCTCCGGGGGTTTTGGCTTGTCAGGAAATGTTCGGTGAAATCTTTTGATTAGGCGAGGAGCGTTGACATATTTAGCAGGTTCCCAGGATCTCTCTTGGGGGCCGTAGCCTTTCCAGTCAATTAGGTAGAATAGTTTAGATTTGGAGATCTTGGAGTCCAGAATGATTTTGACTTCAAACTCGAGTTCTCCATCAACTAGGATAGGTTTTGGAGATTTGGTTAGTCGGGTTTGAGGTTGCACGGGTTTTAATAGGGAGACGTGGAAGACCGGATGTATCTTCATGTGCGGGGGCAAGTCCAACTTGACCGCTACTGGGTTTACTATGGTAGTGATGGAATAGGGACCAAGGTATCTTGGGTTGAATGTGCGTGGCCCTTTTAGAGATAGATATTTGGTGGATAACCAGACTTGATCCCCTACTTGATAGTGAGGGGCTTCCTTCCGATGTTGATCTGCTCCTTTCTTGTATTGTTCTTTAGCCCTTTGAAGGTGAGAAACAGCTTCCTTAAAGGCTTGGGTGATTGTAGAATGCAGGTAGTCTACTGCTGGTGTTTCAAGATCTTGGAGGGGATCCAACTCCGAGGTTCGAGGGTGACTGCCGTACAAAAGAAAAAACGGGGTTTTCCCAGTTCCCGAATGGACAGAGTTATTGTAGGCATACTCGGCTATCCAAAGGATATCTTTCCAAGTTTTTTCAGTTTGTTGCAGCATGCAGCGTAAATACTGTTCCAGAGTTTGATTGGTCCTCTCGGTTTGTCCGTCGGTCTGAGGGTGGTGACTGGTCGATAGTCTCACATCAATTTGAGCCGACCGACAGCAACTTCGCCAAAAATGAGAAATAAATTGACTACCTCGATCCGAAATTAGAACCGAAGGAAAACCGTGCAGTCGGACGATGTTTTCGAGAAATTCTCGGGCCAGAGTTGCTGCTGTTGGCAAGCCTTTGAGCGGAATGAAATGCGCCATCTTGGAGAATAAGTCCACGATTACTAGAATCGTATTGTATCCGGAGCATGGAGGTAGATCGGTGATGAAGTCCATAGAAAGCGTATGCCAAGGGCGAGGTGGGATGTCAATAGGGCGTAAGAGGCCTGCTGGTCTTTCCTTTTGACTCTTGTTTTGGGCGCATACTCCATAGGACATTATAAAGTCTCTGATATCTTTTTTCCAAGACGGCCACCAGAAGTAGCGCTTGATCTTTTCTGAGGTCTTGGCTATACTGGGATGACCTTCTATTAAAGAGTCGTGATAACAAGAGATTACTTTTTTCTGTAAATCTGTGCTGGGTAGGTATAATCGTTCTTGGAAATACAATAAGTTGTCCTTCACTGCAAAGTCCTTTCCCTGCAGATGCCAATTCTGTATGTCTGCTGGAGTTACAAGTTGCCTGGCTTTATCCTTAACTTCCTCTATGGATACTGTGGCGACTACACCCAGAATTCTTTGTTCGGGAATGATTGGTACAGGTTTAGGGTTGATCAAGTGTTCTTCCACTCCCATCCGAGAAAGGGCATCGGCTTTACCGTTCTTTGTACCAGGTCGATAGGTAATTATGAAGTCAAACTCGGCAAAGAATAATGCCCAACGGAGTTGTCTAGAGGATTGGGCTTTTGCGGTTTTCAAATATTGCAGGTTTCGGTGATCCGTAATCACAGTAACGGTGTGTCGGGCCCCCAGCAGATAATGCCGCCAAGCCTTAAAGGCAGACTTGATAGCCAGAAGTTCCTTGTCAGTAATCGTGTAATTGACTTCAGGAGGCGAGAACTTGCGGGACCAAAATGCCACGGGATGCAACTGGTTGGTTACCGGGTCCTTTTGTGATAGAACTGCCCCCATGGCAAGGCTTGAAGCATCAGTTTCCACGATGTAGGGGAGTTCGGGGCGAGGGTGTTTTAAGATTGGTGCAGAGATAAATTTAGTCTTCAAATCCTGGAAAGCTTGTTCCGCCTCGGTAGACCATTCAAAACGTTTGTTTTTCTTTAACAAGGCAGTGATGGGTTGGACTATTCGAGAGAACTCGGGGATAAACCTGCAGTAAAAGTTAGCGAAGCCTAACATGCTTTGCACACCTTTTACGGAGGATGGTGATGGCCATTTGAGAACTGCATCGACCTTCTTTGAATCCATACGCACTCCGCCAGATGATAATATGAATCCCAAGAATTCAACTTCAGTCACGTTGAAAACACATTTTACCAACTTAGCGAAAAGTTTGTGTTGACGCAATCTTTCGAGGACCATTTTCACGTGTTTCCGATGTTCAGATTCCGATGAAGAATAAACGAGAATGTCGTCGATGTAAACAACAACACACACATCTATGAGCTCTCTGAGGACATCGTTCATAAAATATTGAAAGGCGGCCGGGGCATTGCAAAGTCCGAAGGGCATGACCTGATATTCAAATAGCCCATACTTGGTGCGGAAGGCCGTCTTCCATTCATCGCCCTCTTTTACTCGTACCAAGTGGTAAGCTCCTCTAAGATCCAGCTTTGTATATATGCATGCTTTTCTGACTTGGTCCAGGAGTTCAGGGATCAAAGGTAACGGATATCTATTCTTAACGGTGATCTGGTTCAGGGAGCGATAATCGATACAAGGTCTAAGGTCTCCTTCCTTTTTTGGAACGAAGAACAAAGCTGAAGAGGCAGGGGACTTGGAAGGACGAATAAACCCATTTGCCAGGTATTGATCCAGGTATTGTCGAAGGTGAAGGTTCTCAGGCTCGGTGAGGGCATAAATTCTACTACAAGGAGGAGTAGATCCAGGTATCAGGTCTATCTGGCAGTCATAAGACCTATGAGGAGGTAGAGAGTTAGCCTGCTCCTTCCGGAAAACATCTTGGTATTCCAGGTATTCGGGAGGTAACTGGGGAGTCTCTGAAGAAATTGCTGCCAGTGCAACACCAGGTGGAGGGTGACAAGTAGAGACACATTCTGGAAACTGGACCGTTCTTGCTCGCCAATCGATCAGAGGATTGTGTTTCTCTAACCAAGGTATCCCTAGAATAATCTGGAACTGAGGGGCCTTGATCACATCGAACACGATCTTCTCATGGTGTCCATCTTGACTTACTAGCGTCACCTCTTGAGTGGTATGCGTTACTGGCCCGGAGGCTATCTCCGTACCATCCACCGTAGTTATGACGTCCTTTATAGCCTTGGGACAAAGAGTTAGATTCATCCTCAAAACCATTTCATGATCCACATAATTGCCGATGGCACCGCTGTCGACGTAAGCTTCAATTGCATGTAATCGATCCGGATTATCAGGGCTAATGAGGACCATAGGTATCACGAAATGCGAGGTCACGGAACTGGTTTTCACGCTCGGCAAGAGGACCTCTATTCTTGTCGGGCAAGGTCGTTTCCCTGCTCAGAGTTTGTAACTGTGGTAACTGCAGCTCCTACTGCCTTCTTGGCAGGTTTCAGCGGACAGTCTCGAAGAAAGTGCCCTGAGTTTCCGCAATATAGGCATAATTGCAACTGTTTTCTCCTTTCCCACTCCCTTTGTGTTAGAGGACCTTTCAGACCCCCTATTTGCATGGGTTCCCCGGAGTCCACTCCCTTGGAAGGAGTTGGTGGCTTGGAAAACACTCGAGCATCAAACTTGGAACGATCGGCCTTCCTGTTCTGCAGTCTGTGATCTATTTGAACGACCAAGTCTATATAATCCGAACAGTCTTGTGGGGGATTCACTACTTGGGCTAAAACGTCTTTGAGCTCTCCACGTAGACCTCTATAAAACAGCGTAATCCTTTTGTCCTCAGGCCATTGAGTTTCCACTATTAGTCTATTGAAAGATGCAATATAAGCCAAAAGGTCTTGATTACCCTGTCGCAACGAAAGAAGCTCATTGTCCAAGGCCTGCCCCTGTGCATGTCTTGCGAACAGTTTTTCCATACTAAGCTGAAAGGCTTGAAAATCATGGAGAACCGGATCATCTTGATTAACTAGAGGGATCGACCAGTCTGCCGCATTGCCACTAAGGTACGAAAGTACAAAAGCTACTTTAGCTTGATCAGTTGGAAAGGCTGCTGGCCGGCATAAGAAGTGCAACCGGCACTGATTGATAAATACCGCAAACCTCTTTGGGTCACCAGAAAATCGTTCGGGCGGAGCCAGAGGTACATTCCCAGGTAGGTTGATCTGCACTGGATTCATAGAGGATGTTGAAGGAAGATTTGCCCCTGATGCGGGTAGCGGGGTCTGTCCGGCTTGTGACTGTAGCAATTGTCTAGCAAGATCATCTGTTCTCTCCTTGGAAATAATTAGTTCCCTTCTTAGAGCGTTCGTTTCCTGACGAGCTGCATGCACTTCTGCCTGTAGTTCCCCAAGTAACCGGGCTAGGTGGTCAGTATCCGAGGTTTCCATAGCGCCTGGGCGAGAGTTTTGCGGTAGGCTTTGCGTTCTGTAACGCTCACCTGATTCTCGCAGAGGCGCCGGTCTTGACTGGGCGACTACCGTATCTTCAAAGGTGATGTGCAGCACCCGGTTGGCTCTTTGGGCTGGACCTCTGTGCCCTGTATGCCTGACGTGCAGAGTAAGATGTCTGCAGATAGAAAATACGGGGTTAATGAACTGGGGTTATTGGGGTGTCCCTATCTCTTTCCTCTTCTCCTCTCCTGTAGACCCCCACAGGTTAACGCTCTCACCTTAGGTAAGTGAATGCCGAGCTCTCCATCTGCCTCGGGGCAGGGTGCTGTAACCAGTTCCTTCACTGGATAGGTAGCGCAGGCCTCTTGACTTCAGAGGACTGCTGTCCGTCGTTTACTGCACGAACGGTAAGTTTCGAGTAACTCAAATGTCTTTAAAGTCTTGAATAATGATGTCTCTTGTTTTGCAGGGTTCCGGCGATGGCGGATGACGGGCTGAAGTGAGTTGAAGATGGAGCCCGTGTGATGAATAGAAGCGCCTGGAAGCACGTAAGTAAGCGCTTGTTGCCAGCTTCACGATGCGCTCTAACTGTCTTTTTATTTTGCAGGTACAAGTTCGGAGCGGCTGCAGGGTGGCGGGATACCCACTGGGTTAGATGTGGAAAGGAGTAATGGCACGTGAGTATTAAAGTTCCCCAATGTCTTTAAACGCACCTTCTTTTGTCTTTCAGATGCGGGATGCAGCGCCGACGGCCTCCGGAGCGTGCGAAGAGTTGGTAAGCTTTTGTCTTTCAGATGCCGGAATGCAGTGTGAAGACCTCCGGAGCGCACGAAGAGTAGGTAAGCCTTTGCCTTTCAGATGCCGGAATGCTAACCTGTTCTTTCTTGTCTTTATAGGTGTTGCTGAAGACTGGATTCAGGATGGTAAGCCTTTTTCCTTTCAGATGCCGGAATGCTAACCTGTTCTTTCTTGTCTTTATAGGTGTTGCTGAAGACTGGATTCAGGATGGTAAGCCTTTTTCCTTAGGCCCAGGACCGGATGCAGAAGACACGATGAGCGTACTGCTGCAGAGGGTGCAGAATAACGCAAAGCAAGATTCATCCACCGGGTGTGGTTTAAATAGCCTCCTGTAGTGCTTAGGTGTCTCCTTGCATAGCCACGCCTAAGTAAGAAAAGAGTTCCTGGTAAGAAAAGAGTTCCTGCCTTCCAGAAGAGTTCCAGTGTTCTGAATCTAGGGAGTGGCTCCAGCCCCACCCAACAGGAAAAGTAGTTCCAAACAGAAGAGGATCAGAGGCTCAACTAGCAGGCAAGTAAGCAGCATGGTCTGCTGCAGGTAAGTCCACCCAAGCATTATGAGCCCGGCGCTTCCAGCGCTGGGACTGGGCATATTTATGAGCCTGGTGCCACTGGCGCCAGGACTGGGTCCAAAAGGTCCCAATTGGGACTGGTTGGCACTCGGAACCTGGGTTATGGATCTGCTTCCAAGGGAGTTGGGAAAACCCTGACCTTTTGGAAGCAGAGATCATGACAGGCCTTTGGAAATGGCTATAGACCCAAGTGTGCTGTATGGTAAGATACATTGCACACTTGTTACATGTTGCACAAGAGTTGCAACATGAGGAAAGGACTAAGGGAAACAAAGTTTCCCAGTACTGACTGTTTTAAGGGCATGTCAGTTTCCCCATAAAAAGTGAGCAAACGCCCAGAGGAGTGCAGCTGAAGGCTGTGCTTCTCTGGCAAAGTCAGTCAATGGTGGCTAAACAGCAGCAAAAAGTTTGGGGGTTGACACATGGAGGGAAAAGTACATACAATTATAAAATCTTTCCTAACACATATTCATCACGCAAAAATAATCTCAGACGTGGCATACGCTCTCCTTTGAAAACCAGGCTAGCACCCAAAATGATAGCCCTCAAAACTTGTTTTAAGAGCTTAAAACCAAAAATGGCTCCGAAACTACTTCCGACAACTGGATGTGGCCCACTGGCAGTCTCCAGCCACTTGTGCTGACAACAGAGGTTTAACTTCTTTTTGGCCTATCATGAGCGGTAATAGACCCAGTCAATCGTTTCCCGCAAGACGCTTGGGTCAATCATATCAATAGCACTATTGGCATGGTTATAAACGAAGGTGACCACAGTAATCCGGGATTATAAAAGTGGATTTACTCCGCTTCCATTTTACAACTCATTGATCTAATAAAAAAAGGGTAAAACATCCAGGGCTCCTGGGCCAGGTGACACCTGCAAACTTCTGTTAAAAATGAACCCTACTCTATGGGGTGAGGAGTTGCATCAACTCTTTCCCATGATCACCCACACAGGCCTGTTACCATGTTCTTGGACCAATAGCATCCCAGTTTACAAAAAGGGAGTGCACGATAATCCCATTAACTATCGAATTTTGGTCATGTTGGACGCGACGGATAAACATTTTGCTTGCGTCCTGCTTGGCAAACTCACTACATGGATTAGTGCTTCTAATGTTATCCCTAAAAATCAAACTGCGTGTCAAAAGAATCATAGTACGCTGGGTGATGTATTAACACTTGCCACAGCCATGGGAAGAGCCTGGAAGTTGCGTCCACATCAGTTTATCTAGCATACATTGCTTTTAGCTCTGCTTTTGATACAGGGGTGAGGATCAAATTAGGCGCAAGTTGCAGAAATGGAAGATGCCCAATGGGCTGTTAATCATGATTACAGCTCTCCATCGCAATACTAGAGTTTAGATCCGACTAAATCATTATGCAGCGTTTACGGACTGGTTGCGTACCACAACTGGATTGATGCAGGTCTGTATACTGGCACCCAACCTTATTTAATCTTTATTTGGCTGATTTGACCTCTGCATTGAATGTAGATAGAGCTTGCCACCGAAGGTTGGGGGGGTACCCGTTCAGTGGTTACGTTATGTAGATTTATTTATTTATTTGCATGTTTAAAGTGCTCACACAGCCCATGGGCATTGAGACGCTGTTACAGGAATATTTCTCTTAGTTGCATATTCATAACGTGTTTAATACCCAGAGGTTTCTAAGTGCAGACCCGAGGATCAAACCTGTGTTGCTTCGTGTCGTCTTGTTTCCAAGGTGAGCACGTTGCCCCTGAGCTATCCTCCGGGGACTTATGACCTGGTCATAATGGATTTCACCCCTTATGGGTTACAAATACAACTTAACTCATGAAATAACTATACTCAACAAAATGGGTTGAAAAAAAATATAGATACATTTAAGGTTATGGCTTTTCACCCAACTACTTCTAAGCATAAAGGCTTTAAATGGACTCTCAGTGGGTTCCCCTTGGAAATCGTTCCTGAGTAAAAATACCTTGCAAAGCGTTAAGTTGAAAGTTCAACAGTCGATTGGAGCGCTTATGGCTTTTTCCTCTAGGCATGGGGGTTTTGCTGTCGATACCATTATTAAAGTATACCACCTAAGGAGTCTTCTGATAGTCACGTATGGAGCAGAAATCTGGGCGTGAAGCTGGGCTAGGCTTTATGTCTCATTGAGAGTAAAGCTTTACCAATCTTACTCAAATTGTTCTACTCCACTCCCGTTGAGTATGTCTATCTTGAATTAAATATCTGCACACTAAGTTCCATCATGGTAGCCTGATCCCTCAGTGTTTACTGGAAGTGGTTCCATACTTGTCCAGGTTCTTTAGTTCAGGCTATTATTAGGGTCATCGCTCCCGCGTGGAGTACCTTTCAGGCTGCACACTAGACCACAACTTTGAACTAAAGCGTCACCGGGGGCTTTCTTCTCTATGAACTTGATCAATTTCAAATATGTGCAGTGCAAAAATATTACCCGACAAGCAACTGAGATATTTGATCAGGAACACAATTTAGGGCACCTGGCTACTAAATCTAATAGTGGGCTATAAATTGCTTCAGTGATGCAAGGTAGTATTGGACCAGCTTATACCACCTCTTTTCCTGATAATGCGGTTCACTGGAAGTATCTAAAATGAGAGCCCTCATACTCTCTAAATTTGATTATTGTAATGCCCTGTATGTTGGTGCGAGTAAACATATCATCCAAAAAATACAGGTACTCCAGAACAATGCTTTGAGAGCAGCACTCATGATAACTAGAAAGGAACACATTTCCTCCACTAGGAGAAAATACAAATGGTTATCTACCTTTGACAAAATTCGACTCAAAATGGCTACCCTCACGTATAAATGTCTAAATAATAAAGCACCGCCATATTTAACTGATAGGATTATCAGAAAAACATCCCACAGACCGACTAGATCAGCCACCTCCAACTGCCTCTTAGTTCCACGCTTTAAACTATCCACCATTGGGGGACACAGCTTCCCAGTTAAGGCAGCTCAATTCTGGAACTCCTTGCCTCCATGCCTAAGAGAACATCAAACCTTTGCCAAATTTAGACAGAATATGACTAACTGGCTGAAAGAAAACAAGTAAATTTACATGCTACAGCCATAATTCATCTGCCTCTAATATGTAGAGGCCAGCCCTATTATTCTGCTAATTATGTACTTGACTGTTAATACTCCTCCCCACTGTACATTTTTCTGTATATTGATTCGCTTACTGTGTTTTTGGACCCTTTGGACACTATTCTGTATATTAATTCCTATTGCTATGTACTTATTCCCTCATGTAAATTGCGCTGTCCCTGTGATCCCTGATGTACTGCATGTACCTTTGTAACCAAGCTGAACGTATTCTTATGTCTTGCGCCCTGATGCCCCAGGGTCTGGCGCGCTCTATAAATAAATAAAACAAGCAAACAAACTTGATCTGGTCAATACATATGAGAATGTAGGAGCCAGGTTGAAAAACCCTTGGATGCAGGTTATGTGGGGAATACATTTTGGAGACTACCAAACATCTCCTAATGTACTGCAATAGCCTCAGGGATACTCCGGACGAGCCCCCACTGTGTAACGGATTTAAAGACACGGCACACTCCAGACCAGTACTCTTTCCACTGGCCAGGGATCTGGCGCACAATAAATACGTTTATAATTTCCTTCGTTAATTTCGGATTCTACTTTGAGAAGGCAGCCAACAAGTCTCACCCTCCCCCCCGGTTGACGAACACCTTGTGTGGCAATGAACCATGAACCAGGCCGGTGTGTAATAATTAAATATTTATTTATTTTTATATTTTTATATTCAAATGAAAATCAAACAGATTCAATATAGGGCAGCAATCACCAGTGTGGTGATAATACATTAAAGGCAGGCGGTAACCTTGTACAAAATGCACTCCCAACAGACAATGTTTGGGATTGTTTTATGGCAGGTAATGATGTTAATTTGATTTATCATTTTACCAGATTGTGGATATTTGTACAAGACGTACCTTTTGGATCTTACAGGTTTTTAGGTTTCTTTTATGATATTTTAATCGTGGAAAATGATGTGGTTGGTTAATGTTTTCTCACCTTATATTTTTTACTTTTGTGGTTTTGTAATGATAAAAAAGAGAATGCGTATTATCTATTCTTAACATATGTCACATTAGTAATGTTTGAGTGCAAAAAAGAGCAGAAACTTGACACAGGAAATTAACGTTTGATAATGGCAAATAATAGGAACTGATTGGGCTGGACGGGCCTGGTGAACATTGCGGACTGCTGGCAACAATTAGATTGGTCTAGAATAGCTTTGTCTAAAGAAGTGCACCGGTTGTGCAGAAGCCATGCGCGACTGATCACTCAATGCTCAGGTGATCTTATGCCGTAGCTGGTGTTGGTTATTCAAATGGGGGAGGACACATGCTGGGGTCTTAGGTGAAATTGGCTTCACATGCCACAGGTCATAAAGACTGTCAGCACAAGAGACTTCAAATTCCCTACTGGGTCCCAGCACTACCTCTTTAGACTGCCAACCCCTTCCACACCCCCACACCTAAAAATTGAAAAGGTCAGGAGAAGCTCTACAGCTCGCTTTAGTATTATATCAAATGTTTAGAACTAGAGAGAACAGCATTACTCCTTCTTTTAAAATGGTGACGTGGTGGCCTGAGATGGTGCCAGCAACTAATCCGCGGTAGTAGAAGGGTGAGTAGATCTGGTAGGTTAACGAGAAAGCTGCCTGATACTCAACACCCAGTTCCCCATTTTATCAATTTAAAGGACTTTCTTACACTTACTGAATGTATTGGGGTCTTGGAAGCAGAGTCAAAATCCTCCGGACTTATTCCTACAGATATAAGCTATAAATACCACTCCATAATACTCCTTGAGAAATGTAAGCAAGCAAGTAAATACTTGAATTTGTGCAACTACTCCAAAAAACCCTAGAAGCTCTGTACGCATTAATTGATCAAAATAATGTCATAGCTGAATTTAAAAAAAAAAATCACAATTTGAACAAAGGGAGTGATCCGAATGGCCCTAAGGAAAAGAGAAGGAAAATAAAGAAGAGTTGATCCCATGTTTCCAAATCTGGACCATTCGTGCTACAAAAATAAACCTGAGCATTAATGCCATGTGATTTCCAAGAGGAAACACATCACGGTCATTGTCATGATGTGGTATTGTTCTTTCACATTTGGGGTCATCCATTGGATGGGGTAGTGTCCGCATTATCCACTTGTGCCTTCCGTCTGGTAGGTAGAAGGACACAGGGCCTCATCACGAGTTGGGCTGTATCCTGGCTGAAATACTGCCGGACTGTAATAGCCTTAGCAGCCACCGGTCTGACATGGGGTTGACATCAGCTCATCACTTTCCCAGTGACTTGGGTTTCGCAGCAGCTCTTCACCATCCCAGTGACTTGGGTTTCGCAACAGCTCATCACCATCCCAGTGACTTGGGTTTGGCAGCATCTCTTCACCTTCCCATTGACTTGGGGTTGGCATCAGCTCATCACTTTCCCAGCGACCTCGGTTTCGCAGAATCTCTTCACCTTCCCAGTGATGTGGGTTTCACAGCATCTCTTCACCTTCCCAGTGACTTTGTTACGTCCTGCTATCAGCGATGGTCTCTCTGGCATCGCGGCCGAATTTGTCATTCCTTATTCGTGTGTCCTCCTAAAATGGCCGAAGTTATTCCCTGTTCCTCTTTGATGGATCGTGCAGCCTCTGCACGCACACTTCTGGCGTCGATAGCTGATCATGTGACCGCATACAGTGATCAGAGTTCCATGGTTCAGTGCGTCGCTACTCTTAGGAAAGACACTTCGTAAATTGCTGCTTACTAGGTTTGCAGAATTTTTCTACTAAATATCTCAATTCTAATTTCCTTTCTTTGTGGGCACTTAGGTCTGTTCAATCTCGTCTTCAGCATATTGCCTCTATCGGTGACTACCCTGCTACTCTCTATGGATCCGCATCAGACTATTTCAGCTATCACGTGCAGGCGGGTTTCTTCGCCATATCTCCCAGCCTCCATACGGTTTCCACCTCATGGTTCTCGAACTCTGTAAACCATTTATTTAAAGAAATTTTTCCGACTCTGCCATAGCACTCAATACTCTCAAACTAATCCGTCTCACCTACTTTCAGAAATTTCGTCTTTTCTAAACCCACGGCTCGTCAGAGTAATCTCTCTCTGCTTTCTCACCATACTGACTTGAGAACAGAGCGAGCCCATAGGTATCCGACTGGCACTATCCCTTTTGCCATTTAGGAACTCTTATCCGTTACTTACTTATTACTCTCTCTACCAGGAGATCTTCCGTTCAAGCCAGCATCACACTTGTACTTACCTGCTACAGATTCTAGGTGGGTGGCATTCCATCCCAGTGACTTGGGTTTCGCAGCATCTCTTTACCTTCCCAGTGACTTGGGGTTGGCATCAACTCATCACTTTCCCGGTGACTTGGGTTTCGGAGCAGCTCTTCACCTTCCCAATGACTTGGGTTTCGCAGCAGCTCTTCACCTTCCCAATGACTTGGGTTCCATAGCAGCTCTTCACCTTCCCAGTGACTTGGGGTTCATTGCAGCTCTTCACCTTGCCAGTGACTTGGGGTTGGCATCAGCTCATCACTTTCCCGGTGACTTGGGTTTCGCAGCAGCTCTTTACCTTCCCTGTGATTAGGATTTCGCAGCATCTCTTCACTTTCCCAATGACTTGGGTTTCACAGCAGCTCCTCACCTTCCCAGTGACTTGGGGTTCATAGCAGCTCTTCACCTTGCCAGTGACTTGGGGTTGGCATCAGCTCATCACTTTCCCAGTGACTTGGGTTTCGCAGCATCTCTTCACCTTCCTAATAACTTGGGTTCACAGCAGCTCTTCACCTTCCCAGTGACTTGGGTTTCACAGCATCTCTTCACCTTCCCAATGACTTGGGTTTCGCAGCAGCTCTTCACCTTTCCAGTGACTTGGGGTTCATAGCAGCTCTTCACCTTGCCAGTGACTTGGGGTTGGCATCCGCTCATCACTTTCCCGGTGACTTGGGTTTCGCAGCAGCTCTTTACCTTCCCTGTGACTTGGGTTTCACAGCATCTCTTCACCTTCTCAATGACTTGGGTTTCACAGCAGCTCTTCACCTTCCCAGTGACTTCGGGTTCATAGCAGCTCTTCACCTTGCCAGTGACTTGTGGTGGTTGGCATCAGCTCATCACTTTCCCGGTGACTTGGGTTTCGCAGCATCTCTTCACCTTCCTGGTGACTTGGGTTTCGCAGAATCTCTTCACCTTCCCAGTGACTTGGGTTTTGCAGCAGCTCTTCCCCTTCCCAATGACTTGGGTTTCGCAGCAGCTCTTCACCTTCCCAGCGACTTGAGGTTGCCATCATCTCTTCACCATCCCAATGACATGGGTTTCACAGCAGCTCTTCACCTTCCCAGCGACTTGGGGTTGGCATCAGCTCATCACTTTCCCGGTGACTTGTGTTTCGCAGAAGCTCTTTACCTTCCCTGTGACTTCGGTTTCGCAGCATCTCTTCACCTTCCCAATGACTTGGGTTTCACAGCAGCTCTTCACCTTCCCAGTGAGTTGGGGTTCATAGCAGCTCTTCACCTTGCCAGTGACTTGGGGTTGGCGTCAGCTCATCACTTTCCCGGTGACTTGGGTTTCGCAGCAGCTCTTCACCTTCCCAGTGTCTTGGGTTTCGCAGCAGCTCTTCACCTTCCCAATGACTTGTGTTTCGCAGCATCTCTTCACCTTCCAAGTGACTTTGGTTTCGCAGCAGCTCTTCACCTTCCCAGTGACTTGGGTTTCGCAGCAGCTCTTCACCTTCCCAGTGACTTGTGTTTCGCAGCATCTCTTCACCTTCCCAGTGACTTGGGGTTGGCATCAGCTCATCACTTTCCCAGTGACTTGGGTTTCGCAGCATCTCTTCACCTTCCCAATGACTTGGGTTTCGCAGCAGCTCTTCACCTTTCCAGTGACTTGGGTTTCACAGCATCTCTTCACCTTCCCAATGACTTGGGTTTCGCAGCAGCTCTTCACCTTTCCAGTGACTTGGGGTTCATAGCAGCTCTTCACCTTGCCAGTGACTTGGGGTTGGCATCAGCTCATCACTTTCCCGGTGACTTGAGTTTCACAGCAGCTCTTCACCTTCCCAGTGACTTGGGTTTCACAGCAGCTCTTCACCTTCCCAGTGACTTGGGGTTCATAGCAGCTCTTCACCTTGCCAGTGACTTGGGTTTCGCAGCAGCTCTTCACCTTCCCATGACTTGGGTTTCGCAGCAGCTCTTCACCTTCCCATGACTTGGGTTTCGCAGCAGCTCTTCACCTTCGCAATGACTTGGGTTTCGCAGTAGCTCTTCACCTTCCCATGACTTGGGTTTCGCAGCAGCTCTTCACCTTCCCAATGACTTGGGTTTTGCAGCAGCTCTTCACCTTCGCAATGACTTGGGTTTCGCATCAGCTCTTCACCTTCCCATGACTTGGGTTTCGCATCAGCTCTTCACCTTCCCATGACTTGGGTTTCACAGCAGCTCTTCACCTTCGCAATGACTTGGGTTTCGCAGCAGCTCTTCACCTTGCCAATGACTTGGGTTTCGCAGCAGCTCTTCACCTTGCCAATGACTTGGGTTTCGCAGCAGCTCTTCACCTTCCCATGACTTGGGTTTCGCATCAGCTCTTCACCTTCCCATGACTTGGGTTTCACAGCAGCTCTTCACCTTCGCAATGACTTGGGTTTCGCAGCAGCTCTTCACCTTCCCATGACTTGGGTTTCTCAGCAGCTCTTCACCTTGCCAATGACTTGGGTTTCGTAGCAGCTCTTCACCTTCCCATGACTTGGGTTTCGCAGCAGCTCTTCACCTTCCCATGACTTGGGTTTCGCAGCAGCTCTTCACCTTCGCAATGACTTGGGTTTCGCAGCAGCTCTTCACCTTCGCAATGACTTGGGTTTCGCATCAGCTCTTCACCTTCCCATGACTTGGGTTTCGGAGCAGCTCTTCACCTTCCCATGACTTGGGTTTCGCAGCAGCTCTTCACCTTGCCAATGACTTGGGTTTCGCAGCAGCTCTTCACCTTCCCAATGACTTGGGTTTCGCAGCAGCTCTTCACCTTCCCTGTGATTAGGATCTCGCAGCAGCTCTTCACCTTCCCAGTGACTCGGGGTTGGCATCAGCTCGGCCCTTTCCCATTGTCTTGAGAGGTGGCGTATCCCGGCCACTTCCCAGCAGCTGGAGGTTTCGCAGTGTCATGTGCTTCCTGGCAGCTTATGAGCCTCACTATCTCAGACCTTGGAGTGCCTCCGATCGCAGCAGAACACCTCAAGCTGCTGCTCTCTGGGTTCACTCTCAATCAGCTGCACAACTGCCTGCTGCCCAGCAGTGCATGATGGCGCCGACCCAGCTCACTGATTCCGTTTCCCGCCATTTTGGGCATGCCTGTTTTGACACTTGTTTTGTTGCATTTCTAAGGGGGTTGGGACGTTAGGGAATCATTTTCTAAATATTTCAGGGTAGTTGGGTGTTGGGGAAGGGGTGGGGACGTAAAAGCTGCACGTGTGGTGCTTTCCCGACGTAAAAATGGTGCCCAAAATGCGGCGATGCGCCGGCAGTGAGTTGGCCCACTCTGAGATGTAGCAGATCCGTGCATGAGATCCGTCTCCTCGCTCTGCAGGGCGTATTCTCCACTCCACGCCACATGTATTCTACAGCCATTTCCTGATACGCGCCTCACCCTACTCCTAGTCACGTGTTCTATCTGTGCCCCTCCTGCTCCGTGTCTACCTCGTTGCTTGGTTCCACACCCCCTGGTGCCACGTCATGCCCCCCTTGACTCCTGTTCCCTCTCTCCGACTCCTTGTCTGTCCAGTTCTCACCCGGGTCATCCCTACTGGGCCTTGCCACTTCCTGTGCCCCGCTGCAGGATAACGAGGCTACATGGAGAGGTACTGCCTTGCCCGCTGCCGGGCGCATGATATTGGGACATTAGCCAGCCCTGGCATGATGCTAGCCTTGCTGACCAGGGTTTGCTGCCTATGAAGATCCGATTACGAGGGACTGTGGCATTACAAATTAACTTTCTTTCAAACAAATGCAAATGTGTTTGTCTAACGCCAACAACCCCATGGGCATTAGGGCGCCTGACATTTAAAAGAAAGACAACACAGGACCAACAAAACAAACTAAACAGGATGCGCACACAACACAAAAAGTGTCACATATCTAAAGTCACAGACAAGATTGCCTGCAGGAGACTGCCAGCATCATCGCTCCCATGCTGTAGGTGGCCCTGGCAACATCATCACTCCCATGCTGATAGTGACCCTGCTAGCATCATCACTCCCATGCTGATAGTGACCCTGCCAGCATCATCACTCTCATGCTGATGGTGACCCTGCCAGCATCATCACTCTCATGCTGATGGTGACCCTGCCAACATCATCACTCCCATGCTGATAGTGACCCTGCCAACATCATCACTCTCATGCTGATGGTGGCCCTGGCAACATCATCACTCCCATGCTGATAGTGACCCTGCTAGCATCATCACTCCCATGCTGATAGTGACCCTGCCAGCATCCTCACTCTCATGCTGATGGTGACCCTGCCAACATCATCACTCCCATGCTGATAGTGACCCTGCCAGCATCATCACTCTCATGCTGATAGCGACCCTGCCAACATCATCACTCCCATGCTGATAGTGACCCTGCCAACATCATCACTCCCATGCTGTAGGTGGCCCTGGCAACATCATCACTCCCATGCTGATAGTGACCCTGCCAACATCATCACTCTCATGCTGATGGTGGCCCTGGCAACATCCTCCCATGCTAAAGGTGGCTCTGCAACATCATCACTCCCATGCTGATGGTGACCCTGCCAACATCATCACTCCCATGCTGATAGTGACCCTGCCAGCATCATCACTCTCATGCTGATGGTGACCCTGCCAACATCATCACTCACATGCTGATAGTGACCCTGCCAGCATCATCACACTCATGCTGATAGTGACCCTGCCAACATCATCACTCCCATGCTGATAGTGACCCTGCCAACATCATCACTCCCATGCTGTAGGTGGCCCTGGCAACATCATCACTCCCATGCTAAAGGTGGCTCTGCAACATCATCACTCCCATGCTGATAGTGACCCTGCCAGCATCATCACTCCCATGCTGATAGTGACCCTGCCAGCATCATCACTCCCATGCTGTAGGTGGCCCTGACAACATCATCACTCCCATGCTGATAGTGACCCTGCCAGCATCATCACTGCCATGCTGTAGGTGGCCCTGACGACATCATCACTCCCATGCTGATAGTGACCCTGCCAGCATCATCACTCTCATGCTGATAGTGACCCTGCCAGCATCATCACTCCCATGCTGATAGTGACCCTGCCAACATCATCACTCCCATGCTGATAGTGACCCTGCCAACATCATCACTCCCATGCTGTAGGTGGCCCTGGCAACATCATCACTCCCATGCTAAAGGTGGCTCTGCAACATCATCACTCCCATGCTGATAGTGACCCTGCCAGCATCATCACTCCCATGCTGATAGTGACCCTGCCAGCATCATCACTCCCATGCTGATAGTGACCCTGCCAACATCATCACTCCCATGCTGATAGTGACCCTGCCAGCATCATCACTCCCATGCTGATAGTGACCCTGCCAGCATCATCACTCTCATGCTGATGGTGACCCTGCCAACATCATCACTCCCATGCTGATAGTGACCCTGCCAGCATCATCACTCTCATGCTGATGGTGACCCTGCCAACATCATCACTCCCATGCTGATAGTGACCCTGCCAACATCATCACTCCCATGCTGATAGTGACCCTGCCAGCATCATCACTCCCATGCTGATAGTGACCCTGCCAGCATCATCACTCTCATGCTGATGGTGACCCTGCCAACATCATCACTCCCATGCTGATAGTGACCCTGCCAGCATCATCACTCTCATGCTGATAGTGACCCTGCCAACATCATCACTCCCATGCTGATAGTGACCCTGCCAACATCATCACTCCCATGCTGTAGGTGGCCCTGGCAACATCATCACTCCCATGCTAAAGGTGGCTCTGCAGCATCATCACTCCCATGCTGATAGTGACCCTGCCAGCATCATCACTCCCATGCTGATAGTGACCCTGCCAGCATCATCACTCCCATGCTGATAGTGACCCTGCCATTATCATCACTCCCATGCTGTAGGTGGCCCTGACAACATAATCACTCTCATGCTGATGGTGGCCCTGGCAACATCCTCCCATGCTAAAGGTGGCTCTGCAACACCATCACTCCCATGCTGATAGTGACCCTGCCAGCATCATCACTCTCATGCTGATGGTGGCCCTGGCAACATCCTCCCATGCTAAAGGTGGCTCTGCAACATCATCACTCCCATGCTGATAGTGACCCTGCCAGCATCATCACTCTCATGCTGATGGTGACCCTGCCAACATCATCACTCCCATGCTGATAGTGACCCTGCCAGCATCATCACTCCCATGCTGATAGTGACCCTGCCAGCTTCATCACTCCCATGCTGATAGTGACCCTGCCAACATCATCACTCTCATGCTGATGGTGGCCCTGGCAACATCCTCCCATGCTAAAGGTGGCTCTGCAACACCATCACTCCCATGCTGATAGTGACCCTGCCAGCATCATCACTCTCATGCTGATGGTGACCCTGCCAACATCATCACTCCCATGCTGATAGTGACCCTGCCAGCATCATCACTCTCATGCTGATAGTGACCCTGCCAACATCATCACTCCCATGCTGATAGTGACCCCGCCAACATCATCACTCCCATGCTGTAGGTGGCCCTGGCAACATCATCACTCCCATGCTAAAGGTGGCTCTGCAACATCATCACTCCCATGCTGATAGTGACCCTGCCAGCATCATCACTCCCATGCTGATAGTGACCCTGCCAGCATCATCACTCCCATGCTGATAGTGACCCTGCCAGCATCATCACTCCCATGCTGTAGGTGGCCCAGACAACATCATCACTCCCATGCTGATAGTGACCCTGCCAGCATCATCACTCCCATGCTGTAGGTGGCCCTGACAACATCATCACTCCCATGCTGATAGTGACCCTGCCAGCATCATCACTCTCATGCTGATAGTGACCCTGCCAGCATCATCACTCCCATGCTGATAGTGACCCTGCCAGCATCATCACTCCCATGCTGTAGGTGGCACTGGCAACATCCTCCCATGCTAAAGGTGGCTCTGCAACATCATCACTCCCATGCTGATGGTGACCCTGCCAACATCATCACTCCCATGCTGATAGTGACCCTGCCAGCATCATCACTCTCATGCTGATGGTGACCCTGCCAACATCATCACTCCCATGCTGATAGTGACCCTGCCAGCATCATCACTCTCATGCAGATAGTGACCCTGCCAACATCATCACACCCATGCTGATAGTGACCCTGCCAACATCATCACTCCCATCCTGTAGGTGGCCCTGGCAACATCATCACTCCCATGCTAAAGGTGGCTCTGCAACATCATCACTCCCATGCTGATAGTGACCCTGCCAGCATCATCACTCCCATGCTGATAGTGACCCTGCCAGCATCATCACTCCCATGCTGTAGGTGGCCCTGACAACATCATCACTCCCATGCTGATAGTGACCCTGCCAGCATCATCACTCCCATGCTGTAGGTGGCCCTGACAACATCATCACTCCCATGCTGATAGTGACCCTGCCAACATCATCACTCTCATGCTGATGGTGGCCCTGGCAACATCCTCCCATGCTAAAGGTGGCTCTGCAACACCATCACTTCCATGCTGATAGTGACCCTGCCAGCATCATCACTCCCATGCTGATGGTGACCCTGCCAGCATCATCACTCCCATGCTGATAGTGACCCTGCCAGCATCATCACTCCCATGCTGTAGGTGGCCCTGACAACATCATCACTCCCATGCTGATAGTGACCCTGCCAGCATCATCACTCCCATGCTGTAGGTGGCCCTGACAACATCATCACTCCCATGCTGATAGTGACCCTGCCAACATCATCACTCTCATGCTGATGGTGGCCCTGGCAACATCCTCCCATGCTAAAGGTGGCTCTGCAACATCATCACTTCCATGCTGATAGTGACCCTGCCAGCATCATCACTCCTATGCTGATAGTGACCCTGCCAACATCATCACTCCCATGCTGATAGTGACCCTGCCAGCATCATCACTCTCATGCTGATAGTGACCCTGCCAACATCATCACTCCCATGCTGATAGTGACCCTGCCAACATCATCACTCCCATGCTGTAGGTGGCCCTGGCAACATCATCACTCCCATGCTAAAGGTGGCTCTGCAACATCATCACTCCCATGCTGATAGTGACCCTGCCAGCATCGTCATTCCCATGCTGATAGTGACCCTGCCAGCATCATCACTCCCATGCTGTAGGTGGCCCTGGCAACATCATCACTCCCATGCTAAAGGTGGCTCTGCAACATCATCACTCCCATGCTGATAGTGACCCTGCCAGCATCATCACTCCCATGCTGATAGTGACCCTGCCAGCATCATCACTCCCATGGTGATAGTGACCCTGCCAGCATCATCACTCTCATGCTGATGGTGACCCTGCCAACACCATCACTCCCATGCTGTAGGTGGCCCTGGCAACATCATCACTCCCATGCTGATGGTGGCCCTGGCAACATCATCACTCCCATGCTGTAGGTGGTCCTGGCAACATCATCACTCCCATGCTGCTGGTGGCCCTGCCAACATCATCCCTCCCAATCTGTAGGTGACCCTGCCAACATCATCGTTCCCATGCTGTAGGTGGCCCTGCCAACATCATCGCTCCCATGCTGCAGGCGGCCCTGCCAACATCATCACTCCCATGCTTCAGGTGGCCCTGCCAACGTCATCGCTCTCATGCTGCAGGCGGCCCTGCCAACATCATCGTTCCCATGCTGTTGGTGGCCCTGGCAACATCATCACTCCCATGCTGTTGGTGGTCCTGCCAACATCTTCATTCACATGTTGTAGGTGGCCTGCCAACATCGTCACTCCCATGCTGTAGGTAGCCTGCCAACATCATCGCTCCCATGCTGTAGGTGGCCGTGCCAACATCATCATTCCCATGCAGTAGGCAGCCCTGCCAACATCACTCCCATGCTGTAGGTGGCCGTGCCAACATCATCACTCCCATGCTGTATGCGGCCCTGCCAACATCATCGCTCCCATGCTGTAGGTGGCCCTGCCAACATCTTCACTCCCATGCTGTTGGTGACCCTACCAACATCATCGCTCCCATGCTGTTGGTGGCCCTGCCAACTTCATCACTCCCATGCTGTTGATGGCCCTGCCAACATCATCGCTCTTCACTCCCATGCTGTTGGTGGCCCTACCAACATCATCGCTCCCATGCTGTTGGTGGCCCTGCCAACTTCATCGCTCCCATGCTGTAGGTCGCCCTGCCAACATCATCGCTCCCATGCTGTAGGTGGTCCTGCCAACAACATCACTCCCATGCTGTAGGTGGCCCTGCCAACATCATTGCTCCCATGCTGTAGGTGGTCCTGCCAACTTCATCGCTCCCATGCTGTTGGTGGCCCTGCCAACATCATCACTCCGATGCTGTAGGCGGCCCTGCCAACATCATCGCTCCCATGCTGTAGGTGGCCGTGCCAACATCATCACTCCCATGCTGTTGGCGGCCCTACCAACATCATCGCTCCTGTGCTGTAGGTGGCCCTGCCAACATCATCGCTCCCATGCTGTAGGCAGCCCTGCCAACATCATCGCTCCCGTGCTGTAGGTGGCCCTGGCAACATCATCGCTCCCATGCTGTAGGTCGTCCTGCCAACATCATTACTCCCATGCTGTAGGTGGCCCTGGCAACATCATCGCTCCCATGCTGTAGGTCGTCCTGGCAACATCATCGCTCCCATGCTGTAGGTGGCCCTGGCAACATCATCGCTCCCATGCTGCAGGTGGCCCTGCCAACATCATCTCTCCCATGCTGTAGGTCGTCCTGCCAACATCATCACTCCCATGCTGTAGGCAGCCCTGCCAACATCATTGCTGCCATGCTGTAGGTGGCCATGCCAACATCACTCCCATGCTGTAGGAGGCCGTGCCAACATCATCACTCCCATGCTGTTGGTGACCCTACCAACATCATCGCTCCCATGCTATTGTTGGCCCTGCCAACTTCATCACTCCCATGCTGTATATGGCCCTGCCAACATCATCGCTCCCATGCTGTAGGTGGTCCTGCCAACATCATCGCTCCCGTGCTGTTGGTGGCCCTGCCAACTTCATCGCTCCCATGCTGTAGGTGGCCATGCCAACATCATCGCTCCCGTGCTGTAGGTGATCCTGCCAACCTGTGCTGTAGGTGGCCCTGCCAACTTCATCGCTCCCGTGCTGTTGGTGGCCCTGCCAACATCATCGCTCCCGTGCTGTAGGCGGCCGTGCCAACATCATCGCTCCCGTGCTGTTGGCGGCCCTGCCAACATCATCGCTCCCGTGCTGTAGGCGACCCTGCCAACATCATCGCTCCCGTGCTGTAGGCGGCCCTGGCAACATCATTGCTCCCGTGCTGTAGGCGGCCCTGCCAACATCATCGCTCCCATGCTGTAGGCGGCCCTGGCAACATCATCGCTCCCATGCTGTAGGCGGTCCTGCCAACATCATCGCTCCCATGCTGTAGGCGGCCCTGCCAACTTCATCGCTCCCATGCTGTAGGCGGTCCTGGCAACATCATCACTCCCATGCTGTAGGTGGCCCTGGCAACATCATCGCTCCCATGCTGTAGGCGGCCCTGGCAACATCATCGCTCCCATGCTGTAGGCGGCCCTGGCAACATCATCGCTCCCATGCTGTAGGTGGCCCTGGCAACATCATCGCTCCCATGCTGTAGGCGGCCCTGCCAACTTCATCGCTCCCATGCTGTAGGCGGTCCTGGCAACATCATCGCTCCCATGCTGTAGGTGGTCCTGCCAACATCATCACTCCCATGCTGTAGGTGGCCCTGGCAACATCATCGCTCCCATGCTGTAGGTGGCCCTGTATGCAATGTTGAACCTTTGCAAGGGGGAATGCAAAAGTGAAGAGTAAACAAAGTGCATTTGCCTTTACTTTTACTCTCCCTTTCTCCTGCAAATGATGCTCTGCAGGGAGCGTTTACTAATGGATTCCCAGGGAATCCGCCTGCTCATAAGCAGGTGCTTATGCGAGGCAGATTCCATAGGAATCCACATAGCTACATAACATCAATGTGCCCCGCATTTACGTCTACATTTTCCACATCGGCCGGAGCAAAATGAGCTACTCTGAGTTCTTGGCAAGGTTCTTAGTCCAACCTTTGAGCTGGTTAACAGAACCAGGGCTGTTTCATGAGCTTGTGTCTGATCTAGAACTTTGTTTTATTCAAATAAGGGGGTGAGTCGGGATGGGGAGGTGTTACTGTACGGACTGCGGGGGAGGGGTCTTTATCATCTTGTGTTCTGATACACAAATACATTTTCTCTGTTATCCTATCTGAAAAATCTTTTTAAAAATTCAAAAATGTTTTGCTATTTGTCAACTATTCAATACTAATAATGTGGAGTAAAAGTAAGCTCCAGCCTTGCGAGGTATGATGATATATGATATGGCATTTATAACGCGCCCATACACAAGTGTTCACATGGAGTCTTAACTGGGAAGGAGAAAAGTCAGGAATCCTTCCATGGAAGGAAAAGCTTTGCAGCGCAATCTTATTTCATAGGCAGTCAAACGAGAATGTCCAACTTGATTTGCTTAATGGGGTTTTCTAAATCTTC
This sequence comes from Ambystoma mexicanum, assembly GCF_040938575.1. Lineage (NCBI taxonomy): Eukaryota > Metazoa > Chordata > Amphibia > Caudata > Ambystomatidae > Ambystoma > Ambystoma mexicanum. The sequence goes on along the minus strand of NC_090936.1, from coordinate 67,537,771 downwards.
ACTTGACAACAGAGCGAACCCCAAAAAGATGTTAACTCATATGATGGGGGATATGCATTCTTGTGCAATAGGGGAGACACACGCAGTGGCTGAATTTGCAACAGAGCATTTGATGAACATTTGAAAAACCATAATCAATTTCGAAATTATTGTCCCAATACGAATGCAGTGGAAACAGTGATGTCTCCTCACAATTTGCTAAGATTGTTTTGACTTTCTTCGTTGTATTTAAGCAAGAATCCCTGCTGAATAAGGGCTAGGCCTTTTACTGGCCGGTTAATGACGCGTCCAGAGGGCGGGCCTTACTCCAGCGCATCTGAAGGTCATTAACCAAGGCAGTAAATTGACTGCCCAATAAATGCCATGTCCTCAGTGGATGAGTGCCCTCGTGAGTTACGTTTCATCTTTCCTAAATTAATTTTAGAAATAGAAGCATTGGTTAGGAAGGATCTCGCTGAAATGCTGAGTTCTGATGCTCTTAATAGAGTTCAGGGCATCTGCCGGAGAGTTAATGCCCCGCGACCCGGCTTATCGGATGCGAGGAAGACCAGCGAACATTGACTTTAGTTTTTAATTGCCTGCACCTGCGGAATGAGTTAGTTGTCCTTGAACGAGCAAAGAATTCCATCAGTGCAAAGACAATGACACTGTCTCTTTGCAAGACCCACTGTCACATGCTTAATTGCGACTGGAAAATTGAGATGCAAGCTAGAAAGATTGAAAATTGTGTTTTGTTTATTAATGCCCATTTTACTGCAATCACTCAACGAAGTCACTATAAATAAATTCCCATTCCAATATTGTGATTAAGCTTTTATTTGTATTATATATATATTTTTTAGCAAGAATCAGAATGCTAATGGTTCCTGGTACAGATCTTGGGGTGTCTAACTCACACCCCTGCATCATGGTCCTTTTGAGCAATAATAGCCATGGATATGAGACCTGGCGTCCCATGATATGGTTTCCCCCTCCATTCCTCCTCTGAGAATTCCCGGCTTGGCGTCACACCTGAGGTTTGACGGATTAAAACAAAATTCGATCGTGTACACGCTTTGGGCAGATAGCAAATCTCGGCCGGATTTACGCCAAAGGGCAATTCAGGGTGGCCGCGCAATATTTTATACTGAAATTGCTTTTCACATAAATTTTAGAGTAAACCAGAAGGTCTCTCTTTGAAAAGTCTTTTGTGTTCTTGAACTGTGGGATTTTCTGGACTCGGGCACATTGGGGTTTGTCGGCCTATAGAAATAAGGACCATGATTTGGAAATCTGAGACATGTCATTATAAAGTTTGTCCTTATGTTCTTGGTTTTGATGTGTATGATATGATATGAGGCATTTATAACGCGCCTATACACCAGTGTTTTGAGGCACGACAGAAGGGGCAGGCGAGGGTGGTGGGCTTGTTAGAAATAGATCATTTGAGGTTTGGGGTTCAGAAAGGAAGGTGGGTTCCCATTGCTTTTCCCTGTAGGATTATTATTATTTATTTTTGTTATTGTGTTTCATTCCAACAAGCAAAGCAAGTAAGAACCTTTCACATGTAAGAAAAACATTAGACATACAATTAAAAAGGAAAAGAAAAGTAAAATATCAGGAAAAACCCTGCTACATAAATACAGAAAACGTAGGATTTTTAGGAATCGTTGTGAATCAAGTGTTCATATGACGGAGGAAAGTAATTGTTTAATCCCTTTTTTCTTATATTCCATGATAAATCCTTATAATTTTACCACCACTCAAAAGGAGGAGGTAGCGTTATTTTTGGTCATCAAATATAAGTCTGCTAAAACATCATGGAAGTGTAATGGCGCAATCCCATAGGAAAACGTTGCATGAATCAGGCATTTATAACGCGCCTATACACAAGTGTTTCAATCCAGCATCCGAACGTAAGTATCTTGGAGGCACACCTCTGGTTGCTTTTCTTTCACCCCAGTGCACATTGGGGTGAATCCAATGGCAGTTGGAGTGGTTTGCTTTTTGTTGCAGGTGCGTGGGAAGGTGAAATGAGCTGAAGGGTCACTACCGATCCTTCTATGCATTTCTTTCCTGCAGCCCTGCAGTATAATGAACTGTTGCTGTCCAGTCCGCCTGTTCGTGGGGGTGGAAGGAAACCTTTACAATGTGCTTCATTCGTACATAGAGGAACATAATTAACGTATGAAGTGGGCAGCAATTCTAATTAACTGTAAATCCTGTCTATTTACACTGCCCTTCAAGTGGCATTTACTCAGTGGGCACTAACCACCAGAAATGCCACATCCATCATCTGCATTAACTCGTGCGACTTATTCCAGGGGTTTTAGCACAAAATGCTCCATGTTTAAAGGCTGCCATCTTTTGTAGTGCAATATGTCAAATTATTTTGCAAATGGTCAACTGCATGTGTAATTCTGTGACATTTACAGAAATCATCAGAGCAACTGTGCAAGGTTGTTTAGTGTGATCACCCAGCATAACCCCCAAGGGGTTTTCAGCATATGTTCAATCACTCTGCTTGCAATTACTACCCTGTTTGATGTATTAATTTCTTTAAATGTATTAAGTGCACACAGATTGACACGCAGCTTCCGGGCTCATACAAGTAACAGAAGGTAAAAACAATTTAAAAAACAGTACAAGCATGACAGTACATATAGTATTCAGGAGCCTAAGTGAAACTGAATGAAATAGAAATCACTCCCCCATGGCCACCTAGCTATTGCTTGGCCTGAGATGCAAACAGTGACTGAGTTGGTAGAGGACACATTGATGAGGGTAATGTAAGGAAAGCAAGGTATCGAAGTAAAGACGGACACACATTGTAAAGGAGGAGCTAAGTACCCCCTACTCCAACCACCCCACCCATATTACCTGTTTGTTGAAAACCAGAGTATGAGACATACACACAGAGCAGTTGAACAGACAAAGAGCAGAGTATAGACTCTGTGCTGTACCGGTGAAAGTACCAATACCTAAGAAGATCTGGGAGGCAAGGTACCCATTGAGAAAACCGTACCTGCATGCAGGAAAATATGATGGCCATTTGAATGAGATTCCTGAAGAAGCAGAGCAGATAAATGGCAAAGGTGAATGGTGACGTCACAACAGAATAGAGATGACTCTCATAGAAGAGATGCGGAGACCAGAGAATGCAGATATTCTATAAGGCATCAAGAAAGTATCGAGCATAAGTGACATCTTGGGAGCAAGGTGAAAAAGCTTATGCCATAGAACCAGATGAAGGTATTAAGCTGGTTTATACGTGCACAGATGCAAAGGAAATGCAAGCAGACAAAGCAATCTTGAGGCTAGCTTTATAGTAAACAGATTGTAGCAAGCGCCAATATATATATATATATATATATATATATATATATATATATATATATATATATATATGGACGAGTAAAGGATGGATGTTTCCACTACGCATTATAAGCAGTGCTGGACATTAGCAAGAAGGCCTAATTTCATTGTGTCCCAGTTAAAAAGCAAATTGAATTACAAAGTGAATCTCAGCAGACAAGGCTGGATGAGCCACAGAAGCCAAGGTCTTATCAAACTGGAGTAAACTGACATTGGATTCAATTTGTGTGAAAGAACAGAAACTCCTGTTCAGAAGGCTTGATCAAAACAAAAGACATCATAGGACTATTAGAAAATAGTATTTTAATACACTAAAAGGCTTGATTCCATGGTCTCCAGTCACGTGGAAGAGTGAAGTTGGAAGAACGAGGTGGTCATACCTGTATCACTACATAATATCCCCAACAAACATTTTGCCATAGATATGGCCGTTTGGTTCGCCATAAGCGATATTTTTGTTGGGGATATTATGTGGGAGCGGGGATTGCAGTGGTGTCCCCCACACATAAAAAAATGATGCAGTGGCTGCGGGGGTGTGGCGATATTTTTGCAGCGGAATTAACACATGGAACCGTCACACCTACGCACGAGGGCAGAGTGTGCCCACACGCCTTAAACTTTCTCACAGTACAAACTGAAGGGCAGGCTTCAAAGCCCTAATTGACACTGGCCCATTGAGGTGATGATGGATTGATTTGCTAATTGGTGGGAAGCTAGTGTTAAGACGAGCTCACCAGCCCCTGGATGTTCAGCCTGCATGCTGCTAGACGTAGGTGGAAAAGTACTGACGGGAGTTAGAAGCCAACCAATTGTAGAAGACCGCGTAATTAAGGGTTCTATCGTTTGTGAAGCCAATGGGACGTTGTGTATTTAGTGACATTCATAGTGGCCATTTTAAGGGGAGGGCTTAGTTACGCCACCTGATGTTAAGTACCCTATCACTTTCCTTCAATGTTCTATACTATAATGGAACTGATACTTAGATATTCACTTAGAGCCTATCACTTCCTTCAATAGGTTTTTGTAGTTTGCCACAGAGGATGACGTTGGTAATGACGCAGCTCAACACGGCACTGATGACGATTTTGCTTAATATAACCTCAGTTTTTTGTAAGATTTGTTGAGTAAGAGGATCGAGCGAGTGCTGATGTTCGTTGTACTCCCTGTTTTAGATACTTGATATTAAAACAGACTTCCTTTTGCCAAACTACCTGAGCCGTTTTGATTATTGATGTATGAATAAAATCTGCATCCCCATCCATCTCATGGGTAATTGCTACTCATCAAAGGGGCTGGGATATCCAGTTCAAAGTGATCCCAGTTCAAGGGTGTTTATTCAACTGTATAATGTGTGAGATAAACGCCTAATCTAAACCTAAATCTAAGATGGGTGCAAGCTACGACCATCAAATAATAATAATACAGTCCTAGTGGAGTCTAGTCAACCAAAAAGGGCCTATACTAAAAATCCTCTTGCCAATCCTTACTGCTATGCAACAAAATAGTGTGGGATAACATTCACAAGAAAAGAAAGAAGTGTTCTCAAAGTGTTAAGTCAGGGTGGTATAGCTGGGGTCTCCCTTCCCCAGGTTTTTTTAGAATGGGACAAGGTGGGATTCTTGAGCACAGCAAACTCCTGGGCTTCTCGGGCACAAGGATACAGTTAGTTTACAAAATATCAGGGCCTTCTGTGGCCAAGTCTCTTTCGTACAAAGTCTCTTGCCTCAGATGACCTGATTGCAATAAACAACAAACAAAACGTTTCTTTCAATGATCTTCACGTGGGGGGATTTCTCCTCACCCCTGCATCGCCCTCAACTGGGCTCTGATCCCTCTTACAATGTTGGCCTCCCTCAATCGGGTTCACTACGGACGTTCATTTAAAATATCAGCAACTTGTAACATTCAAGAGTCTAAATGTCTTTTTAAACAATCATTCACTGTGGACATCCCTCGGTCGGGTTCTCTGTTGTTGACGAAATGTTCACGGGTGTAACATGGTTCACCCTGGTTCGCAGGCATCCCTCAGTCGGGTTCAGATTTGACAAATACACTGCTCACTTTGCTTTATCACCATGCAGGATTCACTTGTCTTAGCTTTGCTCTGGACAACGTGTCAAAGACTTTCGATTGTACAAGAGGTTTGACTTGATCCTTGTATGACCACCCTGACACTCCACGTTGGCCTCTCCTAGGGCCTCTTGGTACATGTAGTTTAAAAAAAAAGGACCAGGAGTCCTTCGATTGAGTGCCCAAGTGGCGCCAAACTACTCTGCAGCTGGTCCTTCACTGGGTTATCTCAAAAGTTCAAATACACACATGTTCTTTGTTCATGTAATGTAGTTTGCAACCTTGGGCTCAACACAGTCCAGTGTATTGTCAGCTCTCTCTGACTCACCGGCTGTGCTGAACTCGCTGGCGTTTCTTGTCTCTTCAGTCAAGGACGGTATCACGGTAGTAAGCACGTCTCCTTGCCTTGGCTATCAGTGCGGGATGGCCCCAGACACCATTGACATCTGTCACACCACATGCCAGCTGTAGTTCCCGGTTTTATGATCCCTTTCACAGATGCTTTGTGGGTCCGGGTTGAAAAGGGCAAGGGCACATCCCTCCTTTACACCCTTTCAGGTCTCACCGCCATTTTTCTATGTTTGAACTGCCATCCTGGAATAGCTGCTTCCTCATGCGTTTGGCCTTTCTCAAAGTGTGCTCTTGTGATCCGCCTTTTATCCCTGTGGGGAAGGGAAAAGGCCATCAGTCATGTGTAGTTACTGTCAATTGCCTGACTCTGCCTGACCCTTGTGTTGGGACATGTCAGGTAAACGGCTCTGGTTTTAGTCCATTGTCTTTCACGGTGTAAGAAAGTATTTGTGTCGGAAAAAGGGGGGGGGGGTAGAGCTCTAAATATCCTATGGGGTAGGATGGGGAAAGGTGTTATAGGGAATGTGGTACTGTATCTCACCCTTCAGTGTCCCACTTCTACTCCCCAAAGACCCCCCCAGGAACTGGATCCAATAGCGATGCCCATTTCCTGGCCACCTGGATGACAGGTCTCCGGGGATCAGCGGTGAGACACCTTCAGGTTTCTCACAGTAAGGAGGGTAAGCAGTGCCAAAGGCATCAACGCCCAGGACACTGCACAGCAAAAAGTGTTATTATTCCTAATGGGTGCTTTTTTGGGTGCAAGGAGATGCCTGTTGCCTTGGCAAAGTCCCACAACATGTGCCATTCAATTAAGTCGCAACCCCAGCACCCACATAATGATTAATGGTGCAGTGTAGCAGCAGGCCATTAATACATCATATATCCCGAATCTAAAATGTGCTCATTTCCAGAAGAACGCCCCAGCAGTTGAATGCCCACCCTACACTCCCGAGATACATAAAATCCACAATATTCTGTCAGCAGTTATCACAGCGGTCTGCTTCCAATCCTTCTGCATCAATTCCCATAAATGTCCTAGTGGTCGTGCAACACATGGCTTCTTGGTGGTAGGGACACATTAGGAATCAGAATACAGAGCGAACAAGTAAGTAGAGAATAAAAAGTAGATGGGGCCGTATAACGCTGCCATGCACATCTCCATATTTCTGAGATCCCAAATGGTATGAGGGAAAAGAAAACAAACAGCGAAAGGGTGCATCAGTAAGCCTTACTAGAAGAAATACCAAACAGAAACAGAAAAGCAGTTCTCCCTCTGCTTTACAGGAGAGAGTGGCAAGGTATGACAGATGGGTGCACTGGGTTAGTAGCAGGAGGTATGGCCATCTGCTCTAGAAGGCACTAGGCAAAACTGCAAACTCTGTGGAGCAAACCACACTGCAGCAGCGGTCACCCCCGTTCTGAAGCTTTCTCAGCAGCTTTCATGAATGAACCAACCGCAGGGCAACCAATTACTCCCTTTCCTCAAATGGACCATTCCTCTTTCATAAAGGTCCATGCCAAAAGCAGAGTGTGTACTCTGACGAATCTAGCAACATCATCACTGATTCCCTGGAGGGAAGCTTCTCTTGTACGGCCAGGGAAAGGCAGAAGCTACCTGGATCTGACCCGGAGGGTGGCTTTCTGCAGGAGGACCATGTAGGGCAAGACAAACTCCAGGGAGGCAAGAGAACACTGGATCTAAACAACCCTTCTGTTGTAACTCTTAGTAACACCCACAGACTCGTCCCACACTCCTAATTGGCTTATTGTAATGTATATGCTGATTTCCCAGGTTTTTTAGCCAACAACATTATGCACATCTTCCCCCCTTTTCTAGTACTGAGACGAAGAAGATGGATGAAGTAATGAGGATTTCCAAACACAGCAAACCAATGCTGCTTTCTAGTCATTGAAAAATGCTAAGTAAGCCCGGGACATTTCAAATGGAAACAGCCAAACAAACAGGGAGAGAGAGAGAGATAGAGACTGCAACTGCATCCGACTTCTTCTGACACTGTTTGGGAGGCGGACAGACAGCACAATGCAGCGCAGAAGCTGATGAATATGGCATGCAGCGAAGTCAAGCCGGGAGAAGTTTGCTGCTTCCTTGTCATGGACAGCTGGAGCTGCCATGCACAGAAGGGGGCCTGGCAGGAATGAAGTGGCTCACAGCGGGACAGTTCATGGGTTACCGGGTGCTTCAGGGAAAATACTGAATTTGCACACGTAAGAGAGCCCAAACGAAGGAAGTGAAATAGTTTATGTAATTTATGAAGTAAAGACAGTTAATTTGATCCAGATATGAACAATGTCTCGGGAGGATAGCTCAGGAGCAACGTGCTCGCCTTAGAAGCAAGACAACACAGCACCACAGGTCCAATCCACAGGTTTGCGTTTAGAAACCTCTGAGTATTAAGAGCGTTATAAAAAACAATCATATCATATAATTGCGGAATGCCTAAGGCAGCAGAATGGATCCAGATACGAGCACTATTGAAACCCAAGTAAAGGCAGTAGAATTGATATAGAAAAGAACACTGTTGAAAGCCCAAGTAACAATAGCGGAATAGAAACGAACATTGTGAATAAACGGCCTCTGACCCATTACTGGAGAAGTATTGTTTCCTGAATGCAAAGGAGAGTAAAAAGAGAGCAGCAAAGCCCTGGCAGGATAGGGAACGACGCAAGCATTGAGTCTGGGAGTCACACCCAATTAGGAAGGTTGTAACATCCTGGCAGGAGAGTAAACCAGGAGTCGGAAGACAAGTGAAAAGAGACAAGGGGTTAAAACCCCCACCTTGAAAGTGTTGAATGGTAATTAAAAGGGAAAATGCATACCCCTTTTTAAGGCTAAGCTATAGTACCATGCTAGGAGGGTAAACCAGGGCTAGAAGAAGGATTAAGATAGCTTCAGGGTCAAAACCCCTCTGTGAAAGTATGAAGCCATGACAATTGATGCAGACAGGGAAGAGTCATACCCTTTTGAATGATAAAAGAAACCAGAGAAGTTCCAACAACATGAAGCCCTTGCAGGAATGTAAACCAAGGGTAAGAAGATAATTGTGTGAACCTGAAATTGTGGAACAGTGAGAAAAGGCGAAGCCATACCCCTTTAAAGAGAAAATAGATCATGAAAGAGAGTGAATTAAAGTTCCCAAAGAACATTGAAAAGAAACTAGAGGAGAAGAAATAACCCCTGCCCCTTTCCTTTAAGTGTCAAGAAAACCATTGATTAGGTGAAAAACTAAAGGAATTCAAGAGTGGAATAAAAAAATAACATGCAACCTCCCCACCCACCACCTGCCCCTGAAACTGTGAGATAAAACGTTGGCTAAATAGGAGAATTCAGGGAGAGAGTCATCTCCCGGGGAAATATTGGACTATTATTGACTTTTCCGGAAGTACCAGGCAGATCGTGAGGAACCAGAAGAAACATAGGATATATGATATGCTATTTTATTCATATTACACTCATACACAAGTGTTTCAGAGCACGACCAGGCAAAGGAAGGGGAACAGGGGGAACAAAAACAATGATCTGACTAGGAGAAGGGAAACCCTCTTTGTCCTGCTGGAACTTTATTAATTTTCTTTTCTGAACCATAGAACTTTATGTTTAGAACTTCAAGAGAAAGCTTTAAGTGTATAGCTCATAGAAATCCCCATTTATACTTTGTTTAGTTTTGCATGTAAGGGTCAGTTTAGGATTTTGGACACAGGATGGAGGGCGCTTTATTTGTTTAACATCTGGACACAGACGTTCATTTGTTTTATTGAGGCAGGGAAACCAAGGATCAGGTAGCATTTGCCCAACCCCTTCTTATTAAGTTGTCCAACACTTAACATGCCACTGTGTCTGAGTCTTACTCTTGATCCCTTACAGTACATGTGCCCTACTGCATCAGTACCCTGATCTGCAAATCCTCCTCTACCAGTGGCACAGAGCAGGTTCAGAGGTCCTGGGTGCTCTCTTGACAGCTGCAGTGACAGCCGTGTCTATGCATCGCAGGGGCTGCATTGAAGGTATGCACTCTTGTTCCAAAAAAACAGAATAACTATAAATATGTTATTCTGGTGGCAAGTTAAATTGTGAATATAAGCCATACCTGAGTTAGGGTATGGTGGCCAGTAGATCCTATAGTTATCCAAGCCACGTCAATTTGATATCACATGTCTGTCAGCCCTGTGAGCTGTGGGCAAACCAGAAGAAAGAGTCGGACTAAAATGTGTCATGTTCAAGGGTGTTTATTTAAATAATAATAAAAATATGTATCTAGCTCCTACCACTATGAAGGAAATTCCCTCCCTATCAAGCGAAACTAATGGTGCTCATGAAATATCCAAAAACAATAGTTCTTAGTACAAACCCTACTTACTATCTGGCCGTACCACTAAATGTAACCGAAATATAGACCAGAGCAGTGGCCTCTATCCTAGGGTTTTGCTCAGGCCTAACCACAGTGACCTCTTTCCAAAGAAGGTTTGTAGTTTGTCATTATCTCACAATGTGGTCTTCAGTCTCTCTGCCGGTTCGGAATGGCCAGTTTTAAGTCTATTAAAACTGCCAGATTACATTCTTTACATAGAAAAAGGGCTCCTTAATGTAATGACTTGGCGTTTGATAATGTTCCAGTTTTGGGTTGGAGTACAGGAACCCTCCAGTTCCTCTCTGTTCCCAGTCTTGCTCGATAGGTTTTGTATTTATGTTTTTAAAATATAACTTTATTTGTTTTGTTCATTGCCAGTCACAATATTTGAAAACAATACAAACTTGAGGTTACAGAACAGTGTCAGAACGTTTCAAAACTATTTCTCCATACATCTTATACGTACATTCGTCTTTGAGCTGCAATGATTCAACATGACTTTCCCTTCTCCCCCTCCGACCCCCCGTGGGTCGAGCAAACATCTTGGGGAATAGATCTTTAAGTGTCTTTACATGGTCACCATTTATTAATGAGGGAATTACTCATTGTATGAGTCTTTTTCTGTTTTCTTTTGCTCACAACCCTTTCAATCACTTCCTTTACTTTTACTTTTCAACCCATTGCATCAAACATCATGACATTTAAAGTTCCCTGACAAATGTTTATTCACAAAGTTCATCCATAGAGCCTCACATTGTAAAGATCTCCCGTGGAGTGATGCTGCGATTTCTCCATTATGCATATGTTTGATGCTACATTGATCCATTCACTCTTGCTCGGGACCAACTGTCATGCCTGCGCCATGGGCGCATACATTGGCGATCATTATGGACAAATTGTTATTCATTTATCTACAGAAAACTCTTGGATCAACCGCTATTCACTATTTGGACTTTATTTCCCATTTGCAAGACTTTGGTGCTTTTTTATTTTTCCCAGAAAACTACACTTACCATAATGCACTTGGCTATAACCATCTATTCTTGGCCATTCCTATTTTTCTTCATCAGAACTACAATCCCCAGAAGCCCTAAGGATTTGCTCTGCTTCCACCAGCTCAGGAACAGAGAGGGAGGTGGCCGATTGTCTGCAGGTGTGCTGAGCCAGGTGCATCCAATTAGCCTGCCTCTGTGCTGGGCTGGGCAGTATAAAGGCTGCTGCCTGCGAGAGCTCAGTCTCTTGCATTGAGAGTCCTTCCGGCACCTTTTTGCTTCGAGCTACGAACTTTGTATGCTGTTTCCTGCTTTCACCTGCTTTTTGTTCCAGTGCCCTGGCGGGCTTCTGCCTTGCAGTCTGCTACACCCTGCTGCCTACAGCCCTAGCCTTTTGGGCTCCCTGCCTCAGCCCTGCTCCTCTGGGCGTCCTGCCTTGCAGTCTGTTACACTGTGCTGTCTACAGCCCTAGCCTTTTGGGCTCCCTGCCTCAGCCCTGCTCTTCCAGGCTCCTGCCTTGCAGCTGATCACGCTCTGCTGCCTTCCAGCCTCCGCCCTTGCCCTGCCGGGCTCTCCACATTGCAGCCGATCACACTCTGCTGCCTTCCAGCCTCCGCCCTTACCCTGCCGGGCTCTCCACATTGCAGCCGATCACGCTCTGCTGCCTTCCAGCCTCCGCCCTTGCCTTGCCGGGCTCTCTACATTGCAGCTGATCACGTTCTGCTGCTTTCCAGCCTCAGCCCTTGTCCTCTGGGCTCCCTGCTCTGCAGCCTGCCTCACTCTGGCTGCCTACAGCCCTTGTCCTCTGGGCTTCCTACTTTGCAGCTTATCACGCTCCGCTGCCTACTACCTACCTTTTTCCGCTGGGTTCTCGGCCTAGCAGCCCTCTACAGTCCTCTGCAACCTTCTACGGTCAGCGGCCCTGCCCCTCAGGGCCCACTCCTTGCTGCCCGGCCCTTCTGGGTTCCTTGCCGTGCAGCCTGCTTTACTCTGCTGCCCTAAGCCCTTTTCCTCTGGGCTCTCTACCTTACAGCCCTGCTCCTGTGGGCTTGCTCATTGCTTTCCTGCTCCTCTGAGCTCTCAACCTTGTTCCTTACTGTCCTCTGCTATAATATCCTGTTACACGACTTTCCCTTCATTTCCTTCTGCTAGTTTGCTATCAACCTCCTTTTCCTGGATTTGTCTGTAAGTATCTTCTCTTGTACTGTTTGTAGACCCTTTTGTACAGAGCTTGTCTGTTGGTTCCCATCAGTCAACCTCTGCCCCTTCCCTTGTCTCGTTTCTACATTACTATCATGAATGTCAGGCTGATCTCTTGATTCGTCGGAACCAAAATCATCGTTATGCAGAACCCACTCCTCCTCACCTGATTCTTCAGTAGACTCCTCGCGTCTTCGCCCCTTTTTTCTTGTGGATTTCTTTTTTGAGAAGAGATATGGTCTTCCGCGGTTAGAAGCCACCCTGTTCCCCCTAGTAAAGCAGGGAAGCAAGGGACCCCCTTTCCGCAGGAGCCGTAGGAGAGGAAAAAAGCGTTAGCTAAAAAAAACCTCTCTTGTATTTCGATCTTGATGAGGAGCCAGGTAACCCAGACAAGCAGTTTCTCCAGATATCCGAAGGAGAGGAAGATCCGGGTTGGAGGGATAGTAGAGACCGAGGGTTGTAGCGCCAAATGTCTAGTTGGAAGGGAAAAGGGTAAGGAAACAGGTAAGTACGGAGGAAGGAAAGCAAAAAAAATAGAAAAGGAGGACTGAAGTACCGAGGAGGAGAAAGGCAACAAAGGAAGGCAGGAAGGGACGATAACCGGCAAAACACCGGTCAGGAAGCAGGCAAGGAACTGGAGAGAGAGCGCTAGCGAAACGGAGCGTGAAAGCTTCAGTTGCAAAGCGCCGGGCAAAACAAAGAGGCGTGGTTAAGAGGGAAACCAGGAAGAGGTCGGAAAAAGACTAGAGCGTAGCAACAGGAAATGGGGGAAAAATATGGAACGATTAATGGCGGCGGAGTTGCCATTGGTTTCTCAGACTCCAAGGGAATCTCTTTGCAAACGGCATGACAATTACAGACACCCATAGCTGCTGTTCCAAGCTATGAGCAAACAGCGTGGGCCTCTGTTATAGCAAACTGTGCAGAAGGCTAGAGTATTTCCTAAGGTTTGTGGAATACTCTTTTCCTATATCTGCATACACCCCAAGAGGGAATTCATTCTGTACCTTTTTCCTTGCTACTCTTGCCTACTCTTCGTTCTCTTTCCTTTCTGCTGTGTGTGTACTCATCTGTCCTCTTTATTTTGGCACAACCACCCAAACCCTTTCTGGGTGTCCTGTGCCACTCTTAATAGAGTGCCATCCTTGACACCAACCTGTACTTCCTATTAGTTACAAATATGGTGCGAGCCGCTAGGAGAAGCTGAAGCTGAGGGGCCAAACCTTTAATTCTACTCCATTCGTCCTCACTTTTCTCAAGGTCGACCCGAAGTTACTTAATATGAAAAACAAAGGGGGTTCTGGGAGTCTCTCTACCAAACACAGCCCATTGCCCTGTTATTGGGTGGATGGCCCCTGGGAGAGACTCAACCAAGTCTTTAGCTCACTGTGCCATTCACAGAGGAGAAATATCCCTGCATATCAGTCTTTCTCTTGCCCAGAGGCAGTCCAGCACCAAAATGCTAGGCAATTCTCCTCTGAACAAGAGTACCAACAGCAACATGTGTTTGTGCTGGTAGAGAGACTCCCAGAACCCCCTTTGTTTTGCATATTAAGTAACTTTGGGTTCCACCCTAAGTTATCAGGGGAATATAGACGTGGACCTGTTGCTCACTGTTCTCAGAGAGGCACAGCTCCACCTCACTGATGATGCCATATAAGGCTGAAACACGTGTATGGGGATGCTGTTGGTACTCTTGTTCAGAGGAGAATTGCCTAGCATTTCGGTGCTGGACTGCCCCTGGGCAGAACAAAGACTGATATGCAGGGATAATTCTTCTCTGTGAAAGGGACAGTGAGCTAAAGACTTGGTTGAGACTCTCCCAGGGGCCATCCACCCAAGAACAGGTCAATGGGCTGTTTTTGTGCTGGTAGAGAGACTCCCAGAACCCCCTTTGTTTTGCATATTAAGTAACTTTGGGTCTCACCCTAAATTACCAGGGGAATCCAGACGTGGACCCCTTGCTCACTGTTCTCATAGAGGCACAATTCCACCTCACTGATGCCCAACAAGGCTGCAACACGTCTATGGGGTTGCTGTTGGTACTCTTGTCCAGACGTGGACCCCTTGCTCACTGTTCTCATAGAGGCACGATTCCACCTCACTGATGCCCAACAAGGCTGCAACACGTCTATGGGGTTGCTGTTGGTACTCTTGTTCAGAGGAGAATTGCCATTGCATTTCGGTGCTGGACTGCCCCTGGGCAGGATAAAGACTGATATGCAGGGATAATTCTTCTCTGTGAAAGGGACAGTGAGCTACAGAATTGGTTGAGACTCTCCCAAGGGCCATCCACCCAAGAACAGGTCAATGGGCTGTTTTTGTGCTGGTAGAGAGACTCCCAGAACCCCCTTTGTTTTGCTTATTCAAAAGTGGTTGATTCCGCTGAGTTACTGTGTGTCGGTTGAAAAATTTGAGATGGAAGCCTGAGGCCAGTGATGTCTCGCTGTGTCTCCTGTTCATTATCGGCAACAAATTGGTTCAGCCTGATTTTTTGCATCATCTGTGTCAGTTCAATTGAGGTTTGAAACGGGTCGTATTTGGCCGTCGGGACAATGGACAAACCCTTCAGGAAAAAATGTGCGTTTCTGATGTAGTGAGTGGTTGTTCCGATAGATTCACTATTAGAGAGTGATTGGTTCTGCCATTCCCCGTCCATTGCTATGCGTGATCTGTGGTGCTTGGTTCTGCCACCGCGGTCCGCCTCTGCTTTTGTACTGATTGTCCAAGTATTGTGAAGCCCTGTGTCTACTGTGAATGCCATTATCATATGCAGCCTCAAGATCCCTCAATTTAGCGGAGTGAAACTTGGGTATTTCATCATACTTAGTTGGTCCATATCTAACAGAGCTTCGGGGGTACGCAATTGGAGTCCCATCCTCTCCTTGATCTGGTTGGGGTGTTGGTACATCTTCTAAAAAGGTTCTCTCCATAGCATGTGATTTGACTGTGTCAAAGCTTTTCCTTAATGGTCCATAAGGTGGGTTCACATGTGGGGTATTTGCACCACTGTTGGATACACCCTAGATTGGTTTCTAGAGATAAGGTTTCTAATGCGTGAAGACCATGTCTGACAGTGGGAGTGGGATATGTCATATTTCCCACCAAACCACTGTTGACTGCCTATTTTCGGTATGGCTAATTCAGGATGAATATAAGGAGCCAATTCTACTCGATCCAAGTTCTTCCTCGTGAGGAGTTCAAATCAAGCTGCTACTCTATACTTTGCATGCAAGTGAAAAGAGTTTCTCCAGGCAAGCCTGGTTGTGCAACAGTAACATTAGTGTCAGCAACCCTAACACCGCCATTCTCTAACCATCATTAAAATGCTAGCCATTATTGGAACATCGATACGTTGTGGAGCCTGTGTTATAGTACCTATATATATACTAATCTTATTTATAATGTTGAATTATTATGTTCGATAACCCTCTTAACCCTACTCCTATGATAAATAGGGAGATTTGATCAATTTAAAGCAAATCACATTTTCTAGCTTTTTTTTGTTTCTAGATTCTAGCCCCTTGTGCCAGGTATTTCACTCTTCTCTGCTGAAAAACCTGATACAGATCAGGTTGGTTCCGTGTGTCATTAACAGCAGTAAACAATCAAGAAGCAAACCTGGGAAAAAACGTTTTTTCTGGAAAACTGTATCCAAAACCAAGGAAATATGTGAATGTAAAATGTGGTTTTAAAATTTCAATACAATCTTCAAAGCCTCAGAAGTAACAATTAAAATAAAAAATGAGAATTTCAAAAATACAAAACCAGAGGCAGGCCCAATGTACATAATGTTGCTCACTGAGTGCCCAAGATCACAAGCCTTACATTAACCCTTACCCAGCACAATAGATAGATTTAGAGTTCGCCTTATGACATTGTATGACTCATATTGACCTACACAGGCTTTCTCCTATGGAATGTCATAGCTTCTTATCAGGTCAAATATATATGTGGCACGCTAGTAGTGTTTATTTTTCCTCAAGCATGTTTTCTACGTAATCAATCATTGGAATAGGTTCAGTTACACATCATGACTTTGCTTCTTTGGCATTATGTGATATTGAAACTTCACAAGCCTTGCTTAGGCCACAGCACTTCAAATAACGAACTTTTCAGGTGTTAAATCAACACTTGTAAAATGAATAGTCCTTTAAATGAAGACTTGCTTGTTAGTGGACCATTGCTGTTTAAGGCAAGGCCACACCCGCCCAAAGAATGGCGTTTGATTAAGTTAACGGCATGATGTAAAATGAACAGCACTGGCAAAGTAAGTCACATGTGTTTGTTTTGCAAACAACTGCATGTGACAGGTGTGTAGCCCACAGGAATATAGCTTCACCATAACTTGCAAGCCATTAATGCACTTTTCTTTCTATGATTTTTATAATATGTACAACAGTTCAGAGTCTCAACAGGGTCCTGCTTCCATCCTGAAAGCGTCAAGTGGATAACGAAGGCCTGGCTACTGACAGTATCCGAGAAGGGCTGCATTTGCTCTGTGAAAGCCAAGAGGCTTGCTAGAATCTCTAAAAGATGCTGGCATCACCCTGATAAAGGCAGGAGGTCTATCTGGTCTCTGGGAAGACCTGCATTAATTCTAACAGAGACAATGAGCTGGTGAGAGTCTGTTAGTAAGGTTATATTCATGCTGACAGCACCAAAAGGCTGTCGAGAGTCTCTGAGTAGGGTTTATTCATCACAATAAAGCCAAGAGGCTGTAAGCCCTCTGTGAAACGTATGTTGTAGGCTGGCAGAGCCAAGAGGCCAGGAAGCCCCAGGGAAATGTTGTCCTGCTAGAACTGCCAGTCTGGGAATCCTCTTGGAAATAGTTACTGCACCCGTCAAAGCCAAGAGGCTAGGAGACCTCAGTGAAGTGTGTTGTACAGTGGTTACAGAGGCTGCCAATCCTGGTCAGTGCAGAGGTGGAGGAGAAACCTTCCAGAGACTGCCATTCTTGAGAAGGGTTACATAGGTGGACAAGCCTCTGACCGTCCAATCCCGAGAATGTGTGCAGAGCCTCTGAGAGTCTGATATGTCTGAAAAGGATGTCAAAGGCTGCCAGCAAGCCGCTGAGATGCTGATGTCCCAGAGGAGGATTCTCAAGGCGATGGCAAGTTTCTGAGGGACTGCCAATCCTGAGAATGTGTGCAGAGCCTCTGAGAGTCTGATATGTCTGAAAAGGATGTCAAAGTCTGCCAGCAAGTCGCTGAGATGCTGATGTCCCAGAGGAGGATTCTCAAGGCGATGGCAAGTTTCTGAGGGACTGCCAAACCTGAGAATGTGTGCAGAGCATCTGAGAGCCTGTATTGATGTTCCAGAGGAGGATTACCAAGGCGATGGCAAGTTTCTGAGGGACCGGCAATCCTGAGAATGTGTGCAGAGCCTCTGAGAGTCTGAAATGTCAGTAAAGGATCACAAAGGCTGCCAGCAAGCCGCTGAGGAAGATTGCCAAGAGGAAGAGGACTTCCAGAGGAAGATTGCCAAGGCGGGCAGGTTTCTGAGGGCCTGCCAATCCCGAGAAGGAGTACAGCGGCTGAAGAAAAAACGTGGAGCTGGTGCCATTCCTCAAGAGGTTAAAGACATGCGACCGAGGCACTGGGAATTTGAAAAACAATGTTGAGGTCGTTTTGGGGAAATTGAATAAATGTAATCATCTAATTTCTTTTGAATAAAAGTACAAAATTACATGTATACATTTTCTCAGTTCATGCGTGTTCTCTCACACATATGATTAAACAGAGCACTCACTAAACACGACTAATCCAGATTGCCTCACCAGTCACTTCATTTGAATCTCTAAAGGGGCAACTTGGGCAGCCAAATTGCCTTTGGGGCTCTATGGGTCAACCTTTAGTCTCGGGAGGATAGCTCAGCGGCAATGCGTTCACCTTTGCCAAGACGACACGCAGCAACACAGGTTCAATCCTGGGTCTGCGCTTAGAAACCTCTGGGTATTAAGCACTTTATAAATAACCAATTACAATTATAATTACAACCTTGATATCAAAGGAAAGTTTGTGACGACTTGGGAGCCAATTTCCAGAAGCGGCTCCAAAAAAAATTAATTTTTAGTGGATGGCTTGAATTCTTGGAATGGTTGCAGCCCTTGAGGACCTCATCTGACTAATTTTATTTTATTGTTCATTTTTAATGCGCTTAATACCAGCTGGTGGTTTCTAAGTGCGGGATCGGGATTTGAACCTGTGTTGCCCCACGTTGTCTTGCTTCCAAGACAAACGCATCGCCCCTGCGATATCCTTCCTCCCCAGTACAATGCAAGCAGAATTGCTAGGGGCGTGAAGGGGGTTATACAAATGTATCGATGTTTCCAAACTAGCCTATAATATATGGACTCAAATTGTGTTTAATAAAATGTTTTTGGATATAAGTAATAAAACAACTCAATTTTTGTACTTCTTTTAAGTGAAATGTATTTTTATCAGGATTTATCCGTAGTAAACACTTGTGTATGAGCGCATATCATAACGCTGCATAGCGTTTTGCAGGGTATAGACGCGGGCGATGATACACTTTGTTATGCCTTCTGGGATTTTTGGCAGATAGGATAGGAAAACAAGCTATTACAGAGGCATGAGACAGTTAAAGGGAAATAATACAATTTTGATCAACACTGCATCAGAGTTGATGCACTTCTCGCGCCGCGCCACAGTGAAGATGTCTGCGCTGACAGATGCGAATTGAAAGCAGTGCACTTGGAGGAGAGGGAAGATTACAAGATCCCCTCTGCCATAATAGGAAACTGATTCTGAAGCGCCTTCCAAAAGACGCTGAGTGCCAAGGTCAGAAATCTCATCACTTAGTAACGCGCGCCAGCACGCTGAATGTGGCGGTAACGGGGCCTCTCTTAGCGGCGTTTCTGCGTTTGTCTTCATCAGGGAAATGTCAGATGTGAAGAACGGGAATTTTTTTTCAGATAGATGCGACAAATGGAACGAGCTGGTAATTTGCCAAATCAGAAGAATGGCTTTGATTTCTGGCGCTGAGCCCCTTTTAATAGCAAAGGAAGAGTGCAGGGAGTGCCTCCGTCGCAATGCGCTCCCTTTCTGGCTAAGTGACGGCCCTGACCTGCCAGATTGGACAAGACAGAGCGAGTTCTTTACATTTCAATTTCATTTGTCAACACAAATTCATTTTAAGATTATGGAAGTGCTGAGTGCTTGGAATTATATGAGGGCATTGGATAAATGTAGGGTCACTTCTAGGGCAGAGGGAGGCTGAAGAGGCTGCCTGCGGCAGTACTGGCAGGGGGGTGCCAGATAGCGCCTACAAGTGGCAACTATCAGTCTTGTGTCCGGTCGGAGGGGCCTTAAATCGCTTCGCCTACTGCGGCAACTGCTCTTCCCACGGGTCTGGACAAATGATCAAATTTGCTCCTAGTGAAGCGGCAAAATGTAAAAAATATCTTACCGTAAAAATGTAATTGAGGTTTTGTATATTAAGCTTAATTGTATTGTATTGTACTTGTCAGTTATATAGCCCCTTTTACCATTATTATAGTCTCAAAGCAGTGCTAGTGCCGAAGTCCAGAGTGTTGGAGATCACGAGTTAGTATGCGTGTGTGCAATTGGACATGATAAGGCTTAGCAGGGCTGTCCAGGCTCCGGTAGAAACAACCCACGAAGATCAGGCATGTGGATGAGTGCTGAGAGGAGTCAGCCGATGGCGTGAGTGCTAGCGACCCGCTATATGTCCAGCGTGGCCGAATTTGGCATAGGTTTTTCACTGCATACTGATGTCAGGGGTGTTGAGGCATAGTCTGGTGTAAGTAGGCTTACAAACATTAAGTGTCCAGCGTGTCCGTATTTGTGTCATAGCTTGTAACTGCATTCCACTGTGAGTGGATGGGTAGCTGTTCCTGCGGCAGATGCCAGTCGAAGTGGTGCATTTATATGTACCAAGGCCGATGGCCTTCATGCCAGAAAGCAGCCTTTAAGTGCAGGGCCGGGGTTCGAGCCTGTGATGTGGTCTTGTCTATCGCGTTGCCCCTGAGCTATCTTCCCAGTAGGACTTAGCAGGACTAAAAGGAATTGTTTATAAGATTTGTCACCCCTCAATCATACTTGCTAAAACTCTATTGGGTCATTTTACCATGATTTCCTACTCTGCTTTCGAAGGGGTGGGGTGGTCATCAACTATGAATCCACTCTTCCAAATCTGCATAAAGTATCTTATTTCTCCAGTGTGATGCTTAAACACCCTCTTATTCTTGTTTCTTTCCCACCTTCTTCCCATCTTATTTCTTGTTTCTTTCTCGGGAGGATAGCTCAGCGGCAACGTGCTCGCCTTGGAAGCAAGACGACACGGAGCAACACAGGTTTGATCCCCGGGTCCGCGCTTATAAACCTCTGGTTATTAAGCGTGTTATAAATAACATATCATATACAGCATATGCTTGACACTTTTGCAGCAGAGAGGTAAGCATTAGAACTGGGAACCCGGCAGCATTGGGTGGGGGGGCGCTAGCATGGAACAGCAAATGTGTTAAGGGGTTTGGGCTTGCGGGCAGACAGTCAAATGAGTGGGGTGGGTAAAAGAAGAAGGTCCTCCAGGATTGTGTATCTTGGGGTTTGTGTTCAGGGTGTTCTCCTGCACTTAAGAAGCAAAGATCTGCAAAACACTTAAATGAAATGATTAGCGTGAAAAAGAGTTTAAGTAAAAAAGGAGAGCTGTATTTAAAAGGTCAAAAGGTCCACAATTGTTGAATTAGTAGTAAAAAGTAAAGGAACTACGAACAGTAAACCATAACAGTAGCAGAACTCGGTTTGTGTTCGTTCCCACTCACTTCAACCTCTGATTCCCAGCCCAATACTGTCCTCCATGCCATTCTGCTCTGGGGCCTCCTTGCTAGACTACCCCAAACTGTGCTATCCACAAGATCTGATGCATCCTTCAATTACACTCACTTCACCCATTGTCATATATTCATCAATTTGACTGGCCATATGTCTTACAGTCTACTCAGATTCTTTTCATTCACATCTTTTCTTTTGGTCACAGATACACTCCACAATCAAACATTTTTGTGTGCATAGTTTGTGCCTCATCACAAGTTGGGTGGTATCCTGGCAGTAAATCCACTCAAAGCAATTACTGTTACCGCCACTTGGCCCGGTGGTATTACCACTGGATCACAAGTGGTGGTGTAAGTCGCCATTTTTTTGGGTCCATGGGACTCGATGGCCCATGGTAATTGCACTGAAAATGGGCAGAAAGTCAGCAGATTTACCCCCAGCTCTGAGCTGTTATTGGTTATTTATAACACACTTAATACCCAGAGGTTTCTAAGCATGGACCCGGGGATCGAACCTGTGTTGCTCCATGTCATCTTGCTTCCAAGGCGAGCACGTTGCCCCTGAGCTATCCTCCCGAGACAGCTGGAGGTGAATCCTGCAACTTTCTGCCCAACTCATAGCTGTGCAATGTGGTAATGCAGCGGTAACGCTATTACCACCCTTTTTTTACTGCACTGCCCAACTTCTGACGAGGCCCCTTGTATTATATTCAATTGTATTTTACCTGTTAAAATAGAAGAAGGCATTAGTCACACATCCCTTCATTCTGCTAATTTCCCCTACTTTGATTATCCCTTCCGAGAATTCTTATATCAAACAACCAATTTAGCACTGTTCTTCCCTAGGGGGAGCTTATATATATATGTCAAAATGAAGCTTTTCGAAGGAAAGGCAACCAGTGGAATGCACTCCAGAGAGCAGCTGCAACAGGAGAAAAATATCCTTGCGGCGATTAAGTGGAAAAGACACCTCAATATTTCCTGGCAGCACGTTTTCTTTATTAATATAAATGCATCAGGAAAAGGAACCAAAAAAGAATGACGCGTTTCGCGGTATGCAAACCGCTTGATCACGTAGGTTTACAAACAACACAGATGATGGACTGCAATTTAACCCCTAACAACTCTCTGATTGTGCATGGAGAGTGTCTACCTGCTAGAAGCCGCTTCTTTAGCATGTTTTGTCAGGCAGCCATCTTGGAACAATTAGATAGTATACATTTCTCATAGGAAAATGCAGACAACTTCCTCTAACATACGAGACATAGATGACAGTATTGCAATGTTTGAAAATGAATTCACAATTTCAAAACCCATGTCGAAAGGGCAATAATGATGCCGCTTAAAATAAAGCAACTTCATAAAAACATTTGTTTTTCAGATTCCGTCTTTTTGTGTGTCCATTATACATTAACATTACATGAAAATAATCAAATACTGCTCCTGGCTGCCTAGTGGAAATCCAAAGTGGGGGTAGCCTTTGCAGAGTGCAGATCGGCTATAATGCCTTTGACCTGCTCGAGCAGGGATGTGCTGTACTGCATGTATGATACCTAATTGTTAAATGCTGTGATTTTATACATCATACAGCAAGCTAGGGTGATGCTTAAAAGGAATGCATATAGGTAATAATACCTATTTGTAGGGGCTTGTGCAAATATGCAAAAAGTAAAAATTTTGATATATGTGCAAATAGCATTTTAGCAGCAAAACTATGTATTTACATAGCAGCAATAAAATAAAGTGCATAGTGCTCTCCGTCCATGCATGTACGTCTCCTATGAATATAGGGCTCTGTAGCCAGTTGTTTAGTATGTGGATTATAGTATCCTAATTGTATAAAATAAAGAGTATCTCTATTAATTTATATTTCTCACCGAGTCTGAGCGGAAAAAGTTTCCTCTTATAAAGTGCAAAGTGCGTACAAAAATTGCTTAATTATAAAGTGCTAAGTGCATAAAATATCCAAATTCATAAAATGACCTATAAGTCATATTAGTAAGAAGTTAGCCCATGTACATGCATCCTTATGTTTAAAAGAAGGAAGGTATTACAAATTCAGTATAAAAACCCTAGGTATTTTGTCCATATAGAATTGTCACAGATGTAACACAATAAAGCAGGTAAAAACCAGTCCAAAAATCTCTGTGTTGTAAGAGCCACTTAAAATAAGTACCAAAACCTATACAACTACAAGTTAAAAACAATAGTTTAAAAACACACTAAAACTGTGAGAACAAAACCCTGGACCATTATTATATATAAATACGTATACTAACACCAATATCATCAAAAATTTAAGAAGTGTGAAAGTTGTTAATATGTGAAAATCAGAGACACATGGTACATTTCATTGCTCAGGGCATGGCACGTGCTGTATACGTAACCTTGTCTGTACTTGGAAAGAAAAAGGTAAGCATATGATACTTATGAGACCTGGTCAGAGCGAACCTGAGACAGCATCTACAAAAACCTCATGTGCCCAGGAAGGTATATAGTTCCTCGTCGAGGTTATGACCCCTGGGCTTTTTTGTCTCTAGGTCTAAAATACATCTGCTTTCCAATTGTCGTAGTGTTAATTCACGATTGCCTCCTCTGAGTGGTTTGGTGATTGTATGTATACCAAAAAAGATGAAACCCTCTAATTTACCTCCATGTTGGTTCTTAAAATGAAGGGCCATAGGGTAAGTCGGGTCAGCATTCTTGATTGCCCTGATGTGCTGTAACACCCTTAATTTTAGTTTTCCTTTGGTGCTACCGACATACCACTTGCTGCCTGGGCAGTTTAACACATATACCACATATTCAGTTTCACAAGTAATTCTAGACACAATCTTAATGTTCTCTCCTAAAATGGGATGTGAATAACAATTGGTGTTTACAGCATAGGTACATGCTTTACATTTCGAACATTTTTGGAAGCCCGGTCTTTTGATGTTCATCCAACTGGCTCCTGATTGGTCAACTAGAGGACTCATGAAGCTGGGTACAAGGGTATCTTTAAATGAAGACGATCTGCGGAATGTGATGTTAGCTTTAGGTGCCAGTAGCTCGCTAAGATGTTCGTCCAGTTTTAAAACATCCCAATGTTTCTGTATTACTTGGCAAATATTTTGGGCACCATTGCCAAAGGTCAGGATCTGCATTATCCGTGATCTTCGTTTGGACAACATTGGAAACCAATAGTAGGGAACGATCCATGTCCCTAGCTTTTAAAAACGCTCTTTCCAGTACTTTGATTGGATAGCCTCGATTTTTGAACCTCTGAGCCATCAAGGCACATTCGCTGTCAAAGGTATTAATATTAGTGCAGTTTCTACGTATGCGAATAAATTCCCCATACGGAATACTCCATTTTAAGGCTGTGGGATGGATGCTCTTCGCATGCAATGGAATGTTGGAGCTGGTAGGCTTTCTATATAAGCTACTAATAAGTTCTCCATTGGCCACAGAAACTGCGATATCCAAGAACAAAATGTCCGTATTACTGTGAATTGTAGGTTGAGCTTGTTAGTATTCAATACCCTTACGAAGTCTAGCCATTCCTGATCACTGCCATCCCAGATCACAAACAGATCATCAATGTAACGTAGCCACAGTACTATTTTATCTGTGTGTTTGATGTTACTTGGATGCCAGACAACAAACTTCTCCCACCAGCCCATCGTCAAATTCGCATACGAGGGAGCAAACGTGGTGCCCATGGCAGTGCCTTGAAGCTGGATAAAGAACTCTTTATCAAAGAGAAAACAGTTGTTGGTTAAAAAGAATTTGATCATCTCTATTATCATGAGGCCATGTTGCATATAATTCATGGATCTGGTATACAAAAAATACTCGCATGCTTTGAGACCATCAGAGTGTCGGATTGATGTGTAGAGAGAGCCCACATCTAATGTTGTCAGCAGGTAAGACGTTTTCCATGGGATACCTTCTATTCTACTCAGAAAATCTTTCGTATCCCTTAAATAAGAGGGCAGAGTACTAACAAAAGTAATCAATGTTTCATCCACAAACCGTAAAAGATTTTCCAACAATGCCCCACATAGTGTAACAATTGGTCTGCCTGGGGGTCTAGTCAAACTCTTGTGAACTTTAGGCAAAAAATAAATTGTTGGAATGGTGGGAAATTTGGGTTGTAAGAATGTGCAAATGTCTTTGTCTAACATGTCTCTCTCCTTCCAAGTCTCCTTCCAAGTCTGTAAAAGTTTAGATAGTAAAACACTCATAACTTCTGAAGGATCATCTTGTAATTTAGCATAGCAATTCTTATCCATTAGTTGTCTGTGAGCCTCCTTAATATAGTCCTTCCGATTCATCATGACTATATTAGTCCCCTTGTCAGATGGTTTGATTATGTACTCCGTCATTGCACCAAGTTGTTTCAATGTGCGTTGTTGTACCGGGGTTAAATTTGTTCTCGTAGGAGACCGTTTCTTCCGGATCTTTTTAAGATCATTAATTACCAGGTCCTGGAAACCCTCAACATGGCCTCCCGGATTAAACATAAGGTTAAATCTGGATTTCATTTTTAATGCTGTTTTGCCTGGCCAACTGGTATCAGCATTCATTAGTTCAAGTTCTTGGTCTGTATTGTTCATATGGTTTACATTTTCAAATTCCAAATCTTCAAGAATACGTAAGGTGAGAGTGTCCTGGATGGAGATGTCTGTATGTCCTGGATAGCAGGCTTTGGGTTTTGGTTTAGGTGGAAACATGGCAAAGAATTTTTTTAGTTTGATTTTCTGCATAAATGTATCAAAGTCTATGCGGGTTTCCACATAGTTGTAGACAGATGTGGGACAGAAGTTCAATCCCAATTTTAAAACCTGATTTTCAGCCGGGGTCAACTCATGGGTGGAGAGGTTGATTATAGACATGTCTGGTAGTTCAGTGGTGGATGGATTCATTTCTTTGTTCCAGAGTGTGTTAAGCGCTCCGGTTTGTCCACGTTTACTGAAGATCCAGCGCCTTCCCCTCCTTGTCTTTTATATAACTCTACAGAAATTGGCAGTGCATTTTCTGGGGCAGCTAAATGGGTGAAGGATTGTGAACCTAGGGCTGGGACAATTATTCAGAACCTTTGAGTGACTTTGTTTGAAGGACAGGGTGTATTCAGTGAAATGAAATCCTCGAGAAGAAGGTTACGAGAGGGCAGCATCAATCCTTAACAAGGGTCTGCCCTGTAATCTCTGTCTCCCTGCCCCTGTTAATTACTTTGGACTCAAAAAGGTACAAAATAAGCCCACTTCTCTGGACGGGGATTGGCCGTTGTCTGTTTTGTGACCGGGCGCAAGGTCTTGCAATTCCTCTGGAGCAAATGTGACCACCGGAGCAGAAGGCGGGTATGATGCAGTGCCAGTGGAGAGTGCTGGTGGGGGAGAATAATAGTTGAGAGGAAAAAGCAGGAGCAAGTGATTGTGGGCTTGGGGAGAGAGAGTCAGAAAGGGAGGTGTTGAAGAGTGGTCAGAGTATCTCTAATTTTGGTGATTATTTTAGAGAAGGAGAAATGGCGTTAGCCGGGTGAAAGGAAGCACTCGATTGGGACCATGTGTTGTGAGCATGGCCTGGACGTTCGAGATACTTACAGGGATGTGGGCAGAGAAATAAATTAGGTTGCTGTCGATGATTTTGATGAGGACAGGGCAGCGTGGAGAGCAAGAAAAGGTGTGTTGTGGGAGGCAAGGAGAGAAAAGCGGGCTTTGTGCCAGCCTCGCAGATGAAACTGAAAGGTTGTCCTCAGGTGGCAGATTAGCTGGGGTTTCTAAAATGGGGCATAGATTAGAGAAATAGAAATAGCGAGGATTACAGTGATCAAAGCGCAAGGAGAGTTTTGAGTTAAAGGCCATGAAGTCTTATTTAATAGAGCTGGCATTAGGTGGAGAGAGAACAAAGAAGAAAGACTTGGCTTCCGCTCAAATGGGTGCCGCAGAGTTGAGTTGGAATTTACGCTTACATTATATCACGATCCACCAAGTAATAATCACTCGATCATGTATCTAATTCTTAGTTTATTATTAAAAGAGGAAAAAGACCTCAAATTCATTTATATCAAACACATCCAAAAAACATTAAAGTGACATGTGCAAAACCATTTACATTAGACAAAAATCTCGAAATAGAGATTCTTTTGCTCAGAAGAACATCAAAACAGGGTTAACGTTATCCTTTAAAATGACACTTGTACCTGCTAGCATTCAATTCGATGGAATATCTGAATGTCAAACACCTATAAGCTTATATTATTGCTGGGTACCTATACCTAGGTCCTCAACATAGACAAGAAATGTTGTATTCTAACACCCTGCTGAATTTAGCAGTGAAAAGATTCCCAACATGTTTCGTTCTTGCATAAGTCAAGAACAATTTGCAGAACTTCTTCAGGGGAAATTCTAATGTCATAATCAATTTGTATAGACGTTTGACATGTCATACCTGGATGTCAAGCGTCGAGAGTTACAAGCGGTGGTTTCTTGATTTAATGAATAAACAAGAACCGCTCACTCGTTGGTAGAAAATGTCCATGCGGTAATGAGGGGCACCTTCTAAGTAGATAACGATCATCAGTACGCAAGAATGCCGGAATAATATTCACTGCACTCTCTCTCTTCATACACGCAAAGTATTGTGTGTCGATTAGCACTTCAGAGACTCTGACTGAATACCTAATCTTAATACCTAATCTGATATAGAAATGGACCATTCCCACACACGTGTCTGCCAATGCCTGCAATAAGACGTGCCAAGTGGGTTACTAAAGAGAATGATGGGAAAATGCCTGCAGCCTGTCTAGTCCTGCTGAGACATCTCATTGACATTTTAGCAAGCCCTTGATCAGTGCTTCCCTGGCAGGAACAAATAAATGTAACCCTTAATTAGAAAATCACTTACAATGTAAAAAAAAACACCCTTTTCGGGGATCCAGCCCTTCCGAGCTTCAGAGGAGCAGCAACTGTGGGTCTGCTGCGAAAACTCAGAGACTCCACGCTCTTCCCCGGAGACCCGGAGAAGAGCGTGAAAACCCTGAGTCTCCAGGATAAACCCAGAGGTTAGGCAGGTATGCCTGCCTCCTATTGGCGCGGCCAACAGGGGCGCCACGCCAAAATGGCTGGCTTCCGCTTGAGTGTAGTCAGGGTGTACATTTGAGTAAATATCGCCCCCTAGTGACCTTTTCTAGGGTGAGACTCAATACTTCACGGGCTCCTCTTGGGTGTTTCAAAGTAAGCCTGGGCGGGCCCCAGTTCTCCGGACATTGTTCTGGGCCTCGCCTGGCATCTCAGTACGCAATGCCCCTCTTAAGCCAAGAGGGCCCTCGTGATAAGAAATATCCGCTGTGCCAAACAACACGAAGAGCGTCTACAGGCCTTCCTGGCCGTAAATCGTGTAAGAGGCGGACGTCTGGGGTCTAGGAGCTGCGGGAAAAAAAAAACGTTTATCTGCTAAGGCTACTCTGAAAATAATGCACACAAAAAACAAAAATCAGAAAGTAAACACATGCATAACTGAAGCCGAGGGGATGACTTATTTAAAACGTTGTGCATTTCCGCCATCTAGTGGCCATTTTGCAGAACGTATGTAACATAATGATGTTGAAGAACCTTACTTCGTGCATTACCGGATAAGCCAGAAATTAACGAAATGCAGTGCAGTGGAGGTGAACGCCTTCCTAGTAACCCCTCCTGCGCCCACGTTCTTCTTATTCATGTCCCATCGTCTCCATGCACGCGCAGATAGCTTATATTTAGTCCATAAGCTAGACACTGTTGTCATGGATACGAGCTGTGCAAGGCTGCTAATGCGTTTCCCAATCCATACCTTCTTCCGTGTGGTGAGTGGTCTTCCCCACATGTACATGTTGAATTTCTTCACTATATACCATTGAATGCTTAACACATCAAATTGATGGTTAAATCATGTGACGCACATTCACAGATGTGTACATGTTGTTCCAGTATTCTGCAAAGCAACATCCGCTTGAGTTCAGGTTTCCCATGGGAAGACTCGCTAATCTGGTGATGTTATGTTACATGTGTATGGCGCCCAACAGCCACTGCCATGGCCTTGAAGCGCTTTGGTTTTGCCGGTAGTGCGGCAGACTGTAGTCTGAACATACATGATAAACAGAACATGGCATTCAAGGAGAAGGATTTGGAATGACATTGTTGGCAGAGGTGGCAAGTCCTGTAGCGAGTGACTTAAGTGGGGTGTGAAATTGAAGAGGCTCTACCAAGAGGGAGTGGCCTAAAGTGTGGACTAGGGGGACAGGGGGTTGCCCAAAGCAATGCATTACAGGTCCCTGCTAACATGTACTTTGAGTCACTCAGCATTGTCTCTGGCGGTCTTGTTGTAAATTAATCTTCCTGCCTTGGTTTGTAATACAATAGCTGTCTGTAACTAAAACACTCTTCCACTCAGCATATTAACAATTCAGTCAACAAGTCATGCTCATTCTGTAAATAAACCACGCACAAGAAAGAGCAGGGGGGCAAACAGCACCAATGTGTGTTTCTGGCTGCTTTGCATGAAATCAAAGAGCTTTTTGGGAACATAGGAATGGCCACAGATTGTTTTATGTGACCAAAATGCCTGTGATAGTGAATCAAGAATGAACCCTTCTGAGCATGTAATGTACTCTCAGTTTGGTGAGAATTTCACTTCTCACAACACTGACTGTCACAAGTGACTGTAACCATGAATCATATCTTTTCATTTTGACAGCCTCAGCTTTAGGTGTGAGGCTTGAGCTGTCTTCTTTGAGCAGGTGATACCTTCTCATTTCCCTGAATGCATTTCTTTCATAGCTTGTAAGTCATTTGCTCAGTGCCTGCAGTTCTCAATTACCACAAGTCTCTGAGAGTGCACTTAAATCACTACAAGTGCTTATTAGTGGGGCAAAGGAGCCCCTTAGCAGTGCACTGGCTTGGGGCAAAAGTGTGGAGACTGCCGGAGCTCAACCCCCACCCACTGTTCAGCCTTGGCCTACTTAAAGCCCTGACTGTCATAATATAGATAGTCGTTTTATAGGTTGGATGCAAAATGCGGTGTGATTTGAGATCAGTGAATATGTGTTTGCTGGCATAAGGACCGCATTTGTTATGGGACTAAGCTTATAGAGTGATGATGTGCTAAAGAGGTAAGACAAAAAGCGGCTGTGTATGCAATGCTAATATGAGTATCGCTCACTGGAGCAACTGATTACAGCGGAGGGCTCTGCAATTACATATTAAGCAGTTCATTAGATTACAGGCATCTATGGTGAACATTACATCCAACATAAAACTTTAGTCCTACAAGAGAAAAAAGGATCCCACCAATGTTCAGTGAATTTTTGGGTTGATTTTAGTGAGCTGCTTGGTTGAGACACTGGCCCGGGGCTAAATATGGAGAGCTGTGCCCCATTATGTGAGTGTTGCTTTGCTGAGAAGTGAATTTGGAGCCTTTGAGTCAATGACTAATCTATAAGTCTATCGTAAAATCTATGGCAGTGATGACTTTTAGGCCTCTTGACATGTTCATAGCTTCTACTATCCCATACAGCCTTTTATGAGTGGCGAGCCTCCCAGAAGTATCTTCACTTGCTCTCAGGCAGTATCTGGACTTTCCATTGAAAATGTATTCATTGAATACCTTTCCATCGAAATGTATTATTTGAATTGCTTTTCCATTGAAAAGCATATTCATTGAATACATTTCCATGGATTATTTTGATGGATAATTAGGGTTAGGTTTAGATTTTGGGTTATGGTTGGGTTAGGGCTAGGGTTAGGGTTAGGTTTAGGGTTAGATTTAGGGTTAGGGTTGTTTTAGGGTTAAGGTTAGGGTTCGAGTTAGGGTTAAGGGGGGTGTGCGTGGGGGTTACAATAAACATTAAAACGTTATAAGGAGCTGCTGGCCAGTGCCGAAATTTCAGCACTGGACAGCTCCATGTAGCGTTTTAACGTGGAAAGTAAATGCATGGAAATGCTATCTTATACATGTAAAAGTACATATCCATCGAAACTTGCCCATTCCGCTATTCGATGGACAAGTTTTGATGGATATGTAGTTTTAATGGAAAAGATAGCATTTACATGCCATCATTTTCGATGCATTTGCTTCGATGGTTTCAATGTTTGAAGGATCTTTTTCAAAGAAAAGACCCTAAACCTTCTCATGTTGTATTGTTTTTTTTAAAAATAACTTTCTTTATTAACACACTTGGCGTCATGCATCACGGGTCAGAACAATGGAGCATACAAAGGACGAGAGGTATACATCACACATTGGTCAAGACAGAGTGGGCCCTCCAGGGGCATAACACCGCGACATTGATCATGTTGTATTCTTCCAGGATCTTGATCGAGTCTGGGGGGTCGGATGCCACAGACTTGGGCCGCTTCACGGTTTGACTCTTCACCTGAATGAGCGAAGGAAGGAAGACTTACAATCCTTGGTTGCTTTACTACAATCCACAACACAGAGAAAGGCCACGAGAACATACAGGAAAATAAGATGTGAACAAGCAGTTGTGTGGCTGGTTAAATGAATACTTGTATCTGAAATCACCATCATCTGGTTTTCTATGATTACAGCTGGAAGGACATCAATGCAATGCATGTTGCCAATCAAACTAAGCCACATGTACCAGCCTGTAACCCAGCATCACAAGTAACACCCAGGCCCAAGACTACTTTATAGCCTTGTATGTATTATCTCTTCGCCTGTATGTCTTGTCCTGCATATGCACAACCATGTCACCAATCTACTATTGTATTATTCGTTTCTGTAAGAACAGCGCCCAGGTGCCTCCGGGTTGGGTGCGCTATGTAAATTGCAAAACAAATGAATACATAAAAAATCTATAAAGCAGAATCTATAGGCATATTGTTCCATTGGCGCCCTGATGCCCTCGGGCTTTCGACGCTTGATAAATAAAGAAATAAATAACATTGGGTAAAAGCCTTTTGGGCAAGTATAAGCCCCACTCTAGTCTATAGAATCTGTAGTCACTGGAGGCTGATGCCATTGTAAAGATGCTGTGAAAGCAAACTAGAACATGCACAACATGCAGAGGCAAGCCTTGGCAAGGGCATCAGTGGTGGGTTTTCTAGGGCACACCTGCTCCCTCTATTGGGACATTATTAACATTGCAGCTTTTATATTAATTTCAATGTGAGCCCAATGCAATGGTAGCCTATGTGGGGTACTCCTTGTCACCCACACTCTTCCTTACTCCTCCCGGTTGTTGCCAATTGCAATCGCCTCTCACCTTTCAGACAGAAACCACACTGGAGAAGCTTTGCAAATATCCACAATTCTCACCGAATGGCTTAAATATGCCGATGAAGGCGTGCCCTGTCCCTCTTCCTGTTCTGGGAACAGCTGATAAACCCAGGCAAGGAGAGACAGAAGGGCATAATGGTTGTAACAGGTCCGGAGGACTGGGAACGAGGTGTATTGCCATGCATAGGCTGCCATTATATCCCATCCCTGAACCCGGGACCCGTAAGGAAAGGCGAGTCACGATTTAGAGAAAGCTGTAGGCCGTCACAAGCAGGGGCAACCAGAGGGACCCCAAAGGCTCACTCTGCGGCATACTTGCCATCTGGCAAGGTTCAAAAGCCCTCTTTTTTATTTATATTAATAACAAAATGATGTAGTTGAATCTTTCTCAGAAAGGGTGGTCTGCCAACCAGACTGTCCCTCAGCTGAAGGTTTGTCCAGGTGTTGGAATGAGTGATGTAGCAAATTGCAGGCCAGATGTGAGAACGGGTGAGAGAGTAAACCCAAAGGTGGCAACCCAAGGGGTACCCCGAGGAGGGGAAGAAAGCAGCTAGGCCATTGACAAAGGCCCAGCTTGGACAGCAAGTGGAAAGGGCTGTAGCGGCAAAGACAACTCTGGTATCCAAAGAGGTAAGAAAGCAGAGAGGCCTGCAAGTAATGCAGGATTACAGGTAACGGCGCAGGAGGAGGAAGAAATCTCATAAGACAAGGAGAGCAGGAGAAGGCAGGCACTCGCGGGAAGGATGAAAGGTCACTTATGGTAGCGTCGGCACAGGACAACCCTAACCTGAGTGTTGCGGCGTGACAGTACCGGTGGTCACCTCCACCTTTAGAGATGTGCAACTGCGAACACCGTCTTTGTTGGGTGACGAGCCCCGTGCGCCAGCCAGCACTGCCACAAGTGGGGCCTTGACAGAATAACTCCTCCCCAGGCGCAACAGACCTGCTTTCCAAGGGTGGGAGCGATGGAAACGACGGATGAGAACAGGAACATGGATATTAGATGCAGTTTATCATGACCGTTCACTAGGCCCATAGCCTTTACAGTCCACTAAGTACTAAAGCTTCCCACAGTGCTATCAGGAGTCATGTATCAGAGAGGCCTCGGATTCTGGGTCTTTAGTCAAAGGAGAAGGTTTAGAGCTCTAGAGGGTCTGTGGAAGTGATCAGGCACCAATGGCTTAAGTTGGGATACATGGAAGACTGGATGGATCTGTGACCAAGAGGGAGGCAACTGGAGTAGGAAAGCAACAGGACTGATGCATTTTCAGATCTCAAAGGGACCAAAGAAACACAGAAGTAGCTTGGAAGGAACCAAATGACAGGGAAGGAAACCTATACAGAATCTACTGGTTTCACTGCTAGCTGTGGGGAGTGTTTAGGATCAGAGTACTTTTTTCTTGCTACCTGGGAGACTTCCAAATTCTCGTTGTCTATCCTGCATCCTTCCTGGATGGAATACAGGAGTTCAGCCACAGAAGGAAGGTGTGCATCAGGTAGCAGGAAAGGCGTGTGGGTGATAAGCAAAGGCGCAATAAAATAAGTTCAGGCCAGTTGATCAATGTGCAGTGCTACTGTAGGCAAATTCAGCCAAAGGCAGAAATCACACCCGTTAAGTGGTGGTTGTGAAACAATGAAGATACTGTTCTAGAGACTGGTTAATCCTTTCATTTTTCCCATTCATTTGAGGGTGAAAGCTCTACGGGTGCTGCCGGCCTATCAGACGTGTGTCTAGAAATGAGAGGAACGCTGGTGTTCCTGTGTTCGAAATTCTAGTGACACCTTCTTATTTGCGGAGGGGTTGGTAGAGATGGGACACAAACAAATGGACGTTTTCAAACACTTCAATATTTGTTACAGTAAATTCCCTCACCTAGCCCTATTGCTACGGTGGATGTTCCCTGTCTCAGAAAATAACAAAAGGTCCTCGTCAGGACATCTCCAAACCTACACTATCTCACTGGCCCTACTAGTACTAAAGAAAAAACAAAGTTAGTGCAGAAAGGAGTTCTGATTTCTCTGGTTGGTGCTGAGCCCCATCCAACAATGTCTTTGTGAAGGTTCCTCTTGAATTTTCAAGGACTAGTTTTCTCATGCAGTTTTACCAGTTTCCTGGGGATGCAACAAAACAAATTGGATGAAATGCTCCTGTTGGTTTCCTAGGTTTCGCCTCCTCGTCTACTTCTAACACATGGAAAGGTTGCTTAGTATTTAATGCAATAAACAAGGGCAAACTCCTGTACCCCCCAGACCGCCTGCACTAAGAGTTCAATCCCTACCTGCACAGCTTGCTTTGACATGTTCTTCGATAGTCCTAATGTTCTCTTTGGCTGAACCGTCCATGGCGCTTCATTTCCCTGCACAAGGTAGCTCTTTGTGCTCTCATGTGGACCTTAGGACTCTGGTTCAACTAAATGGTTATACTTCTCTACCCTCTGTAAGTGGCTTTGTTTAGTAGGACGAGCCTGAACGTTGATTCTTGGCCAGATGTTTCCTTTTTAGGGTTCCTCTTTTCAGATACCACCCTCTTGGGCCTTTGCCTTTCTTTTACTCTTCTGGTAACCCCTCCTAGGGTATAAACGCCTGGATCACCCCCTTACTTGTGATCTGCCATTTCCTGACTTTTATTAATGCCCTTCTCTCTATGGGATTTGTGTTCCACTTCTCTGTGTGCTGTTCTTTGTTCTTCTATAAGCCTGCCAGGCCTCTAAGCTCCCTTGCCAGCATTAGCATTCAGGCTCTCCACCTGAGTGCCGTGGAGCTCAACCGCCATCCTCCCTCAGACCTGCTGTTACTCTGTGTCCTTCTCTGGGAGAGGTAGCCACTTCTTCTGCAATGGAACCTTCCTTTTTGGGATGCCGGTTCCCTTGTCTGTCGGGCAGGTACCTTGCTTTGGGCACGCTGATCGTCTGCGTTTTTTGCGGTTTGGTCTTTCTCCGTCACATACTTTGGAGCATAGAGATTCTGGCATTCCTGAGCTCGGCACTGTTATGCAGGCTCTCCTTCTGTCACATACACATTGTGGTCCTCCCTCCAGGTTGTGTCGGCTCCATGCCATAGCAGCGGCCTATGCTCTGTGCAGCTTCCTTCAACGTGGCCTGTTCACAGCGGTTAACTTGCTCCGCCTTATCTCCTCTCTCTCTCCAGGTAAGGGTCTTGGCCTTATCTGTCTCTCCCTGCAACAAGAGACACCATCCCATTGGTCCTGGGGTTTTAGCTTCAAGCATATTTAAAGACCTCATTATATCATTGTTACCATCAGTTCTCATGTCTGCAGATAACACTCGGGGTATTGGTTTTAAGGGAGATGCTGTAAACCTATTCATTGGGGAGTCCTAGTCCCATTTGAGGGGTCACCCTTAGTGATAGGAAGGGTTTTGCATAGTGGGCTCACCTCCCTAGTCCCAAACGTGGGGGGATGTTCCTTGGGGAAAGTGATGGAATCCTTGGCTTCATCACAATTGCCAGGGAATGGTAGGGATGGGGAGGTTGCACCACATGGCCAAGTGGAGTCTTCTTAGGCGCCGTGGTCTGTTGGCAAACAGTGCATGCTGACACAGAATGATGGATATCGGTTCTGGGCTGTCGCCACCAGGACTAACTTAGGACCAAACCCATAATGTATTTCATCCCCTTGTGTCCCGCTGCCAGCCTGTCACGACAGATGTCGAGCACTTCCTTTCATAGGTTCTAAGTAGGAATATACAGCAGATGGTGATGAAATAGCAGTTCCTTGAACATTGTTAGCAGGTTCTGCTCTATGATGGTGTTGCTATGTTCGATGAATCTGGGCGAGTCACCGTCCTGACTAGATGGATGAAATCCTTTACAGTGCGAATGTAGCTTTGGAAAGAACGGGATCTAGTCTTATCTCATGCCATCTGTTCTCTGAAAAGACCAACCACCAACACATTTTTGGTACCAGGAACATAAGATTTCATTTTATTTTATGCATGTAAACATTGAAGTTTTTGGATTCTGCGTTCTGGGGTTCTGGGGGTCTGGGGGTCTGGGTTGAGATTGCCTGTTCCTTTTAGATTTCTTACTCTGCTTATATTTTGTGGGCCCACTACCTACACCCTACATGCCTTACATGCTTATACATCATAAATAAATTAATATCAAATCATTTACTGGCACTGGCTACTGATGTTTTAGCCATAACTTATTAGCTATAGACTATAAAGCTATAAGGGGATTTGTGTTACGCAACAGGACGTGTGATGACTGCTGGGGTGTCCTTTTTGAGCCACTCTTCAGTTGGCGACTGTGTGTTCTGCAAAAACACTGATGCACTTTGGGACTGGCTGCCGTACGAGCTTCTAAGCATATTGCAGCTGTCAAATGCAGAGATATGGAGAACCGGGCCAGGACTCTGCCCGCTACCTCTCATTGTATTAATGAAGAACGCTTTGCCTCTCCAGTTAACTCTACTGGTGTGTCTCGAGAAGATGGGGGTGGCTAGTCACTGCAATACCAAGCAGATACGTTAATATTTCTTTGCAACGATTATCACGAAGATGCCCCCAGAAGACCTTTGACCTTGGAAACACTAGCAAGGGGATTAAGTCGGACAGAAGAATCATGGATATAGAGTTTTGCTCTGACTTGGCAGAGGAGCTTGCCATGTCGCTCCCATGCCTCGGCTATAAAACCATTGAGTCAGTCGCGAAGGCACTTGTAACAAATTATTCTGAGCAAATCACAAGTCCTTTTTTTATGACTGTAAGATCACCATTGCCTGGCTTGCCTAGATTTTATTTAGATACCAGCCCGGTGTTGATTGACTTTGAAACTGTTGCTGCTGCTATGGCATCGACATCACCAAACACACAAACCAACGCCCATGAAAAACAATACAGAATCTCTTCAAATTTGAATGAGTACTTTCTGGACACCCACCATAACAGCAAGACTGCTGGTAATGAACTTTCTCCCCATGGCCTGACCCAGCATTTGGAGAACACTGCTCTACCACCGGTTGGAGAGATTGACGACGAGTTGAATAACCCGTTGCAAAGTGCCAATGTTAGTAGATTTCTGGACACGGTTGAGAGCCAGATGCGGCACTATTGAGAATAAATTTGACAGTCAAGGCAACGCCCAGGACTCATCATGTGCACACAGAATATTCTTACTAATACTAACAATGCTCACGCAATCAGCCTGCATAAAACCTATGCTAATATGGTGTCACTAACGGAATCTGAAAGCAAGATAGTACCAAGCCCCGCCCCTGCTGGAGACGTCACTGACACCAGAGCTTGGTATAAACGAAAAAGGAAGAGTGATTAAACAAGCTATTATGTATGACGATGTTTCAGCCAAATGGAAAAAGCGTACGCCTTTGACCTTGAGAGGTCCCAATAGGTGTCTCTGGGCTGTTAGATTTACTGTCGGAATACCACCCAACTTGTAGTCCCGAGCCTTTTTGCTTTGGTATCCTGACGGTGATATGAACTATTTTGGTTGCGGCAGGGGAACCCCTTTTAGAGGTAGGATAAGTTAGGCTTTTATTTACATTTTCATAATGTAATAACAGTTTTTTATATATATATATATATGCCCCCTTTTTTAATCTAGGGTATGGTGAAGTCAGTCTATACTACTTATAGGTGCAAGGGGTGCAATTAGCATTCGGCAAACATTTCAGGGAGTTTGAGTTTCAAATATAGGCCGGTCTGGCCCCAGAATGCAAAGTGCTGTTGGCTAAAGGGTGAGGATTGTAGGAAGGGGACCCTTATGGAAAGGAGCCAGCTGCTGCTGCTGGAGAAAATAGGAGATGACATACATGTTTGTAAACCAGTGGCAGGGAAAGCTGATTTATAAGTTACTAGAAGACAGAGGTTGCAGCGGGGCTGGGAGGGGGGGGGTTATACTATGTGGTTATAAGGAATTAGAGGGTTTATAGGGTGCGATGGAAATTATTCAATGGTAGATTATGAGGGATGGGACTCATGTATGCGTCGCAGTAGCCTGTAGCTTGGGGTGGCCAAACCGTGTGTGTGTTATGAACTGTGAATAAATATATGTGCAAAGTAGAAAACTATTACTCTAGCTGCAATTGATGACAAATGTAATAGTGTTGGCATGTGCCTAGTGAAAAGGGTTCTCTCTTGCTATCGGGGGTATCGAGGTCACATGCCCATGTGCATGCATGATTTGCCACGCGTTACAATTGCATGTCCAAGTTACCAACATGTCATAGGCTTTGCCGGGATATGTTACTATAGAAACGATCGCATGCGTTGCCCTCATAGAGCAAGGCACTCGCATGTTGGCCGAGTATTTACACGAAGGGCCAACTGTTGCCATTGGCCAAAAGCAAGTGGCGCAATTCATGAGGCATGTCAATATGTTGGCATTGGACTTGCATCGTGCATTATAATTTGATAATGCCTTGTAGATGGAACACTTCTAAGGCCTGTATTAATCTGTATGTATGTATGTATGTATTTATTTTTTGTATAGCGCCGATAGCCCGTGGGCATCAGGGCGCTTAGGCAAACAATGAAAAACAAAACGATACAATAGGAACGTCTGCGCTAAGCCATGAGGTGGTCATAATCCCACGTATCCCAGTGTTGTTACCCACTGATTAGGGTGACCAGGCGTCCCCGTTTAGCGGGGGCTGTCCCAGTATTTGGTTCTCTGTCTCCCTTTCTCGAGATTATGTTCCCATTGGAAAGTGCAGTGGTCTCGTTTTTTTGTAGTAGTTCCCCATAGCTGATAGGCAAAATAGCACAATCTCGTACAGAATTTAATGCTACATTTTACAATTTAAGAGTGTTAATTTGTGATAAATTAATTATAATATGTGTTTCTTTGAACAGTAGTACTTAAACCCGAAGTATAGGGCCTTTACAGCCACTTTCAAGAGTTAGTCCTACTTTTATGTTACTTCCCCTGCCCCAGTGTTGATGGTACTCACTTCATGGTCCTTGGAATTGTCTAATTACTGCCGTCACCACAACAGGAGCATTTATTTGTAATTAATCCGTTTGACAATCTTATAATTTCTGTATAAATATAACTGTGTTAAAATAAAGGGATGTGTACAGTAATTACAGGGTGCGTGGGGTAGTCCGACCAAAAAACTAATTTCCATTTTCGGCAAGCGCGGCCCAGGTGCGTAACCGCGCAGCCTCTCCCAGCATGGCCGCTTCTGCAGGTCCGGCCCCCTGGGGGGGGGGGGGGTGCGCAGCTTCTGATTGGCTGTAATGGACGCTTCTGCAGGCCCCCTCGGCGGTGCGCAGCTTCCGATTGGCTGCGAGGGACACAAGTGAGCCTTGTGATGGGCGGAGGCCTGGGTGGCGCTGATGAGCTCCCCGCTCTCTGGGGACTGCGCCTCCCGGGCGCTGTAGCCGCTCCTCGTCCACGTTCTTTAGTGCAAAGTTGTGCTTCGTTTCTTCGTGGACTTGGTTCATCGGCCTCCTATTCTGATATTTGCTGTTTCATTCTTGTTGTTCCTTTGCAGGTCTGCAATCTTCCTGGAGCTTTTCGCTCCTCGCGTCCTTCGGTGCCAGGTAACTTTTGTTGGTAGTTTGAGGTCTGCTTTATGTTTCCGCGCTAAACTGTGTGTTTACTTTGCAGGTCTGTGTCCAACTCGGCAGCCCCCGCCGGGTAAGTGGAGTGTGTTTTTGTGTACTTATTTAAATTCCCCCAACCCTCTCAAACTCCTCGGCAGGTTTGTGCCTTTTTATCGCAGTGGACCGCTTCGTAGGAAGGGTGGCCTACACCCCGTTAGGACCCCTGCAGGTGGGATAAGGGGGGAGGAGGGGGGTGAGCGGCTCGGAGCTCCATGATGACCAGGTTCACGCGTGAGAGCCGATTTTCTCACTTAAAAATGAGACTAAACTACAATTCCCAGAAATCCAAGGCAAGCAGCGGGTCTGGGTGACTTTCTCCCGCTTAGGACTGCTAAACGTGAGGGCTGTGGGCCTACGTGTTGACTGTCCGCAAGGCAGGTGTGAGTTGAGCAGTACCTTGCCAGTTTGCGTGCGGTTGTGTTGCCTCTTGCTGCTGTCCAGTGATAGCGAACTGTGCCACTATGAACTATTCCGGGTAATGCCTTATAGCCAAGGCTGTGTTGCTTCTCTAAAGGCGTTCAGTGGGGACCTTCTAGCCAATTGGGCAACCAAACCTTGTGGGGGGAATTGGTGACGATAGCATGGTTTTAGCTCCCTGCTTGCTGCCTTTCTTTGTTCGCCCCTGCAGAGGCCAATGAACCTGTCCCGTGACAGTCTGCATCCACTCGTCCCCGCCCTCTTTGATTGTTGCCTCATAAGGAAGGGGTGTGTGGTGGGATGGACGTCTCCTGACTGCCTAATGTTGGCACGCATGCTGGTGTAGTCACCTGTTCCTAGGCTGGCATTCATCTTTACAAAGTGTATATTTGCCAACCAGCTCATTGGCGTGCCCGAAGGATTCATTACTGAGCAGTTTGCTCATGTTATATACCCTGGAGCTTAACGCTACTTACCCGATTATGTTAAGCTTCCTAAATCTTGCTCCCCTCTTTTCTACAGGGCTCCTTTCAACGTGACTTGTGGCCCAGTCCCGCACTGGGGCCACACGTAGTTCGGTTCAGGGATCGGGGTAACTTAAATCGTCCTTGTTTCTTGCTTTTGCAAATCTAGGTTTGCGGCCGCAAATGCCAGAATGCCAAGTGTTTGCAGAAGACTGGAAAAGGTGAGTTGTACATTTTTCGCACCCGTGGAACATTTGGGGGGGGGGGGGGGGGGGGGGGGGGGGGGGGGTTGTGCAGTGACGGAACTTAGACCGGACTTTGTGTTTTTTTTTTTTTTAGTTAGATCTGTGAGGTGTCGCTTGCGGCGCCTACGCTGCAACTGTTGCATTTGTGAAGGTACAGATAGCACACATGGTATGAGGAGGGTCACAACGCTTGCAGCTGTTTGATTTGTCCACCACTTACCACTATGACTTTCTGCCCCTCCCAAAACGCTGGGTCGGACTGGGGCATACAATTGTCTCGGCCAACAATGAAAGTGGCCCGCAGTTGCAAATGGCAATTCATTCCTTTTGTTACATAACGAGTGCTACCCAACAGCGGGATTGTTGATGAATTGTGATGCGAAATTGGGCATTTTAATGAATGTTCATTTGGTAACTTTGGTCAAAACGACTAGCTGCACAATTCAAACTAGTACACAAAGTGGCTCACTTTCAAAAAACTGTCCCACACCAGCATTTTGTTTGGTTTCAGCATTGTGCTATAGGCCATTCCGAGTCTGCTCCTGGGAACGTGGAGCTCGCTTTAAGCCAGCCTTACCATCAAACTTTCCACTTGAAATGTCTGACAGTGGCATGTTTCTAAAGCCGCGAGTGATTTGGATGAGTAAAACCACCACTGGTGTAATAAAAATGCCTCAACCAGGTCTGCCTTCTGTAAGCACTGTGTTTCACTGAGGTTCTGTTAAACAGCATTGGCAAAGGCAACCGTTATGAAATGTGTGCTACGATCGATGACCAGTTAATGGCGCTGCGGCTGGTCAGTGTTTGCCATGCTTAAACAAATGCCCAAAGTATTGGCATTGGCAAGCTTTCTCCGAGCGGGTGCATTCCGGTCACACACTACCACTGTCTGGCAAGAATTGTGCCCAAGGAAATGCCAATCCATTTCTGGAAATCTGTAGGGTGGTGTCTGAAAATGGGAGCCTTAATTTGGGATTTAATCTACTCGGGGGAGGGGGACTGCCACCTGTTTATATTTGTTTGGCAGATAAAACTCTCTTGGACAGATTTCCGCCAATATCCAAAATGTGGCAATGCTCCTGGGATTTTATTTTGTGTAAGCTTTCATTACAAATTAGTGGATTTGGTTCGAATGGTTGTTTTAAATGTCCCCAAAGTTTGCTAAAAGTGGGTGAAAACAAAATCTGTAATTTCTCCATTCGATTTATACGGATTCCGTTTCAGAGACCTCCCCACCCCCCTGCTGCTTTTTGAATGGACCATTTTTGGGTCATTGATTGCCTCATACGGTTTGAGTTGCAGTGTCTCTTATGACTGCAGTTTGGGGGATATATTTGGGGCGGGGGAATGGTCTTATGGAATGAGACTAGTTGTGGGTGAAGCCCTGAACTGCTGAGCTTTAATCCAGTCTATGCAAGAGGACCCTACCCTCAAACAGTAGCTATTGTTTTTACTAGTATAAAATAGTTACTTCATGACTCTACCTGTCCTATTAGGGAATCGGAGGCGGTCGCCCTCTACCCAACGAAGGGCCTTTTAAGCTGACTGGTTCTTTAATTGGACTCTGCTACAGCACCTGGGGTGGGGTATAACATTGGTGTTGACTTGGTGCAAAAATCCAGACCGAACTTTGACCTTTTGGTGTGGGCGCGATGAGCAAAGTGTCTTGATCTCGGTTAGCCTCGCGCAATCTGCATACTCGACACTCATTGGCTACAACTCTAGCATGTTCGGGTTCAGGAGTCCTCCCCCATTGAACGCAAAGAATGGTAGGCGCGCGGTGCAACCAGTCCTGCTGGCTGGTCGGCAGATGTAAGCATGGTAGGTGTGGTCGGCCACTAGGTCAGCTGCATGCCATGCCTAATACGCTGTGGGGGGGCTGGGGCTTTGGCCTAGATGTAGGCCAGGCTCTGAAGTTTTGCTGACTGCAACTGCTTCATGGTGAGGGTGTTGTGAAGCAGACTTTACATTTGTAGTTTAGTGGTGGTTTCACCTAGAACATCTGGCGAGGACTGTTGCAGAGTGAAAGGTGGGGGGGTGCTTAGCAAAGCTTGGAGGGTGGTCTCTAGAAGCAATACACGTCTAATACACATTAAGGCAGACGCCCAAATCTATGCTCAACTCTCCGAGTTTGAGACGTTGGGTTAGAGAGTGGCTAAGTCACAATGGCCACTGGGGGTCTACTTTATTCCCCCCCTCAGAGAAACGGCCACAAAAAATGGTGAAAACTACTTTAATGAGGTGATTGTCTATCCTCGTGTGTGAAGCTAACACTAAATGCAGCTGCTACAAACCGCCTCCAGAGCGCACATGGGGACTGAATCACCATGGTGTACCAGTGGGGGTGCTGTCACGTTATGACCACACATCCAAGAAACGGTTGCCATGGCAAGGGCGTGGGGTTTCAGTAGAGTTTCCAGTGGGCCCCATAGTAAACAGAAAATAATGCATACTTGGGGGACCTGCATAGTGGGTGCAAAGAACTCCAACAATGGAATCCTGCCTTAGAACTTGGACAGAAGCTGTGCGGAGTATTTTGTGGCAGCGTCACTTTGAAGCGAGCCAAGGAAACCAGCTTCAAGGCACCCAACTAGCCGTGTGTGCAGTGAATAGGAAAGCAATGGTACCCCTACCCATTAATCGGCCCCCAATGCCCTGGTTGGGACCTCTTTCTGCCAGTGCTGGAGAATGTCCCGTGAGAGTACCTGTCCTGCCGGCTGCGGGATAGCCCAGGTTCAGGAATTGTTATAATTTGGCTCTTGTGGAATAGCTTTCTGGGCTGGGGGAGTTGTCCTCACCCGCATAGTTTATGCCCACTCCTCTGACATCTAGATACTTTCCTTCGATTTTCTGTCTTTTCACCCCAGGCCCTTTCTTGACTATTATTTTTAAAAAGCAGTTTAAAAGGCTAGCAGAACAGCTGGGTGTTTCTGGGGGGGGGGGGACTTTTATATTAGTTTGCGCCTCCCTGGAAGCCCTGTTCTGTGGTGGTGGTGGTGGTGGTATAGGAGAAAT
Organism: Ambystoma mexicanum; assembly: GCF_040938575.1. Taxonomy (NCBI): domain Eukaryota; kingdom Metazoa; phylum Chordata; class Amphibia; order Caudata; family Ambystomatidae; genus Ambystoma; species Ambystoma mexicanum. Next base: position 67,493,627 of record NC_090936.1, on the reverse strand, counting down.
TGGAACCAATCTGTCATGTCTCTTGAGCCTGAATTTTGGTGGTGTTTGCTTTGAGTGGAGCCATCCATCCCTGGAGGGGCCTTTTTCGTTGAGGCTAATTTCCTTTGTAGAGTTTCAGACAACCTGCCTCTCCATGTGGATTGTTGGGGTCTGGGGCCTTTTCTGTACCCACTGTTTGGGGGGGGGTGAGACCTGTACCCTGTACAAACCCATGCATGGTGGCAATAAGTAGTGGGGTCTTGCTCTTAGCTTGGGGTGTCCCTTTTTGTGGTGGTCTTGCTTTTAGCCTGGGGTTTCCTTTTTTTGTGGAGGTCTTGCTTTTAGCCAGGAGTGCCCTTCCTGGTGGGGGCAGGGTGAAGAGGACAAACTGTTGTGTAAGCAGGATAGTGAGATGGGAGTTGCATCCGGCGTTTCCTTGGCCTTTTTTCCCATTAGTGCTGGTTTGTGTTGTGGATTTCAGACTCTACGCATGATTTTGGGGTACATGGTTATTACTTGGCTCTGTCCTCATTGGATTAATGAATGACCCTACTGTATTCTGAGCTTTGCTATTTATCTCTTTGAAAACCATGCTCAGGGTGCATGAGAGGGGATATCACTGAGGGAGGGGGAGGGGGGGTGGTATGTACTGCCTTGTATGGATTACTTCACACATGCCAGCATCTAAACCTTCTTTTAATGTGCAGGTCTGCCACTCACATGTTTGATCTGTTGCCATGGAGATATCTCAGTGGTTGGAGCTGCAAGGTAAGCTGTGAAATCTAGGGCCTCATCCAGTTCCCTAACCAGCTTCTCCATGTGTATCAAAACCGGTGCTCAACTTGCGGGGATGGGTTTGGGAGAGGGGGGGGGGGTGCTGATGTGGTTCTGCTCCTTTGCTTCCCCTGTATTCTCTCTGGATGGCTGATGGTTTCTCTGAATGGGGAGGGGGGGGCATAATTGGAATCTTAGCCAGACCTGGATGGGCCAGATCCTATGGTCAGAGCACAGGTTTTGAAACCTGAATCACTGATCCATCTGCGTTCATGTAGGTCGTCTACAATGATAGGATCAATAGATTGACTGGATTTAGAATTGTACAGGACCGCCTTACTTGCTGCGGTAAGGTCCAGCCCATTGGATTTCTATAGGAGATGATTATAATGGCCCAGCTGCTAGTGTGCCACGCCCTCTCCTTTGGGGGCAGAAGCTGCTTCTATTTGAAGCAAGTTATCGTCGCCACCTCTAGTTGGTGATGCTCACTTGTAGATGCTGATGTAGTTGAGCTTTGTTTGCTTTTGGTTTCCGGAGGGAAGCTGGGATCCTGAAAGCTGCTCCTGCTACTGAAAGCTGTGACTGTTGGGGAAAGAAATCCATTGATGGATAATTTTCCCTTCAGTTGTGAACCCCCAACATTTTTGCTGGTGTCTGACCATCCCAGCCTGACTTTTGGCTTCTGCTATGCTCCGCTGGGCTTTTGCTCCTTTTGTAATGGGGAAACTGATATGTCCTTCAGACTCAGTACTGGGAGACTTTGCTTCCCTAGTCTTTCACTTTGTTGCCATTTCTTAGGAGCATTTTATCAGTGGACGATGTACCTTCCAGTACAGTGCACTGGGGTCCCTTTTTTCATTCGTAAGGCCCTGGACACCCTCCAAGGGTTTTTGGTGATCTGTGCCCAGAACAGAGCTGGTGGCGGGAGTTAACCATTTTTGAGTGTTCTATGATCCAAACCATGTGCACTGCATTTGACCCAGGACAGTAGCCAGTACCTAAAATGGCCATGCCAAGAGGTCCTTTTTCTGTCCTTTGGCCATTTTGTCCCTCTGCATGCTTGACCTGGAAATTTCTTTATTTGGTCACGCAGACCCCCGTGCAAACCATTCTTTTGCAGGGTTCTACATGCCGTGTGTGTGTGCGCACCCAGAATGTGGACTGGAGATGTCTAGTTTCAATGCACACCCTGGGTGCCAGGATGTCTGTTTTGCTAGGATGTCTGGGACCACCGTGGTCCGTGATTGGTCCTTGTCTGGGATGGCTGAATGTGAGCAGATCTTTAATTGGTTTCTCTTCTTTTTTGCGTGAAGGAGAATTTGGATAAGAGAAGGCACCTTAAACCCATTACAGGTCGATCTTCTGAGTTCACACAGAGGTAAAGGATTATCCTGAAGTGAAGGAGATCTGTGTAACTGCTGGTGACCCGCCGGAAGGTTTGGCACCCTGATCCCCACTGTTGTCCAGTCGGAGCTCCTATTTCTGGCCTGCAAGTGCTCTTTGACCCGTTGATTTGTGGGACTAAATACTATTGGCACATCTTGCTTAACTTGCGAGCAATCATTTTTGCAAGTGTTCCTGGACTGCCCAGTGAACTGACCAGCTCGTTCAGGACCTTTGCCCGGGAACCACCACCACCGCTGTCTCGAGTTTCGACTTCTTTGAGCAACGTAAGCTCATGGTGGAAGGCACTCCTGCTGTTTCGTACATCTTGCATTCCTAGGTTTAGCGTTAGAGTTCAACTGAACCAAAGCATACACGTTCCTCCAGCTGACCTGCTGTGACCATCTTCGTGGGTGCCTTGCTGCTGTGGCCCCTGCCCCCTGTGGCTTAAGACGAGCTGCAGTGTAACTGGCCTGATCCCTTCACTGGAATCGGAGAAATTGCCAGGAACTGAGGACGCGGGAGGGACATGCATCTGTGGGATTCGTACCTGCAAGCACACTGGGCTTGCTGGCCAAGCTTGGTCTGGACTGTGGGTTGCTAAGTACTTGCATCTCCTTACCAGTGGCCCCTAGCACATCATAGACTTGCGCATACGTGTCCCCTGAGGGCCACTCCTTTATTAAGGTAGCCTGTACTACCAAGCTATTCCTGAAATCACTGTGGAGACCATCCTTGAATAGTGGGACTTATTCTTCATCTCGCCCACCTTCTTGAGTCAGTAGAGCCCCCTGAAGAAGACCTGCACAATTGAGTGCCCTGGCAATGAATGTACTTTTCATTGCAAGGCTTCACACTTCATAGGGACTGGACTGCCTATTAGGGTTTGAATTGTTGGATTTGCACTGTGTGAACCCTTTATTTGCAGGTTGTGAATCTCTAATTGTGTAATATTCCTTTAGGTCACAAGTTTGTTTTGTTAATATTGCTGAGATGTACTTTGTGTTTGAGTGAAAAGGCCTTTAATAAATATTTATTTGATTATATACCCCTGACTGAGTAATTTTTTGTTTATTGTGTGAGATCATTGTGGGATTTCGATCTCCCTCACCCTTCCTGAGAACTAACCTTGATTGCTGCCAGTGCTACCTTGATTGGTCTGGTTTGTCCAGAAGGTTACCCTGTTCCAAGACACTGGGCTGGCCTTGTGAACCTCTGTCCACCAGGTCAGAGTTCAGAAATCCGTGTTACAAATCTGGTGAAGTGGAATGTAGAGGCTGCAAGTCTGCCTGTTAAGCTTCACAAATGTACATGGGGCGATGGCATACTTGTAATCTTTAGCAGAACAGGATGGGCCAGATTCTAGGAGCACAGGTTTTGCAACCCCCATCACTGATATGTCTGTGTTCTTGACTGGCTACAAGGGTGCCATACGTGGTAGGATCAACGGGTTTGCTGGTTTTAGAAATGGGTTGCTCCTATTAGTCCTCCATTTCATTTGATGATATGCGGAGGGAGGGGCTTGCACATTGTCGACTAAAATGCAACTTAACCCCACGTTAATCGTTTTGGTCCTAGCAATATGATTTTGATCACTTCATTACCAGTGCCTGTTGGGCTTACCTTCCAGTTTGCCTCCTAAACGAAGAACATGGAATGCTACTGGCAGCCTGATAGTTGCAATTACCTAGTTGGAGGTGTAGGTCGATCAGTATATTCTACTCTTCAACTATTATGATCATTACCCCCGCCCCCTTTTCTGGCCTCTTTAGATGTGGTAGTGGGCTCAGTTTTACTCAAAACTAGAATGCTACTCTTATGGGCATCTCCAAATATCAGCTACGACTGCCATCGGCCCAAAATGCAGCTCTTGGATTGGTCTCTAGCGTAAGTGTATGTTGGTGTAAACTCTTCATTCTCGACACTGGTTGACGGAAGCTCAGAATGGTTTTCAGAAGTTTGCTTGCGCCAAGTTACTTGGTAGATGGGATTGGTCTGCCAGCCAACTAGATCACTTTGATCGGAACCGTGGTATCTCGTTCTGTTGTACTCATAGGTGAGAGATGGCCTCCACATTGACATTCTGTAGAGCTCTGCAAACGCACTGATTTGAAAAGAATCGTCCTCTTTGACTCACTGTTCTGCGGTTAATCTTGAATCAATATCTGCGCCTGAATGGAGTTAAATGTGCCCGGTCGCGGCCTACGAATGCAAAATACAAGAAGCTATTTCTCTTAACATCCAAGGAGGGATGTGTTCACCCTCTGGTTACTTATGTTTTCCTCCTGTTTATGCTGGTTTAGTTGAGCAGTCTGTTTTTGATTTCCACAGACCAGGACACAGGCTGGGATCCTGAAAGCTGGTCACAGCTGGTGGACTGCATTGCAGCATGCGTAGGTCTTGCACTGTGACATTCACATATACTGGGAATCTTCACTGGGATACGGAATTTTGGGTGACTTAAGCTGTAACGCTTCATTGGACTGATATTTGCATGCAAATACAATATATTTTATTCAATGTTATGCTTCTGTGGTTCTTCATAAGACAAAGCGACTGGTGGATTGGGGATTGATGTTTGTGAGTGCGGGGGTAAGGGTTTGGTTTGCCTGCGTGCGAGTTTCTTTACAACTAAGCATTGTGTGGTGCATGTTTAGTGGCACAGGTACTCGCACTAAATACCATGGTGGGCGGCACTAGAACTATAAGACGTTCCTTTGTGATGTGAACCATTCTTCGCATTCATCCATACTCTGGTACCCCTTTGCCAATTCTATGCTCAGTAGAAGCACCACTATAGATGGAGCACAGTTGGGGACAGGGCTGGCATGTCCCTACCAGAGCATTTGGATGCATGTCCACATGCGACCATGTAGTGCCATCATTTTGGAACCTTAATCTGGTTAGTAAGATTAGCTTTGCCACCTCACTTTGGCTCTGGGGTCCATGCAGTCAAAGCTGCAATAGGGTAATTGGAATCAAGGGTTGGGGGCACCTTGGATCTTCTGATGCATGAAGCTGGAAGCAAGGTTTCTGGCTTTTGCTACGGACAAGGGCTCAAGACTCGTGGCCATTTGATCTATGTTGGTAGGGATTGGGCAGGGGTTCACCCATTGAGCACGAGACTGAATAATGTGTAATGTGCCATGGCGAGAAGATTGGTTCTTGGAGCACAGCACAAGTGAGCTGCAGTGATGAGATTAGTATGAAATGTTAGTGTTATGTGTGTACTCCGGTTCCAGCTCATCGTGAGTTGGATGGTACCATCTTCTACAAGGGTCCCTGATGCATGTTTGGGAGTACACCATCCCAGGGATGGGGTGTAGCCTGGGAACAGCTGCATCATAGGGTCTGAATCCTAGAGGGAATTGGTGGGGGGGGTGTGTGTGTCTCTTTAAGGTTGGGTCTAGTAATTGGTTAAGCCCTTCTCTTCTGGGGGCCAGAGGTTCGGGAGGGGTACACTAGTGCTTCAAGACCATTCTGGAAAGGGAGGCCAGGTTCTGTTCCAGGGTTGGCATGGGGTCCCCACCCTTCTGCTACAGGTTCCCTATCTACCTTATGCACTCATTTCCATGGTGTTGTAAGTCCTCACCCTTTTTTAGCACACAAATGGCCATTTTGTTGGGAGGTTTGGGGGGGGTGCAGTGGTGTTGCCGGAGAGGTAAATGCCATTTCTGATTAGCCATAAAGGCCTTGTCGGACACTGCTGATGGCCCTTTCTGAACCTGAATAACTGGCAATGGGAGCCTTTTGATGGGGGCATGGGAGGTGGTTAGCGGAAGTGTGGGGGGGCATGGGAGGTGGTTATGGAGGTGTGGGGTGGTATTGTGGGGGGGGGGGGGGGGTTGCTTGGCTCCCGATTTGGTGCTGCTGCACTCTGATTTGCTGTTTGTTTCTACCTTCACCACACTTTCTGTGGTAGCATTAGATGTAGGCCGGACGGCTCCCCTCTTGTCATGGGAGAACTTTAGGCTTGGAGCTGGTCCTTTTTGGCAGCTTCTGCACTAACTGCTAGAGTACTGGTTATTGGAAATGAAATCCAACCTGAACGCACGATCCCCCTCTTCCCCCCCCCCATCCCTCCTGTGGGGCATGCAGTAATTTCGTCTCAATTTCTGGTGGTAAAAGCCCCACTTGTGCATGCTGGTCCAACCAGAAATGCTCCATGCGCCTCTCGTGTATTTTTCTTCCAACTTATAGGGGATGCATATATGTTATACTAGGGGTGGCAAATTGGTGGTTATGAAAACTTCCAGTTCTTATCGAGCGTTGTTTTTGTGCCCCCACCCCAAATCTTCCACACGTTTGCCAGCTGAACACTTCCCACCTTCTAGTATTTTGTTGCCCTTTTTAAATTGGAAATTTTGAAAAAATAATTTGGAGCAGGTGATCCCGAGTGCCATTTTCCTTCAGTGGGAAATGTGGCCATTATGCCCGCTCCATGTGCCAGTGACCATTTGTGGGCACTTCATGATCTGGTTTAGTATATTAGGGAAGGTGTAGTGTTTGATGGCCAGTGGCACGGCCCGCTGTCACCTGGTTCAAGAGGCGATGCCCCTTGGTAATTGTCTGAGGTGTGACTTGATTGGAGCTCTGGAAAGATGTTTGGTTCAAGCTGCTAAGCTTAGGCTGTAGTGCTACCGCTCCTCATTATCCATGTTTAGACCTGCGGTCCTGTTCCATAGTGGGGTACAGCTTCTCAATGATGCCTTTCAGATCTCCAATCCTCTGGTGCGTTGTCACCTAACGGCCAGACCAAGTTTCCAAGCGCTGCATAGACCAGAATCCTTCTGTGATTTACCCATGGCAGAGCAGGCTTGGCTTTACTGTACTTGTAAAGGCAAGGCCGGAGGCTAGCTGTTGATCTCCACAGATTTACTTCATGGGTACACTGAGGAATTGCCATCTAGCAAGGGTGTAGAAGTCTGCAGGTAAACTATCGCTGAAAGGGGAAATGGGCCGGATTTCCCCCTTCAGCAGCTGCATGCCAAAATCTGTGTACACGTGTGCCCAGCTGGATCTGTAGCCTGATCTGCAGCACCACCTCTACAGTGGCACGGAGCAGGTTCAGGGTGTCGGAGCACCTTCTCTACAGTGGCGCGGTTCAGGGTGTTGGAGCACCTTCTCTACAGTGGCACGGAGCAGGTCCAGTTTGGTTCTGCAGCGTAGGGGATGCATTAAGATATGTACACCTGTTAGAAAAGGTATGTAACTTTGTATGCAATGCACGTGTCACGCGAAACTGCTAAGGCCTCGAGACAAACACGGGGGCCAGGAAATATGCATTTGTACCCTAATGTATACCGTGGAATTGACTACCACAAGGACTTGAGAAACCAGTTTAAAGTCCCACAAGCACCTGGGTGTGATGGCAATACTACACCCCCCCCTCACCAACCCCCATACAATCTGTCCCCAAAACCCGGGTTGGACTCCTTTCTTCCAGTGCTGGAGAATGATCAACGGGATTGAGTTTATGGCTGTTCCCATCCTGCCAGCTGCAGGTTAGTTTTGTTTTAGACGTTTCTATAATGGGGCAGTTGGCTAGTTGGTGTTAATGCTCTCCAGGTATAGCTTTCTAGTACGGGGGTCCTCTTCAACACCCAATCCCTTGTTTATGGCCACCCCCCCCACCCTCTTGCTAGGTTTCCTTCTATTTTCTGTCTTTTCTCCTCCTGTCCATTTCTTACCTGATTTCTTTATGGTATGACTAAATTAAATATGAAAAAAATGGCTTTTTAAAGCCTGCCCTCAGCACCACAGCTGGGTGTTTCTTCAGAGGCACCCCCTTTTTTTTTTTGGGCGCCTCCCTGGAAACCCGATGCTGTGGTGCTGACGGCATAGGAGACATGGCAGAAATTGGTGCCATTCTGTCATCTCTCTCGAGATAGCCTGAATTTTGGCTTTGGTTTGTTTGCTCCGAGTGGGGCCATACAAGGGTCCCTGTATTGACCTTTATGGCCTAGATTGCCTTGTAGGGCCACAGTCAAACCTGCCTGTCCTTGTGGGTTTGGTAGGCCTAGGGCACTTTTCTGTGCCCTATGTTGGGTCCAGTACAGTGCTGTATGCATGGTGGCATCCAACAGAGGGGTCTTTTGGCCTGGGGGGGGGGGGGGGCAATGGCGGGGGAGAATGAGCATGTGTCCCAAGTAGCATAGGGAGGTTTACTGCCACCATTAACGGTGCTTGTTTCAGACTTGCCTGTCCTTTAAAACCATGTCTCCCCCACATGTTGTGTTCCATTACTCAGCCCTGTCCTGTTGGAATTGATGAATGACCCTACTTTACTCTCGGCTCGAGAGCTTTGCTATTTCCCTCCTTTAAAAGAATGCTTGGGGTGCCACCCAGTCTCCTCCCAAATAGCCGTTGAATGAGGCTAGGCCAGGAACAACCTGGGGCCTCGATTGGGGGGGGGGGGCTGCGGGGGGGAATGATCGGCGGACGCAGCATTGGTAGCATGTTAGGCTTGTGGTTGCAAGGGATGGAGGAGACTTGTCGGATGTTGAGATTATGGCATTGGGCAGGATTGATTTGCTTTCTTCATGGTTCACTTCACACATACCAGCATCTAAACCATTTTTTTGCACCCTCACATTATACTGTTGCGGGGAAACTGGTGGAATCCTTGTCCTCTGCTAACTACTGGTTGTATAGTTGTCTCCCTTTTGCATCGTAGGTAGGTTGCTTCTGTAGCTGCATTGGTTGTTCACCATCTTCTGTAGACCAGATCTAATTAGGAGCACAGGTTTGGCAACCTATCCCTGATCTGTGTAGACTCCCTACAATCCTACCATTTGTGGCAGGATCAATAGGTTGGCTGAACTCATTGCAGTAATTTCCATGCCATTGGATTTCTATAGGACATAGTGGTCAAGTTGCGTCATGCAGTGATGGTTATCTTCAGTGCAAGGAGGGATTTTCTTGCCCTCTGGCTAGTGATGCTGGTTTGAGGTGTTTGATCTTGGTTTCCACAGGCGGCTGAGACCAAAGCTGGGATCCCGAAGGCAGCAGCTTCTGTTACTGAAAGCCGTGACCACATCTGGCGAGTGGATAGTAGAGGCTGTAAGTCATGCAGTGTGACCTTTTCCAAATATGTGGAACATTCACAGTGATGGGCATTTTTGGGGAGTCCTTGCCGTGAGTTGACGATTTCATGCTGATTGGGGAATAGAGTTCTGAGAGACAGCAATAGTTTGGACAATGGGCCAGGCTAAATCCCTTGAACCATCCAATCCTCCTTTTGAGAATTGATGTGGATGCATCTGAGAACCACAATGTCATCTAGACCACATATCCCAATTTGGGTGGACCAAGTGTTAACTGAAGCTAAATACACAGCCTTGGTGCAGACCACAATTTACAGGCACCCACTCTGAGTGGATCCTGCATGGTCCAGGTTTACCCTCAGCCTATTTTCAGAATGGGTAGCCATTTGCTGTATAAATATCCCATTAAAAGAAACCGTTTAGTTGCAATAGTGTTGGAGACGTATGTGCTGCATGAAGCTTGAGATTATAACACGAAAATCAAAGTTTCTGCTTTGCCATTTGGGGCCTCATTCTGAAATCAGTATAATGTGTGAAAATGATCCAGGTGAGTGCCATGTGCAAAGTTGGCTAACTTCACGGAGCACAGGTGAAGTACACAAATGCCATGTGCAGCGAAAGGTAGTCTGAATTAGGTACTTGGAAAACTGGGGGGGGGGGCGCACCTTGAGTTTGTGATTAAGGCTAGTAGACAGTGGTTTGGGTGGCTCCCCAGTAAGTCTGTGCTACTAAAAGGTAGTTCAGGTTCTGTTGCAGGGTTATCATGGGCCAGTCTGCTACGGGAACGTCTGGTATAAATGTTGTCTGTGGGTTGAGTGCCACTCTATTACCTGGTGGCACTCCAACCCCACTTAACCATTTTGTTTGGGGAGAAGGGCAGTCCCTTGTGGAACGCTGCTCAGAGTTCACTTGCATAGACGTCCTGACCCTCTGAAGCTGGGTTCACCTACTAAAGGGATTTAATGCGGCGGGTGCTTGCTGTCCCTTTGATACCATTGCCTCCCTTCCTGACTCTCCTCTGTTAAGTTGGGGCCCTGGCATCAAATGCTGCATTGTCCTCAGCCGCTAGAGAGCCCCCTGGAATGATCTGCAACTGGAACGTGTCCAACCAGAAGGTCCTCCATGTGTAGTTTGTCCTAGTAGGGGGGTGGGCAAATCACTGGCAGTGCAACTGGTTATCAATTTAGTTCTTGGCAGGTGATTGTCCCGTCCCACTGTTTTAACTTCAGTACTCCCCTCTGTAAACCACAAATGTACGGATGTTGGTGACCGAGTGTTGTATTGCTCTGACTCATCAGTAGTACATTGTGGGCCGTTCCTCATTTAGCAATTGCATGGCATGATCTGGCTTGGGGATACAGAGTTGGATGGTCACTGGCTGGGACTGCTGCAGTGCTCTCACTTGGTGCTAGAGGCGATGCTACACAAAATGGTAACTGTATGACGTGGTCGCAGCTCTCAATCTGCTTTGTGTTTGTTAGTCCCACCGACTGCTGTCATGCCACACAGTGGGATGCATCTTCTATTAAGCTGCCCAAAATGCAGCATTGGCATCTTGGGTCATGCGCCCCCCCACCCCCACCCCAGCAGACCTAAATGAGTTATCTCGCTACAGAAATGCTCTATAATTTAAATCTCCTTTTTGCCTGGCTATAGAAACTGGAAAATGTGGTGTCCAGTGGTCTTGTTGGTTGTGACCTAATGGCAAGACTGGGTTCGGACCACGCAGAATCCATCTATGAATGGCTTTACTCTGCATGACAAAAGGCTGGAGGCTGGCTACTGTTATTGCAACAGATAATGGCTGTACAGGTATCCTGTGATGTAGCGAGGGATGCAGGTAATTCGATCTTTTTGGTCCGAAAACGTAAACTCCGTGCCCCAATCCGTGTACACTTGAGAGGCAGGGCACATCTGAAGTGCCTTCTTGTGGCACAGAACGGGCGGGGGGGGGGGGGGCAGGCAGCAGTTGCAATCAGTACCCGCAATCAGTACCTTTCTGATGGCCAGGCTTGTATGTTTTCATGTAGCTTTTGGAACAGGGGTACAGAACTTGCCATACCTCAAGTTAAATGTATGGTGATGAGCCTTTTCCGCTGTGGCAGGATTCCAAAATAACCCCAGAAAGACTATCTCTGGGGTGTTGACTCTTGGGCGGGTAATGCCACTCCACGTGAAGCTGTTCTGAAAGGACCCACTCAAGTAACCGTGCACAAGGGGTGCTGCTTACATTGTATTGAGGAGCAGGGGTTAATGTAGGCTGAATGAGCTGTTGATGACTGACTGCTACACCATTGTTTCTCCATTTTGCGTTGCTTTCCTTCCTGTCCCCTCACTTCTTGTAGCACAAAGCATATTGGGTATGTTGCAAGTCCACTTGGACAGGGTTTGGACCCTTAATGCAGGCTTGCTTTTGACAATGGAAGTGGCCTCCTAATCGCTTAAACTCATTGGTGGAGGAGTAAGTCCTCCACCAGTGAGAAGACTCTGTCCCTTAACCATCTCAGTGCTGTTTTTGGTTTACGGGACAGTGCCTTTCTTTCATTCCCCCACATATGGTCGAGTTCTAATCTCCATCTCCATAACTAGGATCAATAAATGACCCAATTGTACTGTGAGCCTGGGAGCTTTGCAATTTCTCCCCTTACTTTCAAAACCATGCTCGTGGAGCCCAGCCTCAGCACAGCAACTGTTGGCCCTGCCTGGAATAGGCTGGGAACCTTACACTTTCAGCGCTGGGAGGGTGGGTGCATGTAAGGTTTCTTAGGGATGGAAGTGACTTGATGTAAAGATCACCATATGCTTAATAGTGACTTGGGCGGGTGTGGGGGTTGGTAGCTTGAGGCTTTGGGGTGGGTGGGGGGGCAGGATAGATTGGTCGCCTTGGAGCGCATGTAAACCTGCCCCCTCGCATGTTTCAGCTGATGTGTTGGGAAGATGTACGTCCGATCTGTTGGATGAAAGGTAAGCTGGGGGATTCTGTCCCTCATCCACTAACTGGATTTGTAGCTGCTTCACTTGGCATAGAACGTCTGCAGGTGTCTGTGCTTTTTCACTCATTGGGTGGGTGCTGATTGTGTAGGTTGTCTCCCGCTTTCCCTTCTCTCTGTGCATGGTGGTGTTTCACAAAGTTGATGTGGAGTACGTCATTTGCAGACCAAAATAGCCTGAGCCTTATAATGGGAGCACAGGTTTAGTAAAGGTGTCTGGGTCTATGTTTGAGACAGTTTAGCTGGGCTTCTGTGGGATGGGCCAGGCTATTGGAATTCTGTGGGAGATGAGCAGATGGTGGCAAAGTTGGTGTTGGTTCGTGGCTTCTGTTCTTGGGGGGTGCAGTGGTGATCTCACAGTTCAATGAGGAGCCGATCCTGTACTTGTTAGTGATGCCCTCTTGTACTATTGCTGCCTAGTTCAGATTTTTGTTTCTGCTCTTGGTTTCCACGGGCCTCTTGGAGCCGCTGAAGGCTGGGATCCCGATAGGAACTCCTGCTACTGAAAGCTGCAATCACATCTCTATTGGCTGACGACCATTTATGACAAACGAAAATTGCAACGGTGCCCTTGGATTGATGTTGCTTTGTGAAAAATAAATAATTGAAATTGGATTATGCGTCTGTGGTACTTCGTAGGGCAAGAGGATGATGGTTAACAATTGATTATGGGGGCAGCCATCCCAAAGGGCTCACTTGTTAGTGCAATGGATGGGATGTGCACAATCTCTGATCACTAAATGTGTAAATGTCGGCATCTAGTTAGGCTGGATGGCTTGTAGCTGTATTGGGGAGCAGCTATGGTGAGTTGTGTTTTGAGCAGACATGGGGAAACCTGGTCCTGGCATATTTACAGGGTGGGTCTCTAACTTGAGCATGAATCTAGCTGGGATTAGAAGTTTACACATTGGTGATTAATAGAGGCTCTGCTATGGAGAACATTGTTCTCGGTTCATATGTCCATTCTTCACAATGTAGCCATGAAAATTTAACCTGTAACTGATGGAGATTGCCATTTGGTAAGTTCCATTGGGGGCCCCCTAACTAAACACAAATTTGTATTACTTTGGTAAACTTGATTGTGAAGGCACTCGGTGAGGAAGACTGCTGCACACCTTGCTTGGCACTCATTTGATCAGAAACCAGGCGCATCTTAGTGGCCTGCACATTTCTGGCTCTCAATTTTTTTTTTTGCCTATCTTCCTACCACACGTGTCCACATTTCTTCCTGAAGCCACTCGGGCAGAGCTTTCTGGGTGGCTCCAGCGTTCAGCTTGGACCGGTTTTAGAATTGCAGGCTCCACCACCACACGCACACACTTAATTTGCTGGCTGTGGATTAATGTCTTTATAGTGTCTTAGAGCCACATATCCAAGAAGACGAGCAAAGTGGGGCTGGCTCGAGGTCTGTCTTGCCTACTCAGTTTCTTATTCATGTGTTTTAATCTGCATGAGACATATATCCATAATTTACAATGTAAAAATAATTCCTTGAATCATACATAAAGACTGCCGCTAAATCTGATTTGTTCATTGATTGCATAGCTTGCTCATTGACTGCATAGCTACTATGCTTTGAATGGTTATGCCGCGGGCCTGGACCAAGCTAGCTCTGCGCAGCCAGGCATGATAGTTGGCTACCAGGTGTACTTTTATAGCAGTCCATCGCATCTACAATGCTTCTTGTCGTGAGAATGGGTTTCAAATATTGCATTGTAAAAGATTGTAGTTTAATACAAAAACAGTGTGCAACTGTTTCTTCGTCCAATTAGCAGAGTGGAAATGAATATTTTTGTTCCCTGCCCTCCATGTACTTGTACATCTGGTGAGCGTGTGAGTGCCAACTCGTATAGGGATGATAACATCCAAATACTCCTCCTAACCCAACTTGGAGGTAACTTGACTCCATGCTTAGATGATGACACATCCTCCATGGTTATCCTCTGGACTTGTATGTTCTTCCTGGTTCCAACTCACTAAGCAGAGGGCCGGAGGCTGTTCACTTGCTAAAGCTGGCTCCTTCTTGTGGAACAGTCTCCACCTTCCTCTTAGCCTTGAGCTGGGCCATCCCAAATTCTTTAAGTTCATCAAGACCTTCCTTTTCACTTCCTCCTTCCCTTTGTTCCCTCCTCTGCTAACCTCAGTCGCTATGATGGGTAAGCAGGGCCCTTGTATCCTCGGGCCCTGGCCTCCCAAAAACCCAATTGCCTCCGCTTCTGCCTACACACAGCACTTGCCTCGAGAGCTACTGGCCTACCCCACTGTAGGCCTGCACTTACTGTTACTGCAGTGCAATGCACTCACTATACTTGGCACTTCCATCTGCTGCTCACCCATCAGCACAGACATTCGAACACATCCCCAATACCACCTCCTCCCCTCTTCTCTCACTGCACTTGCATGTTCTATACCCCACTCACTCCTCGGTCCCTCTTTCACGTTGGGAATATAATAATCACAAGTCTGTTGGCGCTTTGAAGCACGTTTTACTTGACAAATGCCTAACAAAAGGATTTTAAGATGGCAATTTTGAGCCTTGTCCTCTATATTCTGAGCAATGTATAGCATTCAACCCACATTCCTGCCAGTTGGAGCTTCCTGAAGGTTTCCCCCTCAACTGGGTGACCCATGGGAGGGCCCCCCCTCTCCTGAGGCAATAAATGGCTCTGGGCATCCCTACAAGGTTCAAGGCCCTTATCGTGAGCAAATTTAAGGCTAGGCTGGTCTGGTCATGACCTGGTCTGCTATTGGACAGTAAGCCACTTAAACTGGGTGAGCCCTGGGGTAGCATGAACGACTAAACGCATATTCTGCTACCATAGGTTTAGGAGCTTTAATGTAACCCCATACCGGGCAGAGGGAAGGGTCTACAGCTGGAGGGCTGGCACGACTGCTTCTCTCCCTCATCAGATTGTGAAGGACCATGGCTGTACAACATTAGAGGCTTACATCCGCTTGTAATTGTGTGGATCGAGCAGTTTTTGAACCCTAAATAGTGGAAGCAGGGAACGTGCTCAAGTGTACACCATGTTCAGCAAAAAAGTGCATTGTGATCGAAGTTCAGTGTTCGTATTTGCTCTGTGCCGTTGTACTCTTGATTCTGCATCATTGGCAAAAAGTCTCGCCGGTAGCTTCCACTAAATGTAGACTTTAATCCACTAATTCTGTCAGTCTCATCGATGACGTAGACACTCCTGCCTGACTTCACAGGTAACCCTGAAGGAGTCTGTAATCTCCACACCCAACCCAAAATGTAATACTGCTTCGGCCTCACAGTATAGCCAGGTGAGGGTGAATTTTCCTTTTGCCCGGGATAATCCATTGTAAATCTTGTGGGTCTCCATCAAAATTCCCTTATGGGTTAGGACAAATTGAAATCACTGGTCAGTAGTCCTTCTATGCTTCTGGAAGCCAGCTTGATAACTTAACTTTACCAGCTTGTGGGGACCAACCCTGTATAAATCACAGCGTTCATTTGCAGTGGGATTGGTGCCCATATGCTTTGCTCATAGTATGGGGCTATTGTCTGGGTCTGCAAAAATGGGCTACAACAAAACAGGTTCTTTGTGATTCTCTCCCAGGCAATTTCTCATAGTTCTCAGCTAGTTTCTGCCATATAATTTGTGGCCCTGCCATGAGGAATAGGTCACTGGAGAGAAGCTTCCCCCTCTGTGGCCCTACCTGCAACAAGTTTCCAAAACATTAGGGTATCCCCTTTCTCAAGTGCTGCCAGTCATTTGAATCTCACATGGGAGTTTTACCACTTACAGCTTCAGAGCATCTTCCCTACCACCGGGCTGCTTGCAAAGCTTTATCTTTGCCACTCGGCACTACCATACCTCCTGCTGTAATGCATTTTGACGTGGGGAAGGATGCTCTCTACCATAGCCTCAAACTGTGGTCAGTGCTTCTGTCTTTATTGCAATTACAAGCCTCGTATATTTCGGGCTTGATATTTCCTGCCATTAATTTGGTACATTATGGGCTTTTCCTGTCCCCTCAATTCCTTGTGCCCTGGGGTGATTGTTGGCTGATCGCCGTTCTCTCACCCCTGCACTGAAAAGTGGCTACCGTGGGTTTGGGATTGCCCTCTTACCGATCCAGGACCTCAAAATGGTCAAGCAGGTCCCAATCCCTAGCCAGAATTAAGATGGGACAGATGGCCAAAAAAACTATCTTTAGCTGGCCCATCATGTCTTCCATTACAGGCCTGCATTGCCAGATCCGAAAGAACGTGGGCAATGTCCAATGCCTGGTCATGTGTCCTTTGCAGGGGTTCTACTGACAAGGATTGTATAACCTGCACTTGGTCCTGGTGCTTCCATAGGTTATCGAGCATAGGTTGTAGATCTTTGGGTTCCAGCTATGTATTCTCTTATGGTCCTCCCCTTTTGTCAATGGATCCCTTGCACTAGATGTATTATAGAGATGAGCATGGCCATCTCGTTGCTTGGGTGTGCCAGTTCATATTAATATTCACCCATGTCATTAATACCCCACTTGGGTGCCCTACTGGCAAAGATTGGTAACCTTAGAGATCAATACTGTCGCTGGGCCAGGTTTCCTGCAAGAATACCAAGTCACCAGTTGGGGGTTTCCAAAGTCTGGCTGTGTTCCAAGAGACCAGTTGGCACTGTGGGTTAGGTGGTTGAAACCTGTGCAACGTCAACCTACACCTTGAAGAAACTCCCCTCGTAAGGGGACAGGGTGACTTTCATACAATAACGGTGTCTCAATGAGGTTGACATTTCACTCTGCTGCCACAAACCCCCTTCATTAGTTTGTCCTTGGTATTTTTAGCTAAACTAGTCCATGGGGAAGGGTGCTCCTGATGTACAGTAGTCTGCATACAACTCTTTTGATAGTTGTCTGGATGAGCGATCACAAACACACCTGACTATATCCTCCCTTTAACTGACCTGATCCAGGGGATGCACTTGTTGAGCAGGGAATCCTGGTTCTCAAATGCACCCTGCTGGAGATTTGGCACGTATCGCAACTGACTGTCCTGGCTTGCGGTCCCTTCACAACTGACTCTGTCCTGGCTTGCGGTCCCTCACAACTGACCCTGTCCTGGCTTGCGGTCCCCTCACAACTGACCCTGTCCTGGCTTGCGGTCCCCTCACAACTGACCCTGTCCTGGCTTGCGGTCCCCTCACAACTGACCCTGTCCTGGATTGTGGTCCTCTCCCAGTGTACTGCATGCCCACCTCTTCTGCCTTGTCTCGGCACATAACTGGCCGCATTGGTGTCTGGCTACCCTTTACATCTATGTAGGGGATTGTCCCACCTAATGTAACTTCCGATGTCTCTCAATAGCTGGGTTCATTGACCATTTGGGGGGGGGGGGGGATCTCCCTGACACATTGCCATGCATGGTGACCACCACCATTCATCTGAATTCAATGAGGGTTATCTACTCTCCTGTTGGGCTTGGCAATAAGTGGAAGCCCTACCAATCCATATACCTTTTCTAACAGTTTGTGGGCAGCACTTGTAACTTTTCACCTCTGTCGTGGTGGGAACAGCTTCTTCCCTTCTGTCTTGATTGTATAGGCATTGTTCTGTCCTGCTGGGTCACGTGTATCAAGACCATGAAATGGAGCTCTTACCTGTAATTGAGGATTTTGGTCTTATGCAGGTGGCTTATTGTCTTGGTAACCGGGAACCTTCCATCTTCCCTTGTCTTTGGCTGGGTGCATCGTCTGTGCTCGCCTCTGGATGCAGTGATCATGTTGGCCCCTTCACGTATTTGAAACTGGTGTCCCCTTAATAGCTCCCATATCTGTCTTTTCCATGTTGGTGGCAGTTAAGCATGTGCAAGCTTGGTTTACGTATCCTTTAGTGTTTTGCGGTTTTGCTTTGGCAAAGGTTTTAGATGTGTGTCCGTCATCTACCTGCATGAGTCATAAGCATGTGTTTTGTGTCTATATGCAATACGCTAGTGCTTGTCAGTCATCCATTCATGAAGTTACACAATGTAGTTAGCTATGTTGCAATAGCACTGATTTATGTGCAGTTAGTTGACCTGTTCGATTGATTGCATCTAATTTCCTCCAAATGTAGTGGGTATAGCATCTAATTTCCTCCAAATGGAGTGGGTATAGCCTGAATGGGTGTCTGAGGGAGTTCTGGTTCTCTGGCGATGCATCAATCATGGCGGGGAAGGGCCTAAGAGTGATGTGTATCTGTGGTGTCCCAGTCTTCGGTTTGAGTCGTGTGGGGGTCAGGAGGGCCATACCTGGACCTTTGTCTTCAGTTACTAGCCTGCCAAGTACTACAATTCCAGCTTTAGTTTTTAATTGTTTATTCTCCTGCCAATTTGTCCATATACGTCCTTGCTTTCATTTCACTGTGTTGGGGTCATAAACCCTCCTTTTCCAACCACCTCCTTGAGCTGTGTAACTTGTATTATGGCTGGCACGAGTGCTAGCAGCTGGGGTCATTTGTGGCACTGTAACCTTCGAACGCTTCCGTCTCCCTGCAGTGGGTATGCAGTCTTGTTCCTGTTTGGGATAGCCTGCTTTTGCAACCTCGCAGTCCCTGGATCTCTGAGGAGTTTGTGGGCTGTGCGGTCCTCATGTCCTTAACAGGCCATGGACTCATTACTCCTAGCTGTTGTGGTCAGCACCTGCCTGCATGTCTGGCTCGTCCTGGCTCTTTCGGTTTCTCCAGGGCGGGCTTGGCAGCTTGTCAAGTCCTAACCAGTCTTGTTTCTTTTAATCACGGTTTGTGAGACACTTAACAAAGTGGTTGCAAGGGTTACTCTATTGCTCTGCATTCCATGATGTGCCAACTCACTTTCAATTTGGACTGCTTCAGAAAAGTTGGGCTAGGTGTGAAGAGGAGTGAGGCGAAGGAAATGTGGACAGGGGCACCAGGGTCATGTGGAGGTACTGCGTCCTCCCGTGTCAGTGGTTTCAAAGCTGGATTCCCCTCCCATGAGATTCATCTGCTGAGTAGTTCCACCCCCATGGGGGGACTATCGGGTAGCGGTCTCACCTGAAGGGGCTTCTCCTGTACAAGCAGTAACAACATTGCAGCATTTGTCACAGTGCCATGGATCTTTGTGTCCTCCCCACTGTCTTGCAGCACAGCCTCCTGTACAGTTGTTTCCATGGGCTACTGAATGCCCTGGAACCCATGTGGCTTCAACCAAGGTGTTGCCCCAGAACCCATTGCGTTAGTCGTGGTTGGTCTAGTGCAGGACACTGTGACCATTATGCATTGAGTGGAACTCGTGCCACATACACGAAATCTGGTTGGGCGATGATGAAATCTTTAGTGCCAGAATGTGAAAAGCAGCACTGAAGTGCCTGTTATGGTAGTTGCATGCATGGTGCTTCAACTGCTGGTTTAGCAAGAGGCAATCCAGCTTTCCTTTACATGGTCACATTTGGTGGTGGTGCTACTGCAGAAAGTAAATTATGCTGAGAGACTGACTACCTCCTTTTTAGCAGAACCTACCACTACCCCCCGCCCCCTTACAACCAATGGTAATTTCCTCCCTTTTAGCCCAAACAATGTAGCAATGTCGAAGTGAACACATAATGGGCGTGACAAATTCTGCGTTGGACCATTGCTGAGAATTGACGAGGAGCGGTTTGAAGTGATTTGAATCTGGTACATGTACATTGCTTGTTTGGAAGAAGCAGCTGATGGTAGGTTGTACACTGCAAGTTGCCCTTGGCTCTGCTTTGCCCTTATCACCCGCTATCCACTAGCATAGTCCTATGCTCTAGTGATCACTAGAGTCCTTGCCCTCCATGGCCCCTCTAGCTGTACTCCTCTTTCTTGCCATTCTGCCCCTTCACTGTTTCAGCCATTAGTGTTTGTTGTCCCTATTTGCTAATAAATGTGTCCCTTGCTGTGCAGCACACCCCAAGGTGGTGGACAGTGATGGAAATTTCCGACTCTCTCACTGACTCATGTTCACACTATCCTCTAAATTAATTTGTTCTTGGGCACACCTTCCAACCTCACTGATTCCTTGGTTAATGGATCTCACTTACCCCGATTCATTTCCCCCCCCCCGCCTTTTTTTTTGTCCTTGTGCGCACACTAGCCTCCCTCCCGATTCTAGCACCTATAGGAAATTGAGTTGTTTACACACACTTTGTTTGTGCTCCTGAGGCACTTTCTGTTTTGTGTGGAATTCACTGGCCGTCCGCGTGCATTGGTTCCTTTGGTTATTTTATGGCTACTACTGTAGGGCCTGCTGGAGTCCCTGAGGCTGTTGCACCCCTAGGGGCTCCCCTCCATGCTGAGACCCCATTACCAGTGATTTGGCATCAGACAATCAATATGCAGTGTGGTTGTATTTATGAATTGAGTTGATGCTTTGGAGGAACTAATATACAGCCTCACTTGGTGATGGGGAGGAGGTTGTGATTTACATCAAACTACTCTCTCTCCGGTCTTGCTGGTCTGAAATGGCTGCGCTGCAAGAAGGCTTGGAGAACTTCCATTTGGGAGTAGTGGTACCTTATGTTGATGGTTGGCACCATGGCCTCTGAGAATGTGCTTTCATTTAGGTACTGGTTATGCAGGCAACACAGGGAAGCTATAGGACGTAGCGTGGGTGTGTGCGCATGGGGGAAACTGGGCAGTGCTTTACTAGTATCGTTTTACCACCCAATTAAGTTGGAGGCATCCCAAGCATCCACATTGCTTCCTCTAGGAAATGTTCTTGGCTCTGGGCACCCTTTGGTACTTGCACTCACACCATACATGACCATACACACAGAGGTTGACAGTTCTTTCTTGGTGTGCATGAATAGGGAACTCTCTGGATTGGAGCTTTGCAGACTGATCAGGCTAAAGCTATTTGTTTCTGATTATTCTCATGCAGTGACCCTCCATGAGTAGGTGTATCTGAGGCCAACTTGACTGTCACTAGGAGGAAGGAATGGATAGGTTGAAAAGAGGGTTGCCATCTTTGCCACTCTCTTTAACAGATGTGTCGCTGCACAGCCTAAGGCGGAGGGTGCAGAGCAAACCTACCACCTGGTAGGAGAGGCTGGTGACTTTGATGTGTGGGAAAGGAAGGGGCTGGGTTGGAAGCGGCGTCAGGTGGCACAGTGGTAGAGAGAGGTGAGATGGTGTTTGGGGGTGGGGTGGTCTGAGTGACGGGGGCTATGTGGAAGGAGCGGAACCTAGCAGGAGATTGAAGATGTTTCCAACTGAAGGGAGAGATGGGTTGACTGGTGGGGCTGTGCCCATGCGAGGCAGAACCTCAGGGGGTGGAGTGGGGGAGGGACAGACATTTTGCTACAGCACCAAAGGGGTTATGGGAACACTATCAACAAAATTGGCCTTGGTGCAAAGTGTGGATTTCTTCAGATGTCCAACACCTTCAATAGGTTGAGTCCTTGTTCCTCCTGGAATACCCTATTCTATGAAAATGTGGCCAAACCATTGCAAAGCATACTGGGAAGGCTCATCCAGGGTTTACACTGTCTGCACCCCTCTTCTTTCTGCGTTCCTATTCGTGTCTTTCAAGATCTCTCCCAGCTGTTGATGTCCCTTAACTTGGATCTAACCTGCGCCTCTAGTTTCTGCAGCTTGTACTTAATTTCCTATAATACTCCTTGCATAATTTGATTCTGCTTCAGCACTTGCATACATGGGTATTCTCCCCTCTTCCCCCTCCGTCAGCTGAAATATCACCTCCAATGTGTGGGAGAGGGTCTCGGGTCTCTATGCTATGGAAAGGGGTGGGTGGAGAAATGGGTTGCAAGGCGGGGCTATTGGTTGGCTGCATAGTGTGCAAACCTAGTGATGGTGCTATTAATGTGGGTGATTGTTTGGAGTAGTCCTTGCATCTCATGCTTCTCACCAGCTCAGTGAGATTTGTCTAGCCTGGTAACAGGTGGGAGTGAGGTTTTGTCCAACTGCTGCTGGTTCCCACAAATGTACATGTGAGCAATACACTTGGGTGTGTTGATATCAAGGGTGGGAAATGATGGATGTAGTCATTTGCACACTTTGATTCCATGATCCCTGCTCTCTACCCAGTACATTTCAATGTGTGCCCTTTAATCTTCCAGAACTTCAGTGGTCTGAAGTGTCTATCAAGTCGTACCAAGAGGACGTCATTTTGGAAACTGATGTAATTTTTGAAGAAACACCGAATGGCAAGTACAGTGTTGTAAGATTTTAATTCTAGAATTTGTTTGAGACCTTCAGCTGGGGAGGGTGTGTTGTGCAAAGAAAGTGAACTGTAGGTTTATGGTCCGAGTCTAGACATGTGTGGTAGTTGTAAATCTGGTACATTGGTAACATCAAGATGTAGGACTGTGGGGTGATGATTTATCGTTCTGAGGTTATAATCCCTGCCGTGATATGAATGTTTGCAGCTGCAGCACGTTTTGATAGAAACCAGTCCTGCTTCTACACTTCCCCCACTTTGCAACTGAAGGCACCTTCCATGGATGCCTTGGAAGACTGTGGGGCTAGGAAAGGGCAGCTGGAAGGTCCCTACGGAGTCAGACGGACAGCTTCTCAGGGAAACCATCAGTAGTGGAAGGAAGAAATAGACAGTAGGTGACACCTTGCAGTAGTTATGGATGCCTGTGCTTGGGAGGGGGAAGAAGAGAGCGAGGGATGGACCTAGTGCCAATTTTCCCCAAGACCTGGTTGGACTTATCAGTGGTGATTGGTTCAACCCAAATCTTCTCTAACTCACGGTTTAGTGGTGCTCGTGAGATACCTGTGTCATGGACAGAGTGATATCCATTCTCCACAATAATTGACCATTTCCAGATAAATTGGCGCGATTCAAATATTCTGGTGCTGATTATATGTTCATCTTTTGTGGGGGTCTGCAGAAATGCCATCGTTGTGAAATGTAAACCCAAAGAATAGTAAGTGCTTTTTGAGGAAACAAAAGCTTGTGCTCATGAATTTACTGTAGGACAGTCGGTGTTGAGCATATGTCCCTTCAGCTCCAATTTAGAAAACTGTGCACCCTGAATGCCTGTTTGCAAGACAATGTGTGTGGATGTCTTATGCCTCTCCCTCTTCACTACTGTTTGGGAAAACAGACTTGATCTGGGTTCTTCTGCTTCTTTGTAACAAGAATTGGTGATGCATTTGAGGTGGTACTTCTGATCTCTTTATGATACCTACCTTTTCCATCTTTGGTAGTTCCTCCTCTAACATAGGGTGCAGGTAAAAGGACATGGGCCTGTGCACGTAGGCACCCATGAAACTGTGAACTTCAGTGATTGAACGGATACACTGAAGGCAACCTGACCAGTTCAAGTATCTTGGCTGTGTTGCAGCTCAGCAGAGTTGGCATTTTGGTGTTGGTGATATAAATTGTATTGCAGGCTCACCCCAAAAGAGGACCTTTTTCTCTCTCAGGCTGGGGTACGGCTTGAGTAGATTGAACTTGGACACTCATTACATTCACGGATACCCTAAAGGGCAGGCATTGGGTTCCCCCAATGGGATTCTTCACCATGGTTGTTTCCTGTTGTCTGGTTTGTGGCCCACGGTGGAAATCTGGAAATCATGAATGCATCATGCAAGTTATGATGTTATGGGATTGCTATGGCTTCCATGTGGTGCACCCTGGATGATATGTTCAAGTGTTGAATTTTGCCATTCTGCTCTGAGCTGGACAATGGCCCTCGTGTGGCAAGTTGTCCACAGTAGTCACATACTCATAAGTTAATCAGGACTGTGGCAAGATATTGACTGGATTGATATCTCCATTTTCCCTGCTCTGATTTTTGTGAGTGATGGAGCTCAAGTATGTTGTGTAGCGTTGGATATGGTTCTCTTAGTATTTACTATTGGAGCAGCAACTTTGAATTGTTTGGGCTCACCTCATCATGCTCATGTGTGAGGGTGCCTGTCGATGCCACGTGGTGGAGAGGAGCATGAAATGTGTAGTCGGTACAAGGACGATTGTATGGCTTTACGAGCTGAAAGTGCTTGAAATCGGCTTAGGCTTGAGAGCTGAAATAGCCGAGTCCTCTTGTCCTCAATGTACGATGTGTCAGTGGGATTTAGTGTTTAGAAAATCTTGACCCCCCGGACTAGTGCTTATTTCTTCCTTTCATATAGGTCAAGTTTTTCCAGCCACTTGTGTCCCAGGGTGGATGGTGTATAATGGATCGGGAGGAGCGGAGGGGGTGGGCGGTAGACATTTGTTATAGTGTGTGCGGTGGAGCGGAGCAGCATCTTCTTAGGAGTCTGCCATCCCACCTTTGTTGCCAGTTGGTAACTTTGGGATTGGGAATGGTTGGACATCTTGAGAGAGATTATTTACCAATTGGGGTATACCATCGAAATGACTTGATGATCCACTTGGTGACTCAATATCCATCAAACATGGAATACGTAGAGTAATTAACTAGATACCAATACCATCTAAAGGTCTGCTGAAATATGATTGGAAGTGTCTATTACTTCCGCTGCACGGAGTTAGGGTTGACCTAAACATCCCAAAGTGAAGAGACTCCTTGAGCTTGATTTCTGGGAAGGGACGTTCGACCATTTAATGCATTGTTGAAATATAAGTCTGCAAGAGACATGGTTAACATCACTTCCAATCATTGATGGCTACATAGTAGAGGCAACCAAGGGCCTTGGGGCTGACCTAGTGGTGATTTCCTCTGTGATCTTAAAAAGGCCACTGGTTTATGTCCAATATAGACTCATGGGAAAGAAAGTAGTGAAGTTGGTCATCACCCATGATAACCTGGAAGGCACTCTATTGTGCTATGTGTTCAATGATGTGAAATCAGGGAGGATTTATCCCTTCATGAATGTTTACCACTTTAGTCTTAGAAGCACTTGGAGAAGCAGCTGTTGCCGTCCTCATTCTAGGAGATTTCAATAGCGAATATTTGGGTTCCCACTGGTCTCGGGTCCAAAATGGGATTGGGAGAAACAATGAAAAAGCTGAGATCTAATATTGGTGAATGGTAATTTTGCTTCATTAAGTCCACTTTGGACTGCATCTTTGTTTGTACTAGCCTAAAAATAGGCCATAGGAAAGTGATCACAATTAGCACACATCTTCATTTTAAGTAAAACAGCACAGCATGTGGGCACAGATTGATTGCTTATTGGTAGTGGATGTCAACCCAAGAAATCCTTCCCTGGTGTGGGAACCAGGACTGACTACACATAAAATGAGTGAGTGTGTTGGGGATGAAGGTTTGTTGCTTAGCCTTATTACCTACTATAAAGCCATTCAAAGGGTATTGCATGATACTAAATTTGATTCTATTCCGCTTTTAAATAGTGTTTCCCATATCTCAGATAAAATCTTAGAGTGCTGATGTGATATGAACAGAACAATCGAAATTGGGTTGAAGGGTCATCGTTTCCTACTACACATTGCTGACGCAGAAAGACTAACGCACTTTAGGTTTGGCATGTGCAATACCGAACTCGATCATTCGCCATGAAATGGGGCTGTCCCCTCTTGAATCAAGATTTGTATGGCGCAAGTTAACAAGATATGGCAAAATGAAGGTCCCCCCCGTGCAACTCTCTCGATCAAGATGTAAATGAGGTCATGAAGGGTAGTAATGTTCTATCAATGGTAAATATTGAAGACCACATGAACAGCATATTGGTGAGAATGAACGAAGCAGTTGAGGACCTCATGATGGGTCTACTGAATGTTGAGCGTAAACTCTGAGTTAGATTGGAGTAACACCATTGAATCCAATCATAGTTATAAATCTTATTCTGTGCTATATTCGCAAGACAGCGAGAGATGCGATCCCCATACATATTGAGATTTCCTTGTGAAAAAGCTCGGAAGCTATATCTCAGATTTAAGTTAAATCAATCCAACACATTTGAATGTTGTAATTGGGGCAAGCACTCCTTTGATAATATTGAGGAATTGTCGCTTTTGATGTACTGTCCTTATTTTGAAGCAGACAGATGTAAACGCCTCTGCAGTTATTATCCTCAGGTTGCGTACATTGCATGAATTTCATTTTGGGAAAGATCTTTATGGGGCGATAGCACCTGTCTAATTGTAGCATTGACTAGATTACTCTGCTATATAAAATTGGGCAAGCATTGATTCTGACCAACAACTCTATGGCTAAGTGATCTGTACTTATTAGCTCTTGACCTCCTGATGATTTCTGACCATATTCTCATGTAGTGAATGTTGCTTTTTATGAATAATGCAAGTAAATGTGTATAGTGTTGTATGAAGAAATAATTTAATCACATAACGAAATGTATGCTCTTCACATATTATGTACGCTTACATACACAACCATAAAGGAATTTGTTGTAATGTGGGAGATGGTATGTAGGATATTGTATGAAATGATGGTGCACATACTTTAAAGAAACATTGGACTTAGGACAGTTTTAATTTATCACAATATCCAAGTATATATAGCATGATATTTTGTGCTATGTAATTTTATCTTTCTGTGGCATACATGTTGTAAAAGTTTGCTAGCAAAGAATGCTTAGTTCCATCATACACAAAGATAAATGCCCCTTTTGGAGACTGATCCCATAGTCCAATGTTTGCTACAGTTAAAGGCCCATAGAACATAATAATTGTTGGTTGTAGAACTTGGAGGTTGATCTAATATTGATTAAATCAATCAGAGGCCCTGTCTCCGATGGTAGCAAATGCTACGCTAAAGTCAACCCTGAACTTGTGGGTTGCAATATTATTCCTGGAGATTCTGAAGTCAAACAACTTGTCTCCAAAATGTCCTTTTTGTATGTCCGGAGTAAAATATTTGAGCCAATTAACTGCGAGTTTGGGCTTCTGTGAATAATCTGGCTTTCGACTGGGTAAACACAACTCATAACAAAATAGACACAGGCAATACAGGGAAAATATTATTGAGCATTTTTAGAAATCTCCCAGGCATGCTCTCTGGAACAAGCTGATGGAGATGGGCGTTCACCTATGTTTATTACCCTGCATTCTGATACGAAGGTGAGGGTTAGACTAGATCTGCCATTTCCCAGCAACGCTATGAAATCTGCCAATGAACTACCTGGCCTACGCTGATGTAATGGAAACTTTGGCCCCTATAAACGATCCAGTGTCGTCTTTCTGGAGCTGAAACGGTTCTATTGCCTAATCGGTGGAATTGTTAGTATGGCAAAGATTACTCCCCTTCTCAAGGGTACTCCAATGCAACTATTACACACGAGATTGGTTTGATCTCGATGCAGGCTGGTGTGAAGAGGCTGCAATTGTTGAGATCGTTTTGGCAGCCCTGTCTGCTCTACGAATTTGTGCTATGTGTGTGTGTGGACCGAGTGGTTTCAGGAATCTGTAAAGCTTGTGTTTGAGTATGACTTACATTCAGAAGCTTATGGCATCTCCAACCAAGAGTAAAAAGATGGGACTGGATTAAGAAGAGAGCCTTAGCAATGAATTGAAGTGAGAGCTTTTAATCAGATGCCTTTTTACCTCTTAACTCCTAAACTACATCCTTTGAGGAAACGCAGGTGTCAAATGTTTTGCTTAAAGTTGAACCTATTACCTAGTAGAGAAGTTCTTGGTGCTAGACCGGGAATTCAACGTTGTTCTGTAGGTATTGTCTTACATGTAGAAACAACATTTTTGTTGGAATCTCATTTTAACTCAATTTGTTTTGTACCAAATGAATGCCTATTTAATACAGAATGGTTGTGTGCAAGGATTGTATATGGTTGTGAGCTTGCTTTGGATATTGTAGTTTAAACTTTTAAAAAACTTGCATTGTATGCAATGAATTGCTTTTGTATCACACTATATATAAAGATCTGTTCTTTTGATTCAGTAATTGAAATGGTCTGTTTTTGGAACCATATGCCAAATACTAAATATGTCCTGATTACTTAATGGTAATCTTCATTACAGAGGCCTACTCTTCTTTGTACCTGTCTAAACACTTAGTGTACTGCCTCTGTGACAGGTTCCTGCCCCACCAACTTAGATGAGGCGTTCCCCAGCCCCATCCAGCAGTACATGAGGCTGGACCCGCACTACATCCTGTTTAGATACCAAGACCTCGGCCAGTCATCTGTTGGGGGGGGGGGGGGGGGGGGGGGAGGGAATAGAACTGGTACGAGGAAGAGTAGGACTTTAGGTAATAAAGATTAGTACGTAATCAGACTATTTGCCCCCTTATCCCACTCTAAACGCTTGAGAGTCAGGACCGTTTAAGCCAGACCAAAAGAAGACCACCAGACTACACACAATTGTGCACCAGTGATATTCCATAGCCTGTATAAAACATAAAACTGCATAGCCAAACACTGTGCCCTCCCCAGGGACTGCTAGGTGGAAACGGTGAATGAAAGAGGACGGAGAAGCCCAAGTCACGGCCACCCAGATGCCCCTAATGGACACACCACAAGCGTCAGCCCAGGATGTGGCCACACTGTGAGTGGACCTACCATGGATGTCACTGGGTGGGACAGATCATTCCAGAGATGGTGAGCTTGGCAGCAACAAAAGGTTTAGAGCCTGCCCACAGGACACCAGGAGAGGATCATAAGGGTGTACTGAGGCAGTATGGTCCAAATAAATGCAAACGGCCCACCTCAAGGGAGCTAAATGAAGGATCCAGGGGACAGGAGTCCTCTAACAAGAGGGAAGGGAGCAGATGGCACCAAGGAAAGATACCAGGATAGGCAAGGAGGCCGTGCCCTTGATAAATTGTGAAGTTGAGGGGCAAAGTGTCACCAATTCCATCCGGGATCCCTAAGTGCCTCCAGTTGCGCCCTGAGAGTAGAAACAGCAAGGCCGAAGTGGAAACCCTCATGAAGAAAATACAGGATGGACTATGGCAGCCATGAAAGGGCAAGCAGGTCATGGCACAGGCACCAATGAAGAAAGGACTGCCAGTTTACACCCCTGGACCTCAGCCGCCATCTGTTGTGACATAATCAACTCCATGAGTCCCATCAATTCAACTTCCAGACCCTTAGATGGAGGGCCACAGGGTGTACCTGTGGGTCTGGAAGGGTCAAGGAAACTAAGGAAGAGACCACAGGGGTTCTGAACTCCCATTGAAGTGGGAACCACGATCTCTGGGGCCAGACAGGACCCACCAGAATCACTAAAGCCCCCTCCTGCTAGACATGGAGCACGAATTATGAAGGAATAGCAATTGTTTGAAAAAACATAAAGAAGACTGAACGCACTCTGTGACAAGCGAAGAGAGAGCTGAGAGATGGAAAGTTTCTGCTGAAGGTACCCGCCTCCACATTCTCCACCCCTGGCAGATAGACGACCTCCTCCAGGGACAGCAGGTGAATCTCTTCCCAACCCATGAAGCAAGCTGCCACTCGGCCCAGCGAAGGACACCTGGAGCCCCCCTGCTGGTCATGTTGCCCGTGAGCACAAGGACCACCTGACCCACCAGATGCAAGCGGAGAAGCGCAAGGTAGACTACCATCAGTTCCTTCTATTTGGATGATGTTCTGGACTGCACCAGGGCCTGATGAGCCTGGACAAACGTTCTGCAGGGTGTCACCCTAACCTGTTGCACTGGCATCCGTCCTCACAACTACAGTGCAGGGGTAAATCAATGGAAAGTCCCTGCACGGGTGGGGGAGTGACAACTTCCACTTCAGAGACGTCTTGATCTGCGTGGAAACTGGAATTGTAAGAGACTAATCCTGCAAATGTGGGATGCCAGTGCCTCAAAACGTGAGCCATTGGCTGAAGGTGGGCCATTGGGCAAGGGCCCACAAACAAAGTCACAGCCATGTCTCGCTTGTCTGTTCAGGTGACAAATGGGGGGGACAGAAGAGTCCGTAGATGGCCCTAGAGAGAGGCAGCGAGACCAGACCCTGACTGGTGTCAAATTCAGTGCTGAATTCAGGGGAATTGGGGGAGAGAATATCTGTACTTCTGCCCAATATATATATATATATATATATATATATATATATATAGTTGGGGTCGAGGTACAGAGCACCCCAGCCAAGTGTCTCTAATGGTAGAGCTGGCAAGGCTGAGACTCCCAGGGAGGTGATGCAGGCAGGTTCTTGGGTACAGGGAATCCCCAAGCCCCACAATGGAATGTTCACACACTGTATGTATTCACACAACAATGTCACACTTTGTACACAGGCAACACTATCCTAATAATAGCAAATATGTACACCTTTTTGTGGTATGATGGTATACTTGGATTCATGTATAGTGCACCAATTGGTGACTATTACCGAAAAAAGGCTGGTTAGGACCATTGTCAGAATGATTATAAACAATAAAATACTTTGTGAGTATCCCCCACCTGGGCAACCAGTATGTATATTACAGCCCAGTCCAAATATGAATATTATGATTCTCTTTTTACAGATCCACTACGCCCAAAGTACCTGCATAGCCCCAGGAGAACAGGATCTAACACAAATGTGGTATCCCTGCAGGGAATCCTGAAGATGCTTTTCCTTGTCATAGTACCTTGGGAGGCAGAGTTTTTTGGCTTTACTCAACACGACCCTGCGAAGATGGCCCCCCTCCCTTAGAAGGAGTCACTAGATGTTGAGAAGAAGTGAACTAAGAGGTGTCTGAAAGGCAGCACTTTAGTCTTTTGTGGTGGTCTCCAATAACTGGTTACTACGCCGGCTTTGGATGTCTCATGAAGATGAAACTTGCTGCGGATCTCGACAGGGCCTGGCTGAAGAAGATAAGACCCTTGGTGGGTGTGGAGGAAGTTTGGTCATGACTGATGCAGTGGCAGAATTAGTTAGGGGTGCTGGATTTTGCTGTTTAGTAACATAACATTGGGTTCATCAGTGCTACTGCGGCAACATGTACCAAAGGATGACTTCTGGTGACCAAGAAATGACCACTGGTCTAGAATGCAGACCCTCACCAAGTTTTCTGGTGTTGGTGGCAGGAAACCCACCAGTGAACACGCCTCTGCAGGCAGCGACCCTGGACCTTCTCTGGCGTGAACAGATTTCATGGATTCTGCAATGATTGCAGCACCAAGATGCCAGGGTACCCCCCTCTTCTGGCTGATACTTGGCAACCTGGTCTCCAGAGGTCACAAACACTCCTGCAGACCCTGGGTGTGAGACAGTTCAACTTCTTGTCTTCAGGATGTCCAGGCGCTCCTATTGTGGACCCACGAATATTCCTTCTCCAGATGGCAGGCACACAGGGTGATGAGAAGCAGTTGCACAATCTATCCAGGTCCTCTCTAGTTCAGTCCTTGACTCAGCACGGCAGCTTTTGGATTATATGAAGAGGTGCAGCCGCAGACTTCTTCCTCCATCTGGTTTCCACAATGCATGCTTAAGATGACTTCATCTTCTGGTTTCTTTTTTCAGCTTCTGACAAGGAGGTGAGTGTAACCCACCCCTCCGTGTTAAAAAAACACTCCTCTATTCACTTAGGCTGAACCAGCCAATCACACACGTGTAATCATGCATGCAGCATCCAATCATGCTCACAGGCATTCAGGCCATTCACCAGAAACCAGACACCCACAACACAGAATGCATATTGAAAATTTGCTCCATACAGGTAGGCTCCACCCCAAGGGTGTACCCACAGTGAGCAGTCCTGGGAAGGCTCCAGCCAGTCTGGCAGGAGGTAGCCCCAAAGCCATACATGGTCCTTTCACCCAAGTAAATCAAGAGGTGGTAACAGGGTGGTGAGGGAGGCCGGTAACAAGGGTGGGTGCAAGGGGAAAGCGCTTGCAGTGCTAATGAAATGAGGCAAGATAGTGGTAGTGTGAATGCCCCTGTGAGACAAATGTATGTAGGCTCAGTAAGTCCCGATATACTGCTGCAATGAAAATCCTTGTAATGGTGGAACTAAAACACTACCCTTTATCGATTAACTTGGTGGTACTAAAGCACCATATATGAAACAAAGACTTCTGCCTTCACAGTGGTTATTATTGTCTCCCTCTGTGCCACTGAGGAGTCAAAACTAGCAAGTCAATACCAAAAGCCATGGTCAAGTTTAGGTTTTTACCATGAAAGTCTCAGCCGCCCATTACCATATGGGGCAGGGGGGGATCCCAACGTTTGCTGTAATGCCATTCATTCTACTGATTTGAATGCACACAGTTGTGTAGAATGGAACTTGTATCTGCCGAAAGCACACTTGTGTGCAGTAGTTGTAGTGAAGGCTAAGCAACCTTCTTTGCATACCAATAGCCCACATTGCTTCTGGTGCTGCAGTAAAGCAGCGATTTTCCCCTTCCATTTTAATTGTAGACAATGTTTGTGGTTAGAGATGAGAACAGGCAGCCCACAGAGACCTTTGTCCGAATAGGAGTGAGAAACAAAAACGACCCCACTGGAGTCAAGTAGCTTGATATGTTGCTTTTATTAATTTTCCCTGCCATCCCTGGATTTTCCTGTTCATATACCTCATCCAAACACCCCCACAATGCCCGCATGGTAGCTCCTAACAATTACGTCACTTTCAAATCTGACCAACTGGATGTGACATGCAGTTTCCAG
Source organism: Ambystoma mexicanum (assembly GCF_040938575.1). NCBI lineage: Eukaryota > Metazoa > Chordata > Amphibia > Caudata > Ambystomatidae > Ambystoma > Ambystoma mexicanum. Next base: position 67,461,013 of record NC_090936.1, on the reverse strand, counting down.
CTTCAACAAACATTCATAAGCTGGATGTTTATAATGCGGTGCCTCGCTGTTTATAATGCGCTGCCTCGCTGTTTTGTGTTTGAAAACTGCCTCCATCAGCATGTTAACAATTCACAGGATAAACAGATTCACAAAAAAGGATACGCTGAGAATTGTGGATTAACATAATGCATACACAATAAGAAGGTTGCACCTTTTATTCAAAAGCAGTCACTCAAGAGTAGGCTTCTAAAGTAAAGAAAAAGGATATCCTTATTATCCGCGGTGGGATGTTGTGAGGGGATAAACAGCTGTTTATAGATGCTGTGGCAAAGGTAAATCCTTGTCTTGTTACTTACCATAATGGAAAAGACTAGAGCCACAATGTTCACTGGCCGAAAGCAGGAAGATATGGCCAGAATTAGGTAATCCGTGGATCTCCCCTTCTCCTGGATGTTTGGGGTGGCTTTCGAGGATGCTCTGGCCAGAATGACCTTGGAGGGTGAAAGTGCTGATTCGAGTAGGCCAGTAGACACCGACTTGTAAGGCATCCTGTGGCATGTCCCTAGACGTCTTGCGGGACATGGTGACCATGAAGGATTCTCCTTGCTCATGGTGCTGCTTAGAAGTTTGTCTGTTTCTTGCGAGTCAGTGGGCTGCCCATTGGCACACTTGCTCAGTGACCCGTCAACACAAGTGGTCATCAGTGTTGATTTCATGGAGGGGCCTGGCTGGCATCCCTTTTTAAGAAGCAAGTGCTCAAGACAGGTTCTAGTTTTGCATCCTGGGCCAGCAAGTATATATATATATATATATATATATATATATATAAAGCAAAGGCTTAAATCTGCAGTGTGCTTGGGAACATTCTAGATAGTTGGCTCATTTTCAGACTTATGAGCAAAGTGGTGCGAGGGCGAGTTATCTTCTATACCAGCTGTAGCGTGTGTGCCCCTTGCCTCCTATGCGTGATTGCTGCCATCACGCTTGTCTACCGAAACCCACCAGTGTTGCTAGTGGAACAGTCCTGAGAGGATGAAAGTTGAATCCAACTCAAGACTTAGGCATCATATTGCTCATGCTGCTGAAATACTGATACGAGGCACATACAATCTGCACGCCCGCCCCCCGCTGCCACTGTTAGGGTTTAAAAGCAGTTACCTCTGGGAAGCTTTTAATTTGTATAAACATACACATGTACCCACACAGTGCAGCTTCTGTGTTTTTTGTTTTGTTTTAGGGTTAGCCAGGGAGAGCACATGAGTTGCACCTGCGACCCCTGGTAACCCCCAAATGACGTCCCTGGGGTGGAGTGGTCTGGCCTTTTGAAGGCTATAGTGTTTTTGTGGGGGGTGGGGGGGAATAGATAGAAGAATGGAGGCAGGTAAAGGCCATGAATGAATAGTCCAGGGACTTGCCTATCTGGAAAATCTCATATTAAACAATGCTATAGTACCAAGCCTTCTATTTATAAAACACATGGGGGGGGGGGATACACCTGATACTATAGCATTGCTCGATGCATCAAGCAACATTTTGCATTTCTTTTGCTCGAGCAATGGGTCTTGAGTATGCTTTTGACATCGTCCACAGGCAGCTTTTGTCGAAGAAACTCTGGTCCGGGGGACAGTGGGGGGGCGGTGCCATTGAGACTCCAGTAGCTGTACGGCAATTCAAGTGGGTCAGAATTAATCAGGTCTGCTCTTTAGAGGAATTCCGAGTCTGATTGGTCTTAGATGGGGTATGTCCTGGACCCCTAGATTTGCCTAGCTCTAACCTAAAAGAGGAACTTGAAGGTGTTTTCACTTCACCCCTTCTGCTCTTGGATAAAAGTGCTATAGGTCTGCAGTGTGCACTATGCAGTTGGAGATACATGGGAAGGTTCAATGCTGAAAGTTGGCAATCATCATCATTATATTTAAGAAATGTAGGAAGGGTATTTCTGAAACTTGTGCATTGTATTATAATTGTATTATAGGGGCAGCCATCAATTAACGGACCCCATATGAGAATAGCCCCCTTAAAGATTCAGATAATAACGGAAAAACAAATTTCAATTATACATGATGCTTTTTCCCAAAACCTGTAAGGCCAAAGTTATTCCATCACTGATGCATGTTTTGAAGGTCACCCGTCTCAACAATTGCGGGCTGTTGAATCTATTGGAAGCCGACTCCTACTATTTTCTAGTTGAACTCATCAGATGGGAAGTAGAGGTAAGGTAGTGACTCAATTTTCACCCATTAGAGAACGTATTTGATATGTCTTTTAACGCGCCTGTCCACAATGGTTTAGGTGTACCAAGACAAGTGAGGACCAGGAAACTATCTTACTACGCATTGGTGAAGTGCTACAATGCAAAGTGCAGGGAAGTGCCAGGGAGACATGCAATTATGGCAGTATTGCTCTGAGTAAGTGCAGCCAGGGCAGCGTGGCTCTGGGTAAGTGCAGGGAATCAGGGGACTGTAGAGGTAAGCCCCAAAGTGTGCTGTAGGCCCAGAGGCAGTGCAGGGGAGACTGATCTTAAAGGAGCCTGGTGCCCAGTGAGACTCTGGCGGTAGCCAAGCGACCAGTCGGTACAGCAGACTGGTAGCAGGAGAGAAAGCAGAGGAGAAAAGTAAGGTATTGAGCTGCTTCTGGAACTTCAGGTGTTCCGGCTCAAGGAGGCACTTGCAGAGGTGAGAGATCGACTCCCACTCTCTGCCTGGAGAAGCGTTTGACCCACAGAGAGTTGGAGATAGTAGCTGAGTGAATGCTCGAGAAGGAAGCACAGCCCCCCTCATGTTTTTTCCATAAAGGGGGGATATCCTTGACAGAAGTTCTGCTATTTCATCCTATGAATGATTTGTGTCAAGAGTGCTTGGCACCTGTCTTAATTGGGCAGTGGCTCTGGACTGCTACGTTGAGCGCAGCAGATATGGGTGGTGTCCCAGAATTGTTTCAAGGTGCAGTGCACCGTTTCTAGTAGTTGGGGTCTGTAATTGCATCCACTGAGCTAGTGCAGTGATGTGCCTGCTATTTTCTGGTAGGAAGGCCTCTCTTTTTCGATTCCGGTAGCAAATGGTCAAACCTTGTCGTGGTGCTACTGCTCACAATCCTTGTGCTAATTGACCATCGAGGACCTCTTACCACACTCTCCCTTTGGTGTGACTTGTTTACCCCTTTCTATCCTTTTTCTCCTGTAGCTTTCTCTTCAAGGTGTAGTGTAGAAGCAGACGCAAGAACAGCAATATGAACTCACGTTGAGAATGCAAGTCGAGTGCTGATCTGAAGAAGCTACTTCCATGGACTCTGGAATTAGATACATTGCTTCTACGCTAGTTGCAGCCGCAACCTACGGTAGGTCGCACATTGTGCGCATCTCCTGGTTTTTATTGTAACATACTTCCTGTGCCTTTCTCATTGCCGCTCTGCTGTGCGCTTCATGGATAAGGCCATAGTGCAGTATAATATGGTGTTGCCACATGTTCACTGTTATGTGATGTCCGGTTTCTTACAGTTGCCTGTAGTATGTGTCAAAAAGTGACTACTGTTTTGCTTTTGCCACCATTCTTGTTGCTGCTGATCTTTTCCTCTGCTCGCTTCCCTCATCCTGATTCTTGCTGGTTGTTGCCTTGCATCTGCCCATGCTGTGATGATCTCCTTTGCTCTGGCTTCCACGTCTCATTCTGCAGTAGCCCTTTCCACATTGCCTCTATTAGCACACATTGAGGCAACACATTGAGGCAACTTTGTGGCTGCATGGGTGGGTTGTTACACCTGTACATCAGCTGTTTGTTTCACTGGTGTCATGGTTTGCTTGTTGCCGTTTAGGTTTACTTTCCTGTTCCTACTAAAAATAAGTGTTTTCCTATCACTGGAACTGAGCAACCTAAAAATGTTCATGCTTTAACAAATTTGTATATGTCCTGATTTTGACATTGGAAGAGTGTAATGTTCTAATTGTATCATATTGAAACTCCCACCTGGGGTGACCAGTGCTTTGCTTTGATCATGGTGCCTCTTTCCCACTGACCTAGCGCTTCACCCCTATCTCTCACACATGGGACACGCTAAATTGTCTGTAATATTTTTTTTGCAACTTCTCTCTGCTTATTCCATTCGTCTCTTCCTGGCTTGCCTTTCCACTTGCAACTTGGTTTTTGTCCCAGTGGTTTCTCTTCTCACACTCTAGAAGCCCTTTTTCACTAGGCCTTGATTGTACTCTTGTTGTGGCCACATTTCTTGGATGATCTCATCAGGAGATAATTGAGTAAGCCGTGTGTGACACGTCAATGCCACACCTACGCGTGTGGCAGACTGTTGTATCTTGTGATTCCTCCAGTTGTCATTGTTGCTATGAAATGGATATTGACACTTCTACAATGTATAAAAGATTGACCATGGAAATAAGTCAGCCCATGGGTAAGTTGCCACAGTGCAGGGGCAGCTTCAGAAAAATCCCACTTCATGTGATGTGGAGTTTGTTGACTGAAGAGGCAAAGTCCCTCCTAGATGGCCCAGTGAGGGTAAGTGTTGTCCAGAGGGTTGTTGAACAATTGTAAAGGCTCCCCGACTTAAACATGCAAATTCATAAAATATAATACACCCCAGTGGGGAATGAGACTAGGCGGACAGGTTGCAAGATTCAGATAAAGTTGGCATCCAGAGAATTCTGCTTACCCAAGAGCGCTCTGAAAAATAATATGAACTTAAAAAGCCTCATCAGTAACATCATTGCATAAGGGATTAGAATAGTTCTGGATTGGACGCAAAGTAAAATGTGTATCTTTCGGTGCTGCGTCCTCCGGGTTGGCTGCTCATTTGGCGGGAGGGTGAGCGTCACGAGGTCCATCTGCCTGTGTCCGGGCGTGGTGACGGCTAGGTCACGGTGAGATAGGGCAGACACTAACTAAGCTAGCATGAAAAACGACCACTAGACACACAATATACAAAGGTCATGAGTATACCTTTGAATAAATCTATAAAGTGCATGCATGTGATAATACCATCATTCATTGGGACTTTTACGGGGTACAAGGCAAGTGGGGAGTTAAAATGACATGTGCTGTTTTAGGGCACAATATACTGAGACAGAGGTCTGGGTCTTTTGTGGGCACTGTGGGGTGGGCTGCACAACAGGGTCACACTTGTGGTTCTTCAAGAGAATACCTTAGAAGGGCACAGGGTTACATTGGCAGTAATTTTCCAACAGCGGGGCCATGAGGGCACGTTTGTGGAGATGGATGAGCTACAAGGCATGGTTTGGGCCGGTTCACACACAGGACAGTGATTACAGAGGAAGAGTGAGATGATACATTAAGTTATTTGTTTCAATTATCCCTGGTGCATCCGTGAGAAAGGGAGTTGTGAAGCTTTCAGACAGTAGAAAAAGGTGTGTGCCATGAGTGTGCTGTGCTGCAGAGGGGAGTGAAGCCTAGTCCAAAGATGAAGTCGAGGGCACTAAAGGACCGCACAGTGAGTTTTGCAGTCGATGCAGTGTGGTTGTGAGACTGTCTATTATTCAAGGGGGTACGTCTTACCTAAAACCCCTGTTACAGTGCGGAGTGTGCAGCAGAATAATGCTCCTTGCTACTCCCCATTCCTAACAATGGTTCCTTGCCTACCTTGGATCTGAATATGGCTAGGAAGAAGTCGGTTAACTTTTGCCTCAGGAAAAGTAAATGGGGCAGTCATCCGTAATGGAGCATGAACTAAGTGGCCAGAGAAACATGGAGGGGTCAGACCAGGAAACTGAGTTGCTCGTCAGGAGATGGGGAGTTGACAGGACTCTCGTTCATGGGCTCCAACATAATCTTCCCTCTCTACAAGGGAGTTTATTGTTCAGAGGAAAGAAGCTATAAAGTCCTCCAGCACTCCACAGTGCCATTTTGACAAATTGTGAACATTGTTATGGCAGTAACCTTTTAACCCATTCACCAAGCTTTATGAAATAATGAATGTAAAGGATGAAACCACTGTTATGCTTGATCTAAAATGGCGCTGGTGCGCAATGCATTCTGGGAGCGCTCAGAGCCATGTTGGATATTTACTTCACTTCGCAGTGAAAAGCTGCACACATTTTGCTGAGTGTTAGATTCACAGTGCTGAGACAAACATGCTTTTCAAACCTGGTATGCGGTCAAGGACATTTCTGCTGGGAAAGCTAACGTTGTTATGGCTTGCTACTGTTCTCCGTGGAGCGTGTTTTTAGAGAAGGGAGGCACTGCGCTTCTTGGGGGGAGCTCTCGATTGACCCAGCTGGCAACCTACGGCTGTTCCTCAACTGCGCAAGTGCAATTTCAAGAATTGATTCCCCATTGTGGAGTGTGTGTATATATGTGGAAGCCGGGAGGTGGTCAGGTGTGACTTCAGCCGGAGAAAGGACGCTTACGTCCGGCCCTCCTGTGAGCTGTGGTGCTCTCGGCCTGGCTGTTCCCGGGGTCTTCCAGCCGCTTCTGGACGAGATGAGGAATTCTGTTACGCTCACAGTGATGTATTTCCTTTTGACTTATTGACTTCTTCTGTGATCTATGTCCTTCTTTTTTTTTAGTTATTTCTATGTACTTTTAAGCTTTGAATAAAGAGCTGATTGCGTGGCTGTGAGTCATTGTCTGTCTATGGTTCAAAGTATTTGCTCTATAATTGCATTGATGATTTATGGTTGTTCGGTGGACTTTTGCAGGAGAGCAATACAGCCACTCTCTTGGCTATGATTCATACTAAATCCATATTCTTGGAGTCTTTTGTGGGTGCAATGCAGTCCTGACTGGATAAAGAAGCTGGATGTACAGGCCTGTGGCAAGGCAGTTTGTACATCTAGCAAGGGGGGATTTTGAGCAGGGGAAGATGAGGATAAAATGGCACTGATGTTGTTGGTTCTTGAAGCAATGAAATGGCCTAGAACCTTAACATGAAAATAATTTACAGAGCAGAGAGTGAGGGATGGAAGGAATTTGGTTTATATCCCAAGATGCTTTCAAAGGCAGTAACCCTTACGTCTGCTCCACGATGTTTTGCCTCCTGATGGGGTCCAGCAGGAAGAGTGTGTTCAGACACATGGGGGCAAGGTGATATCCAGTAAGCTGAGGAATGTATTGATGACTACTGTGGCTCCTCTAGAGATTTTTCGGCAGATTGGTGAGAGTGTGAATTTCCAAAGAGCTGTTGAGAAAGGGGGTTCTTGTCGTTCTATTCTTCAAAACCCATGTGCAAATAAGGCCAACCAGAAGGTGTTAGATAATTCTCAAGATCACGGACATAAGGTGGGAGGAAAAAAAATCAAAAACGTATAAGCAATGTGACAAATTTAAATTGAATGGATCCCAAGGCTTTTCTGAAAGTTTGAATACTCCACGTCCAGAAAAAAAGAACCCCTGACATCAACCAGCTTGAGTTTGTGCAACTTTAAATCTGGTGCCCGAGAGTTTGCCCGCCTATGCAACGGGACAGTATGGTGCTTAATGATATGGAGCGCATAAATGCATTGGGCTCTCTGGAATTATCAACCTACTAGGACGAGTTAATTGCTGAGGAGGTTGACCTTGGTATCAAACCTATATGTGGGAATAAGACGCCTCAGTCATGATCTGGGAACATGTTGACGCAGCTGTTAAAGGGGCCCTGTGTGCGTTGATGTTTACAATATAAATAAAGTGGGCATACACATGCAACTTAAGTGAATGAGTCTCAAATAATGCTGCGTGCATATTTACTAATCTGCTTCCTCAAATGTACGCAGGCTAAAGCACATGCATGCTTCTGTAAGATGGACCTCCATCTGCCCGCTAATGTTAAATACCGAAAGCTTAAATTCATATAGAACACGCTGAGAATCGAGATTAATGTACCTTACGTGCTAAAATGAGACTCAACCCCCTAACGAAAGACAAGAAAAGGGGAATCTTCAATGGTTCATCTCGAAGCGGTGGCTGACTAGAAGCACCCCTCATTGACAGATTCTGATAGTGATCATTTCAGACAGATTACAAGGAGTAGTGGAATACATCAACTGGAATATGACAGAAATGAGGGATTCTAAGTTGACTAAAATTTTGGAAGAGAGGCGTTGAGCATTAGTAACAAGGTTCAATTTGGACAAGATGAATAGTGCTGATGGAAGGTTCAGAAGAGAGGAGGATGTGAAGCAGAATCTAAGTGTGGGATCGTTGCCCTACCACATGCTCAAGTGCAGCAGTGGTAATTGTGAGGCTAATTCCAGCCCAAGATTGTTTAATACTAAATCGTGGGCACATCAGGAAACTTTTAATTATGGAATATCAGATCAGATGATTGAAATATGTTTGTGAATGACGTGCGTATGGACTGGGTTATCTTCCATGCTAGTGAGAAACACATTTTTGGAAGCAACGTTGGACGTACTCCTTCTTGGCTTTCAAATTATGGAGATCTATTTAAATGGGTGGTATCGAAGCTCAATCCAAAGAAAGAGGTCTTCTTTGGTAATGAGCCTACTAGCAAAATTATGTAGTGAAGATCGAAAATTATTCTCCACTATACCCACCTGTGGTTCCATATGTGTGAAATTTGCCATCAATAAAAATCACACTTGCAAAGGCTAGACAGAAGAGTGATAGAGGAGTGCCTTGAAGCTGAGAAAGTGAACTCAAGACTCTTCATGGTTAGTTGGGTTGTTGTCCAAAGTCAAGGAAAGTAACATTCAAAGTTGCAGGATACCGACATCTTTTGTAGAACACTAGGGGGTTTGTGCATCTTTAGAACGAGGAAGGTTACTGATGGCTTTGAGGTTTGCTGCAACATGCACCTAAAAGTTTGAGCAGGGAGACTAACAACGGGTTGAATGAACCTGATAAAACTGGCCCAGGGCTTGAAGGTATTGGAAATGACAAATTGCAATGCCTTTGTGGAAATGATCATTCTGAAATGGTAGAGTACAAAAGTTGGCTTTTCCAATGCAAATAGTTTAACTTATATTGGAATACTGTAGGGATTAAAGATGAAAATGATCAGAACAGTGGTGTATATGTGAGGATTAATGTACTCCAAATTGTGATGTAAAGGGTATTGATAATAATGGTCTGAAGATTCCAATGGCAATACAGAGTGAAAAAGGTAGGCTTTGTGTTTCTGAATTAAAAAAACAGTGGTCTTCATCCTGAATGGTCAAATAAAGCGGGAAACTCCTGGTTAAAGGGACGAGTTTGCATTCTGCTAGGAATATTAAGTTGTATTCAAATAAGTTCTTATGAAACCCATGCCTAATAGTGAGCACCATTTCCTAATTTTAAAATGGAATATTGAATGTTTTCCCCAGCAAGTGGTGGGGTGGAGAACAATCAGATAAGCAATTGATTGAGAATACTAAACCTGGTATAACAAATTGCAGAACAGCATAAGAAACAATTTACATTCTCCCACATTACTTCAACAAATATAATATAAAAAAACAGACCATTAGTTATCACCAAACCTGGGTTTCCATGTTCTGGCACTCATTAGACCAACATATCTGTCATTGTGAAATTCCCCTCCCACAATTCCCTGCTATAGTCATTTTAGAAAAAGGACAAGCTTATGGTTCCTTTTTAAACACATAGGGCTTCATTATAACCTTCCAGTCCGGGACCGTGCAAAATCCGTGACGGCGGTAAAAACGTTTCCGTGTCCGCAAGGTTGCGGAAAAACCGTCCGATTACACGGTCGGTCGCGCGCACCACACGGACTCGGAAACGTTGTTACCGCCGTCACGGAAAACCCCACGGAAATGGAAATAACGCAGCCACAAGTGGCGCAAAACCCGTGTCCGCCTCCGCCGCCACGGACACGTAAATACCATGATCGCCAAAACAGGAAACAGAGAGGCGGCCATCATATAAAAGCACAATCCATTGCCATCCAGAGCCAGCACAAGCAGTCCTAACTCTGAGAAGTCAAAAGGGACCACCAGCATGTCTGCCAGGATTCCTGCTCAGAGGCAGCGCAAACAGCGCTTCAGCGAGGCGGAGCTAACCGTCTTAGTGGAGCACATTGTGGACAATGCAGAGATGCTGTTCAGCGCCGACAAACGGCGTGCCACACAGCAGCGGAGGAAGGAGGTGTGGGCCGAAGCTGCACGCAAGTGCACCGCTGTGGGCATGACAGCGAGGAGCGTGAAGGACTGCCACAAGCGGTGGGACGACCTGAGGCTACGCAACCTCATTTCCACGCACCGCCAACACAGCAGTGGGACAGGCGGAGGACCCCCTTCCCCACTGAGGCTGCAAGCATGGGAGGAGCGTTGCAGCAGCGTCCTCCACCTAGAGGGAATCCATGGGATCGGGGAGGCTGAGGCAGGAGTGAGCCCACCTGCAGATGCCGGTAAGTGCCCAAACATGAATGCCACATGAAAATATGCAGTTGTGAGTACTGGGCCAAAGGACCCATTAACAACCCCCCCCCTCCCAGGCAGTGCATGTGTGGGCCAAAGGACCCATTAAACCCCCCCCAGGCAGTGCATGTGTGGGCCAAAGGACCCATTAACAACCCCCCCGCCCCCAGGCAGTGCATGTGTGGGCCGTATGGCAACCAATATCACAGAATGCATACACCAGCAATCAGATGCATGTGACTAACACTATTCAATGTACAATCTTAATGACTCATGTGATGCACCCATCTGCCACACAACACTAATTGCATGCCCTTTGTGTCCCCACAGCCGTTTCAAGTGACAGTGATACTGCACAACAGGCCAGCCAATCTGCACCGGCAAGTACACAAGCCACCGCCACCACACAGGAGGATGCTGCCGGCAGTTCTGCACCTCTGGCCACATTACCAGCCACTACAGATGTGCGGCCCACCACCGACATCCCCACCGTCTCCACACTGCCTGAGTCTAGACAGGTGCCACAGGAACCTATCATGGCCACCCAACACAACACCGAAGGCAGCAGCACTGCAGAGGGGGCGGCCTGCAGTGATAACAGTGCCCCGCAAGAGCACTCGGAAACGGGGCCACAGGGGGAGATGCCCACATTGGAAGACCTGGGCTCCTTCCATGAGCTGGAGTTCAGCCCCACATCACTGGGGAGTCCCATGAGGTCGCCCACCCCATCCATGGCCGAACTGAATGCCCGCATGCAGCGGATGGAGGACCAGCAGGCTACCCTCACCCAGCTGGTGGAGAGGCAGCTAGAGGAATCCAGGCTGCAGAGGGAGAGCTACAGCGCCTCAGTGCGTCCCCTGTCGAGGTCCATCGGATGCTTTGCGAGCACTATAGTGACCCTTGCACGCCATGTGCGGGAGGGCAACGACCACACCTCCAGGCTTGTAGAGGCCATGTTGGTTGGCCAACAGGCAAATCTGGCACGGATGCCCTCAATCCCAGATTCTGCCCAATCAAACACAACCACCCCATCCAGCTCCACTACTGCCAGTCCAAGGAGGCGCTCGAGTAGGCTAACGGGTCCCTCGGGCAAGGTTGCACAGGCACAGAAGCGCACACGGAAGTGATGGCATGTGTGTGGGGCAGTGCAGGACACATGTGGACTACAAGGGTGTGAGAGGGGTGGGCACGTTTGGGTGGTGGGGTAGGTAGTTTTGGGTGTTTGAACAATGGGGTCTGGGTGGGCACGTTTGGGTGGTGGGGTAGGTAGTTTTGGGGGTTTGAACAATGGGGTCTGGGTGGGGGTGGGCATGTTTGGGTGGTGGGTTGCACCGGGTGTACAGATTCCCTAACCAATGCACCTCCTTCCCTGTTGTTATTACATCAATACATCACCATTTTGAATCCAGACATACATGTGTGGACATTGATCATTTATTTTGCAGTGCAACTAGTAATTCATTGTCGTCACCATGTTCGTGCATTTCTGTGAATGTACTGTGACTCAAAAGTAAATGCGAATCAGGGCATCCCGTGCTCTCTGGCCATCATGTGGACCCCCAGGGGAGGCGGTGCCATCCCATCCCCATCCCCATCTCCCTCATCTGCGTCTGGTGGCATTGGGATGTTCCTGCGCAGGCATATATTGTGCAGCATGGCACATACGAGCGTGATTTTACCCGTCTTCACTGGGCTGTAAAGCAGTGATCCGCCAGATCTGCTCAGACAGCGGAAACGGGCCTTCAGCAGTCCAAAAGTCCTCTCAATCATTCCACGTGTGCGGATATGTGCCCTATTGTATGCCTCTTCATGCCTGTTCCTTGGTCTCCGTACAGGTGTCATCATCCATGGCGTGAGTGCATATCCCGCATCACCTACATGGGATGTAGATGGGGGAACATGTCAGTGTTTGTGGCATCATGTCCTCATCTGCTGCTGTGCATTCTTGTATCATCATTCATTCATGCATATGTACCATGCAGTGTATGGAGGTATGATCACGATGTATGTCGCTAACTGGATATGGGCCTACACATTAACTTGCATGTTTACTGTACCCTTCGGGTGACATTTGATTGTGTGCATGTCACGGTGCAGTGCTGTCCACACATGGCAGAGTGACTCCACTGTACGGAAGTAGTAAATACACGTCGTCTCATTTACACGCCTCTCGTGCCTTTTGAGGCAGTGTTTCAATTGAGGGTGGGTGTCTGCAGTGGCACAAGGTTCATGGGACAGTGACAGGATTGGCTGTGCCAGCGTGTGCACGGGCACATTGTGGTGCCCTGTCATGTCTTCCTTCATGATGTTTGGCATCCGCTGTGTATTTGGTAGATGGAAGGGGGGTGATGCATGTGCGGTCACAGCGGCACACTCACAATGCTCATTGGCCTGGACACACACACACACCACTTCGACAGGGTTGTAGCATCATCAACTGTACTCACCCAATAGCCATGTGCTTTGTCCGGCATAGCGTTCCATGTACCGTGGCAACGTGGAATTCCGCAGTACCATTGAGTCATGTGATGAGCCTGGGAAATGTGCGCAGCAGTGTGTAATCAGTTGCATGGCATCACAAACCATCTGGACATTCAAAGAGTGATACTGTTTCCTATTGCGGAACACCGCCTCAATTGCACGTGGTACTGTCAGCTCAACGTGGGTGCAGTCAACTGCGCCTATGCAATTTGGCATGCCTGCTATGGCATGGAAGGCCAACTTGGTGGCAATGACCTCGGGGATGGTGCGGGGTAGGGCTATGTGTTCCGACACATGGCGCAACAGGGCATCCAGTACCTGTACCAGGATTTTGGAGAAACGGGGTTGTGATATGCCGTGCAGCTCACCAACCGTGTGATAGGTGCCAGTGCCAAGGAAATGCAGTACTGAGATAACCTTCAAGAGGGGGGGGGATGGAGGTGGGGGTGTCAATTAGGCTGCTGATGTTGTCCTCAATCATGGCGATGATGTGCAGGATTGTTGCACGGTCCAGCCGGTATAGTGTGTGGATGTGTCCTGGGGTGAGGTTCCAGGGTGAGGCCCTGATGCGTGGTATTGCTGGCTGGCGGCGGGGTCGGGCTGGCTGGGCAATGGGGTTTGCCATAGCTGCAGGGTTGGCTGGTTGCCGCCTGAGCCGCCTACGCCTCCTCTTCTGCGCCATTACTGCCACCATGTGCAGTGCTGCCTGTTGGTTGAGTAGGCCCAGTCCCAGTGCTACTAGACCTGCTGCCTACATGGTTTTGTGTTGGGCTGGGTGTGGCCCTTTTGTAGGCTCCCAGTGGCCTGCTAGGTCCAGCTGGGCTGATTTGGTGCACCTGTGCCCTGATTCAGTTCAGCAGGCAGTGTATAGCGCCATGTTTGCGGTGGCGGCGGTTCCGCCACCGTGATCACGGTATTTACGCCATTTTTTTGCCGGTATTTCCGTGTCCGTGCTAGTTGTGATGCTCACGGTGTTTCGTGTTGACGGTAACGGAGGGGTTTCCATGCAGACGGACTTAACGGGACCCCTATTTCCGCGGTGGCAGTTTAGGGTGGTGGTATTACCGGGGCCGCGGGTCATGATTGGGCGGACATGGAAACTGTGCCGGTATGGTTTTACCGGCAGTGTTAATTCTGGACCGGAGTACTTGTAATGAGGCCCATAGTCAACCAATTTTATCGTTCTTAAAACTAGGCTTGTTCTTTCACCCCAGAGAATTAATTCCCACCAAATGGGCTGAGTGCATGAGTATCAACATCTACCAATCTTAGTGGTATAAGGGGCCAATACTCTCAATCTTAGTGGTGTAAGGGTTTTACATGAAGGGTTAGGGTTTCCACTTTCCCTTCTTCCCCATAGAATATACATTTGGAGTGTGCCACTTCTATAAGCTTTCTTGCCACTTCAACTTACCTAGTTGGTAAGATGTTTAATCTGCATCTGAGCAGTAAATGTCTATATTTTGTTGTTGGACATTTTAGAAGATATGCTGGCAGTTGGTTCAAACTCTTGTGGTCCGCCATCAGGACTGGTCCGAACTTATGCAACCTTCTCCTTTCCAGTGTTTCAATTCAGTACTGGAGCTTACTTTTTCCTTTCAAATATTGAAAATAGTTTCGCCCTCCAGCGAGTCACTGAACTCACTGCGTGAACTCACTGCGGAGGATTGTGAATGGGGCAGGTATATCCAATACCAGACATTTCCTACACTAGGCTGTAGACTTCCATAGCACTATTGAGGCCAACGACTGTAGCCTAATTTCATGTCTGACTTTGGGAGAGAATTGGGTAATTTCAGAAGTTTATGGCAAAAGATTACTTCCAAAACCCTCCCGGATCCCCATGGCAGGTTTAACATTGCTTCCGAGCCATAAATCAGTACTTGGACTACCTTCTGCCAATAGAAAGCAATGATTGGTAAATGGTAAAACTTGTCATACCTTCGATGTAAAGCCAATCTCTGTGATGGAAGCTATTCAGCCTTCCTCCTAAGTGACAAATATTGGCTTTTCTCATCAATATATCAGGGTTTGTTTCCTCTATGCCAATGTCATGACAAGTATCTGTCATTGGACCTCGGATATTTGTTAAAGCTTCGTAGCTGCCTTTGACGTCCAATGGATGTTTGGTTCAAGAATACTAGGTTGTTGGCGTACAGGGTCCAAGGAACCTCGGTCCTATTGATTTTTGGGGGTAATTCATGCATCATCTTTTGGGAGTCCCCGAGATTTGAAACAAAGACTAAAAAGCAAGGGTGCCAAAGTGCATCCTTGTTTCAATTTGCACAGGGTGTTTTCCTTGAGAGGAAAGACTTGTATTGAGGTGTTTAAGGGCCCTCATGGCTTCCACCAAGTTGGTGGGTGGGGGGGCATTTCCACTTTAACTGTTTGCACCCCATAGGCATTCCCTATTTACACAGTCAAGTGCCTGCTAAAGGTCTATGAATGCCATATAGATACAGGACCCTGTCTCCAAAGCTCTCTGTTTTAAGATGTTAATAAGCAATCCAATAAATGGAGTCCTTACTTCCTCCATGAACCCTGTTTGTCTTGGATATAAAGCTCCCCGATCTTAGTGGCCAAGTGTTTAGATCCCGCAGTAGGAGTGAAGTGAAAGTAGGAGGATGATAGTTCTTATGATCACCTTGATTGCCCTTCTTAAATATGGAGGCAATAATGGCATCCTTCTACATAGTTTGAATTATCTGTCTAAATAATTATGTAGCCAGCCATCCCCATAATTCATTAACACCTCATTGGATAGACTATCTGGTTCTAGCACTCTTGAGGAACTAAGTTTTTCTATAATTGCACCTATGTCACCGTCATCAAAGAAAAAATGCCAGCTCTTACTTGTGACTTGACGATGACCCCATTGGAGAGAAAGAGTGTGGAATAATGGGAAACACATTGATCCTCATTAACCTGACCCATCATGACTGAGGGTCTACAATGACCTCCATTTTTAGGAGCTCCCAAAGGCTCCTGGTATTGTTTTGACATAGGGTTTCCATCCCTCTGGGTTCTCAGGGCTGAGCCAATTATGATACTGTTGTGTGTATCGGCTCATATTTCCTTTTGACCTGAACCTTTTTCCAATTCCCTCAGGTCCATTCTCAAATCTCTTGTAGTATTCTTTAGCACAGGGTCATAGTAGGTGCTTAGGTGAAAATTCCTCCTTTCTTTAGTGTGACCATATAGTCGTGGAGTATCCACACGTAGTCAACTTTATTCTGGTCCTTCTTAATGGAGGCCTCAAAGTTAAGTGTAAGGTTAGCAACTTTGTTTCCTTGAATCCTCAGTAGTGTTTCGACCCAGTTCACCTCAACCTGGCCCCTTGTGGACTTGGGAAGGGCAAGAGGGAATAGTCATCAAGGATGGATATTGCTAGCAAGTCATGGTCACTAGAGAGAAATTACCTGGAATGTAGCAACCTTTTCCATCATAAGGTTACACGAAGCAGTAATGACTATGAATGCATGATCTAAGGGGTCCTCTCCTCCATGTACAAGCTCCTGGCAGATCACCCTCAGTTTGGGCATTTAACATATTCAGCTCACTGGCAGATAGCAGTGACTCTTCCATGGCAGTGAAACTGCATCCTGAGATTTCATTGTTTACATTCCACCCTCTTTTGCACCAGTTTTCTTGAGGGTTTATTCAGCAGCTGGGCTGGGTTTACTCTAGCAGTTCCCCCCTGAGCCCATCCCTTTGTAATCACACTGAAGTGGGAGTAATTTGTCACCTTGATTTAACAGAGTTTGTTTGGTAGTTTACAAATGAAGGACCACCCAATCCATTTAACTTTCTGTAACAAATGCAACTACTGTGATCTCATCTGTGTTTACATGTCTGACCTCTGGGCAAAACTCATCACATTTCGCTGATTCAATATTGGAGCTCTTTAGGTCTTATGTCCAGGTATTATACTTTGCATTTCCAGCAGAGAGGTTCTCATACGAGTGTGGTCCAATTTCTTTGATTTTGGACAGTTCACCAAACCCCTCCCCCCACCCCCTTATGCTGGACCATTTTTTTTTTGCTACAAAGTTTGTAACTGGCAGTCCTTTGGCCTGTTCCCCTGCATTGTGTCGTTCTGGGCAGGTCTTCTTTCCTCCCGTAATTTGGCTAGCTGAACCTGAAGGTGTTGCTGGGGAAGGCCCACTTGGCTAGCTTGGCTCTCAATTTCAGCCCAGTCTGATCTACTCTCACTATTCATCATACTCATGCTCTATAACCTAACCTCCAATAAGTCACTTTGTTTCTGACGAGAGATCATTTTCCTCAACTAGTTCATTGGAAACCCTCTTGTCACTTTAAATTAGTTGGGTCATATAAATTTAATATTTCCTGAGACAACCCTATTCTTTTGCGATTGTTTTGGGGATTGGCGTATATCAAGGGTTCATGATATTTCTCGGGAATGCTCTGTAACCATTACATTTCCTTTTCCACTTTCTGGTGTAGCTCATGAGATGCAGACCCAAGTTTAGTGAGCACATGCCTTTGGGAGAAATATTGCAGTGTTGGTGTCAGCCAGACCCCACGTGTAGTGGATGCCACAGCAAAGGTGGCCCAGGAGGAAGGAGTCAGAAAATAAGAGCAGAACCAGTTAAAGAACTCCCAGATGCAGACCATGCTGCTTGAACATTGTCTAGCAGGTCAAGAGTAGATATGTGTTCCAGAATGTAGTGCTGGTTGTGTTGTTAGTTCCTGGAGGGAAGTTATGGCTGATGAAGTAAAAGTGTGTCCTAATGTGGAGGAGTTTAATGTGTAAATCTTGTGTTGAGTTAGTATCACTGAGAAAGTAGAAGTGATTCTTCCAAAGGTTTGTTTGCTTAGAATGCTTTGTGACAATATCATTTGTGTCTGCCCAGAATATTGTCAGAGAATTTTTTCGAACTGTGTACCCATTAGAAGTGCTTTGTACACGTCATATTTGAGCCTCATATTGAGAGTATACTAGATGTTGTAGTTGACCGACAGTTTTTTAGTGTCGATGTTGATGTGCAATTGTGGTTTTATTGGTAAATGCTGCAAGTGAGAAAGTTGTGTTTAGCTTGATCCCCAGAGAAGGAAGAGATGTGGTTTTAAGTAAAAGGTCACAACGGTATTCTAGACCAGTGAAGCATAGACTAGTGAATTACAGGAGTGATTTTGGGCTGCTGTTATGAAATATGTTGTTGTAGCTGTAATTACTTCTGAGTTTGGATAAAGAAGCGGATAGTGTCCTGCACCCAGGCCCATCAAGGTTGGCTAGAGTAGTACTTATGTGTGGATGGGTAGTTGTGCACCAAGTGGACAGATGAATACAGGTAGTATTGTCCAGCAAGTAGAGGGTTGTAAACTAAGCAATGAGGAAATGTGTTCTTTCAATCGACCTGACCCATGTCCTATTAAGTAATTAGTCACAGTTTGGCTTTGGATCACTTGCTTGTAGACCCTCAGACTGAGTCCCCCTCGAGCAGGAGGACAGATTTCAGTGTATATATCATGCAGCAGAATTAGATGTAGGTGTTGTTGAGGATAGAGTCATTGTCAAAGTAATTTTAGAAAGGGATATGTATATTGCACAGTAGAGGAGTGTGTGCAGATGTTGATGAAATGGTTAGAGGTGTTACACAGATATACTGGGAGTGTACTGAAGGGCTACAGTTTGTCCCCTGCCTGGGATTCAGCTTGATATACAGAGGGGAGTGAGGGAAAATGAAAGTAAGAGATGTTTGAGGAAGATCCATGTGAGTAAGAGGTTTTGGTGGGCTAGGATGGTGGTGTTGTCGACTAAGTGTTGACAGAAACACACACAACATGATGAGCCTGTTTAATCTCTCAATTGCATCTTCTGAATGTGGTTCTCTCAATCACCTCCTACATCCACCATGATATTTCTCAACAGCCTTCCCTCAGATTTCAAGTGGCAGCCCCGCAAGGCATCAATCCTAACAGATGTGTTTATAAGTGAGGCAGGCTGTAGGCGGAGCAGAGGATAGAAGGATGTGTAGACTGAAGACGAGGGAGGCTATACTCGGAGTAGAGTATGTGTAGATATGTGAACCTAGAGTGATAGAGAATGGTTTCAAAGGCCATAGTTGTGCTATTTTGAAAGGCCTGGAACAGTAGGAGGTTCTATGGCTGAGTACGTGAGTGGTCTGAGGGACGGCAGTCACTCACTGTTTAATGTGAACATAGTTATGGGGGTGTAGGGCTCCTGGAAGCTTGGGATATGAGGAGGATGAACCGTTTGTATTCCCAGGAAGACACATGGAGCAAGAGGGATCAGCGTGAAGCATCATTGGTCTATATAAGACATGTCTGGTTCCCACTGATACCAGGAGAGCTTAGTAGGTTTCAGCGTGGCATCCTCTTGTCTGGTCTGTAGGTCGGTGTCATCTTGCTTTTAGTGTACATCTAAAACTCGTGTAAACATTGTGTCTTAGTGGGCTTCTTTACAGAGAACTCTGCGGGCAGTGAGCCGTCCTGGCTGGTTATGGGTACTGGTGTCTGCGATTTGAAGGTGTCCGAGTGCTGCCCATTGGCACATCCACATCACATTGACTTCCCACAGTTGATATGTATGGATGTGGAACTTGGCATTGTTTTTACATGAGGGGCGGGTGCTGTTCAGTGTGCCATGGAAATGAGGCCAGACTTCCTCAGTGTAAGCTTTCATAGAAGTAGAGTGAATGTATGCACTGATATTGAAGTTCAAATGTTAAACATTCAAACTAATTTTTTTAAGAATGAAAATGTTACTGTCTACATTTGAGTGCTGGACTGGGAAAAGTTAGCAATGCATTGTTGGGTTTCTTGGCTCAGTTCTGAAACATGAAGTCCAACACTAGGTGATCATGACGGATCCATCCTTGATGTTCAGAACTCACCCCAAAAAAACATTGACTCTGGGGTAGTGGTCACGAAGAAGTAGTTGCATGAACGTGTAGTGGACTGTATTGTGGCAAGACGCATGCATTATGTAAAATGGCTTTGTTGGTACAAGGAACCAATTTCTTGAGCTGTTGCTGTTCTGAGTTGGACACCTATGGGCTGATGGAATGTTGGTTCCTCAGTGACATTCAGAGATCAACATCATTGAGGTCAGAGCTGTATGATGTTGTAAGATAAAGTTGTTTTGTAATGTATGTGTAAAAGCTATCCAAATTGTTGAATACATTTGGTTGGTTATCTTTGTAAGTTTCTGAAGGGCGTTGTGACCATGAATGGCAGTCCTCTGGTTCTAGGTTTTTAGGAACATAAATGCTGTTTTTATAGAACCTTTACACTCTGTGCTGCCAATGTGTAATGTGATTGGGCTGCGACGTATGAGCGACCGGGAAAGACCTGTTTATACGTTTCCATAAATACAGACAGATTGAACACTGCAAGCCTTAATTAGATGATGTACTACATCTGTGTGTTAGGATTTCCTTATTAATAGACATTGATCTGAAAGGACTTTTATTGTTTTAATATTCAAAGATGTCTGACGTTTCATAGTGGCATATTTCAAAGTGATATAAGTTGTCTACAAAAACAGTAGTGGATTTTTAGACAAGAGAAATAGAAATGATAATGCAATTAAACAATAACATATTGTCATCGTTCTTTAGAGGTTTGAAACTCTCTCAGTAGATTAGTATGTGCTTTGTAGACGCTGTTTCTTCACATAAGCGACACAAATATCTAATCTGAAAATCCCAAATTGAGCTCCCTAGATCTGTAGGCGATTGGTGACATTAAAGTGTAACGATACATATTGTCTTGCTACTGTATAGTTGTGTACCTGTATATGTCCGTGCCAATATTGGGTGGAAGACCTGCTTTTGAGGCAAACTGTCTTATACCAGTTTTTGTACTAAACCCACAGAGTCGACATTTCAACCATTATTTCTTCTATGGTATCTGCTGCTGTCCATGGGTAGATCTTACAAATCCGACCAAGAGTACCAAACTGTTCAAAGTTCTGTAGCCCAAGAAATGCAGTGAAACCATCAACTTTTCTTGTGTCGTTGTTGAGGGCCACAAGTTTCTCATAACACATACCGATTCTACAGGTATTTTCCACCATTATACTTTTCTGTTTACATTTTAGTTGTATGTATTCTATTTGGAAATCTCCAGGCATCCTACACAATAACCAAAGGATGTTTGTGTTGTGGTGGAAGTTTGTTAGCCCACACTTTCACTGTACACAGCATCATATTCCCGGAGTAAAATAAGAGTATTGTTTGAATTATCCAACCTCCCGGTGTACTTTTATTTCAGACTGACATCAATCAGTATACTTTGATATATATAGTGCCTTACGATGTCGGCAGGTTCAGAGTTCATTTCCCGTACACATTTGGGGTGCACATATATCTGCTTTGTGAATGCCATTATGTTTGTTTTGCCAATTGTAATTGGTAATCCATTCTCTGTAGTATGTGTTTGAGTGCCTTGGGTGTAAAGTGGAGCAGGTTATGTACATATCGCATGCAGCATATCTTCAGTGATACCATTTTGAATGGCAATAGGTGTGAGCACATGCATTGTCCATGCAGATGCATTCTCACGCTTATAGGCAATTGCTGATCACTGTATGGAAGGCTGCCCTACCTGTCTGGTTTAAAGTAAGGGTCCTATTTGTTGCAGTTGTTCATTCATTTAGTTCAAGCTCTTAGTTGGGTTATGAAGCGTAGCCAACATGCGATAATTACCAGGATCCTTCGAATTGCCTTTTTTATGGAGGGGCAAAATGTTACTTTCTTTCCAAGTAGCTTTTATTTTGCCATATTTGCCTATATATTGAAAAGGAAGGTCTGAGCCCATATAGGTGGCGACCAAGTTAATGAAACCATTATATGTATCATCTGGGCTTTGTGTTGTTCAATTAATCTTTCACGTCTAATATTTCCATCCAGATCAACTGGCTCTACTAGTATTAGCAATATGGGTGTGGCAGGTTGCTTCACACACACAAGTCTTATCTTCCATATGATGTGAACTCGTCCCCACAACCATTGGTGATATCTTGATTTCAACCTCTTATAGTTTTTATTGACTTCAATACACTGGTAGTGCCAACTGAAATGTTAGAGCTTAGTATTCCCTTTAGTTTTTGGGCAAGTAGAAATGTATGGCCATTCCAGTGGCACTTAGGTGCTTTGCGATTCAACGTTCAGTTCCACTCTTGTAGTACGTTTGCTGTCTTCCCGAGTTACAAATGACATATCCTGCAGAAAAATGATATTGAGCACATTTTAACAAAATGTGTAAATCATTGCCAAACAATAGATTCCCCAAACTTGATGTTAGCTTTAAATGAATACATTTGTTTTGCAAAATGTTAACACGAATATGTATTGTCCGTGAAACATCAGGTTTACTGTAGTCTTAGTATGGTTGGCCTAGATTTTTTAGAACTATTCTGAAAACTGTACAATGTTTTATAACAATGTTGCAAACCTTTAAATTACTGTATACACAACAATTTAGTTAGCAACAAAGCAAAACACTTACCATTTCAAAAGTGTGGTTTCAATGGTTTGCAAAAAGGCAGTAGCCTGGGATGTTGGGGGAAGGGTGGGTAAGGAGTGCAGTCTGGCATGAGTGGGTCAGTGGGACTGGGAGGGAGGCATGGAGTGAAGAGAACTGGGCAGGGTGGTGTGTAAACTGTATAGGTGCAGCAGAGCCAATAAGTGAGGAGCATAAGTTTGCTCATTTGCATCTTTTTTCTGAATGCAGAATGTAATGGTCCCTTGTGTAGGAATGTGTTTGAGAAATGTGCCCAAGGACTTGGTGTCTACATCCTAGATCTGGGAGGGTAGCTTGCGAGTAAAGCAGGTATTTCTTGCATGAGCACAGTCTGCACTTGGGGTGACATATTTACCAGTACAGTGACACGCCCTCAACGAATTCCAACATATTAGGTCCCCTCAGACAGCTGTCTGCCTTGCACTTTTCCACTCAACACACTGGTCACAGTTTCTGAATACCTTTACCTCCTATGTACTAGATTCATGATTTCCCCAATCACTTTATTTTCTAAATGTTTTTGTGTCAAACAATTTGTTGCCACAATAAATATTTCGATTACCATAAAATGCAGTATTTATATCTGTCATTAGAGCCCCTACATTTCCATAAAGCTGTTTAACTTCCCATGGCCCACCGAATGGTAGCAATGGTTCAAGATGAGACCTAACACTTAGGAGGTGAGGGAAGGGGCTAGTGGTTTACTAAATGTATTTAATGTGAGAGACAAGCAAATAGGAATGTATACTTAAAATGTCACAACTCATTAGGTGATAAGGTTTCAAGCTATATATTCATGGACAACCAGAAGATCACATTTGGTTTAAGCTTCCCAATATGCTGTTTGTTCTTAATTGAGACAGCTAAATGTATTTCAACAGAATGGTGATACGCATGCAGAGACATAGGTAAATCTGATTAGTGAGTGGGGTCTGATACTACAGTGTTAATGTGTCTGGCATTCAGACTTGTTATGCACATCAGAAAGGTCTGTGAACCTCTCTTGTATGTGTTATTTAGAAGCTCCAAAAGCTTTTACTGAAACAATGATAAATGCAGAGGTACCTCATCGTTGGGTACCTTTATGGGCTTGTGGTCAGAGCTGTCAGATATGGTATAAGGTGAGAGTATGCGTCAGTACACTTCCAAGAATCCTATGGGTAGTGAATTTGGGAGAAGGTACAGGTGTATCTTGAATGTGGTGCAGCAGAAACCACATAGCAACAGTACTAAGGGTAGAGTATAGAGCAGACTAGTGGGGTGTGGTCTGAAGGTGACACAGTTCTGTTGGAGGAAGTTAGAAGATAGTCTTCCATGACCAGGTCATAAAAGCATTTGCTTAACATTTGGAAGGCAACATACTTCTATGGTGAAAGGAAGGTTCGCGTCTAATGTTATATTTGTGACAAAATCCTGTAAGGTATTCATGTAGATTTCTTCTGCTCTGTGTATGTGTACATCATATCGTGGAATGGAATGAAATAGTACATTTGACTATATCTAGCCTCATGTTTTGGAGAGCGATTCTCGGAGTCTTTAAAAAAACAGAAACTGTACAACTTTGAAGTTGCATTTTAAATACAGCAAGTATTTGACTTCCAAGATAATAATTGTCGGTTATATGGTATTGTGGACTAAAGTGCTTATGATGCACTTATGCAGGGAAAAATTATTGTCTGTCTTTGCACCGTTCAGTGAACATTTATGCCCTTTACAAGGCATCTCATTTGTAGGTGTCCATTTTTTTGTGAGGATCCATGACAAAAATGTCCATAAACCAAGGCTTCCGTGAAGGCAGTCGGTTGATGTCTTGTAGCATGGTTTCACGGTCGGTGTACACTGTTCTTTGTTTAGCCTGGAAGAGAATGAAGTCAGTTCATAACAGTCAATTGTTGGATAGTCATGAAGAGGGAGAGTCTTTGAGGAGATACAGTTCTATGAGGGCTTCCCCACATTCTGTGTTCAGGGACACATTGCTCAAGACTTGTTTGGACCATGTTCAGAGTGTTCTCCACAGTAAAGGTCAAATTGGCCTCAATCGTGGACCTGCCTTTATTGAAACCTTGGGACCTACCTCCATTAAACTTCTTACCTCACAGGAATCACAATGTGAAATCATGTGTGAATCCAAACTCCATTCCAGGTCTGAAAAGGTCATAGCTATTGTGGCCTTGAAACATATGTGTTTCTATGTTCACATCAGATTTTTGACACAGGAACAGTGTCTGGCTGCATCAGATTTTACACGGGGTTGGCAGTAATGCCACATGCAGGTTACTGCAGAATTCTACGTCAAACATGTAGATGAAGGATGCCATCAACTAATTCGGGCCACACAGTGAAATATGCAATGCTTGATCATGGGTAAAACATGTATTTCTACCCGGACTAAGATGCATTTTGTATGCAACTTTTGACTTGTATTGTCGCAACCATGCCAATTTTTGTTTTAGATTATGGCAAGGTAATCAGCAGCTCTAATTATGAGGTAGGAGGTAAGCTACCAATCTTGTAACACTGTTCTGGGACCTGCAGGATACAAGTCCTGGTGGCAAGTCCATATTCCGCTGGAGTCCTGCACCGGCGGCGTCGTTTCTGTGAAAATAATGCCTGCATGAATCATCACTCACCCCTGCTGGCATTTTTTGTAATTTGGCGGTCCCATGTTGTTACCGGCACCCTCATTTCCAGACTTGAGAAATGACCAAACTTTATATCTTGTCTACTCCTTAGGCTAGATGCATGCATCTAAGGTCTGTGCGCGTAGTGGAGATTTATAGAGAGCATCTTTCAGCTTCTGTAGCCTTCCTAGTGTGTCTGAGTGAGGTTATGGCTGTGCACTATTCCACAGTTGGCAGCACATTTCTATGATATCCATGGAATCTAAGTGGGCTTCCCCCTAGGTCTGAGTGGTGGGTTGTCCCCAGTCAAGAACAGCGTGGAGATGTTACACATTATCCTCGTAATCTCATGTTAAAGGTAAGTCACAGAGCATCACCTGGGCAGGCACTTGTCCGAGTTATGGTGAGGTTATCTCTGTGCAGTTATACCATTGGATTGGATGCTCTTCTCAGCTGTTCCTGTAGATTACGAATGTATTCTGTACAGTTGGAGTATGGTTCACAAAGTTGTCCAATGTGGCATATGAATCCTTTCCTCTAATTGGTGCAGGCCCTTGGTAGTAGAGAATTGTTTTATTTTCGGCATATGAGGTTGGCCAAGGCAGTATAGCAGTAAATTAGACTTGAGATGGCCCAGAATGATTCACCTGTAATACAGTGTTCAATGACAAGGCTTTACAATGGATGCTGGGAGCTGAGGAACTCATACATCCATAGTCTGTCAACCGTGTGATAAAGGATAACAATGCAGACACATCTGTCTGAGGACTTGTAGCTGTTTCGTGAGCGGTGGTCGGTTTGTGTAACTGAACCCTATCAGATGGTAATCCCACCCAGTATAGGAAGTGGTAGTTGGCCATGTTCAGTTTGATCAATGGACTTAGTGTCTTCTTTATGTGTTGCCGTAGAGGGTCATTAGTTTCACTGTAAGGTGGTCAGTATTTCCAGAAACCATGTAATTGGCCAGGGTTTCACCTTTAGACTGAGCTAATGTTGTTTAGCCCCTCAATGGTGTGGCACAATTTGTGCAGACACAAACTATTGAGTGAGTGACATACACACAGGTCATGTCAAGGACTTCTCAGTCTTACCTCAGTCGTTTGCTTCTTTATCTTCTGTGACAGATATCTCAGAGCAAACTGACTAAGGATTGGCCACAGAAAATGGTCGTATACACAGTGGTTCTACTAGTCTAGTCACTCTGTTGTGCTCAATACAGGAAAATATCTGTTGAAAATGTAAATAGGAACATTTGGTTGCTTCACAAATTGACCCTGAAATAAATAACCACATTGGAAGGGAGGTCTGTAGTTGGCTCCTCAACATGAATGGCTAAAGTGAATATCTGGATGTGTAATATCTTACACTTACATATATACCTGGGAGATTAGTAGCTTAATTGTTTAGAATATGAGAGACACAGTGATGTCTGTGGACAGCTAGCTGCAATCATAGGCAGTGATTTCAGAGTAATCTGAAATGCAAGGGCAGAGTTGCATGCAGTTCCCTCACATCTCAGAAGTAGTTTGTATGAAAAAGAATAATTTGTTGGGTCACAAGGTGATTAGGCCTCCGAGAGGTAAGTTGGAAAATGCTGACACTTCAGTTCCAGTAGCTGTAATTCCAGCACACAAGCTGGTCCCCCTCTCCCTGGTTAATCTTAACCATGTTTGAGAATGGTATCTAGGTGGTTTATGAGTTGATTGGTCCCACCAACTGAATCGACCTCTCTGTCAAGATTACGTTTGCAATTTGTACCTGCTGCAGGGGTTTATGAGGCAAACCAATGGTCCAGGAGTTTGAGCAGCCACCCTCTTCCGGTTTTTTCTGAATGTCAAACTGGCTTGCTTCGTGTTACTAATGTACACTGTTTTCTGGTTGTATTGCACCAAGATCAGTCTTGACAAGGGGTTTGGTATACACAGAACTGATTGTGATCTGTCAGTGGCTACTGGGAAGCATACAATGCACACATGGATTGCTCAAGTGTTCTGAGGGCGATCCAGTGGATACAAATGTAAATGATCAACATGTTAGTCCTTCTCACGTATGATGATGTTGCTGGTAAGTCAATTATACAGCTAGGGATAGTTTGCATTCTCATCAGATGAGTGCATGAGTGTCCAGTCTAGTGTATGTGTATCATCCGATGAGTGCCCATGTATCCAGTCTAGTGCGCATGTATCCAGTCTAGTGTATGTGTATCATCAGATGAGTGCCCATGTATCCAGTCTAGTGTATCTGTATCATCAGATGAGTGCGCATGAGTGTCCATGTATCCAGTCTAGTGTATGTGTATCATCAGATGAGTGCCCATGTATCCAGTCTAGTGTATGTGTATCATCAGATGAGTGCGCATGAGTGCCCATGTATCCAGTCTAGTGTATGTGTATCATCAGATGAGTGTGCATGAGTGCCCATGTATCCAGTCTAGTGTATGTGTATCATCAGATGGGTGCCCATGTATCCAGTCTAGTGTATGTGTATCATCAGATGAGTGCGCATGAGTGCCCATGTATCCAGTCTAGTGTATGTGTATCATCAGATGGGTGCCCATGTATCCAGTCTAGTGTATGTGTATCATCAGATGAGTGCCCATGTATCATCAGATGAGTGTGCATGAGTGTCCATGTATCCAGTCTAGTGTATGTGTATCATCAGATAAGTGCGCATGAGTGCCCATGTATCCAGTCTAGTGTATGTGTATCATCAGATGAGTGCATGAGTGCCCAGGTATCCAGTCTAGTGTATGTGTATCATGAGGTGAGTGCGCATGTATCCAGTCTAGTGTATGTGTATCATCAGATGAGTGCCCATGTATCCAGTCTAGTGTATGTGTATCATCAGATGAGTGCATGAGTGTCCAGTCTAGTGTATGTGTATCATCAGATGAGTGTCCATGTATCCAGTCTAGTGTATCTGTATCATCAGATGAGTGCGCATGAGTGTCCATGTATCCAGTCTAGTGTATGTGTATCATCAGATGAGTGCCCATGTATCCAGTCTAGTGTATGTGTATCATCAGATGAGTATCCAGTCTAGTGTATGTGTATCATCAGATGAGTGCGCATGAGTGTCCATGTATCCAGTCTAGTGTATGTGTATCATCAGATGAGTGTCCATGTATCCAGTCTAGTGTATGTGTATCATCAGATGAGTGCGCATGAGTGCCCATGTATCCAGTCTAGTGTATGTGTATCATCAGATGGGTGCCCATGTATCCAGTCTAGTGTATGTGTATCATCAGATGAGTGCGCATGAGTGCCCATGTATCCAGTCTAGTGTATGTGTATCATCAGATGAGTGCCCATGTATCCTGTCTAGTGTATGTGTATCATCAGATGAGTGCCCATGTATCATCAGATGAGTGTGCATGAGTGTCCATGTATCCAGTCTAGTGTATGTGTATCATCAGATAAGTGCGCATGAGTGCCCATGTATCCAGTCTAGTGTATGTGTATCATCAGATGAGTGCATGAGTGCCCAGGTATCCAGTCTAGTGTATGTGTATCATCAGATGAGTGCCCATGTATCCAGTCTAGTGTATGTGTATCATCAGATGAGTGCATGAGTGTCCAGTCTAGTGTATGTGTATCATCAGATGAGTGTCCATGTATCCAGTCTAGTGTATGTGTATCATCAGATGAGTGTGCATGAGTGTCCATGTATCCAGTCTAGTGTATGTGTATCATCAGATGAGTGCCCATGTATCCAGTCTAGTGTATGTGCATCATCAGATGAGTGTGCATGAGTGTCCATGTATCTAGTGTATGTGTATCATCAGATGAGTGCGCATGAGTGCCCATGTATCCAGTCTAGTGTATGTGTATCATCAGATGAGTGCATGAGTGCCCAGGTATCCAGTCTAGTGTATGTGTATCATCAGATGAGTGTGCATGAGTGCCCATGTATCCAGTCTAGTGTATCATCAGATGAGTGCCCATGTATCCAGTCTAGTGTATGTGTATCATCAGATGAGTGCCCATGTATCCAGTCTAGTGTATGTGTATCATCAGATGAGTGCATGAGTGCCCAGGTATCCAGTCTAGTGTATCATCAGATGAGTGCGCATGTATCCAGTCTAGTGTATGTGTATCATCAGATGAGTGTGCATGAGTGTCCATGTATCCAGTCTAGTGTATGTGTATCATCAGATGAGTGCATGCGTGTCCATGTATCTAGTCTAGTGTATCATCAGATGAGTGCATGAGTGTCCAGTCTAGTGTATGTGTATCATCAGATGAGTGTACATGAGTGTCCATGTATCCAGTCTAGTGTATCATCAGATGAGTGCGCATGAGTGCCCATGTATCCAGTCTAGTGTATGTGTATCATCAGATGAGTGCCCAAGTATCCAGTCTAGTGTATGTGTATCATCAGATGAGTGCATGAGTGTCCATGTATCCAGTCTAGTGTATGTGTATCATCAGATGAGTGTCCATGTATCCAGTCTAGTGTATGTGTATCATCAGATGAGTGCGCATGAGTGCCCATGTATCCAGTCTAGTGTATGTGTATCATCAGATGAGTGCCCATGTATCCAGTCCAGTCTAGTGTATGTGTATCATCAGAGTGTCCATGTATCCAGTCTAGTGTATGTGTATCATCAGATGAGTGTGCATGAGTGCCCATGTATCCAGTCTAGTGTATCATCAGATGACTGCCCATGTATCCAGTCTAGTGCATGTGTATCATCAGATGAGTGCCCATGTATCCAGTCTAGTGTATGTGTATCAGATGAGTGTACATGAGTGTCCATGTATCCAGTCTAGTGTATCATCAGATGAGTGCGCATGAGTGCCCATGTATCCAGTCTAGTGTATGTGTATCATCAGATGAGTGCCCAAGTATCCAGTCTAGTGTATGTGTATCATCAGATGAGTGCATGCGTGTCCATGTATCTAGTCTAGTGTATCATCAGATGAGTGTCCAGTCTAGTGTATGTGTATCATCAGATGAGTGTACATGAGTGTCCATGTATCCAGTCTAGTGTATCATCAGATGAGTGCGCATGTGTGCCCATGTATCCAGTCTAGTGTATGTGTATCATCAGATGAGTGTGCATGAGTGTCCATGTATCCAGTCTAGTGTATGTCTATCATCAGATGAGTGCATGAGTGCCCAGGTATCCAGTCTAGTGTATGTGTATCATCAGATGAGTGTGCATGTATCCAGTCTAGTGTATGTGTATCATCAGATGAGTGCGCATGAGTGCCCATGTATCCAGTCTAGTGTATCATCAGATGAGTGCGCATGAGTGCCCATGTATCCAGTCTAGTGTATCATCAGATGAGTGTCCATGTATCCAGTCTAGTGTATGTGTATCATCAGATGAGTGCATGAGTGTCCAGTCTGTGTATCATCAGATGAGTGCGCATGAGTGCCCATGTATCCAGTCTAGTGTATCATCAGATGAGTGCGCATGAGTGCCCATGTATCCAGTCTAGTGTATCATCAGATGAGTGTCCATGTATCCAGTCTAGTGTATGTGTATCATCAGATGAGTGCATGAGTGTCCAGTCTAGTGTATGTGTATCATCAGATGAGTGCGCATGAGTGCCCATGTATCCAGTCTAGTGTATGTGTATCATCAGATGAGTGTGCATGAGTGCCCATGTATCCAGTCTAGTGTATGTGTATCATCAGATGAGTGCACATGTATCCAGTCTAGTGTATCATCAGATGAGTGCCCATGTATCCAGTCTAGTGTATGTGTATCATCAGATGAGTGCACATGTATCCAGTCTAGTGTATCATCAGATGAGTGCCCATGTATCCAGTCTAGTGTATCATCAGATGAGTGCCCATGTATCCAGTCATGTGCATCATCAGATGAGTGCGCATGAGTGCCCATGTATCCAGTCTAGTGTATCATCAGATGAGTGCCCATGTATCCAGTCTAGTGCATGTGTATCATCAGATGAGTGCCCATGTATCCAGTCTAGTGCATGTGTATCATCAGATGAGTGCCCATGTATCCAGTCTAGTGTATGTGTATCATCAGATGAGTGCATGAGTGTCCAGTCTAGTGTATGTGTATCATCAGATGAGTGCATGAGTGCCCATGTATCCAGTCTAGTGTATGTGTATCATCAGATGAGTGTCCATGTATCCAGTCTAGTGTATGTGTATCATCAGATGAGTGCATGAGTGCCCATGTATCCAGTCTAGTGTATGTGTATCATCAGATGAGTGTCCATGTATCCAGTCTAGTGTATGTGTATCATCAGATGAGTGCGCATGAGTGCCCAGGTATCCAGTCTAGTGTATCATCAGATGAGTGCGCATGAGTGCCCATGTATCCAGTCTAGTGTATCATCAGATGAGTGTCCATGTATCCAGTCTAGTGTATGTGTATCATCAGATGAGTGCCCATGTATCCAGTCTAGTGTATGTGTATCATCAGATGAGTGCATGAGTGTCCAGTCTAGTCTATGTGTATCATCAGATGAGTGCCCATGTATCCAGTCTAGTGTATGTGTATCATCAGATGAGTGCATGAGTGTCCAGTCTAGTGTATGTGTATCATCAGATGAGTGCGCATGAGTGCCCATGTATCCAGTCTAGTGTATCATCAGATGAGTGCGCATGAGTGCCCATGTATCCAGTCTAGTGTATGTGTATCATCAGATGAGTGTGCATGAGTGCCCATGTATCCAGTCTAGTGTATGTGTATCATCAGATGAGTGTGCATGAGTGTCCATGTATCCAGTCTAGTGTGTATCATCAGTCTAGTGTGTGTATCATCAGATGAGTGCCCATGTATCCAGTCTAGTGTATGTGTATCATCAGATGAGTGCACATGTATCCAGTCTAGTGTATCATCAGATGAGTGCCCATGTATCCAGTCTAGTGTATCATCAGATGAGTGTCTATGTATCCAGTCTAGTGTATGTGCATCATCAGATGAGTGCGCATGAGTGCCCAGGTATCCAGTCTAGTGTATCATCAGATGAGTGCCCATGTATCCAGTCTAGTGTATGTGCATCATCAGATGAGTGTGCATGAGTGCCCATGTATCCAGTCTAGTGTATGTGTATCATCAGATGAGTGTCCATGTATCCAGTCTAGTGTATGTGTATCATCAGATGAGTGTGCATGAGTGTCCATGTATCCAGTCTAGTGTATGTGTATCAGATGAGTGTCCATGTATCCAGTCTAGTGTATGTGCATCATCAGATGAGTGCGCATGAGTGCCCATGTATCCAGTCTAGTGTATCATCAGATGAGTGCCCATGTATCCAGTTTAGTGTATGTGCATCATCAGATGAGTGTGCATGAGTGTCCATGTATCCAGTCTAGTGTATGTGTATCATCAGATGAGTGTCCATGTATCCAGTCTAGTGTATCATCAGATGAGTGCGCATGAGTGCCCATGTATCCCGTCTAGTGTATGTGTATCATCAGATGAGTGTCCATGTATCCAGTCTAGTGTATGTGTATCATCAGATGAGTGCCCATGTATCCAGTCTAGTGTATCATCAGATGAGTGCCCATGTATCCAGTCTAGTGTATGTGCATCATCAGATGAGTGCGCATGTATCCAGTCTAGTGTATGTGCATCATCAGATGAGTGCGCATGAGTGCCCATGTATCCAGTCTAGTGTATCCAGTCTAGTGTATGTGTATCATCAGATGAGTGCCCATGTATCCAGTCTAGTGTATCATCAGATGAGTGCGCATGTATCCAGTCTAGTGTATGTGTATCATCAGATGAGTGTGCATGAGTGTCCATGTATCCAGTCTAGTGTATGTGTATCATCAGATGAGTGTCCATGTATCCAGTCTAGTGTATCATCAGATGAGTGCGCATGTATCCAGTCTAGTGTATGTGTATCATCAGATGAGTGCGCATGAGTGCCCATGTATCCAGTCTAGTGTATCCAGTCTAGTGTATGTGTATCATCAGATGAGTGCCCATGTATCCAGTCTAGTGTATCATCAGATGAGTGCGCATGTATCCAGTCTAGTGTATGTGTATCATCAGATGAGTGTGCATGAGTGTCCATGTATCCAGTCTAGTGTATGTGTATCATCAGATGTGTGCGCATGAGTGTCCATGTATCCAGTCTAGTGTATGTGTATCAGATGAGTGCGCATTTATCCAGTCTAGTGTATGTGTATCATCAGATGAGTGCGCATGAGTGCCCATGTATCCAGTCTAGTGTATGTGTATCAGATGAGTGCGCGTGAGTGCCCATGTATCCAGTCTAGTGTATGTGTATCATCAGATGAGTGCCCATGTATCCAGTCTAGTGTATGTGTATCATCAGATGAGTGTCCATGTATCCAGTCTAGTGTATGTGCATCAGATGAGTGCGCATGAGTGCCCATGTATCCAGTCTAGTGTATGTGTATCATCAGATGAGTGCGCATGAGTGCCCATGTATCCAGTCTAGTGTATGTGTATCATCAGATGAGTGCGCATGAGTGCCCATGTATCCAGTCTAGTGTATGTGTATCATCAGATGAGTGTCCATGTATCTAGTGTATGTGTATCATTGTGTATCATCAGATGAGTGCGCATGAGTGCCCATGTATCCAGTCTAGTGTATGCGTATCGTCAGATGAGTGCCCATGTATCCAGTCTAGTGTATGTGTATCATCAGATGAGTGCATGAGTGTCCAGTCCAGTGTATGTGTATCATCAGATGAGTGTGCATGAGTGCCCATGTATCCAGTCTAGTGTATGTGTAACATCAGATGAGTGTCCATGTATCCAGTCTAGTGTATGTGTATCATCAGATGAGTGTGCATGAGTGCCCATGTATGCAGTCTAGTGTATGTGTATCATCAGATGAGTGTGCATGTATCCAGTCTAGTGTATGTGTATCATCAGATGAGTGCGCATGAGTGCCCATGTATACAGTCTAGTGTATGTGTATCATCAGATGAGTGCCCATGTATCCAGTCTAGTGTATGTGTATCATCAGATGAGTGTGCATGAGTGTCCATGTATCCAGTCTAGTGTATGTGTATCATCAGATGAGTGTCCATGTATCCAGTCTAGTGTATCATCAGATGAGTGCCCATGTATCCAGTCTAGTGTATATGTATCATCAGATGAGTGCGCATGAGTGCCCATGTATCCAGTCTAGTGTGTGTATCATCAGATGAGTGCGCATGAGTGCCCATGTATCCAGTCTAGTGTATGTGTATCATCAGATGAGTGTGCATGAGTGCCCATGTATCCAGTCTAGTGTATGTGTATCATCAGATGAGTGTGCATGAGTGTCCATGTATCCAGTCTAGTGTATCATCAGATGAGTGCCCATGTATCCAGTCTAGTGTATGTGTATCATCAGATGAGTGCGCATGAGTGCCCATGTATCCAGTCTAGTGTATGTGTATCATCAGATGAGTGTCCATGTATCCAGTCTAGTGTATCATCAGATGAGTGTCTTATGTATCCAGTCTAGTGTATGTGTATCATCAGATGAGTGCCCATGTATCCAGTCCAGTCTAGTGTATGTGTATCATCGGATGAGTGCCCATGTATCCAGTCTAATGTATGTGTATCATCAGATGAGTGCGCATGAGTGCCCATGTATCCAGTCTAGTGTATGTGTATCATCAGATGAGTGTCCATGTATCCAGTCTAGTGTATGTGCATCATCAGATGAGTGCGCATGAGTGTCCATGTATCCAGTCTAGTGTATGTGTATCATCAGATGAGTGTGCATGTATCCAGTCTAGTGTATGTGTATCATCAGATGAGTGCCCATGTATCCAGTCTAGTGTATGTGTATCAGATGAGTGTCCATGTATCCAGTCTAGTGTATGTGTATCATCCGATGAGTGCGCATGAGTGCCCATGTATCCAGTCTAGTGTATGTGTATCGTCAGATGAGTGCCCATGTATCCAGTCTAGTGTATGTGTATCATCAGATGAGTGTCCATGTATCCAGTCTAGTGTATGTGTATCATCAGATGAGTGTGCATGAGTGCCCATGTATCCAGTCTAGTGTATGTGTATCATCAGATGAGTGCATGAGTTTCTAGTCTAATGTATGTGTACCATCAGATGAGTGCGCATGTATCCAGTCTAGTGTATGTGTATCATCAGATGAGTGCCCATGTATCCAGTCTAGTGTATGTGTATCATCAGATGAGTGCCCATGTATCCAGTCTAGTGTATGTGTATCATCAGATGAGTGCATGAGTGTCCAGTCTAGTGTATGTGTACCATCAGATGAGTGCCCATGTATCCCGTCTAGTGTATGTGTATCATCAGATGAGTGCGCATGAGTGCCCATGTATCCAGTCTATCCAGTCTAGTGTATGTGTATCATCAGATGAGTGCGCATGAGTGCCCATGTATCCAGTCTAGTGTATCATCAGATGAGTGCCCATGTATCCAGTCTATCCAGTCTAGTGTATGTGCATCATCAGATGAGTGTCCATGTATCCAGTCCAGTGTATGTGTATCATCAGATGAGTGCCCATGTATCCAGTCTAGTGTATGTGTATCATCAGATGAGTGCCCATGTATCCAGTCCAGTCTAGTGTATGTCATCAGATGAGTGCCCATGTATCCAGTCTAGTGTATGTGTATCATCAGATGAGTGCATGAGTGTCCAGTCTAGTGTATGTGTATCATCAGATGAGTGCCCATGTATCCAGTCTAGTGTATGTGCATCATCAGATGAGTGCCCATGTATCCAGTCTAGTGTATGTGTATCATCAGATGAGTATCCAGTCTAGTGTATGGGTATCATCAGATGAGTATCCAGTCTAGTGTATGGGTATCATCAGATGAGTGCGCATGTATCCAGTCTAGTGTATGTGTATCATCAGATGAGTGTGCTTAGTGTATGTGCATCATCAGATGAGTGCGCATGTATCCAGTCTAGTGTATGTGTATCATCAGATGAGTGTGCATGTATCCAGTTTAGTGTATGTGCATCATCAGATGAGTGCCCATGTATCCAGTCTAGTGTATGTGTATCATCAGATGAGTGCCCATGTATCCAGTCTAGTGTATGTGTATCATCAGATGAGTGCCCATGTATCCAGTCTAGTGTATGTGTATCATCAGATGAGTGTGCATGAGTGTCCATGTATCCAGTCTAGTGTATGTGTA
This sequence comes from Ambystoma mexicanum, assembly GCF_040938575.1. Taxonomy (NCBI): domain Eukaryota; kingdom Metazoa; phylum Chordata; class Amphibia; order Caudata; family Ambystomatidae; genus Ambystoma; species Ambystoma mexicanum. The sequence goes on along the minus strand of NC_090936.1, from coordinate 67,425,009 downwards.
TCATCAGATGAGTGTCCATGTATCCAGTCTAGTGTATGTGTATCATCAGATGAGTGCCCATGTATCCAGTCTAGTGTATGTGCATCATCAGATGAGTGCGCATGTATCCAGTCTATCCAGTCTAGTGTATGTGTATCAGATGAGTGTCCATGTATCCAGTCTAGTGTATGTGTATCATCCGATGAGTGCGCATGAGTGCCCATGTATCCAGTCTAGTGTATGTGTATCGTCAGATGAGTGCCCGTGTATCCAGTCTAGTGTATCATCAGAGTGTCCATGTATCCAGTCTAGTGTATGTGTATCATCAGATGAGTGCGCATGAGTGCCCATGTATCCAGTCTAGTGTATGTGTATCATCAGATGAGTGCCCATGTATCCAGTCTAGTGTATGTGCATCATCAGATGAGTGTGCATGAGTGTCCATGTATCCAGTCTAGTGTATCATCAGATGAGTGCATGAGTGTCCAGTCTAGTGTATGTGTACCATCAGATGAGTGCCCATGTATCCCGTCTAGTGTATGTGTATCATCAGATGAGTGCGCATGAGTGCCCATGTATCCAGTCTAGTGTATGTGTATCATCAGATGAGTGCCCATGTATCCAGTCTAGTGTATGTGCATCATCAGATGAGTGTGCATGAGTGCCCATGTATCCAGTCTAGTGTGTGTATCAGATGAGTGCCCATGTATCCAGTCTAGTGTATGTGTATCAGATGAGTGTCCATGTATCCAGTCTAGTGTATGTGTATCATCCGATGAGTGCGCATGAGTGCCCATGTATCCAGTCTAGTGTATGTGTATCATCAGATGAGTGCCCATGTATCCAGTCTAGTGTATGTGTATCATCAGATGAGTGTGCATGAGTGTCCATGTATCCAGTCTAGTGTATGTGTATCATCAGATGAGTGCCCATGTATCCAGTCTAGTGTATGTGTATCATCAGATGAGTGCCCATGTATCCAGTCCAGTCTAGTGTATGTGTCATCAGATGAGTGCCCATGTATCCAGTCTAGTGTATGTGTATCATCAGATGAGTGCGCATGAGTGTCCATGTATCCAGTCTAGTGTATGTGTATCATCAGATGAGTGCGCATGAGTGCCCATGTATCTAGTCTAGTGTATGTGTATCATCAGATGAGTGCCCATGTATCCAGTCTAGTGTATGTGTATCATCAGATGAGTGCCCATGTATCCAGTCTAGTGTATGTGTATCATCAGATGAGTGTGCATGAGTGTCCATGTATCCAGTCTAGTGTATGTGTATCATCAGATGAGTGCCCATGTATCCGGTCTAGTGTATGTGTATCATCAGATGAGTGCATGAGTGTCCAGTCTAGTGTATGTGTACCATCAGATGAGTGCCCATGTATCCCGTCTAGTGTATGTGTATCATCAGATGAGTGCGCATGAGTGCCCATGTATCCAGTCTATCCAGTCTAGTGTATGTGTATCATCAGATGAGTGCGCATGAGTGCCCATGTATCCAGTCTAGTGTATGTGTATCATCAGATGAGTGCCCATGTATCCAGTCTATCCAGTCTAGTGTATGTGCATCATCAGATGAGTGCGCATGAGTGCCCATGTATCCAGTCTAGTGTGTGTATCATCAGATGAGTGCCCATGTATCCAGTCTAGTGTGTGTATCATCAGATGAGTGCCCATGTATCCAGTCTAGTGTATGTGTATCATCAGATGAGTGCATGAGTGTCCAGTCTAGTGTATGTGTATCATCAGATGAGTGCCCATGTATCCAGTCTAGTGTATGTGTATCATCAGATGAGTGCGCATGAGTGCCCATGTATCCAGTCTAGTGTATGTGCATCATCAGATGAGTGCCCATGTATCCAGTCTAGTGTATGTGTATCATTAGATGAGTGTCCATGTATCCAGTCTAGTATGTGTATCATCAGATGAGTGCATGAGTGTCCAGTCTAGTGTATGTGTATCATCAGATGAGTGTTCATGTATCCAGTCTAGTGTATCATCAGATGAGTGCGCATGTATCCAGTCTAGTGTATGTGTATCATCAGATGAGTGCGCATGTATCCATCAGATGAGTGCGCATGTATCCAGTCTAGTGCATGTGTATCATCAGATGAGTGCATGAGTGTCCATGTATCCAGTCTAGTGTATGTGTATCATCAGATGAGTGCATGAGTGCCCATGTATCCAGTCTAGTGTATGTGTATCATCAGATGAGTGCCCATGTATCCAGTCTAGTGTATGTGTATCATCAGATGAGTGTGCATGAGTGTCCATGTATCCAGTCTAGTGTATGTGTATCATCAGATGAGTGCCCATGTATCCAGTCTAGTGTGTGTATCATCAGATGAGTGCCCATGTATCCAGTCTAGTGTATGTGTATCATCAGATGAGTGCATGAGTGTCCAGTCTAGTGTATGTGTATCATCAGATGAGTGCCCATGTATCCAGTCTAGTGTATGTGTATCATCAGATGAGTGTGCATGAGTGTCCATGTATCCAGTCTAGTGTATGTGTATCATCAGATGAGTGCCCATGTATCCAGTCTAGTGTGTGTATCATCAGATGAGTGCCCATGTATCCAGTCTAGTGTATGTGTATCATCAGATGAGTGCATGAGTGTCCAGTCTAGTGTATGTGTATCATCAGATGAGTGCCCATGTATCCAGTCTAGTGTATGTGTATCATCAGATGAGTGCGCATGAGTGCCCATGTATCCAGTCTAGTGTATGTGCATCATCAGATGAGTGCCCATGTATCCAGTCTAGTGTATGTGTATCATTAGATGAGTGTCCATGTATCCAGTCTAGTATGTGTATCATCAGATGAGTGCGCATGTATCCAGTCTAGTGTATGTGTATCATCAGATGAGTGCGCATGTATCCATCAGATGAGTGCGCATGTATCCAGTCTAGTGCATGTGTATCAGATGAGTGCGCATGTATCCAGTCTAGTGTATGTGTATTATCAGATGAGTGCCCATGTATCCAGTCTAGTGTATGTGTATCAGATGAGCGCCCATGTATCCAGTCTAGTGTATGTGTATCATCAGATGAGTGCCCAGTCTAGTGTATGTGTATCATCAGATGAGTGCCCATGTATCCAGTCTAGTGTATGTGTATCATCAAATGAGTGCCCATGTATCCAGTCTAGTGTATGTGGATCATCAGATGAGTGCGCATGAGTGCCCATGTATCCAGTCTAGTGTATGTGGATCATCAGATGAGTGCCCATGTATCCAGTCTAGTGTATCATCAGATGAGTGCCCATGTATCCAGTCTAGTGCGCATGTATCCATCAGATGAGTATCCAGTCTAGTGTATGGGTATCATCAGATGAGTGCCCATGTATCCAGTCTAGTGTATGTGTATCAGATGAGTGTCCATGTATCCAGTCTAGTGTATGTGTATCATCCGATGAGTGCGCATGAGTGCCCATGTATCCAGTCTAGTGTATGTGTATCGTCAGATGAGTGCCCATGTATCCAGTCTAGTGTATGTGTATCATCAGATGAGTGTCCATGTATCCAGTCTAGTGTATGTGTATCATCAGATGAGTGTGCATGAGTGCCCATGTATCCAGTCTAGTGTATGTGTATCATCAGATGAGTGTGCATGAGTGTCCATGTATCTAGTCTAGTGTATCATCAGATGAGTGTCCAGTCTAGTGTATGTGTATCGTCAGATGAGTGCCCATGTATCCAGTCTAGTGTATGTGTATCATCAGATGAGTGTCCATGTATCCAGTCTAGTGTATGTGTATCATCAGATGAGTGCGCATGAGTGCCCATGTATCCAGTCTAGTGTATGTGTATCATCAGATGAGTGCCCATGTATCCAGTCTAGTGTATGTGTATCATCAGATGAGTGCCCATGTATCCAGTCTAGTGTATGTGTATCATCAGATGAGTATCCAGTCTAGTGTATGGGTATCATCAGATGAGTCCCCATGTATCCAGTCTAGTGTATGTGTATCATCAGATGAGTGCGCATGAGTGCCCATGTATCCCGTCTAGTGTATGTGTATCATCAGATGAGTGTCCATGTATCCAGTCTAGTGTATGTGTATCATCAGATGAGTGCCCATGTATCCAGTCTAGTGTATCATCAGATGAGTGCCCATGTATCCAGTCTAGTGTATGTGCATCATCAGATGAGTGCGCATGTATCCAGTCTAGTGTATGTGCATCATCAGATGAGTGCGCATGAGTGCCCATGTATCCAGTCTAGTGTATCCAGTCTAGTGTATGTGTATCATCAGATGAGTGCCCATGTATCCAGTCTAGTGTATCATCAGATGAGTGCGCATGTATCCAGTCTAGTGTATGTGTATCATCAGATGAGTGTGCATGAGTGTCCATGTATCCAGTCTAGTGTATGTGTATCATCAGATGAGTGTCCATGTATCCAGTCTAGTGTATGTGTATCATCAGATGTGTGCGCATGAGTGTCCATGTATCCAGTCTAGTGTATGTGTATCAGATGAGTGCGCATTTATCCAGTCTAGTGTATGTGTATCATCAGATGAGTGCGCATGAGTGCCCATGTATCCAGTCTAGTGTATGTGTATCAGATGAGTGCGCGTGAGTGCCCATGTATCCAGTCTAGTGTATGTGTATCATCAGATGAGTGCCCATGTATCCAGTCTAGTGTATGTGTATCATCAGATGAGTGTCCATGTATCCAGTCTAGTGTATGTGCATCAGATGAGTGCGCATGAGTGCCCATGTATCCAGTCTAGTGTATGTGTATCATCAGATGAGTGCGCATGAGTGCCCATGTATCCAGTCTAGTGTATGTGTATCATCAGATGAGTGCGCATGAGTGCCCATGTATCCAGTCTAGTGTATGTGTATCATCAGATGAGTGTCCATGTATCTAGTGTATGTGTATCATTGTGTATCATCAGATGAGTGCGCATGAGTGCCCATGTATCCAGTCTAGTGTATGCGTATCGTCAGATGAGTGCCCATGTATCCAGTCTAGTGTATGTGTATCATCAGATGAGTGCATGAGTGTCCAGTCCAGTGTATGTGTATCATCAGATGAGTGTGCATGAGTGCCCATGTATCCAGTCTAGTGTATGTGTAACATCAGATGAGTGTCCATGTATCCAGTCTAGTGTATGTGTATCATCAGATGAGTGTGCATGAGTGCCCATGTATGCAGTCTAGTGTATGTGTATCATCAGATGAGTGTGCATGTATCCAGTCTAGTGTATGTGTATCATCAGATGAGTGCGCATGAGTGCCCATGTATACAGTCTAGTGTATGTGTATCATCAGATGAGTGCCCATGTATCCAGTCTAGTGTATGTGTATCATCAGATGAGTGTGCATGAGTGTCCATGTATCCAGTCTAGTGTATGTGTATCATCAGATGAGTGTCCATGTATCCAGTCTAGTGTATCATCAGATGAGTGCCCATGTATCCAGTCTAGTGTATATGTATCATCAGATGAGTGCGCATGAGTGCCCATGTATCCAGTCTAGTGTGTGTATCATCAGATGAGTGCGCATGAGTGCCCATGTATCCAGTCTAGTGTATGTGTATCATCAGATGAGTGTGCATGAGTGCCCATGTATCCAGTCTAGTGTATGTGTATCATCAGATGAGTGTGCATGAGTGTCCATGTATCCAGTCTAGTGTATCATCAGATGAGTGCCCATGTATCCAGTCTAGTGTATGTGTATCATCAGATGAGTGCGCATGAGTGCCCATGTATCCAGTCTAGTGTATGTGTATCATCAGATGAGTGTCCATGTATCCAGTCTAGTGTATCATCAGATGAGTGTCTTATGTATCCAGTCTAGTGTATGTGTATCATCAGATGAGTGCCCATGTATCCAGTCCAGTCTAGTGTATGTGTATCATCGGATGAGTGCCCATGTATCCAGTCTAATGTATGTGTATCATCAGATGAGTGCGCATGAGTGCCCATGTATCCAGTCTAGTGTATGTGTATCATCAGATGAGTGTCCATGTATCCAGTCTAGTGTATGTGCATCATCAGATGAGTGCGCATGAGTGTCCATGTATCCAGTCTAGTGTATGTGTATCATCAGATGAGTGTGCATGTATCCAGTCTAGTGTATGTGTATCATCAGATGAGTGCCCATGTATCCAGTCTAGTGTATGTGTATCAGATGAGTGTCCATGTATCCAGTCTAGTGTATGTGTATCATCCGATGAGTGCGCATGAGTGCCCATGTATCCAGTCTAGTGTATGTGTATCGTCAGATGAGTGCCCATGTATCCAGTCTAGTGTATGTGTATCATCAGATGAGTGTCCATGTATCCAGTCTAGTGTATGTGTATCATCAGATGAGTGTGCATGAGTGCCCATGTATCCAGTCTAGTGTATGTGTATCATCAGATGAGTGCATGAGTTTCTAGTCTAATGTATGTGTACCATCAGATGAGTGCGCATGTATCCAGTCTAGTGTATGTGTATCATCAGATGAGTGCCCATGTATCCAGTCTAGTGTATGTGTATCATCAGATGAGTGCATGAGTGTCCAGTCTAGTGTATGTGTACCATCAGATGAGTGCCCATGTATCCCGTCTAGTGTATGTGTATCATCAGATGAGTGCGCATGAGTGCCCATGTATCCAGTCTATCCAGTCTAGTGTATGTGTATCATCAGATGAGTGCGCATGAGTGCCCATGTATCCAGTCTAGTGTATCATCAGATGAGTGCCCATGTATCCAGTCTATCCAGTCTAGTGTATGTGCATCATCAGATGAGTGTCCATGTATCCAGTCCAGTGTATGTGTATCATCAGATGAGTGCCCATGTATCCAGTCTAGTGTATGTGTATCATCAGATGAGTGCCCATGTATCCAGTCCAGTCTAGTGTATGTCATCAGATGAGTGCCCATGTATCCAGTCTAGTGTATGTGTATCATCAGATGAGTGCATGAGTGTCCAGTCTAGTGTATGTGTATCATCAGATGAGTGCCCATGTATCCAGTCTAGTGTATGTGCATCATCAGATGAGTGCCCATGTATCCAGTCTAGTGTATGTGTATCATCAGATGAGTATCCAGTCTAGTGTATGGGTATCATCAGATGAGTATCCAGTCTAGTGTATGGGTATCATCAGATGAGTGCGCATGTATCCAGTCTAGTGTATGTGTATCATCAGATGAGTGTGCTTAGTGTATGTGCATCATCAGATGAGTGCGCATGTATCCAGTCTAGTGTATGTGTATCATCAGATGAGTGTGCATGTATCCAGTTTAGTGTATGTGCATCATCAGATGAGTGCCCATGTATCCAGTCTAGTGTATGTGTATCATCAGATGAGTGCCCATGTATCCAGTCTAGTGTATGTGTATCATCAGATGAGTGTCCATGTATCCAGTCTAGTGTATGTGTATCATCAGATGAGTGTGCATGAGTGTCCATGTATCCAGTCTAGTGTATGTGTATCATCAGATGAGTGTCCATGTATCCAGTCTAGTGTATGTGTATCATCAGATGAGTGCCCATGTATCCAGTCTAGTGTATGTGTATCATCAGATGAGTGTGCAGGAGTGCCCATGTATCCAGTCTAGTGTATGTGCATCATCAGATGAGTGCGCATGTATCCAGTCTATCCAGTCTAGTGTATGTGTATCAGATGAGTGTCCATGTATCCAGTCTAGTGTATGTGTATCATCCGATGAGTGCGCATGAGTGCCCATGTATCCAGTCTAGTGTATGTGTATCGTCAGATGAGTGCCCGTGTATCCAGTCTAGTGTATCATCAGATGAGTGTCCATGTATCCAGTCTAGTGTATGTGTATCATCAGATGAGTGCGCATGAGTGCCCATGTATCCAGTCTAGTGTATGTGTATCATCAGATGAGTGCCCATGTATCCAGTCTAGTGTATGTGCATCATCAGATGAGTGTGCATGAGTGTCCATGTATCCAGTCTAGTGTATCATCAGATGAGTGCATGAGTGTCCAGTCTAGTGTATGTGTACCATCAGATGAGTGCCCATGTATCCCGTCTAGTGTATGTGTATCATCAGATGAGTGCGCATGAGTGCCCATGTATCCAGTCTAGTGTATGTGTATCATCAGATGAGTGCCCATGTATCCAGTCTAGTGTATGTGCATCATCAGATGAGTGTGCATGAGTGCCCATGTATCCAGTCTAGTGTGTGTATCAGATGAGTGCCCATGTATCCAGTCTAGTGTATGTGTATCAGATGAGTGTCCATATATCCAGTCTAGTGTATGTGTATCATCCGATGAGTGCGCATGAGTGCCCATGTATCCAGTCTAGTGTATGTGTATCATCAGATGAGTGCCCATGTATCCAGTCTAGTGTATGTGTATCATCAGATGAGTGTGCATGAGTGTCCATGTATCCAGTCTAGTGTATGTGTATCATCAGATGAGTGCCCATGTATCCAGTCTAGTGTATGTGTATCATCAGATGAGTGCCCATGTATCCAGTCCAGTCTAGTGTATGTGTCATCAGATGAGTGCCCATGTATCCAGTCTAGTGTATGTGTATCATCAGATGAGTGCGCATGAGTGTCCATGTATCCAGTCTAGTGTATGTGTATCATCAGATGAGTGCGCATGAGTGCCCATGTATCTAGTCTAGTGTATGTGTATCATCAGATGAGTGCCCATGTATCCAGTCTAGTGTATGTGTATCATCAGATGAGTGCCCATGTATCCAGTCTAGTGTATGTGTATCATCAGATGAGTGTGCATGAGTGTCCATGTATCCAGTCTAGTGTATGTGTATCATCAGATGAGTGCCCATGTATCCGGTCTAGTGTATGTGTATCATCAGATGAGTGCATGAGTGTCCAGTCTAGTGTATGTGTACCATCAGATGAGTGCCCATGTATCCCGTCTAGTGTATGTGTATCATCAGATGAGTGCGCATGAGTGCCCATGTATCCAGTCTATCCAGTCTAGTGTATGTGTATCATCAGATGAGTGCGCATGAGTGCCCATGTATCCAGTCTAGTGTATGTGTATCATCAGATGAGTGCCCATGTATCCAGTCTATCCAGTCTAGTGTATGTGCATCATCAGATGAGTGCGCATGAGTGCCCATATATCCAGTCTAGTGTGTGTATCATCAGATGAGTGCCCATGTATCCAGTCTAGTGTATGTGTATCATCAGATGAGTGCCCATGTATCCAGTCTAGTGTATGTGTATCATCAGATGAGTGCCCATGTATCCAGTCTAGTGTATGTGTATCATCAGATGAGTATCCAGTCTAGTGTATGGGTATCATCAGATGAGTCCCCATGTATCCAGTCTAGTGTATGTGTATCATCAGATGAGTGCCCATGTATCCAGTCTAGTGCATGTGTATCATCAGATGAGTGCACATGTATCCAGTCTAGTGTATGTGTATCATCAGATGAGTGCGCATGAGTGTCCATGTATCCAGTCTAGTGTATGTGTATCAGATGAGTGCGCATGTATCCAGTCTAGTGTATGTGTATCATCAGATGAGTGCGCATGTATCCAGTCTAGTGTATGTGTATCATCAGATGAGTGTCCATGTATCCAGTCTAGTGTATGTGCATCATCAGATGAGTGTCCATGTATCCAGTCTAGTGTATGTGCATCATCAGATGAGTGTCCATGTATCCAGTTTAGTGTATGTGTATCATCAGATGAGTGCATGAGTGCCCATGTATCCAGTCTAGTGTATGTGTATCATCAGATGAGTGTCCATGTATCCAGTCTAGTGTATGTGTATCATCAGATGAGTGCCCATGTATCCAGTCTAGTGTATGTGTATCATCAGAGGAGTGCATGAGTGCCCCTGTATCCAGTCTAGTGTAAGAGGATTCAATTCAACACTACAGCTAAGTCAATGCCTAGTCTGGGATACTGAATGGAAACCCTTATTGATATATCTTTATGTCCAGTTCATGCGTTCTGGATGACTACCCCTATATAACACCCCTCCCTTGGAATCCCCCTGACCCCACTGAGCCAAGAAGTAGTTCTGTTTTGCAAGTTAAAAGGTTTATTTGATAATTTAAACAATAGATATATATATCACACTTTATAATAATTTAATAATTGAATATCACACTGAATCTGAGCAGTAATCAATAATGGATAGTCTGGCACTAGCACACTTCTTTATAATCAATGATGAGTGGTTATAGGATGGATAAGATAGCAACAAGACTTTATGGTTTCAAATGGATGCAAGGTGGAATGAAAATGCAGTACAGAAAATACTCAATATGCGTTCAACAAAACAATATAATCACTTTTCTCTGGCAATCCCCTCCCCCCTTTATGCAATGCAAGGAAATGGAAGGAAAGCACACAGTTCTCAGAAATGCAATCAACTGTAATTCAGTTCACCCCAGCAAGCTTAGACTACAGAAGTTTAGAAACACAGGCCCAAGATGCTTTTATATGTGCTGGCAATGAAGTGAAAAATATGCTAAAATGCTTTTAATTCCCTATAGAGGTTCAGGGTGAGTGGTATCTAGTTAATATTAGTCCAGGCTCACTTTAGCAAGGATCTAGGAGTAACTAGCAGGTTAAACGAATTTTTGGCAACTGAAAGCAAGAAAACTGCTGTTTTCACACGTTGAGAAATTTGCAAATCGCGGCAAAATTCGCGAGTGCGTTTTTCGCGATTACAGAGGAACTACAAGGACTGCAAGATGAAAGTTACTGCAAGTCTCTAGGACAAACGGTTACGGAGATATGAGCGATTAAATAAAGGTCGTTTTTCAGATTTGAAATTTTAAAGTTCAAAAAGACAAGTGACCGCTAGCAACTAGAAAATGACAGTTGACAGCTTTCCAAATGACAGGTGACAGTTCGGAGGCAGTTCTACTTAGATTAAAATAGCTTGAATTATATTATTTTAACTAAGAGATTGGTTCTGCACAGTCTGCTAGGTACTCACATTATATTCTTGAATGAAATGGGCCTCACCACGGATCTGGTCAGGTTTTAGACTGGACTCTGGTCTGGTCTCTGCACTTCACAGTGATCTGGGTCAGCTCTCTCTCTCTCTGGATTCTGGAGATTGATGGATTTGAAGTCTCTATGTTGGCTCTCTGAAGGTTGATGGAGGTAAAGTATGGATTTTCCCGGCAGAGCGTCCTGCAGCAAATGGATTTGAAAGTCTCTATCTGTCCTGACTGTCTGCTTTTATGTGTTTTGAAAATGGGTGTGTGTGCAGCATCACTAGGCTCTACCCTTCTCCACTCGTCATTGGCCACTTCATCCTCTTCCCCTTGATTGGGGGAATGAAATGAAGTGTCATCATGATGAGGTCTGTTTATGGTACAGAGAACCCACCCCTGTCAAATTACACACAATCTATATTTTGACCCAAAAGACATATTTCATAGCTACACAGTGGTTTGAAATTACATGCACCCATCATGCATTACAGGAGGTATACCCTGTCCAAATCTGCTCTTCCTGGGAGCTTGCATTCAGAAATGGCGACATTTGCACTTTAACTGGTTTCGCAATATCGGACATTACCCCAAATTTATACACATGTGCGCAAGGGGTATGGACATTACTTGATGAAGTATCAGACTTTTAACATGCATACATTTTAAGTAATACCCTCTTAACTGCTAGCTTGCCCCCAGATCATGCCACCAGTTCTAAAAACCTCATAAAATGTGGGCAGAAAAATCACAAGAATTATGATATCATTTAAATAATTATGACAAGTCCGTACTATGAGTTATTCATCTTTTTCTAAAACCATATTCTGGCTACAGGGGTGTGTCTTTTCAGGTCACATGGTACAGAAACCAGTCTTTCCAGTTTCTGCCAAGGCCAGAGACCCTGCCCCTCCCAGCTTCTGCCAAGAGGAAGCTGTTTTACGACACCTGCAATAAACCATCTGCCTGAGCCCTGGAAGGCCCATTGTTCAAGAGGAAGCCATTTACGACTACCCTAATAAACCCTCTGCCTGGGTCCAGGACAGGCCTTTGTTCAACTCCCTGTAGCTGCTCCACCCCTAATCTAATCAGAGAGGTGACAACTCCTTTTGGCTAGGGGAAGAGTGGCTGAGCAGGTTTTTAACTCCTGTGGGGGTAGATGTCAGGCAGAATTCAGTTTCTCAAGCCAGGTTTCAGATAAAATGTCACTTTTTGTTCCCCAGTTTAAGTCAAGACAATTTTTACATATGCAGCTAGAATGCTGATTCTAAGTTCAAAATTATGACATTTAAACAATTGCAACCTATGTGACACTCAAAAGTAGGTCACTCATTTAAACATTTCGATTTTGGTGGTTTTAATCCAGTTTCAGTTAGGCTGCTGACATGCATAGCTCAGCCAGTTTTGTGATGAACATTGTTTTAGGCTCATCCTCTTTCCAGATTTTGTATGCCCACAAGACTTTATTCTGCCAGATGTCCGCTGGTGTTCAGTGAGATATTTGGATGTGTTGCAAATAGGCATTTTGAGCTGGCATTCAGAGAAACAAAAGGTGATTTTAAAGTGCGGTTTTTCCTTTGGCACACATTTCACTCATGGCACCCCGGCCCATCCTGCTCGCACTGGTGGGTGGCAAGTTAGGCAACCATTTTAGTGTGCACAACTGCGCGGTTTTCATAGATTCTGGCGCACATGTGGGCTTTTTCGGCCATCTTGGATTTCCTAAGCCCACAGCACCAAATGTTGTAGCATAATAGTCCAAACGTGGGTCAGAACACCCAACAAACCACCCCGCCCGACGGCACTTGGATTGAGTCGAGGGGATGTCGGGTGCACAAGGGTTTTGACCCACGCATTGGTATGTCCGCATAATCTCCTTCCAATTCTGCAAATGGCACAGTTCAGCATCTTTTCCTCCATCCGGTACTGATCGATCGGTTCTCCTCGCCGGTCCTGATGGGAATATTGGGCGGTACACCGGGCCCCTTGCGTCTCTGCTCCCGGTCTCCGGATCATCCTCCTTGGCCCGTCTCCAGGTTTTCTTTCTCCTAGGACGACAAAGGAAGAGCAGCAATACCTATTCATAGACATTTTTCCCCCACCATTGATATAGTGGGGTGGCATATGAATTTTAGAACTCAACAGATATGCACATGCACATTTTTTTTTAAAATTAAGAGACAGGAACACATAAACCTGAAAAACACAGAATTTGATAGGCTATATGTAGGATCTTTTAAGTTAGAACTGAATTAATCTGAGACAGTACCCTCTAGGATTCCAGAGGATTCCTCCAGTTGTTGCAGAGTGTGCCTGGGATGGCAACACTTCAACTGGTTAATGTGCACCCACTTGTCTTCCCCCTCTGCCAAACCGCCTTTGGGGATGCGGATCTTGTAGGCCACAGGGGAGATTTTGTCTATAATCTCAAAGGGTCCCTTCCATGTAGGCAAACATTTTTGCTGTTTTGCCTGGTTCCTTTGGAAGTTGTATAGATAGACCCGGTCCCCCACCTGATATTCCTTCCTGGAAGTCTTCAGGTCATAGTGGGTCTTCATGCTATCAGCTGATCTTTCTAGATTCCGCTGAGCATAAGCAAAAGCATGTTGAAGGTGTTTCCTTAAATTCTCCACATACTCGCGAGTTGTGGAGGCATTTATTAGGGTCTGCTCTTGGGTCCTGTAGAGCAAATGCTGAGGAAGCACCATCTTGCGTCCAGTCATCAACTCGAATGGTGACATTTTGGTTGCAGATGAAGGGGTAGATCTGATGGCCATTAGGACCAGAATCCCAACTTGGCCCAGAATCTGCCACAAACTTATTTAATATGCTCACAATGGTTCGGTTATATCCCTCTACTGCCCCAGAAGAAGCTGGCCGGTAAGCAATATGCAACTTCCTTTTGACCCCCAGTATCTCCCACATCTTTGTCATTACTTCACTGGTGAAGTGGCTACCCCTGTCTGACTCAATCCTTTGAGGTAGACCGAAACGGGAAAAGATGTGGTTAATCAGGGCAGCTGTGGTTTCTGCCTTGCAATTTGGGGCTGGGAGACATTCCACCCACTTGGTAAACAAGCATGTCACAGTCAACATGTACTTATTCCCCCTAGCAGAGCGAATCACGGGGCCTACAAAGTCGATTTGTAAATCTGACCATGGCAGTGTCATCCGCCGCTTTTGGAGAGGCGCACGGTGCGTGAGGGATGATGGCTGAAATTGTGCACACACAAGACACCCCTTCAAGTATTGGTCAAGGTCCTGCCCCATGTGTGGCCAGTATGCAACCTCTCTTAAGATTTCCAGTGTTGTGTGAAACCCCCTATGACCGGCGGTGGCCGCATCATGGGCGTGACTTAACATCAGGCTTCGGAATGGGGTAGGAACCACCCACTGATCGTGGCCCGCTTTGGATTTCCTTACCAGCAAACGGTCTTGGATTCGGAACATTTTTGGACATTTCATCAACACTCTTAGGTCCTCTTTCCCAATGTAATCGGTATCCGTCAGGGGAAAGTTCTCAGGGTCCTCAAGGTGTTGGTAAAACTTATCAATAATTGGATCCCCCTTCTGAGCGGTAATCAAATCAGCATCAGGGGTCTCCTTACTCCATTGTGCAATTGAAAGGTCGTTGTGAGCATTTGTCTGGGACCTAGTGATAGCAGTGACCTGGATTTCCCCCAACAGGGACTCAATCTCAATTAGATCCCCTTGGATGGCCCCGGTTTTGGCCAGCTGATCAGCTAAGTCATTTCCAGTTTTGTCTGGTCCCTCTACTTTGGAATGACCCTTGATCTTTTTCCAATAGATGGTCATCTCATTCGAGGTGACCAGATCCTCTATGTTTTGGATCAACTTCCGATGTTTCAAGGGTTTGTTGTTAGCACATAACATGCCTCTGGCTTTCCAATTAACCAGGTGCTCCACGAACCCGTTCCGTACATAATCCGAATCTGTGATTATGACCAGTTCGTGGAGTTGATGCTGGACAGCAGTGAGGATGGCCTGATGCACAGCCATCAATTGTGCCACCTGACTACTTCGGGGACCAATTTTGTATCCAGCGGAGGGTTCTGGGGACTCATTCACCCATGCATTCCCTACGCCGGCCACCAGTTCTTTCTCCCCGTCGTTGTCAACATGGTAAGAGCATCCATCCACATAGACAGTGGGCATTCCCTCACACTTGTCTTCTTCAAAGACTTTGTGTGGGGAATTAAGGTATGCCTCCGTGTTGTCCTTGATTTTTAGACTTTCGTCCTCAAGACAGTTTTCTCGGGCACAATCATGCAAGTCAGCCAGACCTTGCGCGAGGGGACTCTCTTGTTTTGGCCATATCGGACCTCCACAGGAAAGCCTTGCATTGACAGAATCCAGGAAGTAATTCGGGAATTACTCACATTTCCGGCCCGGATTCTATCACTTTGGAGATATTGCAGAGGCTGGTGTGGAGTCTCCACTATGATGTGTTCCCCCTGGATAAACGGGCGGTAATTCTTCAATGCCCACACCGTTGCCAGGAGTGCCTTCTCACAATCGTTGAATTTTTCCTCCACAGAGGATAAAGTTTTGCTCGCATAGGAGATTACTTTATTGACCTTGTCATGCTTTTGGTATAATACTGCCGTCTAGCACGTATTATAGAACCCCGTCTCCAGGAAGAACTCCTTGTTTCTGACAGGGTAAGCTAGGCAGGGCGCTTGTGAGAGGCTTCTTTTGAGTTGTTTTACTGCCTCGGCTTGTTCTGGACCCCATTCCCACTTGACCCCCTCCTTCAGGAGATGAATCAGGGGTCTGGTGATCTCTGCGTAGCCCTCAATGAAGTTTCTGCTGTAATTAGTCAGTCCAAGGAGGCTCCTTAGTTCCCGCAGAGTTGTGGGGTCTTTCAGTTTCTGAAGTGCTTCCACTTTCTTTTCCTGGGGACAGAGACACTGAGGAGTAAACTCATGCCCCAAGAAATTAACACGGGTTCTACACCACTGTGCTTTCTGAAAGGAAAGTTTTGCTCCGGCGGCCCCCAACTGGGTCAGAACATAACGGATCTCCGCTATGTGTTCCTCCACAGATGAACTTTTGATGAGGACATCATCTACATACGCCAGGTTACCCCTCGCACCCAGGTCGGGCATGGCCTCATGTAGGAAAATATTGAACACATTACCGGAGTTAAGGTATCCGAAGGGAGTCCGGGTCCATGTGTACTGCTGGCCCCCAAAGGTAAAAGCCAGTTTGTATTGGTCCTCCCTACTGACGGGCACGGTCCAGTATCCATTGGTCAGGTCTATTGCAGTGAATACCTGTGACCCCTGGACCTGGGCCAGCCCTTGGTCAATGTAGGGCAGAGGCCATCGGGAAGCATGGACCCGTTTGTTGAGCTCCCTGAGGTCGGCGCAGAGTCTCCACTGGCCGTTTGGCTTTAATATTCCCAGCACCGGATTATTGAAGGTGCTGTGGATGGGACGGATTATTCCCCGGGACTCAAGGTTCTTAATTATTTCAGTAAGGGACTCCATTGATGCGAGAGGCAAGCGATATTGCTTCACAAACACAGGAGTCATGCCAGGGTCCGTGGGGATTGTTGTTGTGTGGATGTCAGTGCGACCACAGTCATATGAGTCTACCGCAAAGAGATCTTGCAAATCCAAGAAAACTTGTTTCAACTTTTGCTTTTGTTCCAGAGTCACACAGGCATCAGCTAGGTTGACTCTCTCTTCCACCATCTGCCTGAAGCCTGGAAGACTTCTGGTTTGGCTATTTCAGCGGCCTCCTCCAGCTGGGTGGAGAAGTCCCTGGTCAGAGTGCTGATTTGGACTGGAGGCTTCAGGTGGGAAAGGCAGCCCTCATGGACCTGGAAAATCACCTCATCCCTCCTGAAGTCACAAGTCACATCTTCCTTACCATAAGGGCAAGAAGTGTACACCAGGAAGTTCCCCCATGCCGGGTAAAAATCCTGTCTGGTGTTGTATTGTCATCACTGTCACTGTCAAAGCAGTCCTTGGGGATTGGCCCTAACAGTTCATTACCTAAATCTATGGAAAAATGTCGGTCATCAACCGCCATTCCAATAATGGTGCCTGCGGCTAGAGTAATACTCTTTAAGTCGCTGTTATCCACCTCTATTAGAATGGTGTCATGTTCTATGTTGACTAATGGAGTTGGGTTTACCCCCAACCCTTGCTGTTGGAGAGAAGCGTTTAGATGTATGTAAGCATCAGGATTTTGCAAATATTGTCCTCTTTTAACTTTCACTTCCAGGGAGAATTGTCGGGTCCTTTCTGGGATGGTGACTTCCTCTTTGATCTGAATTTCAACTGCATAAGGTAGCAATTGAGCTGACCTAAATGCTTTTTCTGGATCATCAAAGCCCATGGGATTATCCGCTAATCGGGACCAAGCTTTGAAGTTTATTAGGTCCAAACTAATGGCAAAGCGATTGAGAATGTCACTGCCTAAGTAAAAGGCGGCAGTGACGTCCCGCACGACCCAACAATTATGGACTATGCTCTTGTTGCCAATGGAGATTTTGAGCATACACCTGCTTGGCAGGAGATGTTTGGAATTAGGTGCTTCCAGGTCCATTTCCCATTTATCTATCAGTTTGAATGTGGGAATGGCTGGATCTTTTGGGAGTTGGCGGAACATGGCTTCGCTGATGAAGCTCTTACCGTTGGTTCACACACACTCAAGCGAGAACAGAGTCCTTCCCATCATTTAATTGGACAGGGATGAACAACTGCTCTCCAATTTGCTGAATATCAGCCAGGCTCTGAGCTGATTTCACATCTTTCTGGACTATAGGAGTGGGAGTTTCTGATTGTGGATTAGTATAGAATCTCAGAGTGTTTCCTTCCAGCGTGGAGTACCACTTTAGACTGGAAGGAAGGTTGATTTTAAGAAATAGAGAAGACCCTCCATCACCAGTCTGTTGTCCTACTGCTATTACTGTCACGTCTGGAATTTGGCTATTCTGGAAGTGAAATTCTACTTGGTCAGATTTTTGTTCAACCATGTGGCAGGTGCCGTTTAAACTAACATGGTTGACACTCTGTTTTAATTTTATTGGTCGGCTAGTCTGGGTCCAGAGGACCTTGTTTACGCAATCTATTAAGGGTGACAACCTCCTCAGGAGGTCATTCCCCAGTAAACAAGGGGTGCCCTCTGGAGTCACAACTATGACCGGGTGTTTCAACTTGTGTCGCCCGATCTTAATGTCCAAGTCTGCCGTCCCCTCGACGGGAATTTCCTTCCCGTCAAAGTTCTGGAGTTGTCCAGGAAGTGAGGTGAGAGGAATTTGGTAATTCCCTCCCCTTCCTGCATTCAGTTCATCAAAGGCCCTTCTGGACAGAAGGGTAGCTTGAGATCCCGTGTCCACCAGCGCTGAAATCGTACCTTGCCACTGTACTTGTACCGGGGCATAATATCTTCCCTCCTTCTCCTCAAGGGGGCACAGATAATGCACATTTTTGGACAACTGTTGGGCTAACTTTCTGGTTTTGGACATCGCTAGCAAAGAGATTTGGGCAGAATTCTGTGGAGAGCCTTGGGAATCTGAAAGAAAAAGTTGGCAACTGGAGATCAGAGCCATTGTGGGTTCCCCTGGCTCCGGTTCTGGGCCGCCCCCCCCTTTTTGGAGGCAGTCACCAGGATGAGTTTGAACCAGGGGATTTTCTTGCGGTTGGTTCTGGGATGAGATGGTGGGCGGCGGTAGCTCAGTCTCCACATCTCCCCAGTCTCGATTTGCATCCCTAGGGACCCATTTTTCCTTGGGAGGAGTTCCCCCACCTCTGAAGGAGAAGATCCTTTTCCCAGGATCTTCTGAGGATCCCTCTCCCTCAAATAGGAAGATCTGTACCTCCTCCTCAAACTGAGTCTGTTTGGGTCTTTTGTTTCTCCTACCCCCCCTCTGCTCCTTAGGAGGCAGACTTTCAGGGGCAAGAGATTTTGTTTCCGGTTCCTGGGTTTCCAGGGGCTGTTTACAAGTGAGGAAGGAAGCTACCTCCAAGGCTTTACACCCCCCTTCCCCTTGTGCCTCCTCCCTGGGAACCGGTGAGTTATCGGGGTGCTGCCCCCGTCATTGCTCTGGAGCACCAGGTCCAGAGTTGGGTGCGTTCTGCGCCGGCACGCCCATCTGAGGGTTCTGCTGAGCCCTCAGTATGTGACCCAGATCCCGCGCCATGTTTTGAACCTGGCGCTCTAACTGGGAAACCCGCTCAGGCTGATAGGGGGCCCTGTTTTCTCCCCTGGGCTGATCCCGGGAAGGGTAGCTGTCCCTCCTCTGGTAATACCCCGGGTTGGGAAGATTTGGGTACCCCTCCACCCTTGGCCTCCCCTCTCCCGGATTCAGTGGTCTGGACTCAGGGAATTGGGGAAAGAAGGATGGATGGTTTTGGGGCTGAAAGTCGGGTGGATATCTGGGGAAAAAGTTCTGCCCAGGGTTTGGTAAATTTCTGCCCTCCTGTGGGAAGTTTGGAGGGAAGTTCCCTGGGTTCGGTGCTCGGTTGGATCCCCCCCCCTTGGGCTGGGGGAGTCCACACATAACCCAGGATTGGACTGTTACCTTTGTAGCGAGGACTTACATAGTCAGGAGAGCGAGGGACCCCATTGGGGGGACTACCTCCTTCACTCCCTGCCTGTGACTGTCCCGAGGGATTTCTGGGCTTAGGATTATTAGGTGCAGGTAGGTTTTTAGGCCCCCCCATCTCCAAATCCAAAACGGGGATGACCTTTACCTCTGCCACCTTGGCAGCAGCAGGGGTGCTGTTGGCTTTGGGGTTTTTCTGGGCATTACTTTTGCTATCTACCGGTTTCTGCACCTCATAGATCCGGGTAGCCTGTTCAATGACCCAGTCTAAAGATCTTTTCTCGTGAAAATCCCTCACGAGCTGGGTCATTATGTATTTGGGCAAGGCATGAAAAAATGTATTAATGAATTCTCTGTCTGTGCGCACCCTTCTGGTGGTCTGCGCAAAAGCACGTTTCAGTTCTTGCACAAATTCTTGTGGGGCCTGATCCTCCCCACATTGCAAATTGTAGGCTGCCTTGCGAGCCTCTTGAGGATTTCTGTGAACAGAAAAATGTTTCAAGATGGCCGCCTTATAGGTGGACCATCTTAAATGATTTTGGTCCTCCAGCCCCGCAAAGAAACTGGAGTATTCCGGGGAGAAGGTCCACTTTACATATTGAATACAGCTTTGGCTGTCCTTCAAATGGAAAGTGTCCATCATTTGCTCAAACAACTCTAAGTGCTCCCAAACAGAATACTTAGCGTTCTTATGGTAAGGCGTGATGACGCTCCTGATCGCCTTAATCTGCTTTAAGGGGTCCTTAAGCAAGGCCCTTTTTGCCTTACTGGCCCTTTTGGTTCGGGTAACCCTGGTCCACTCATCTTCTGACTCAGAGGCACTGCTCCCAGAGGTTCCCGTCAGATCTTCCAGGTTTTCCCGGATTCTGCGAGCCTGGGAATGGCTGGCAGAATGTGGGGACCTGGTCTCCTGTTTCCTGTGGTGCTCAGAGGAGTCTTCAGATCCCTCCTTGCGGCCAGGATTTGCTGGGTATCCCCCCCCCACTGACCTAACTGGGCAGAGGTTTTCAGAATGCCCTTAATGGGCCTACTCTCCTGGGGTTGCCCTTTAAATTGCACTGTGCTTGGGTGCCCATACCCGGATGCCCGCCCATCCATTCCTGGGAGGTACTGGCCTATGAGCCCCATGTTTCTGGCTGGATAGTAATCTGCCATCCCTGTGGCCCGGTGCTCACGTGCGCCAGGGGACATGGGGGTGGCAGAGTCCAGGGACTGAGAGAGATAAAGGCCTCTGGTACTAGGGCTCCTGAGGTTATGCTCATGAGTTTCTCTTTCCCAGCGAACCTCATCTCTATCCGCCCCTGTTGCAATGCAAGAGCCTGCGCCTTCAGTTCCTCAGTTAAGGCCTTACTAGACTCTATCAGTCTCTCCTGCATCGCTACCTGTTGTTGGAGCCTATCATTGTGCCGGCAGAGAGCCTCATTCTCTCTCTGCATTTCCTGATTGGTCCTGGAGCACTGGGCCAGTCTTTGCTGCAGGAGGGTTACCTCCTGAGCTGTGTCCCTATTGGCCTGCTCCTTTCTTGCCAGAGCATCCTCCACCCTCCTGGTGTGCTCTAGCAAGTCCTGGTGTTCTTTTTGGAGGTCACCCAGTCCCTGGTGGGCCAGGTGATTTTCTTCCATTTTTCTCCTTAAGTGGCAGACTTCCTGGCCTAAGGTATCCCTTTCCTGACTAAGAGCCTGCATCTGTGCCGCCAGGTCGTCCCTTTGCCTTTGGAAGGCACCCGCTTTCTGGCGCTCCTGGTCAAACTCTGTCCAGGTCTTTCAAAATCAGTTTATTGCTCTCTGCCTTCTCCCTATCTAGGTGGCTTTGCAGGGTGACTACCTGCTCAGCACATGCCCTGTTAAAGTCTAATTGTTGCTCCAGCTTTTTCTGGCTCTGCAGTAGGGAGTCCAAACCTTCTTGGTACTCCTTCTGCAAGGCCAGAAATCTGGTATCCTGGTCAGCCTTTTCCTGTTGCAGGATGTCCATATCCCTCTTTATTTTAATGATGTGCTGTCTACTCTCATTTTCTGACTCCTGGCTCCCCTGCAGCCTCTGCTCGGAAGAGACCAGGTCAGATTGGACCTTCTCTAATGCCATCTGTCGCTTATTCGCCAGATCTTGGCTTTCAGTACATTTATCCTGCATGTCTCCCATATATAAGTACAGGTATGCCGCTATCCTAACCATCTTGTCTTGTTCATCCTTAGCTATAGTTCACTCAGGGCCACATGTAGGGGACCCTGGTCTCTCCATATATCTGACCCTGTTTCCGTGATCTGGGGTGCGATTGCTTGCAACCAGACCGTCTGGTCCTGATGAGTCCACTCACAAATAACTTATGTAAGAAGTGCTCTCTGGCTATTTTCATGTCTACTAAGGTCGTCATTCTAGAGATTGGTCTCTGTCCTGACTTACAGAAATTAGTATTTTATTTTTGCAAAACAGACCTTTTTCTTAGAGCGTTCCTTTGAGGAGTGCTTTACAGCGTAACACAGCGTGTGCTCCGACCGGATATGTGTATCTGGTCAGCTGGCACGCTGTATTAATCTGCACAAGTGATAGATCTAATCCAAACGTCCGGCACGAGCCCCCAATTTGTAAGAGGATTCAATTCAACACTACAGCTAAGTCAA
Organism: Ambystoma mexicanum; assembly: GCF_040938575.1. Classification (NCBI taxonomy): domain Eukaryota; kingdom Metazoa; phylum Chordata; class Amphibia; order Caudata; family Ambystomatidae; genus Ambystoma; species Ambystoma mexicanum. The sequence continues at coordinate 67,402,920 of NC_090936.1, read as the reverse complement.
TGCCTAGTCTGGGATACTGAATGGAAACCCTTATTGATATATCTTTATGTCCAGTACATGCGTTCTGGATGACTACCCCTATATAACACCCCTCCCTTGGAATCCCCCTGACCCCACTGAGCCAAGAAGTAGTTCTGTTTTGCAAGTTAAAAGGTTTATTTGATAATTTAAACAATAGATATATATATCACACTTTATAATAATTTAATAATTGAATATCACACTGAATCTGAGCAGTAATCAATAATGGATAGTCTGGCACTAGTACACTTCTTTATAATCAATGATGAGTGGTTATAGGATGGATAAGATAGCAACAAGACTATGGTTTCAAATGGATGCAAGGTGGAATGAAAATGCAGTACAGAAAATACTCAATATGCGTTCAACAAAACAATGTAATCACTTTTCTCTGGCAATCCACTCTCCCCTTTATGCAATGCAAGGAAATGGAAGGAAAGCACACAGTTCTCAGAAATGCAATCAACTGTAATTCAGTTCACCCCAGCAAGCTTAGACTACAGAAGTTTAGAAACACAGGCCCAAGATGCTTTTATATGTGCTGGCAATGAAGTGAAAAATATGCTAAAATGCTTTTAATTCCCTATAGAGGTTCAGGGTGAGTGGTATCTAGTTAATATTAGTCCAGGCTCACTTTAGCAAGGATCTAGGAGTAACTAGCAGGTTAAACGAATTTTTGGCAACTGAAAGCAAGAAAACTGCGGTTTTCACACGTTGAGAAATTTGCAAATCGCGGCAAAATTCGCGAGTGCGTTTTTCGCGATTACAGAGGAACTACAAGGACTAGCACTATCGTCTTAGGGTCCTAGGACAGCCTAGGATCTCAGCTTCCAGATGAAAGTTACTGCAAGTCTCTAGGACAAACGGTTACGGAGATATGAGCGATTAAATAAAGGTCGTTTTTCAGATTTGAAATTTTAAAGTTCAAAAAGACAAGTGACCGCTAGCAACTAGAAAATGACAGGTGACAGCTTTACAAATGCCAGGTGACAGTTAGGAGGCAGTTCTACTTAGATTAAAATAGCTTGAATTATATTATTTTAACTAAGAGATTGGTTCTGCACAGTCTGCTAGGTACTCACACTATATTCTTGAATGAAATGGGCCTCACCACGGATCTGGTCAGGTTTTAGACTGGACTCTGGTCTGGTCTCTGCACTTCACAGTGATCTGGGTCAGCTCTCTCTCGCTCTGGATTCTGGAGATTGATGGATTTGAAGTCTCTATGTTGGCTCTCTGAAGGTTGATGGAGGTAAAGTATGGATTTACCCGGCAGAGCGTCCCGCAGCAAATGGATTTGAAAGTCTCTATCTGTCCTGACTGTCTGCTTTTATGTGTTTTGAAAATGGGTGTGTGTGCAGCATCACTAGGCTCTACCCCTCTCCACTCGTCATTGGCCACTTCATCCTCTTCCCCTTGATTGGGGGAATGAAATGAAGTGTCATCATGATGAGGTCTGTTTATGGTACAGAGAACCCACCCCTGTCAAATTACACACAATCTATATTTTGACCCAAAAGACATATTTCATAGCTACACAGTGGTTTGAAATTACATGCACCCATCATGCATTACAGGAGGTATACCCTGTCCAAATCTGCTCTTCCTGGGAGCTTGCATTCAGAAATGGCGACATTTGCACTTTTTAACTGGTTTCGCAATATCGGACATTACCCCAAATTTATACACATGTGCGCAAGGGGTATGGACATTACTTGATGAAGTATCAGACTTTTAACATGCATACATTTTAAGTAATACCCTCTTAACTGCTAGCTTGCCGCCAGATCATGCCACCGGTTCTAAAAACCTCTTAAAATGTGGGCAGAAAAATCACAAGAATTATGATATCATTAAAATAATTATGACAAGTCCGTACTATGAGTTATTCATCTTTTTCTAAAACCATATTCTGGCTACAGGGGTGTGTCTTTTCAGGTCACATGGTACAGAAACCAGTCTTTCCAGTTTCTGCCAAGCTCAGAGACCCTGCCCCTCCCAGCTTCTGCCAAGAGGAAGCTGTTTTACGACACCTGCAATAAACCATCTGCCTGAGCCCTGGAAGGCCCATTGTTCAAGAGGAAGCCATTTACGACTACCCTAATAAACCCTCTGCCTGGGTCCAGGACAGGCCTTTGTTCAACTCCCTGTAGCTGCTCCACCCCTAATCTAATCAGAGAGGTGACAATTCCTTTTGGCCAGGGGAAGAGTGGCTGAGCAGGTTTTTAACTCCTGTGGGGGTAGATGTCAGGCAGAATTCAGTTTCTCAAGCCAGGTTTCAGATAAAATGTCACTTTTTGTTCCCCAGTTTAAGTCAAGACAATTTTTACATATGCAGCTAGAATGCTGATTCTAAGTTCAAAATTATGACATTTAAACAATTGCAACCTATGTGACACTCAAAAGTAGGTCACTCATTTAATTTAAACATTTCGATTTTGGTGGTTTTAATCCAGTTTCAGTTAGGCTGCTGACATGCATAGCTCAGCCAGTTTTGTGATGAACATGGTTTTAGGCTCATCCTCTTTCCAGATTTTGTATGCCCACAAGACTTTATTCTGCCAGATGTCCGCTGGTGTTCAGTGAGATTTTTGGATGTGTTGCAAATAGGCATTTTGAGCTGGCATTCAGAGAAACAAAAGGTGATTTTAAAGTGCGGTTTTTCCTTTGGCACACATTTCACTCATGGCACCCCGGCCCATCCTGCTCGCACTGGTGGGTGGCAAGTTAGGCAACCATTTTAGTGTGCACAACTGCGCGGTTTTCATAGATTCTGGCGCACATGTGGGCTTTTTCGGCCATCTTGGATTTCCTAAGCCCACAGCACCAAATGTTGTAGCATAATAGTCCAAATGTGGGTCAGAACACCCAACACTAGTGTATGTGTATCATCAGATGAGTGCCCAGTCTAGTGTATGTGTATCATCAGATGAGTGCGCATGTATCCAGTCTAGTGTATCATCAGATGAGTGCCCATGTATCCAGTCTAGTGTATGTGTATCATCAGATGAGTGCCCATGTATCCAGTCTAGTGTATGTGTATCAGATGAGTGCCCATGTATCCAGTCTAGTGTATCATCAGATGAGTGCGCATGTATCCAGTCTAGTGTATGTGTATCAGATGAGTGCCCATGTATCCAGTCTAGTGTATCATCAGATGAGTGTGCATGAGTGCCCATGTATCCAGTCTAGTGTATGTGTATCATCAGATGAGTGTGCATGAGTGTCCATGAATCCAGTCTAGTGCCCATGTATCCAGTCTAGTGTATGTGTATCATCAGATGAGTGCGCATGTATCCAGTCTAGTGTATGTGTATCATCAGATGAGTGCCCATGTATCCAGTCTAGTGTATCATCAGATGAGTGCGCATGTATCCAGTCTAGTGTATGTGCATCATCAGATGAGTGCCCATGTATCCCGTCTAGTGTATGTGCATCATCAGATGAGTGCACATGTATCCAGTCTAGTGTATGTGTATCATCAGATGAGTGCGCATGTATCCAGTCTAGTGTATGTGCATCATCAGATGAGTGCCCATGTATCCAGTCTAGTGTATCATCAGATGAGTGCGCATGAGTGCCCATGTATCCAGTCTAGTGTATGTGTATCATCAGATGAGTGCGCATGAGTGCCCATGTATCCAGTCTAATGTATGTGTATCATCAGATGAGTGCCCAGTCTAGTGTATCATCAGATGAGTGCATGAGTGCCCATGTATCCAGTCTAGTGTATGTGTATCATCAGATGAGTGCGCATGACTGCCCATGTATCCAGTCTAGTGTATCAGATGAGTGTCCAGTCTAGTGTATGTGTATCATCAGATGAGTGCCCATGTATCCAGTCTAGTGTATGTGTATCATCAGATGAGTGCCCAGTCTAGTGTATCTGTATCATCAGATGAGTGCACATGTATCTAGTCTAGTGTATGTGTATCATCAGATGAGTATCCAGTCTAGTGTATGTGTATCATCAGATGAGTGCATGAGTGCCCATGTATCCAGTCTAGTGTATGTGTATCATCAGATGAGTGCCCATGTATCCAGTCTAGTGTATGTGTATCAGATGAGTGCCCATGTATCCAGTCTAGTGTATGTGTATCATCAGATGAGTGCGCATGTATCCAGTCTAGTGTATCATCAGATGAGTGCCCATGTATCCAGTCTAGTGTATGTGTATCATCAGATGAGTGCATGAGTGCCCATGTATCCCGTCTAGTGTATGTGCATCATCAGATGAGTGCACATGTATCCAGTCTAGTGTATGTGTATCATCAGATGAGTGCGCATGTATCCAGTCTAGTGTATGTGCATCATCAGATGAGTGCCCATGTATCCAGTCTAGTGTATCATCAGATGAGTGCGCATGAGTGCCCATGTATCCAGTCTAGTGTATGTGTATCATCAGATGAGTGCGCATGAGTGCCCATGTATCCAGTCTAATGTATGTGTATCATCAGATGAGTGCCCAGTCTAGTGTATCATCAGATGAGTGCATGAGTGCCCATGTATCCAGTCTAGTGTATGTGTATCATCAGATGAGTGCGCATGACTGCCCATGTATCCAGTCTAGTGTATCAGATGAGTGTCCAGTCTAGTGTATGTGTATCATCAGATGAGTGCCCATGTATCCAGTCTAGTGTATGTGTATCATCAGATGAGTGCCCAGTCTAGTGTATCTGTATCATCAGATGAGTGCACATGTATCTAGTCTAGTGTATGTGTATCATCAGATGAGTATCCAGTCTAGTGTATGTGTATCATCAGATGAGTGCATGAGTGCCCATGTATCCAGTCTAGTGTATGTGTATCATCAGATGAGTGCCCATGTATCCAGTCTAGTGTATGTGTATCAGATGAGTGCCCATGTATCCAGTCTAGTGTATGTGTATCATCAGATGAGTGCGCATGTATCCAGTCTAGTGTATCATCAGATGAGTGCCCATGTATCCAGTCTAGTGTATGTGTATCATCAGATGAGTGCATGAGTGCCCATGTATCCAGTCTAGTGTATGTGTATCATCAGATGAGTGCCCATGTATCCAGTCTAGTGTATGTGTATCAGATGAGTGCCCATGTATCCAGTCTAGTGTATCTGTATCAGATGAGTGCACATGTATCTAGTCTAGTGTATGTGTATCATCAGATGAGTATCCAGTCTAGTGTATGTGTATCATCAGATGAGTGCATGAGTGCCCATGTATCCAGTCTAGTGTATGTGTATCATCAGATGAGTGCCCATGTATCCAGTCTAGTGTATGTGTATCAGATGAGTGCCCATGTATCCAGTCTAGTGTATGTGTATCATCAGATGAGTGCATGAGTGCCCATGTATCCAGTCTATGTGTATCATCAGATGAGTGCCCATGTATCCAGTCTAGTGTATGTGTATCATCAGATGAGTGCCCATGTATCCAGTCTAGTGTATGTGTATCATCAGATGAGTGCGCATGTATCCAGTCTAGTGTATGTGTATCATCAGATGAGTGCATGAGTGCCCATGTATCCAGTCTATGTGTATCATCAGATGAGTGCCCATGTATCCAGTCTAGTGTATGTGTATCATCAGATGAGTGTCCATGTATCCAGTCTAGTGCATGTGTATCATCAGATGAGTGCCCATGTATCCAGTCTAGTGTATCATCAGATGAGTGCATGAGTGCCCATGTATCCAGTCTAGTGTATGTGTATCATCAGATGAGTATCCAGTCCAGTGTATGGGTATCATCAGATGAGTGCGCATGAGTGCCCATGTATCCAGTCTAGTGTATGTGTATCATCAGATGAGTATCCAGTCTAGTGTATGGGTATCATCAGATGAGTGCGCATGTATCCAGTCTAGTGTATCATCAGATGAGTACAGCATATAATTTGCCAAACCCTGAATTATGGGTGGAGTCAGTTACAATAGTTTCCAATAGCTTGTTAATCTATTCATCCTTCACGGCTCGCCTGGAGGCATCACTGATGGGCAGAGTGAAAGATAACAACAAGGACAATTACTGCATGAACGCAATACTGACAGCACTTGCAAAATCGACAGTAAGCTTGAGGTCCAAACATAACTGTGTCCCATGTAGATAAATAGAGGTGTGTGGGATAATTGCCATAGGCCTAGGAGACAACCAACACGAGTTATGGGGCGAATGGAGGCTACTGGAAAAATGTTGCTATGGTCAGTAAATCATAGCAGCAGCAATGATAATTCCGGGGCAGGGCACAGACGAGACCATACATGCTCAATCCAGTATTTTGAAAGGAGGGGGGAGTCACCCACTGGTCGAGGCCCATAACTAGCCAGAGTACATGCCTTAGAAGCACACTTTCCTCAGTGCCATTGTACACCAAGCCCTACTGGAAAATTACATAATCAAAAGCATTTATTGTTCAACAATGGAGCACATCAAGGATTTGCTCTGGATATTATATGGCCAATATAAAGCCCTACTCCCTCAGTGTTAATCTGGGGGAGGTAGAAGATGCACCGAGAGGTCCTGGTTTTCAAAAGCAAGCCTGTAACCTGGATGCCAATATTGACTAAGATTCAACACTGCCTACGTGATGCTGGACGGAATGGCACCATTAAACCATCTTCAAGCAGGAACATAAGACCACAGCGTTTGTGGACCTGAAGACGGCCTTCAACAGCATCCTTAGTGGCCTGTATCCCAATATTACTGCAATCATCATCTGATGGAGCCTGCCTCTTATTGTACATTAATATAGACTCCATTAATGATGCTCTTCTGGCTGGTAATTTTGATCCATCTAGGCTGGGAGGTGATAGGATGCCCGCACTTGGATGATGCATATTGTTGTCCAGTTCCTGATGGGGTTACAGCGAGCATTGGACAGTTTGAGATCAATGCTATCAAAACCACATCAATGGTGTTCAGCCGATGGAGAGCTTGAACATGATGGTGGAACACAATGTATTGGAGAAGGTGCAATGGAATAGCTCACAAAGGCCAAGATCACGTTAGAAAAATGGGTTCATGCAGCATACTAGCAATTAAGCTAGTCCATGCAGCGTACAATGCAAAAGTTTCTATCATCTTTGGGTCGGAGAGATGGTGCCAACAGCAGCAGTAAGGATGGAGTGTGATATAGTCCCAATAGGCAATACAGCAGGAATGCAACCCGTTTTTTAATGGCAGAGTATTGGGAACTCGAAATGCTCTCACCTATGTGATGTCTCTTACAAGTGCGAGTATATTATGGGGAAGCCCACAAACTAAGCCCCAGACAACATAATGTCATTCTAAATAGCTCACCATCGGCTAGTGGACCAGAGTATGAGTTACAAACCACTGCCAGGCTACGAGGATTATTTGGATGTTCTAGACCCATCCGAAGTCCTTTATTGCCAACTGGGACTGATGACAGTAAATGTACACTACTCACTCCTCTCCTCAACTTTACACCCACATTTCCATTAAATGATAGCAATGTGAATGGGCAATATTGCACAGAGAACAATTACGTCAAATAAGCATTTCAGGAATCGCCCACAGAATGGATAATCAACACCAAGCAGGGCAGCACAGTACCAGGTGGAACCTTGGTGGCATCAGCCGCTAAAATCTAAACGAAAATGTGTACAGTTTAGAGACACAAGCAAGCAGCCAGACACTGATGGAAAAAGAAAAGCCTGAATTCAACATAAGGCTGCAATATGATTGCCATTTTACTACTCACAATTGAGAGATGCAAAAAAAGGTTTCATCTAATTAATGTGTGTAAGAGCCTAGCAATTAACAGGAGGGGGGAATGTTCATCCAGGAGGGTAAGGAAGAAGTTACTTACCTGTAACTGTTCTTCTCCAGCATGAGTCTGGCATGGATTCACATGCTCATGAATGTTCCCTGTCAGGCTGATAATCCTTGGTAAAGAAAAAAAAAACAATTTCCGTTTCATTTCTGAACTGTCTTTCTCCTAACAACCAATCACTGGGCTATAGCGCCCCCATCCAATGAATGCCCTCTACCTAAGCCGCTCCTCTGGCAGCCATCTTCAGATTTGGTAGCACGTAAAGTGGCAGTAGGACTAAGAGAAGAGCCACAGGAAGGTAGGCAGGAGAACAACAGTTGTTCCTTCTCAAGCATGGATTCACATGCACAACCACAGGACGTGGCAAAGCTCAACATTAAGCATCTCTTACCGCCTCACCTTCAAGCGAACAGGTTGCTCAGCCCACTCTGGTCTACTCCCAAACACACCCTCGGGACATAAGATATTGATGGACCCTAAAGTCAAAAGGTTGCTCAAAGCCCAATTATGCTTTGGACCTTGCAGAAGCAATCAAAGGCCTAATTTACAAGACGAAAAGCCAGGTCCATGGTTCAGACATGCTGCTCTACTTCTATGCAGCCTTCACTAATGTCGACCATAGGCACACCGATACCATTCTCCTCAATATGCAAAGTCAATCAGATTCAATTCAAAACTTCTGTATGCCCCCAAAAGAAGAATCTCACCTTTTCCTTCATGCATATGGCCAACCTAATAGAATACTTAACAGTTGCAAAGGACGCCAAATGACACAATCCGATTTGTCCAAAGATTACAATGCTGGACAATTGCCTGCACCCTCCATATGCAAACTACCTGTGGTCACAGCCCTCACCAATAGGAAGCACCAAAAATGCAAGTTCCATAAAACGCCCAGATTAATCAGATATTAACATTTTCAGGTAAACATGATTAGAGAAATATCCCCAACTCAATGTAAATGCGAGGATACGGTAGAGGATAGTACTAGTCTCACTTGGCAGCAGACATGCAGTAAAGCACTCATCCGGCTTCCAGGGACATAATCTCATCTCTGTTGAAGGAAAGATAATAGATGCGGGAATAACCAACACTAGTTTAATGTAATTACAACACAAAGACCAAAGTAATGCTGATCTTTCAGTGGTCAGATATCATGGCTTAAATCAGCCCAAGTACACCAGCAGTTGCAGTAAACACCACAATAGAAACCGTTTCTATGCCTAAGCAGCTGCACGTAGTGTGTAAGTGTACTATATATATGAGTCCTTACTTGAAAGGTGGCCATGGGTGCCCCTAGGTCCACTTTGCCACATATGAGCAATTGCTCCTGTGATGGATGGCTTTTCTCAGGGCCGCAGCAGCTTGGAGTGGGCCAACGTTTTTCCTAGGTGGCAAATGCCTGGGGCAGCATGGCATAAATCAGCAGCAGGGTGAGGGGCCAGACGGAAATCCATTATAGCAACACAGTAGCGCAAACATGTATTGCTCCATTAATGATGTGTCATGACCAACTGGAAATAAAAGGGCCTCTGTCGGCATATTTACCAGTACATTTATGGCACTGTCTCATTACGTAGGGTCTGCAGGCCCACACCATGTTCTCACAGCCCTGCTGGTCTGGATGCTCATAGACCAGCATGTGTAACCTAGGTGCCCCCAGGCCACTGTCCCTCTGCGTGATCACCCAGCATCTTGCTGTGTGACCAGCTGGGTGACCAGGGTCGTGATCCATGCAACATTGTGTGTGCGTGCCGAGTGACCCCATCAATGGTCTAGTCATAACGGCCTTCGGACCCACAAATGATAATGCAGCCACCCGTCTCCCTGCAGTATGGTGCTGAAAGGAAGCTCTGCAGCCAGAGCTCAGTGAAGGTAGGTGAGAGCGATCATATAAATCAGCTGGTCATAACTTCTCAGCCTGCATCTCTCACATACTTCAAAGCTGAGACTTCCGATATCAATAGAAGATCTATTGGACCCTGTGATGAATTGCAGGATTCAGCCTTTCCTTGTGAGACTAGGTAGGGATGGCAGCCACGGCATGCAGGAACTCACAAGGAGAAACTGCCCTGGGGGGGAGGGATAAGGACTCTCGTTCACCAGAGGAACTCCGTAGAATCATATCTTCCGGAACAGTAATAGCAGAACTCCAAAGACATCCATCGAAACAATATTTGCTATTTTAACACAAGACCCAAGATCCAAACTGAGGATCGATGTAGTAAAACTACTGTGTAGAAGAATGAACAGACGAAAGGGAGAACAGACGAAAGGGAGAACAGACTATAATCCTCCACTGGGGAGGAACCAGCAGTCAATTATTAAAAGAGACAATAAGTGGAACCCGGGAGGTTCAAACCAGCAGAGTGGAGTGCTAAGATCGTTTTAATACATACCCAAATTGGGGGATAGTTGCTCATAGCAAACCTATACATGTTAGCAGTTTTTAACACAAAGGAGGGGCAGGCAAACACCCTGCATGCTTAACAATAATCAATACTTTTTAGAAGACACAGACTTCCTATGTACTGAGAGAAAAGGAAAAGAGCAATTGGAAAACATAATAGCCAACTCAGAACTACAGTCACATCAATTGTAGAGAATGTCATCACAACTGGAGCAATAAATGGGTCAGCAGGAAGAAGGGGGCAGAGAATGTATTCTAACTCACCCTTCCATGCCAAATGATAGCCCTAGTGCTGGGGGCGCTGCCTGTTATTAGTGGATATCAGAGAATAAGTGATGTTCAGCTTATTCTAAACCTAGGCCTCTAATCTGGTAGTTTTCCTGTTCTCACAGTATCTTTCACATTACAATTTGTCGAATTCCTCAAAAAGATTCCTCTCTAAAAAAAAAAAATCAATTAGCGTATAAGAAGACTGACCCAGTCAGTTGAGTGTCCTAATAGCTAGTCAAACTGTCTGGTATTCTTAGTGTATGGCAAGCCTTCACCAACTACATTATCTGACGGTTTTAGTGGTTAATTGCGTAGTACCACTTTTTTCAAGGCAGTCTTCATAAGGTTCTATTTATAAAATCATTTGCTTTTCTCACTTTGCCAAACATTACAGCCACTTCACTTTTCCAGAGCCAATCACTTAGTGACAAAGGGATTGGAAATGTCTCACCTTAGGCTTCTTTGCTGAAGTAGATTGCATCAAAGAGGAACCAGTTTCATGCTTCGGCAAATGGCCAACAGAGATTATAATAGGCAGGTAGGTCACTCCATCTGGTGATTTCTTGCAGGACGACTGGAATGACTATTTGTAACCTCTCCAATGTGCGACAAGGCCAGAAAAACTCATACACAAAAAGCGTGCTGAGATAAAGATTCCTGTCGGGAGGAAACCACAAGGTGCTATCGACAAGAAGCACCAAAGAAGATGAAAGCTAGAAAGGGGTACGAAAACACCAGGAAAAAGAGCACATCGAGAGCAGTGTTGTGACCCTGGAGAGGTGGCCTGTTCAGTCGCTTAACAATGCAGCGACCACGGGAGCCGCGGAGAAGAAACTGACAAATACAGAGCAAGCACCAAAGCTATCCTGACCATGAAGGAAGTCCCTATTCCGCAAACAGGCCCAGTGATGCCCACCTGTAAAAAACAAAGGAATGATGGGAGTACTACTGGGGTACGACTCGACCCAGTGAACGGCACAAAACTTAGTGAGAAAGACGCTGGGACTCATCCCAGAGGGTGGCATGAACCCAAAAAGTGTGAGAAACAGTATGAAACTTCACTTACGCAACTCAGTGATATAAGAAGTGAGCAAGAGAATAACTGTTGGATCTACAATAAACCTCTCAAGGACAAAGACCTAGAAACAGGAGGAACAAGACGTTGAACACCTTATTCACTGAAAAAGGTACTGAGGATAATAAACACAGAAAGATGAATACAGTATTCTTAGGAAGAAACACTTCAAACATTGTACAAGAAAATCTGAAGCCTACAAAGAAAACAACCTGGAAACGTTCCCTAGAAAAAAGTGAATCCAAGAGATGGCTAAAGGTCTCACAAAATGGTCTACTAAGGCTGAGGAAGCCTGTCCAGGAGAAGGGAGTCATTCTCATAGTCTTATGTTATTTTGTATTAGTTGCAGGGACAGAGCAGCTTTGCTTTGGATAGAGGACAGACTGTTTACTAAAACTTTACTACAGACAAGCACCTTAGTTTGGTTAGTCGGAGAAATCCAAACATGACAGCTAGTGAGCCCTTTTTATTAATTTAATAAAAAGAATGGGAAGAAAGCACATCTGTTTCCATCTACTGACCTACCACCATCCTCTACCTAAAGAACATCCTTCCCACTAATAATTAAGCAATATAACCCAAGACGGGAGGTGCCAGGGGGGTCGGAATCAGTTACAAGACCAAGCAAAGCAAGGGACATTACCTGCAAGGGCTATATTGCTATTGCTACCTTGGTATTAAGTGTATTTTTCTCCCGTGGAGAAACAGTGTTTTAACAGTATCAACTTCAGCAAAAAATAAAATGGCCGCCATGCATCAGGGAGAATGGAACTACATTTCACTTCTCCCTTCCCATGGTGACTGTTCTTGAGTGGGAGACACACCAGGAACACTACAGGTTGCCAACAATGGAAAAGGAAGTGCAAGGTACCAATACTCACAACAAGGTGTGGCCCTGACAAACAACCCATATTACACTTTACAAAAACAGCATTCACATTTGAAGCCGTCAAGGGTAAACTGTGGCTCCTGCAACTAAAACCCCTCCTCTTCCCCGCCCAAATCAAAATGCACAGCAGTGCAGCCCACAAGATGTTCTGGACTGGCTCAAGAACACAGATATACAAACCCAGATACCAGACAGGAAAGAGATACCAATCCATCAGTCTTGGCTGTTGGATGTTATCAATAAAGACCTCCTGGAGAGACTCTAGAAACTCGCAATGTGAACACTTGAATTGACCCTGTGTATTGAAAGGGGACTATATATCGGAGACAAAACACTGGCTTTAAGTAAGGCAAACTATTAATTGAGAGCTCCTGCAGCATGGCTCACAGAAGACTGCTAACTTGAGTGCCTTACTATCCAGGATTTACAGATTTGTATAAGCAGAAAGAGGCCTGCCGATATGTTGTAACTTCCAGTTCCCAAGAGGAGATCTCCACCTGCGGACAACTGGTGAAACCAAGAGTAAGCCGATCACCTCCTAACTAACTATGGTTGTGGTTACTCTATCCATTTCTGGCCCACCTACACATCACTACAATAGAGCCATAATCCTTCAAACGTTGGCCTCGACCGGCTAGCTGGTGCAAACGCTGCATAGGCAAGCTTCTCTTGTGGCTTCTCACATTGGGTATTTGTTATGTTTACAGTTGTAGTATTAAGCTGGCATGTACTTACTTTTGTCCGGCAATGTGGATTATTCAAAGTGCTGGGAGGGGGGCCACTGAAAACGGGTAGTGGAAACGATGAGGTGGTACAAGGTGTAGAAAGAGTTGCCTTGAAATACATACTCAGAGTGCTGATGATGCCTACTCAACTAGCAACCTGGAATGTACGGGCCCTGAATAGCTTTGTGAAAAGCTGTAGGGTTGTAAACAAACACATTGCCAGGAAGCAACTTTCCATAGTTATGCTCCAAGAAAAGCACCTGGAAGACAAACGAGTCACAGATTTCAATCCACATTTCCACTTACACCAAGGCGTTGTTGACAGGGTGGGGATAGTAACAGGACTTGAATCAACACAAATATGCTTCTTCACTGCATATGCCCCCAATGTGAACACAGCAGCCTTTGTAACACGTTGCCTAAATACCAGATAGATCGGGAAGCAAACTCCTGTTGTTGGACACCCACCTAAGTAGGTCCACTCTGACAAACCGCAATCCATCTCTGCTGATGCTACAGCTGGCCATAACTAACCCTGTGCCGATTGATGTGTGGCATAGAGCTCACCCCAACACTGGTGCATATTGATTATACTCTCATCCACATAACATTAGTCTCACTGTGACTATATATATATTCACGTGTAGCGAACATGCACACCATTTTGAAAGTACTGCATACCTGGGCAGGACGCTGTCTGACAACTCGCTACTGGTGATGACTGAGATTGTCCCACTCTAGACCCCAACCTACATGGGAGACTAGATCCAACGGTGACTGATATAGCATACAGCTGCACTTCAAACCACATCCCCGAATAATATTATTCGCTGGAAAACATTTACAATAGTTATGAGAGGTGTATATATTCTACTACAACTGGAGTCCGTAAGACACTGATCAGCTCACTAAGCTGGAACATAAAATAGCCAACATGGAAAATTCTACAACTAGACATGACCAGGCTGAGACTTCTGTGTGTCAAGGCTGCAACCTCTTGCCAAATTGCAGAGGCTGGGGAAACACAACGGAGGTATATAATGAAAACATACAATGCTGACAAAAACAGGAAAAGTTCTGTAGTGGATCCTAAATGAGGAAAAGCCACATACTACGATTGACTAATGTGGGAGTCGGGCAAAATGTGTTACACACAACAGGAAATTCTTACGCAATAGTACATACATTTATACTCATGGACATAGTACACCTGGAGGCAGATACTCTGCATCTACTCACTTAAACCACCCTCACATGGGAAAAAACCCAAGCATTGGATGCACACACGACCGTTCAGGAAGTACAAGAGGCAGTGACATCCATAACGAAGACTGCCAGGTCAGACAGAATACCTGCTGAATTTTGCAGTTGAGAGTTCCAATATTACAATTGTTGCTGGACGCCAGGCTACACGCAATAGTTAAGGGGGCTCTGCCAGCTGCTATGCAAGAAGCCTTGATAGTACCCATCCTAATACCAGGGGGCGAGGTGGACCCAAGAATACAAGCTCTTATCAACCAATAACCAAGATACTCAACACAATTATTGTCAAAAGGGAGAAAACATTTCTGCCAGCCCTTATCCACTCAGACCAGGCAGGTTTCATCCCAAAATCTTTGTAGAATTCACCACTTAATAGCAGAAACCTGCATGGATAGTATTCCAAGACGCCATTAAGGCCTTTGATACAGTAGGATGGGAATGGATGTCCACTTTGCAATATGGATTTTGGAAAGGTGCTTATACATCAAGTAAATTGTGTTTCAAAGCAGCAACAGGGAGGGAACATGGGAATGAAAATCAAATACAATGAAAGATGGAAGCGGACCTACTAGGCCTTGTGAGCATTCAGAACGTGCAAGTGCAGAATGAGAGAGTGGGGGTAGTGCTAGGTGTAACAAAGGGGAGGGGTTAAGCAGCTGTTCAGTGACTTGGTGAGAGTGGTCAGCTGCCAATAAATATGTGTAGGCCAGCAGGCGGAGGCTTAAGGCGATTGGGTTTGGGAGGCCAGGACCCAGGTGGGCACATAAGGGCGCTGGTCACCAATCTCAGCAACTGTGAGGGTTTAGCAGAGGAGAGCCTAGACGAGCTTCCGGAATTTGAGGAGATCCAGCCCAAAAGGAAGGGGGAGGCTGTTCCATAGGAGGGAGCCTGCAGTGGAGCGAGATCATCCACCAGCTCGCTGTTCAGCGAAGCGCTTGACACAGAGTTGGTGCCTGAGGTACATAAAGATCTGGAGGGAGAGTACTTGGTGAGAGCCAGTTGTAGATAGCGTGCTCCCTGGCCCCACACAGCCTTATGGATAATGCAGATGAATCTGCATTTGATCCTTGCAGCAACCTGGCAGCCCGTGGAGAGATGCAGAGGTCCCTGGCCAAGGATAAGTCATGCAGCCCTATTCTGGATTACCTGGACGGGGTATAGAGAAGAAGATGAAGGAAGTGACTATTGCAGCAGTGTAGCCTAGAAAGAACCAGAGCTCTAGTTTGGGAGTAAAGTCCTTTGAGGAGGTGAAGGTGGAAGTGAGCTTTCTTTGCAAGGTCCTGAATGTGAGGGAGGAAGGAAAGAGGCGTTGAAGCGGACCCCAAGGTTTCAGATGAAGGAAAAAAGCCCATAGAAGATGGCCACAGTGAGGGGAAGAAAGAAGGAGCAGGAGTCCCAATAGGAAGGATCTCAGTCTTGCTGGCGTTGAGGCAAAGATCATTGGAGGTACACCAGGACTGGATGGCAGATAGGCAGTCAGGAATGATGGAGGAAGTAAACAGAGGAAAGTTTGAAGAGTTGCCTGTCATCTGCATAACATTGGGGGAAAACGTGGAAATTAGTGGTGCAAGCGGAGCAATATGTGTTTAAGAGTCAGGGAGAAAGTTTGGAGCCCTGGGGGACAGGCAGGTGGAGATAGAGGTGGTGGGAAGAGAAAGAGCCCAGAATAACCTGGGACGGATGGTGAATGAGGAAGGTCAGCCAGTCTAGTGCTTGCTTCGAGAAACCTAGGCAATCGGAGCAGTTTTATGAGGATAGACCGTATCAAATGCTGACGAGAAATCAAGTAGAATGAGAACAGCTGGAGAGTTGGAGTCAAGAGATGCGAGCCGTTCCTCACGGGTGTGAGCAGTTTCCGTGCCTCTGGATGCTGGGAATCCATATTGTACGCAACCAACAAAGTTCAGTGTGCTGGGACAGTTGGGAGGTGGGGGCAGCATCTTCAAGAGGTTCCCAAGGAAGGGTGATGGAGATGGGGTGGTAGTTGGCTGGACAAAACAGTCTGCAGAAGGTTTTTTCAGGAGGGGGCGCACAAGGGAGTGCTTGAGGGAGGAGGGGAAAGATCCAGTAGCAAAACAACAGTTGCAGAAATCAGCAAGGATTCGCACAATGGCTACAATCATTACCGGTAGGACAATTTCAAAAATACGAGACCGGGAGGCCAACTTGACCATATATTGTTCACCCTGGCGATGGAACCGCCAGCTAACATGCTAATTTATCAGTCCAATAACTTAACATCTCTCCTAGAAATAATGGACTTTGGTAGACTCTCTGTATTATGTATCCACTGGGATAAATCCTGTTTTCCTTCTACAGCACAATCGAACCCAGACCACTGGCTTCTCTAGCCAGGGATTAGAATGATGCCCAGAGACTTGGTTACTTGGGCACTAACATATACCGCAACACATCCGCACAAAGCACTCCCCTCACTTGATGGCTCTCTTGAGGTCTGGGATAAACTATCACTTTCATTAATGGGCAAGGTAACCATTATAAAATCCATAATTCTACAACGGTTTATGAATTTGCCAACATACCCTTTTTAATCCCACCACAATTCATTGTCTCCTTTAGACAACAAACTCAATGTGGCGTCTGGTTAGCTTTATTAAACCACACACTATGAAGCAAGCTCTATGGATGAGTGGGCCAAACAGGGAATTTACCTCCCAGATCAAGACCGACATCTAAGAGCCAGATTATGATGGGCAACACGCTACTCTCCGGAAAGCTCATTGAGAGGCAGACAGGATCCCCAGCCTTAATACAACACCTGAGAATACATATGGTGGGGGAACATGTTTGCATAGGGCTGCCTTGCGCCTTTGTCGAACTACGTAGAGTGGAAAAAAATCTAAATTTTTACTACCCTAGTCAAGAGAGCATGGGCAGAATTACTGACAGAAACACAACAGGACACAATCCTGAGTGGTCTGTATGGGAGGAGGGAAGGGGATATCGCTCATAAGAGGCTCTGACAAAGCATCACTGAGGATCAAGACATTATTTGGGGGCTGGGAGTACCTTTGAAGACACTGAATGGGCATTTGTCCTTACTTATCCTAAAATAGTGTTCAGAAACCAGATATTTAAAATTGATACAGCTGAATGTGATCAACAGGGTCTACTTGACCCCTGGAAGATGCACACAGTTGCCCTGAATACCAAATGATAGATGCCAATTTGTTTCACATGTTATGGACATGCTCAAAGATCACCTGGGGGTGCATCAATATCTGGTTGCAAAATGTGAATTAACCAGACCTTAGTAACTGCTGTGGCTTACCTACTAGGCCAGACATATCCTGTGCCATTGCAGTCTCACATAAGCAGGCCTTAGTGCCCTAAGGACCGAAAGTTACCCAGAATTAAAGGTGGCTGGGAAAAGAAAAGTGGCGGCTCAACCCAACTGAGCAAAACTACAACAGCTTCCTATGAATCAGCGGTGCATGGAGGAGTATACCCTCCACCCCATTGAAGGGGGCACAACTCACCATTATCAGGTTCACTTGCCATGGGTGTTGCCATGTATCCGAGATCAACCATATGATATCAAGACCTTGCCCATGGAATCCTACAGTATAGGGTGGTCAACAAAGCCAGAATTCAGGTTCTCCAATGCCTTCTACAGCATACCAGGCAAAATGAGGAGACAGAATGGCCTTCTCTCAAAAACGTAGACTCTTTACCGAGGTTTGGTTCAGTCTTGTCGAGACATGGCTACACTGGTCATGAACAAATGCGGCATCATCCTGCAAACAGACCAAAATGGTATCCTTGAACAAGCCGTCGTCAAGGGCTTGACTAAGCAGGTGGAGAATAGGAATGGATTTGAGCACCAAGTCAAATTGCCCTTTGGTGAACATATAGATAATGTTGTGCAAGCCCATTAACACTGAAGGTTGGTCACTTTTGTGGAGGCCTATTTGAATATAGTGATTGACCCCTCCAAATATAAACATTTTCTCCAAAGCCATATCTTTTTATACTCACCCTGTGTTAAAGCATCCCCAATCCCAAATTTCTAATGCTGAACTAATCCTCACAAAAAGAATGTAGAGAACATCAATGATTGACCAAAGGAAGAAAATTTGTGTCGGGAGGACAGTTTCGTGATTAGAATCATTCACATAGGCAACTTTTTAGACATGATTATTGATTGATCGGGTCTCAACATCCAGGGTAATGATAAATGTATACTGTATGTAGCCTTCAGGCCGAATACTGTTGAATCATGCTTAGAAACCCAAGTATACCCTGTAGTAACTCACAACTTACGAGTGAGCAAAATTACTATATCCATTTTTTATTTCCTTACAATTTGGTCTATGGTTATATCTTGCTTTTTACCTGTCTTTGTCGTTTATGTACTGTGTGATGGTCTATAGTATTATTGTATTACCGTTTTGACTCAACATTTGTTTCACAATTTATATTATGCAACATATGTTTTCAGTTGGATATGTATGCCAACAGAATATAAAGTTATAATTGAGAAACACATGAGATATTCTTTGTGACTTCTACAGCATGTTATTAAATCGAATAGATACAACACATTGATATCATTATAACGCGCTTAATACCCAGAGGTTTCTAGTCGTGGACCGAACCTGTATCACTCCCGTGTCGTCTTGCTTCCAAGGCGAGCAAGTTTCCGCTGAGGTATCCGCCCGGGATTGAGTTGTTTTGCAACGTGGTCATATTTGATGTTTTTGCACTGTATTTTGAGCCACAAAGGGTCTTCCCTACTTCGTTGGAACAAAATGATGGTTGGACAGTTAAACGTGCTGCTGACAAAGGCGTTTAGCCTTATCTACTTTGTGCCACTATGCAGGGTGAAAGCAGACAACAATCTTGCTGTCAGAACGAGGACCTTCTACGATAAAGCCCCTTGGTTGCAATTACCATTCACTAACCCGATGGCTAAACCAACCCCACCCCTTCAATCCCAAATTCACCAGTTCTCTTGTCTTGTGAAGGACCACAAAGGCATCAAGTCCAGTATTAAGGATTTTATTTCTTCTTCACAAGGAAACATCAGCCAAGGGCATTCTAGGTTACACTTGGAAATCATCTCGGTCATCTACTTGTATGAGGAAATGGCAAAAAATATTACGGGGAGGGTTTATAAGCCCCAATGTTCCCAGCAAGCAGTGTGCATCCATGGTACAAGGAGAGGGTTCCCTAGACCACCCCTTCCCTAGAATGTCCTCATGTTTACAGAGGTGGAGTTTCAATGCTCTATAAACCACCTTCCTTTGGTCATTCTGGGATTGGGTGGGGGCAGAGGGCTGATCAACAGCAGGTAGTGGGTAAAGCAATCTGCCCTAGAAGCAAATAAACTATGTAGGTGCCACTTAAAGAGTAGCTTCTAAAACAGTGATCTTCAAACGGGGCGACCTGAAACATGTCCGGGAGGGGTATTCAGACTCAGGATTAACATGACTAAATTTGCTTTCAATGGAATAAGCATTAGGCAATCTGCATTGTTTAAAAGCCCCCTCCCCAGGACATCCTTAGGAACACCATAGCCGTGCAAACCCCCAATGGGGCAGAAACAAAATTTACCCTCAAAGGTGGGGCCGGAGGGCCTCAATATGAAAAGGTTTAAATACCATTGCTCTAGGCACAAAATATGCACACGTTCCAACAGTGCACCTAAACCAATGCTAGATCTAGCCGAGTCCACAGTGTTAGCACTGTAGGTAGCACAGTTTCAGGCGAAACGACAAGTGCCATCTCCCGCATGTTCGTATTGGCTAGGGCACTGAGCTCCAAGTATGCCATGGCATTTTCTCTCCAGCGAGGCACAGACACAGCCTTATTTGTGAATATAATGTTCATAGTAGTCAAGGTTGCCTTGCATTTGTGTGGGCATGGCCTACAGATACACATGTAAAAATGGTCTAGCCTACATTACCAAGTGCATATCGACAACACAGTCTGCTTGCTAAAAGTACAACAAATCAAAGCTCAACATCCTTATTTGTTGGACCCTTAACCGGGGGGCCATTGACAAATTGTAGGCGTTGAGGTACATTAGCATCCCAGTAAATAGGTCGGGCAAGGCAACCTTTCAAACCCACGACACTGCAGAGCCATGCATAAAGTGGGAGAAGTCAATAGTAAGAATAAGCACGATTCCCTATAGTTAAACACAACATGTTTTAACCATGAATTGACGATTTTCCAGAACCCCACCTAATATTCCACACAGGGGTCTCTTTTGCTCATCAGCTTTAGTCTCCCTTTCACTAGCCAACTTTTCACAAAAGCCCATGGGCTTAGAAGCCGCCACCGGAGGACCATTAAGTTGTAGCCATAAATACAAGGAAATAGTGGCCACATGGAGGAATGCTCGGCCTAGCGACGCAACTACATTTATGGCACAGGAGGCCCTTTCTCAAATTACTTGCAGGCAACGTTTCCATGCAAGCAACTAAAGTTCTAAATGCCACCAAACTCATTAAAAGCCCTGAAGGCATGAATGGTGTCTGATTGGGAGCTGAAATTTGGAAGAGTATTTGAATTTAATTCTAGCCATACAGAACACTCTCATCATTCGGTAAAATCTTTGCATCCAGCACATTAACACTGGATTTGTGTTGTTCTCAGAGTGTGGAGCACACCTTGTAGCAAGGTGAACTGAAAGGCTTTCATAACTTACCTTTCATGGAGTGACGCAGAATGTGCCCTTCCCAGGGAAATCACAATCGACCACACCCTTGAGCAGTACAAAGAACTCACCAGGAGATAGAAACTTGACCTAACAAAAGTCAGTGTGCGTCAACAATTGTGATATCCCGTCCCTACAGAGTCCTTTAGTTCTTGAAGGGCAACGCACATAAGCCCTGAATCTTTCAGGACCGAACAGGTCGTCAGCTTCCTAAGAAAGACCCTCATATTTTATTCGGTCTCTTATGGGTCCTTGGAAGCTTCTGCAAAATGCTTACACAAATCACGGAAGCAGTGAACTGTCATAACTTGATGCAACCCATCGCGTGTCTGTCATTACCCCCCTATCGGTCTTGTGTTTTTTGGCTGTGTGGGGCATACAATGAGTCCATGAACATTTTAAAATGATGTCCTCCACATACTTCGTCAATTGCATCTGCTAGGGCCAGTTCAAGGCAGTGAGCTAGTCAATGCCAAGATGAAACAAGATTTGGGAATGCAGCTCGCAATAAAGTGGTCACCCCAACTTTTTTTTTTTGCTAAACATTACAGCTGCACCATGAGAACAAATGGCTATCCACATCTCGCGCAACAGCTTTTGTGATGGCAACATTCAGAAAAAATCTGAGCAGAGTGGTCTTTATGGTCAATTCATTTGTCTTTTGCAGCTCAACTAGATGGAAGAAAATAGTGACTGGGTTACGATGAGCCCCAAAAAGATCCTGCAGATAAATAATAAATGTTGATTTGCTGCCGACAGTCATGCTCTCACCCAAAAGTACTCCAATCTTTGGCTTGTGTTCTCTGATATAACATACCAACCAACTTCTTTTGCATTTCTGATGCAATATGTCTTACTATTTCAGTTGCAGTAACATTACTGCACTACCGTTCACTTCTTGAAAGTCAACCAAATCAGGGTGATCTGTGAAGGGCCGATTCTTTTTGGCCAGGTAGAATACAGTGTGAAAAATGCAGCAGGCGCCCCACAAACGTTTGCCGCTGCTTTGCTGCATGGCTTCCATCGTGTAG
Source organism: Ambystoma mexicanum (assembly GCF_040938575.1). NCBI lineage: Eukaryota > Metazoa > Chordata > Amphibia > Caudata > Ambystomatidae > Ambystoma > Ambystoma mexicanum. The sequence goes on along the minus strand of NC_090936.1, from coordinate 67,380,784 downwards.
TTCTTTTTTCACTCTGTAAGAATATCTTCCGATGCCTTAGGAGCAACACTTGACTTGTGCTTCACAATCTTATTTCGGAGCTGCTTCTGCCTAGCATGTTTGCCAGAACCTGAGGGACCGATGTTTCCATCGGCCCATTCCAGCCATAAGCGCAACCCTTGACCACTGAAATGCACCGATAAGCCTCACCTCCATACACAACATCCAATATGATCTGAAGCCAGAAAAATTCATTCATATTCAGCTTTAAAATAGCACCATTTCTGCACGCTCCAGCAATCGGGGACTAGAACAGCCTCTTCCGGCACTGGCTGGACTGTAGTGGTCGATGCGCTGGAGCTACAACCTCCTTGGGGCAAACATCTCGGCGTTATCTGCGTTACCTCAATACTCAAGAGTAACCGCGTCAGCTTCCTCATCCCCACTCAGACTGGTGGCAGGCTCCTCCACTTCCCGGATTTCAGTTGATGGAATGTAGTCAAACACCAAAGTCTGCATAAACGTGCCCGCATCCTTAATGGCTGCTAAAAATCTTGGGGCAATGCATCGCCAGAAGACCTGTTTCTAGCACATGCACGCTGGAAATGTTCAGCTTCCCATCCGTTACAAAATTATACAAATTGGACTGGTAAATGTCGAAAGCAGGGAAGTTTGTAAAAGCTGAAAAATATAAAAGTTAAGTTGCCCCACACATCTCTCACCCAGGTAGACTGAGGAATCATGATAGAGAGCAGAAGCAACAGATTGGAAAGTACAGGCCAGTACTGTCTCATGAAACAATTATCTGGTAACATTATTGAGCTAGCTGGACATGTGACATACCTATTTCTCTCCTATATCGACAAGATGCAGCACCTGCCGAGGATTTCCCAGGGGCTTTGCATGAAGAGGATACAGGCTCCCTCTTTTCACTGTGTTCTAAAATAAAGTTGCCTTTCAGAAATGCCCATTAATCCCACCCCCCCCCCCCTGTTTTGGTTTGTTAATGCAGCTCTTAAATCTAAACAGGTCACTGAACGAGTGTCTGGAAACCCCCCCCCTCGCCCTCCCATGAGCAGATGCATGTTAACTGGCGTCTTATATATAGGCGCCACATTGCAAATATGGGCCCCTTCGTCTTTCAATTTATTTGGGGTTTTGTAGAGCGCCAACAAGTCACACTGCGGTCAATTCATAACCACCAGTAGAGTAGGACAGACCTTGCCGAATGGACATGATGAACAGTTCATAGAGCTTTCTGGCCCACGTAGCTTTACGTTCTGGCCCTAGGTTGGGATAAAGGACCTTCCACAGTCTGATATTCACAACTCGCTTGCACTCATCTCCCAAACTCACCCACGTGTGGCTTTCAACAATGCTCTGCTTCATAAACGATGGTTTGAAAATGACACAAATCATAGTACAGTCCACACACAAATATAAGGATTTATAGGTTTGTGTGCGTACCTTACTATGGTTTGTGTACTTTTCAAGCCATCTTTTATGAACATACAGAACACGTGTACAATTATGACCCCACCCCCTCCCCTCCTAACACCAACCTTCAGAGACTACAAATACCAGAGGTGGCTCAGTGATCGCTGTGGGTTCAGAGTAACTGCAACTTACTCTTGCAGGTCCTGAAAGGAAGTTAGTTTGCATGGCACTGTGGCTGGCACTCCCGTCAGTCACAGCTGCCTGTCTTCATCATGGTGGTGGGCTGATGTCCTGTCACAGCTACAGTGGGATAATGTCCCACCATGGTAGGGTGACCAGATTTCCAAAACAAAAAACTGACGGCTGATATAAGACTACAGTTTTAGCGGACAAGCATAAAACATGGACTAAAAATGTACTTTTAGGTCTATGGCCGGTTCCAACGTAAAGCATGGGGGGGGGGACGTTGCAGGCACAGCACTCTCATTGAAGGAGAGAGGCCAGAGAGGAAAGGGGTGTAAAGTAAGCAGAGAGAGTGGCGCCATGCCCGATTTCGGGATTTGTATGTCATTTCCCAGCACACACAAAAAATGGGGCGGGACAGGGTTATTACAAAGTTTTTTTCGGGACCCCGCGACTAAAACGAAAATGCCAGGACAGCAATGGCAAAACCATGACCTCTGGTCACCCTACACTATGGCAAGGTGGTCCCCAACTCAGACCCACTTTCTGGAGACTCCTGGGGCTCGACCCCAACCCACTTAAAGCACTGTGGAGCAGTGTCGGAAGAGGACAGGCCAAAGCAGTTTGCGGCGTGGCATTAAGGGGGGGGGGGAATCCAGTGCTTTAATTGGGATAAGAAATTGAGGGTGGGGCCCTCATTTGGGGGCGTACCTTGCCTGATGGGTATGGTCTAAGACTTGAAGGGCGTGGCCTAAGCAGGGGTGGTCTGGCCTACATAGCTAAGTGCACACTGCAACACTGTGTTGCTGGTACAATCAAAGTGCGAGATCCTGGCCAACTCATTTAATTGCACTGTCTTATCTGCAGCACTCAAAGTCCTGGTGTAGTCGGTAGTGACTGAGTGTGATATAGTGCTACAGTATACAGCCGTGTAGCCCCACAGGATACAGTAGCACCTCCTCCCTGTGAGAATATTTTGAGAGTCCCCTCCTGTGAATGCAGAAACTACAAGTACCAGAATGCAAAGTTAAGGAATCATAAAATCCAGTAGCGGCTATCATTTCATAACTGAAATGGGACAGGTTGAATTTTTGATAACCGTTAAGACCCTCTGAAAAAGAGTATGTTATAAATCCCCCAACATTTTCTAATCACGGTTTGATGTAGAATTGCTACGCAGTTGAAGAAAACGAACAGTCAAAGAAGGAAATTTGCAAACCAATCATATATCCTGGAAATGGGCGAGTCCATGTAGAACGTTTACGAAACAAGCTTTCTGCAAAGTGGTGGAGATTTTGAGAAGCTAATGTCTTCACCATGGGGTTAATGTCTCAAACATTAACACCCTTTTGTCTCCACTCTGTCATTTAAAAAAAAAAACCTTACCAGTTTCAAGTTTTTGCACGCACGGAATTCTTACTCTCAGTCAGGCTCAACAGGGTGTTAATGTTGGGGACGCTGTGCGTTGCCAGCCAACCACAGCGTTTTGCAAACTAGTTTGAGCAAAGCTGTGGCTGGGTGACACTTGTGTCCGACACAGCTGTCTTAATTCATAGCAACAGTTCTCTCCCGTCGTGGACGTGGCAGTAAATGACCCGCTTTGGTGGGACCTGGTGTCCTGCAGCTCAGCCCCGGCCCACTTAAAGCACTGGGTGGATCCTAAAGCATAATGCTGCTAGACAGGTCAGCAGGTTAGGCTACTGTCGCCAAGATGGTACATTTTTAGATCAGCCTGTAAATCGTATTGATGTCTATACCACCCCCCCCCACCCACCACCGTCCCGCCACCCTTCCAGCTATATTTTCTTCCTCGAGAGCGATTCTGCTAGATCGCTCTGCGTGTGAATGTCTGTCCTGTAGAGAAATACATTCCAGCCATCCCTTACAAAACGATCTTTATCACATTGCAGTTTCACTGCAGCTCAGGAAGATACACGAGTCCCAGGGAAAGTTACCACAAAAGAAAGACCGCTTCAACCTGCAGACACCAGTCCCCATGCAAGCGCTATTCCACCCAATAAACGGCTCCCTCTTCCAACAACTTCAAGGGCCGTCCAGGAACCATTAATAACCCTGCACCGGCAACCTATCAGCATTAGGAAGAAGTAAACAAAGAAAGGAGTCTACGGATATGGGGATTCCTTTAACGCACTTCAGTCTTCACCGGCACCTGCAGCAGATAGCTTATCTGGTCACGCTTTAATAAATGTTAAAGGTATTTGTACCGCGCACCGTCACCAACGGAATTGGTCCCCAGGCGCGCTCTGGCGGATCTGCAAACGATAAGGTGGGATGGGTTAGTAAGGTGAAGAGGGAGTAGGATAGTGAGAGGAGTGGTGTTCTGTTGGCAGCTTCAACTCGGTATACACCGGGTGCTGAGCTTTGGTGCAGGTATTGGATCGGTGTCAGTCCGCGTGTGCTGTTGCTCCGGTTTATGTGTTGTGAAGTGCGTGCGGCTTGTGGTGCAAGAGATGGTTGTGTGAGTTTTTGGGTGAGATAGGTATGCAGAGTTTGAGGTTATATTGGTTAGTGGGTTATATGACCTTTAGCATGCTAACATTCACAGTTTTGTCTGTGTGGCACTTGTTGGCCTTCACAATCCTATCTAGATGCGGCGCCGGCTGGTGTTCACAGTTCTAATTGTGGCACATGTTAACATTCAAGTTTCATCTAGGCGCCGGCATGCTTTCCTTCAATCAAAGTCCTATCTACATGCGACGCAGGCTAACATTCACAATTCCATCTAGATGCGTGTGGACATGCTAATATTCACAATTCCTTCATAAAAGAAAGCATTTAACTAAACAAGAGTTTCACTTGGCCAAACTGATTACACACCTAAAAAGTCACTTACTTCCGACGACGGACATGAGCCATAACGGGGCTAGGGGTCGCCTAGTAAGCTATGGTTTGCTCCCCCTCCCCTGCTCATTTACTCAGTGCTCTAACGCTGGACTCCCCCCTCCCTCTGATAGTCGAGTGAAAATGGTTCTGTTGACGTAACCCGACCGACACTACAAATCCCAGAATGCATTAAGTTACATTAAGCCCATGGATGGAGAAAAGGAACACTTGAACACACCCGGACTTATTTCAAAGCGAACTGGGGGATAATTGCCGAACTAATACGAGAACAGAGTCTGCGTCACCCGACACCACAATCTGCAGGCGGGTTCCAGTAATCCACACGGGTGTGCAGTGAAAAAGTCGAAAACATTATGTCGAAAGTCATAATGTAGAAAAAAAAATGTGAATGTTTTATTTTTTATTTACATTTTTTTTGGGTTCCGCAAAGGGGTAAAACAAAAAAAAATACAAAAAAAGGGGGGAACCCCCCATTTCGAACAAAAAACAAACTATTAAACATTCGAAGAAAAAAAATCAACTTTTTTTTTCCCCACATTATGACTTTCGACATAATGTAATTCGAAATGATCACTATAAACCATCCACACGAACACACACCATGCAGAAAAGGTTAAAATGGTTACCCGTATAAAAGCGTCTCCGAGACAGAGGTCCAGTAATAAGCTGCAGACCTGAAAAAGAAAAGAAGATTTTAGACCCAAAACCTCACAAAGCAGACGCCAACACCCTCCGACTTCCCTTTCTTTCTGCCACACCTTCTCGCCGATGTTGCATCCTGCTGGAGCCTCCGCCAATCACAAGCCTCCTTCCAAACCAGCTCCCTCTCAGCCAATCAGGGCCTCCAGCATGCTATTAACCACAGAGGCCCGAAGGAAGTAGCACACATGCATTAAGGGAGATGGAGGCCGGTTACCACATGCACAAACACCACTCGAATTATCACAGCAGCCCTCCCCTCGCACTGCAACACATAATACGCACCCCACGTTCCGCCGCCACCGCCGCCCAATGATTTCATCATTACCCTCCCGCCCCCACTATCGAATAAATGTCACACCGTCGTTCCTTCAGCTCGACCCGACCTCGTGTCATAAGGGTCGCGTGCTCCCGAACTCTGAGTCAACACCGCTTTGCATGCTGAGGCTTGTAGTTCCATCTTTTGCTTTATATATCTGTGACTACAAATCCCAGGATGCAAGGAACTGTTAGCTGTGGCATGAGATGGGCGCCAGTTGGCAACTATGAGCACAGAGCGCCAAGAAAGCACGCAGGCGGTAAGAACCTTTAACATAACGCGCTCTCCCCCATCCCTGCCCTTACTAGTCAAACTGTTAAAGGCACGCCTCTTCCTGGGGCACAGCATTAAAAAAACAACCACCCTTTTCTTCAAGTAGGTTAAAAAAAGCCCCCCAATTTCTTCCCCCACCAAACATTAAAGAATACCGTTAAATCATTTAGCTAGTTAAGTGCTCGCTTGAGAAAATGATTAGTCCTGAGAGCCCTGCCACTAACTGAATTACTTCTAGGTTGTATTTTTAGTAGTAGTGCACGTGTAACAGCAACTGGAGAGTGTAGGGGGGAGAAGTAACATCAAAGTGTGGCGGCAGTAGCAGAAGGAGTGAGAGACATTGGAGGGACAGACAGAGGGAGTAGGAGTGTATTGTATAGTGAATGGGAGAGGAACTGGAAGCAGGCGGCTACTACTGCAATGGCACGTTGCCTGGTGTCTGTATCAAGGTTGCATCTGGGGTTCGCTTCTCTGGCAACATGGGCATCACCATGTCTACCATGCGCTGGCTTCTTGAAGTGCGTATGCACGCACTTAGACGTGCACCCTGAATGTTGATAACAGCACAATGGGCCTCGCTTCCATACAGGCACCTACAAAGTAGTGCTGACCGGGCCAAATGCTCGCATCTCAACTCTTCTAGTGCCTTGGTTGTGCGACGCTCACTCTATGTTTTCATTTATTGCCTTTTTTCTTCTTTCAGATCTGTAAATCCACATCTCTTGGCGGATGTTCTTTCCATTTCCCTAATCTTCCCAGGTTTCCCATTTGCACCCCCCTCCCCCCCAACCCCTGTTGCCTTTCAGCTCCACGGTGCCTTTCAGCTCCTCCAGCCTCCACCCTCGGTGCCTTTCAGCTCCACCCTCGGTGCCTTTCAGCTCCTCCAGCCTCCACCCTCGGTGCCCTTCAGCTCCAGCAGCCTCCACCCTCGGTGCCTTTCAGCTCCACCAGCCTCCACCCTCGGTGCCTTTCAGCTCCACCAGCCTCCACCCTCGGTGCCTTTCAGCTCCACCAGCCTCCACCCTCGGTGCCTTTCAGCTCCTCCAGCCTCCACCCTTGGTGCCTTTCAGCTCCTCCAGCCTCCACCCGCGGTGCCCTTCAGCTCCACCAGCCTCTACCCGCGGTGCCCTTCAGCTCCACCCTAGGTGCCTTTCAGCTCCACCAGCCTCCACCCTAGGTGCCTTTCAGCTCCTCCAGCCTCCACCCTCGGTGCCTTTCAGCTCCTCCAGCCTCCACCCTCGGTGCCTTTCAGCTCCACCAGCCTCCACCCTCGGTGCCTTTCAGCTCCACCAGCCTCCACCCTCGGTGCCTTTCAGCTCCTCCAGCCTCCACCCTCGGTGCCTTTCAGCTCCACCCTCGGTGCCTTTCAGCTCCTCCAGCCTCCACCCTCGGTGCCCTTCAGCTCCAGCAGCCTCCACCCTCGGTGCCTTTCAGCTCCACCAGCCTCCACCCTCGGTGCCTTTCAGCTCCACCAGCCTCCACCCTCGGTGCCTTTCAGCTCCACCAGCCTCCACCCTCGGTGCCTTTCAGCTCCACCAGCCTCCACCCTCGGTGCCTTTCAGCTCCTCCAGCCTCCACCCTCGGTGCCTTTCAGCTCCTCCAGCCTCTACCCGCGGTGCCCTTCAGCTCCACCAGCCTCTACCCGCGGTGCCCTTCAGCTCCACCCTAGGTGCCTTTCAGCTCCACCAGCCTCCACCCTAGGTGCCTTTCAGCTCCTCCAGCCTCCACCCTCGGTGCCTTTCAGCTCCTCCAGCCTCCACCCTCGGTGCCTTTCAGCTCCACCAGCCTCCACCCTCGGTGCCTTTCAGCTCCTCCAGCCTCCACCCTCGGTGCCTTTCAGCTCCTCCAGCCTCCACCCTCGGTGCCTTTCAGCTCCTCCAGCCTCCACCCTCGGTGCCTTTCAGCTCTAACAGCCTCCACCTTCGGTGCCTTTCAGCTCCACCAGCCCCCACCCTCGGTGCCTTTCAGCTCCACCAGCCTTCACCCTCGGTGCCTTTCAGCTCCTCCAGCCTCCACCCTCTGTGCCTTTCAGCTCCTCCAGCCTCCACCCTCGGTGCCTTTCAGCTCCTCCAGCCTCCACCCTCGGTGCCTTTCAGCTCTACCAGCCCCCACCTTCGGTGCCTTTCAGCTCCACCAGCCCCCACCCTCGGTGCCTTTCAGCTCCACCAGCCTCCACCCTCGGTGCCTTTCAGCTCCTCCAGCCTCCACCCTCGGTGCCTTTCAGCTCCACCAGCCTCTACCCTTGGTGCCTTTCAGCTCCAGCAGCCTCCACCCTAGGTGCCTTTCAGCTCCACCAGCCTCCACCCTTGGTGCCTTTCAGCTCCAGCAGCCTCCACCCTAGGTGCCTTTCAGCTCCTCCAGCCTCCACCCTCGGTGCCTTTCAGCTCCACCAGCCTCCACCCTCGGTGCCTTTCAGCTCCACCAGCCTCCACCCTCGGTGCCTTTCAGCTCCTCCAGCCTCCACCCTCGGTGCCTTTCAGCTCCACCAGCCTCTACCCTTGGTGTCTTTCAGCTCCACCCGCGGTGCCTTTCAGCTCCACCCGCGGTGCCTTTCAGCTCCACCCGCAGTGCCTTTCAGCTCCACCCGCAGTGCCTTTCAGCTCCAGCAGCCTCCACCCTAGGTGCCTTTCAGCTCCACCAGCCTCCACCCTTGGTGCCTTTCAGCGCTACCGTTATCCTGTGCCTGGTCTTGAGTCTCTGTCCACCTACCTCAATTCCTAGAAGCCATTCCAGATCCAACACCTGGTCGTCCACGTCAGTGCTTGCATTTCTTTTGCTACCCATTAATGGTGGGCAATCAGTGCTGTTTGTGGATCAGGGAGCGAGAAGCGCTTCTTGCAAGGAATAGGGTGCGAGAAGAAGACAATCGAGTCAGGCAAAGTGTCTGAAAGCGCAACCCTGCTCCTCTGGTAGACACTGACCTGATCATTGAGGGCATGTCCAGGAAGTCCTGAGGGAGTCTAGATGGAAAAGATAACTATCTCTAGGTTATCATGAGCATCTAACCAGAACATTGACAGTAGGGGGTCAATGTTCTTATCTTCAAACCCAGGGATTAAAGCCCCCTGGGTTAGGGTGGAAAATGCTACAGCAAGACGGGAGGGAGAAGAACAGCCATGATGTCTGCTGAAACCTTTAATAAAAACCCTTGAACCATCTCTGGGGTTTGGAGTATTATTTGAGGCCTCTGTGACATTAAATAAACCCAAAATGGTTGCCATGGCCAATGCTTGTCCTATGACAGGAGCCAATGTCAGGTGGTCAGAGATTTCCTTAAGGAATCCTTTATTTATTTGTTAATTTAAACTTGCATCCAGCGCTGGGCCTTGTGGTAGGTCAGACACAGGAAACGGTGAAAAAGACATGATTCCACAATCTAATAAACCTCAACTAGAACTACATGTCTACTATGAAGGGTCCCTAACTGCAAAGAAAAAAATGCTTGCCCTACCAATAAAACAAAACAGTATAATGTGGCTTAAGTCTGACACGATTCACTATGCTTTGTGACCCCACCCACGTCCATCTTTTAGTTCTCAGGCACCTGGCTTGTTGATATTTTCAAAGATGGGTTTTTTAACTCCTGGAAAAGATTACTCGTAACCCGTCCAAAGCATCTTACAACTTCAGACGTTTCTTCTCCACCTCAGAGTAGGTGTTGTGCTCAACAAACACAATAAGGGCCTGTGTGCTAAGCTGAGTAGCAATGCCTGGTGTTAGTTTTCTGTGCCTCTGAGTATGTCCATGCATCTCCGAGTGAGTTGGAAGTGCCCAAACTCTATGACCTCAGGAGCCAGGCTGATAAGTTGAGAGTTTGGGGGCTTGGATGCAGTGTTTCCCCCTGGTCTTGACACAGCATGTTGTACGGGCACAGCAGCTTCCTGGTAGGGGAGACTGACATTGCCATGAGATGGGAGAAATGGGAGAACCAAGACTGGCGGGCCCACGTATGGGCCACCATGATCATTCTGACTGGCTCTTGGTGCACTATTCTGTTGAGCAGGGGAATCGGGGAAAGCATAGGCAAATTACCTGGACCATGTTATCCAAAGACCGTTCCCCTTGGAGCGGTTCTGAGGGTACCTGGAGGCATAATCTGGCCATTGGGCGTTCCCCACAGTGGTGAATAAGTCGTTCTCTGGAAAGCCCCATTCTGCAAAGACGTGGAGTACAATGTCCTGCTGTAACCGGCACTCGTGCTCTATGGGTAGGGGGACGTCACTGCTGAGCATGTCCACCAGAAGATTGAGTTCCGCTAGTTACCCCAGGGTTCGGCGCGCGGTATAAATAAAGAAACTAAACTACATGTTGTGAAAGGAGGAACATTTTGTATTTGAGAGCCCACTGCCATATGTTCTGGTACAGTTTGGACAGCCCTAGAGAGTGAGTGCTCCCTTGTTTGTTTAAGTAACAAATGGCTGTAGTACCGTCCGTAAGTACTAGAGATGTCTTCCCCTGGAGGTCTCTCTGGATGGCCTTCAATACTGCTAGCAGCTCCAACAGGTTGATTGGATGCTACCACTGGGGACCACACACCATGTGCCATCTGTTGAAGGTGTGCCCCCTTGGTGGTGAAGGTGTTCCTCTTCAGAAAGTTTTCCCTTGAACAACACTGCACAGACTGAACGAGGGCTGCCGAGACAACCACTACATCGTCCCACTGGCCTGACACCACTGGCTTGCATGGGGCGCATGCACAGACGAGCGTGAGAAACTAGGTAGAAGCAGGAAGCCATCATTCCCAACAGTCGCATGGCTTTGCATATGGTCACCTGGTGACTGGCTACATAGCGAGGGATCTGGAACAGCATGTTTTGAACCCTCTGGTTGGAGGGAAAAACGAGCCTGTCTTTGGTCCAGATTAGAGCCCTCAGAAACCGTTTGACTTCATTGGGGTGTAGACTGGATTTTTTCTCCTTGATAGATAAACCTAGGTTGAAGAGTACGTCTTCTGGGTATTTGTTTGGCATGTTCCATAGGAATCCCCTGTTATGAGCCAGTCGTCAAGGTAAGGATAGACTAGGATGGACTGCCTGCGCAGGTGAGCCACTACTACCACCAGTATCTTCGTGAATACTGGTGGTGCTGAGGCAATGCCGAAGGGGAGAGCCTTGAACGGATGGTGGGTATCCTCAATCATGAACATGAAATACTTTCTGTACGCTGCCAACTCTGAAATATTAAATTATACATTGTTCATGTCCAATGTGGCCATGTAATAGCCCTACTGCAGCAGTGGCATTTCTTCCTGCAGTGTCATCAGCCTTAATTTTTGAGGTTTGACATATTTGTTTGCCGGGCGCAGGCCTAAAACAGGGTGCATGGTGAGAGCCTTTTTGGGTACAAGGAAGTGCACTGAATATACCCTCATTTACCGTGAGAATGGGGCGACTTCTATGGTGCCCTTTTCCAGCAGGACCTGAACCTCTTCCAGCAGAATGCACAGGTGTTCTGGCGACAGTCGGAACACCTGCTTCTTGTTGGGTGGTATCGAGGTGGCAGTAGGAACTCAATGCAGTAGCCGTGGGCAACGGTTTTGAGCACCCACTGGTCTGATGTGATTCCCCCTCCCAGGCGTGGATGAATGATCACAAGCAACCCCCGATCAGGGAAGTGTCGGAGGGGACCCAAACTGGCTAGTCACTTTGAGGTGGAGGCCAGGAAGCCTATAGGAGTAGAGTTCCTACCTATGAGGGCTGCTTTGTTGGTATTGGTGGCTACCAGATGAGCCTTGGCCGAAGGACCAGCGGGTACCGAGCTGTACTGTCCTTGGGAGAGCAGGAAAAATAATAGCCACAAAAGGACCGGCGTGAGTTAGAGCCTCCACGTTGGTGGAACGGTTTAGCCGTGATCTGGCAGAGTTTAGTGTTTCACGTTCTTTTTTAGCCCTCTCCAGGGCGTCATCAACAGCCTTCTCAAAAAGGTTGGAGTCCTCCACTGGCCTGTTGATCAAAGAGGCCTGCGTTTTGGATTTAAAGTCAGAGTTCTTTAACCAGGCATGTCTTTAAGTAAGGTCCCATGGGCTAGAGTGCGTCAAGCGGTCTCAGCAGAGTCCGGAGTGTTCTTCAATGTGTTATGGGGGACTTGTCTGCCTCCAGCCACGACCGCCAGCAAGCGTGATCGGGTGAGCTCTGGGACATCTTGAAGGCCATCCTGAACTAGGCCCCAATGGACATCACTGTAACTGGCCAGGAGAGTGGTATTATTGGCAATCCTTTTCCGACGAAGACTGTGGAACCCCCGCCCTCTTCCGAATGGTAGTGTTCACCAATGAATCTGGTTTAGCATGACCCCTTATGTATAGTGCGTCAGAAGGTGGACGGAATAACCGCCTGTGTTAGGGATGGGGACAACGGTGAAAGGGCCAGGCGCCTCTTTATAGAGTTTAGTAGGGGTGGCTTATCCTTGAGAATATCCTGCATGAAATCTGAGTCTACAGCTGCCTCATGTGTTGCAATTTGGAAATGATCGGCTGCTCTTTTTAAAATAGCATTAAACATCTGGTCATCAACAGATGACAAATCCCTGGGGATCTAGGCAGATGATGTCCAGGTCAGGGGTATGAGTTGCCGATAACCAAGGGCCCTGATCCTCCACCTGATTCCAGTCTGGGTCTTGATCAGCCGTATCTTGTGCAAAAGGATGGAGGTCCTCTTAAGTATCCTCCTGTGTTGGGTCCTCTGGGACATCCAAGATATCTTCCTGGTGTCCCTGTGCAGAGATGGGTAATTTCTGCAGTTTGTAAGGAATGAGGCAGGAGTCCTCTCCCCTGGGTCTTTTTGGTGTAATGTACCAGAAAAGTAAATAAACTGGGCCATCTTGTCCATGTATTGTTCCAACCTCTCCCTAGTCCATATGGAAGAGGCAGAAGGGTCTGGAGGTGGAAAAAGGTTATCAGGAGGGGGTTTTCCCAATAAGGCCTTAGAGAGAGCCTGGGGAGCTCCAGAATTCTCCTCTCGACGAGAAGGGGTGCCCTTGTGCTCCGTCTGTGGCCCCCGAAATAATAGGCACAAGGCTTTTGCAAATTTTTGGTGTAATGTACCAGAAAAGTAAATAAACTGGGCCATTTTGTCCATGTATTGTTCCAACCTCTCCCTAGTCCATATGGAAGAGGCAGAAGGGTCTGGAGGTGGAAAAAGGTTATCAGGAGGGGGTTTTCCCAATAAGGCCTTAGAGAGAGCCTGGGGAGCTCCAGAATTCTCCTCTCGACGAGAAGGGGTGCCCTTGTGCTCCGTCTGTGGCCCCCGAAATAATAGGCACAAGGCTTTTGCAAATTTTTGGAAATTCTATCGAAGGTCTCAACGCACCTGAAGGCACAGTTGTGGTCGATGACTCCACGAGGACTTAGATGCTTGTGCGCCCTTGCAGAGTGTGTCGACGACAGTATGCTTTTTAAGGTGAACGGCCGTTCCAGAGGGATGCCCAGTAGCATGTGAAAGCAGCTGCATGGAGGGTGCCGGAACTCAAGGTTCGGTAGGTGCCATCAACATTTTCAACTGCCCTGTTGGCAGTGTGTGCTTCTTCGATGGAATCATCGAAGAGGCCTTAGGGGTTGTGTGTTTTTGTACCAGTGGTCCATGGGTGCCCTTGTCTCTGGGTTGTGATCTCCCCATAACAGAGCCGGTGGCCTGTCTATCGGGGCCAGGCATTTCAGAGCCTGCAGGCACTGCTGAGAGGTCGATGGCTTCCAATTCGGACCCATGGCTGCCGACGGATTCCTTGTCGTCTGAAGCAACGGCGCCAATTGGTGAAAAGGCTTTCGGCCTGAATAGCATTGGCCACCCACGTTTAGTCCGCTCGTCTTTCGACGTCTTCGGTCGAAAGAGCTTACAGTCTTTGCATGAGCACTCGCTGTGGTCTCGAGGAATACACAGATGGGTGTCCTTCCAAGGAGACTTGCTGTTACACAACAGGCACAATTTAATTGGGCATCCTCTCTATAGCAGAGGGTACAGCAGCCAGGCCAAGAATAGAGAGGGTAAAGGAAATTATTTTTACAGATAAATAAACCCAGGGGGCCACTCTCCCTACTGTAAGGGGCTGGGCCATGCGCCCAACAGTCATTGAGCAGTTGAACAGTCACTGAGCAGTTTTAGATGTCTTCGGAAACCCACAAGGCAGTCGTCGAGATGCTTAGTCAGGATATGCAATACTCCGCGATTTCCACTAGATGTCCGACTATATGCACAGCATTTGATTCTAAGCAGATTCGAAAGCATCAGAAATAAAATCATGCTGGGCTTCTGGCATCTGCACTCCTCCACCTCAAATATGCACAAAATAGCAGGAATCAAATCCTTCAGCAGCACACGATCCTTTATTGGTGGGTCCCTCAGCAGGGACATAGAAAGCCAGTATTACGTGTTTCACAACAACCTGTTGCTTGATCACATATACGGCATACAATGTAGATAGCTCTCTATATACATTCAAGTGTTCTCTATGGTCAAGATGGAGGACATGTGCCTTTCTTTGGGTTTACTACATATGGGTCAAGATCAATAAACGTGCAACAGCTGTGAGCCATATTTGCATGCCACAAATATATTGGTCCAGTGCACTATCATTTAAACACGATAGCCCAGAGTGCTTAAAAATCACATGGCAATTAGAAATGAATTTTCAGTTTGAAGTCAAAATAAGTCCATGTGGAAATGCATGAATACAGTTGCATGAACATATTAAAATGCATCAAAACAAATAAAACCCTGACTGCACTGGTTCACATACCCATGGGTTTTTAAAATGCATAGATGAAACTTAATCGCAAGATTCCACTCAAATACTAACAAAAGCTATTGTAATGATCACAACTCTCCAGTGCATAGTGCTTGCCTATCGGTAAAAAGCACAAGTGCAATCAATTCTACCTGGGTGAAGACAAAAAGCGCATAGTGCATCATATCAATCCACAGATGGATCAGGAGACTAGCCAGATGAATACACCCGAACATCTCCTCTTGGGAGGCAAGATGCTACAAAGTGCAAATACTCAAATGAAATTAAAAATCACAAATCAATTTGTCAATTATTAATTATTGAAACCCCTGACTTTATGTTTATAATACAGATGTGCATGGTCGAAACCTGATCATGTCCATTTAGAAATGGAACCATACAATGACATTAAAACCTTGTCAAACTACACATGTAAATACATTATCGACACATTGGAAAGGCATTCTACTCTCCAAATGACAGACTCTCACTAATACCCATCAACATATCCACATTGTGCATGTAACAAAAAACAAAAAGCTCTTCCCTTATGCCCGTGAATTGTTGACCATAGATAGGAGCTGCACACATTTATTCACAACAACTCCAATAGTTGTGCATGCTATCCTTACAGACGGGCTTAACCACAGTAAGTTATCATTATCCGCCCAGCGGATACTTCAAGAATGCATGCGGATATGTGTGTCAATACACCGACAATCCAAAAAAACAAACACATTACACCCAAAAACTTTAACAATGATAAAGCACTGAAAACATGACTACCAAAGATAAGACTAAAAAGGTATGAATGTGAGAAAATGACCCCAATTGGGTCAAAATAGGGGAAAAGAGTAGAAATGAGAGAAGGAACTAAAAAAGTAAACAAGACCGAAAGGAAAACAACAGTCATAAATAGCAGCAAATGTGAAAAGTAGAAAATCCTAAAGAAATGCACAAAAGGAATGAAAGATATTATTAGGTTTCAACTCCTCAGAGTAGATTTCAAAATACTCACTCTGCGTGCATTACTAAAATAACATCACTTCCTAAAACCACTTTCAAAACTGGTAAACATATACATATTACCGTAAAGTGTATAACTCTTTGTTTAGGTTGTGTCTGAATAGGAATTGAGCTTCGAAGTCCAGAATGGTCTTAGTCTCCAACTGGTACACTGTCAGTCCTTGATTACCACCTCAGAGAGGTAAGGGTATAGTTGCTATACCAAAAAACTTTGTCAGATCATTTTGATGTGTTTCTTTAAAATGTTTCGACATGGGGTAGAAAGGGTCATTGTTTGTAATGGCTCGTACGTGTTTAATATACCCAGTTACATATACTAGGTTAGCATCAGTGAAAGATGGAATCTGTCCCATGAAAAAACAAAAATCCTTTAAATTCGACTATCCACAAAGCTAAACAACTAAGACACTCAAAGAAATAAAAAACACACAAAAGTTAGCTACCACCAAGTAGATAAGAGTGGTGAAAAAACAATATACAAGCTAGTTTTGATAATACCAACTACATAATCTTGAAGAGACATGGCGGGTGATCGCTCATTATACTCTATCACCAGGGTATGTAGGTTGTTATGAATGATAACAAAAGGAAATTACTACCTATAAAGAGCGTACCAAGAGTGAATGGATCGCCCATGTAAAAAAAAGACTTTTGGCACACATTACAGAGAAGAAATGATATGTTGATGTGACTAGATGGTATGGTTGTTATACTGTGGGTAGCCTAAAGAAATTGATAGAACAACTACACACCTCTAGAGTAACCAGCCCAACCGGACCTGTAATGCGCTGCTTCGGATGGCTCCTGCCAAATGGGCAAGTCCGTTGTTCATTCTATTTCACTGGATACATAAGAAAGGCGAATGGAAAGATCCCAAGAATTAGAGAATGCTCGCCATGTTGGACATTCCTACTAAAGTATTTGCAAAAGTCTTGTTGATCGAATTAAATGATTGGACAGCTGATGAACACATCTGGTTTTAGAGCCCAATCCTCCACTATCCATAATAATTTTTTATCTGCAGTTGAGTACTCGTGAGCAGCCCGGACATTACCAGCATATGCTGCTTTTATAGATGTTACCACAGCATTGGATACCATAGTGAGGGGAAAAGGCGATGGATTAAACTAAAAAAGTGGGGAATACCATCAGGCTTATTAAAGATGATTCAACTTTGATATACCGATACCTCTATAAGAGTCCGCCTTGATGAGGAAGGAAAACTATCCAAATTGATCCCAACCCTACGAGGAGTTAAGCAGGGTTGTACATTATCAGCGACCTTATTTAACTTTCTCCGAGGAGCTATGTGATATCGTTGCTGATGACATAAGGATCGCAAATATAAGTGTGGGATGGTTAGGCTATGCGGACGACCTTGTGTTTTTATATTGTACCCCCAATGGTTTACAAAATAAATTGAATGCTTTGGAGAGTTTTGCAACAAAAATGGTTTAGAAATAAATATTGGTAAAACGAAGGTGATGGCACTCCTAGGAAAAGTTAAACACTCTCGATCCAATAATTACAAATGGTTTATCAACAAAACAGACCGAAATTGTTGATTGCTACAAATATTTAGGTCTAATCACAAACTTGGAACCAACACTGGTCTTAACTGAAATGTACAGGAACTGCTGGAGCACTAAGTCACTTTATTGGAAAGCCAGGAGGATTTTCTGACAAGACTGTTTATTGATGTACTCTACTAAAATCCTATCTTGTCTTCTGTATGCTGCTGAGATTTGGGGATTTAATTTTAAAAATGATCTTAACAGTTGTTTGATGGGAACATTTTAAGACAGTTATTTAGAATGCAAATATTTTTGTCTTGTGAATACATTTTATTGAAGTGTGAATTACGATATGCCAGTGAGAGTTTAGAATACAAAATGGCTATGCTATTTGTGAAATTGTGCTCTCTCAACAATAAGACCTTTATAGTGGAATTGATGAAAGTATTCAATGAGGTTGAGAATAATCAAAATTAAAGGGAGGTTAACTAATTATGTATGTCAGATGGGCTAAAGAGAATGCGCCCATGTGGTTTTATTATTCATATTGAATATCTTGTAATAGGATTCATTTCACATTTGAGATAAGTTTAAAATTGTACTCCTATTAGCAAAGGGATCTTCTCTATCTTTCATTGTTAGGAGTAAGCAGTTAGAATATTCTAGGCTATGAGCTTCCGAGTGAGGGGTTTCCAATCTTCACGCTAATAAGGATGATTCTGAATATCGTCTTTAATTAGATGGATGAGTATTATCCTTATGGAACCACTGCACTTCAGGACTGTGCTAAATTGTAAGTCCCTGGGATTTAGAGGTACAGGACTAACTTTTCGGATTAGAAGATATATTATCCGATCTATGGAGATGACGTGATCACCTTCTTCTCTACTCCGGGGTAAGACATTCACTAGTTCCATTATTCAATATCGCGCTCCCATCTCTGTTATTGGATATAAACATCTGGATAGATGCCACAGACTCGAATGAGCCGTCAGTCAGTGGTGAAGAGATGAAATAGAGTACATAGGTGATTCTAAATCTATTAGCTCAGTATCTTCGGCAGAAATATTTAAAGTTGTATCTAAGATGAATGAATTAAAAGATTTGGTAAAAAATAAAGTCCCCCCCGTTTAAATTAATTAATCTGCAGTTTTTCACAGGGTTTAAGTTTGGGATGGCAGGGTTGCCTTGCACCTCGGGGTAGTCAAGGCCTCTACACATTTTTTAGAATTACTTGTTACAGCTCTGAGTGGATTATTTTTTTTTGTTGATGTTTTTGGGGTGTTACCACTGTGTTTGATTTTCTTTCACCATTTATTCTTCTTAAATACATCGAATAGAGGCTCATCAACTTCCTGTGTTTCTATGACCACATCAGGCATTGGAGAATGCCTACGATTCCATATCGGACAAGATTGATTCATAATGACAACCTCCTCCAAGGACTGTGAAACAACTCCAACCACTACCAAGGGTGTTGCTGCAGGGTATCCATAATGGCAACCTCCTCCAAGGACTGTGAAGCAACTCCAACCACTACCAAGGGTGTTGCTGCAGGTTGCCTCACAAGAAGGTGTGTTCAATGGCAAATTAATTTGTACTTGTAAAGAGGTTGTTTTCCAAATTGTAATGTTAACCAAGCAACTTTAAGTGATAGAGCATTCAGAAGTATCGTTTGGACCTCAGTTTTCTTTTCCAAAATTTCAAATAGTTTTATCGATAAGGTGCTGGATTCAAATGAAGGAAAGGTCTCAGAGACATGGGGGAGGTTCCCGAAAATGTTCAAGTTGAATTGTTAGAGTCAGGATATAACACAGGTGCGTGCGATCGATTTAGGGGCCAATTTCACAAACACTCATCTAAATGAGTTTCATGAACTACCTGTGAGTTGTTTACAACTCTATATTCCAGCATAGATGGATGGTCAGATGGTGCAGGGCACTATGTTTGATTCTCACTCTGCTGTATACGTATGGTTTCTTTGGAAGTAATTTGAGAATAAAGAATTGGTGTTATCTGTTAAATGGATTACTACCTCAGTTATTACAGATGAGGCTTCACTATGGGTTTCAGTAACAAGGTTCAATGTAGATACATCAATTTGATTTGTATTGGTTTGACTTGATACTGTCAGCATAAAGTATATGGTGAAAATCAATTAAGCACATGTTTATCAGCATCCACTGGCATAGCTGTGTTTATCCTAATCAAAGAAAGGAAGCATACACAAAAATAACAGGAGACAAAAACCTTCAAAAGTTGCCAGAGAACATATCGGAAAAAGATTTCTACCAATGTTTACATGCTTGAATTTCTACCTGCCGAACAGCTAAAGAGTACTACATTGATAAGCGCGCTCACTACTTTTAAAGAGGTCAGCATAGCCACAGGTGAAGCAGGCTGCAGTAATAACAATATAGCAGCAAAATACAGTTTGCTAAGGGTCTTTTGTTTTATTAGTCTCTGGGTCAAGTCAGCAAGAGTATCCACCAGCTAAACAGCACTCCACGAGCACTCACTGCACGCGCATTATTGTTAAGGCCGTCCGGGCCCACTACTCTCAATGTATTCAATTGACTAATTACGAATACAGTAGCCACAAAGTCAAATTGACCACCTGGCATCAGATTGACCCCCTATCATAGCGTTGCAAGCCATCAGACAGGCACATATTGGAGTACAATTAATAATCCAGTTCTCCTTTGTAACCGCAAGAACCATGCTAGCTGGCTGGATGTGGCTTTGCTATTTAAATGAGCACAGAATTCACGCATATTTCTTTTTACAATTAATTTCAACATTTGTTCTGCAACAACTTGTAAGTGCTGGGCCTTGGTAGACAAAAGCCAATTCCTGTATCGACTCTCATGATATCCGCCAGATACTATCTTATTGAGGTGGTGAAGTCTTTTCATCCCTCGCCGGGTTGCACTTCAGAGCCTAGCAGTAACAGGAGGATTTCATTGGTAAAGGGAGCCTATATTTAGCAGCAATAATGGGAACATCCTTGGGGAATGTTTGGAATCGATTGCTTCCCGAGCTTATCAGAATCTTCTCCACCCGCACCACTTGCTCAGCCAAACATTCTATATTCCAAAGTTAAAAATGGTGGCCACTGTTAAGCATGGGTTTGGCAACTAAAGAACCCATGCAAATCAATACACTTCCCGATACAAAATATTCCAGGTCAGACTCAATCTGCCGCCAGCCCAAGTTGCTTTGGTCGGGATGTCCTCCTTTATTTGACCCTTCAGGATGAAGACCTCCTGTTATTATTCATATATATTGCCACTGGAAATTTCTATCAATACACTTTACATTTAGATCTCCACAAATCACAATTTGGGGTTCGTTTATTGTACTGATGACATCTTCAGCTTTAACTCCTATTGGAATCCTGTAGGGATTAAACTATTGGCATTCGTAAAGCCGACGTTGGACTCCCCATTTCAGAATGATCATTTGCACAAAGATATTGCAATTTCTCTTTTCCAAAACCTTCAAACTCCTGGGCCAGTTTTATCAGGGTCATTAGACCTGCTGTTGACCTCCCTGCTTGACCTTTTAGGGCCAGATTGCAACAAACCTCAAAGGCATCACTAATCGGCTTTGCACATACTTTCTTGGATGCATTAAGTGTCAAACCTTTGGAAAAATGAGCCTTGCTCATTCAAAAGATGCACAAACCACATGCAAAAGGTGTAGGTATCCAGTGACTTTCCTTGAACGCGGCTAACCAAGACCAGTCTTAAGTTAACTTTCTCTGCTCCGTGGCACTCCTCCAGTACTCTTCTATGTTGACTTTTCAAGTGTGATTTTTTTATTGACAGAAAATTTCACTATAAAGCCGTGTGGTATAGTGGAGATTAATTTTTGTTCTTCACTAGATACACTAGGCCCATTTCAAAGAAGATTCCTTTCTTTAATTTGGGCTTCAATACCCATTTAAATATATGGTATGATGCAGGGGTTCTCTATAATTTGAAAGCCAAGAGGGAATACGTCCGACGTTGCTTCCGAAAGTCAATTGCTCACTAATTGAGTGTAAATTGAGCCTAACCCAATCCATACACGCGTCATTCGCAAACAGGAACATATTTATATCATCTGATATTCCATAATTTAGGCGCAAAGTACAATCTCTGGCTGGAATTAGCCTCGCAATTACTACCGATGCCCTTGAGGCTGTGGTAGGGCAATGATCCACAGTTAGATTCTCCTCTCTTATGAACCTTCCATCAACACTATTCATCTTGTCCGGATTGAAACTTGTTACTAATGCTCAACGCCTCTCCTCCAAAATTTGAGTCAACTTAGAATCCCTCATTTCTGTTGGTGGATTTCAATACTCCTTGTATTCTGACTGAGATGATCACTGTATCAGAATCTGTCAACGAGGGTCGGTTCTAGTCAGCTGACACTTGGAGATGAGTCACTTGAAAATTCCCCCTTTACTTCAACCACAATTAAAATGTCTTTAACTAGAGGTCGAGTTTCATGAACCATTTCAGCACGTCTGTTCCCAACGTGTTCCCTATGAATATCCGCTTCTAGTATTTAACATTAACGAGCGGATGGACGTCCATCTTATAGAAGCAGCCATGTGCTTTGGCCTGCGTACATGTGGGGAGGCAGATTAGTAAGTACGCATGCAGGATTATTAAAGACTCGGGCACATAGTTGCACATGTATGCCCACTTAATTTCTACTGTAAACATCAGCGCATATGGACCCTTTGGCAAAGAGAACTTACCTGCTGCAACATGTTCCCAGATCATAACTGAGGGGGGTTGCTCCACTGAGGAGTCTTCTTCCCACGTATAGGTTTGATCACCACCTCATCGAGAACTAACTCGTCCAATGCATTTCAGCGCTCCCTATTATTAAGCACCATACTGTCCTGTTGCATAGGCAGAGAAGTTATCTGCACCAGATTTAAAGCTGGACAAACTCGATGCTGCTTAAGATGTTTCTAAGGGGTTCTTCCCACCTTATGGCCCTGATCTTCAAAATTATCTTTCTCAAATACCACAAACACTTTCCCGTTAGCTTTATTTCCACATGGGTGTTGAGGAATAGTAGGACAAGAGCCCCCTTGCACCATATCTTTCTCACCAGCTCTTTGGGAATTCACGTTCTCATCAATCTGCCGATACATGTCTTGGGAACCACAGTAGTCGCCAGTACCTCAGCTCATGTATAGCACCTTCCAGCCATGTTCAATACACTCCTCCTGCTCCAGCTGGACCCCATCAGGAGGCAAAACGTCATCACACCCTGGAGCATATGTACATATTGCTGTCTTTGGAAATGGTATCAAATTCCTTCCATCCTTCAGTCGTTCTTTGCTCAGTAAATTCTATTCCCGGAAGGTTCTAGCCCATTTCATTGCTTCAAAATCAGACATCATTGCCATTTTATCCTCCTCTTCCCCCCCCTTGCTAGATCATACAACCTGCCCTGCCACGGGCTGTAAATCCTGCTTCTTTATCCAGTCACAACTGTATTGCACCCACAAAAGACTCCAAGATACTATGAATCATAGCCAAGAGAGTGGCTTGATCCTTTGTTTCAAAAAGCTTGGCGAATGGATTAAGCGTTATGGCATTAACAAGATGGCACCGTAGAGTGCTGGAGGACTTGAGGAATTCCGAGGAATATAACTCCCTTGTAGAGATGGGAAAATGATGGAGCCAAAGGAGAGTCCTGTCAACTCTCCATCTCCTCATGTAGCCCCTCCATTTCCTGGTCCGGCCCCTCCATTTTTCTCTGGGTACTTAGTACGTGCTCCATTACGGATGACTTCCCTATTTCCCGACTCAAAAAGATAATTGATTTCTTCCCAGACATATTCAGATCCAAGGTAGGCGAGGAGCCATTGTTATGAATGGGATCGCTTATCCTCCTTTGCAAGGCTATTGTGGTTTTAATCTCTTCGGGTTAGACAAGCTGCCAAACTGTAGCTTTCACTCTCAAAGTTGTTTTAGCAGGGGTGCTGATCGATCGATCAAGCAGCATGTCCCTGTGACCTTAAAGACGCATATTCTGGGGAGTTAGTTTGAATGAAAACATCATCCAGATATGTATAATCTTCAAGTCCAACATTATATTTCTGATAGAGTCCCTTTCATTGAATAGCTCACATATCCGTCAAGGTACTCAGAGTGCTGGGGTTGAAATGTCAATCCAGTCGACGATATTGGTATGATATAATATTTTGCCCTACACATCTCGCCTCTAACTTTATTATAGCCGGTGTCCTTTCAGCATTAGAAAGGTTTTAATTGAACGTTTCACCTTCTTACTCGTAGATGATGACACAAGCCCTTCAGTGTCAGTGGGTCACCAAATTAGTTATTTGTCAGTGGGTCACCAAATTAGTTATTTGACAAAGTCAATGTGTTTGATGTGGACTCGAGTCTAGTGATTTATCAAACCACCGAGTATAAGGCAAAGAGCTAAATGGTCTTGAGAATGTTCTCATCAGGGAGTAGCGAGGAGCGTTGTCCTACATCAACTGCAAAACTCAGCGGCACGCTCCGCATGGTGACAGGGGTTTTAGGTAAGAAGCTCCTTCTTGGAGAGTAGCAAGTGCACACAGACCCACAGACCACACAGCATGGACTGCAAAACTCAGATGCACAACTCGCTTCACTGTTACTGTGGTCTTTTGATGCTCAAAGCTGCTGCATAGGTTTGGTGATATCCTATCAGCAAGGTGTCACCTATGGAAAATCATCTATTGCAAGCCAAGGCTTTCCTAACCCTCTGGACAAAGCATAACCTCACTGCGCCGTCTAAGAGGGCCTTCCTTCACAAACCAGCATTGCAGCCAGATTTTAATCCCAACATCAACCTTTGCACTCAACTCCTACACTCCTTTGCCTCTTCCATCAACCAACTCCACATCCCAGGAAGTGGTGGGGGGTTCAGACTTGTACGGTGTCCCTACACATCTACTGCAACTGGAGCTTCAACACAGCAGCCTTCCTTTCAAGGGCCTCGGTCTTTGGATCTCATCTGGTGGGTTCCTCCTCTTCACCAGCCTGAAGTTTGATTTTTCTAACGCTGCCCCTGCACTGTGGCTACTTACTTTTACCCATAATAGGTTATTTAGGATAGGTTATTTATAAAGCGATTAATACCCAGAGGTTTCTAAGCGCGGACCCGGGGATCAATCCTGTGTTGCTCCGTATCGTCTTGCTTCCAAGGCGAGCACGTTTTCACCGAGCTATCCTCCCGAGATACATGTGCTGACAAATTTCAGTGGTCAAATATTTTCTACATTGTAGACGGTTAAATGTGTCAATATCCATTTCATAGCAGCCATGACAACTGGAGGTATCACAAGATACAACAGTCTGCCACACGCGTAGGTGTGGAATTGACGTGTCACACACGGCTTACTCAATTATCTCCAGATGAGATCATCCAAGAAATGTGGCCTGTAAGAGGATTCAATTCAACACTACAGCTAAGTCAATGCCTAGTCTGGGATACTGAATGGAAACCCTTATTGATATATCTTTATGTCCAGTTCATGCGTTCTGGATGACTACCCCTATATAACACCCCTCTCTTGGAATCCCCCTGACCCCACTGAGCCAAGAAGTAGTTCTGTTTTGCAAGTTTAAAGGTTTATTTGATAATTTAAACAATATATATATATATATATCACGCTTTATAATAAATTAATAATTGAATATCACACTGAATCTGAGCAGTAATCAATAATGGATAGTCTGGCACTAGCACACTTGTGAATAGGAACAGAAGAATAAGGTGGTAGAGAATGCTTTATATAAGTTCAGATGGATATAATGTTGAATGAAAATGCAATACAGAAAATACTCAATATGATTTCAACAAAACAATGTAATCACTTTTCTCTGGCAATTCACCCCCCCTTTTATGCAATGCAAGGAAATGGAAGAAAGCACACAGTTCTCAGAAATGCAATCAAATGTAATTCAGTTCACCCCAGCAAGCTTAGACTATAGAAGTTTGAAACACAGGCCCAAAATGCTTTTATATGTGCTGGCAATGAAGTGAAAAATATGCTAAAATGCTTTTAATTCCCTCTAGAGGTTCAGGGTGAGTGGTATCAAGTTAATATTAGTCCAGGCTCACTCTAGCAATGATTCAGGGATGGTTCTTAAGAGGCAAACAAATTTTTAGCAAGGAAAGCAAGAACTGCTGTTTTCACACGTGGAGAAATGTGCAAATCGCGGCAAATTCGCGAGTGCGTTTTTCGCGATTGCGGCAAAAGTGTATGGAATAGGAATGCGGTTCTAGGTTCGTTAAAAAGCCAAGATTCCCACGGTCACGGAGATATGAGCGATATGGTAAAGGTCGTTTTTCAGATTTGAAATTTTAAAGTTCAAAGTGACAAGTACAGCTTGCAACTAGAAAATGACGGGTGACAGCTTTGCAAATGACAGGTGTCAGTTAGGAGGCAGTTCTACTTAGATTAAAATAGATTGAATTATATTATTTTAACTAAGAGATTGGTTCTGCACAGTTCTGCTAGGTACTCACAATATATTTAGAAATAGAATGGGCCTCGCCACGGATCTGGTCAGGTTTTAGACTGGACTCTGGTCTGGTCTCGGCACTTCACAGTGATCTGGGTCAGCTCTCTGGTTCTGCTAACAGTGGTCTGGGTCAGCTCTGCTCTCTCTGGGTACAGTACTGCTTCTGGATCTTTCTGCACAGCTTTCTCTGGAGATTGATGGATTTGAAGTCTGGATCTCTGGATGTGGTATGGTCCGGCAGCATGCTCCGCAGCAAATGGAATTGAATGTCCCTATCTGTCCTGACTGTCTGCTTTTATGTGTTTTGAAAATGGGTGGAAAGGCTAGCTTCCTAGGCCCTACCCCTATCCACTTGTCATTGGCCACTTCATTCTCTTCCCCTTGATTGGGGGAATGAAATGAAGTGTCATCATGATGAGGTCTGTTTATGGTACAGAGAACCCACCCCTGTCAAATTACACACAATCTATATTTTGACCCAAAAGACATATTTGCACAGGTACACATTTGTTTAAAATTACATGCACCCATCACATATCACAGGAGGTATACCCTGTCCAAATCTGCTCTTCCTGGGAGCTTGCATTCAGAAATGGCAACATATTTCACTTTTTGGTCAGGTTACCAATATCAGATTCTTACTCAAATTTACCCAAATGTGTGCAAGGCATGCAGGCATTAATTGATGAAGTATCAGACTTTTAACATGCATACATTTTAAGTAATACCCTCTTAACTGCTAGTTTGCCCCCAGATCATGCCACCGGTTCTAAAAACCTCTTAAAATGTGGGCAGAAAAATCACAAGAATTATGGTATCGTTTAAATAATTATGACAAGTCCGTACTATGAGTTATTCATCTTTTTCTAAAACCATATTCTGGCTACAGGGGTGTGTCTTTTCAGGTCACATGGTACAGAAACCAGTCTTTCCACTTTCTTCAAGCTCAGCCTCTGTCTCCAGTTTCTCCCCCTCCCAGTTTCTGCCAAGAGGAAGCCATTTTTATTACCCCTGCAATAAACCATCTGCCTGGGCCCTGGAAGGCCCATTGTTCAAGAGGAAGCCATTTATGGCCACTTCAATAAACCCTCTGCCTGGGTCCTACGTTTAGTCTCTAGCAGTCCCTTGATAATCCAATCAGAGAAGTGTCATATCCCTTTTGGTGGGAGCAGCAAAAAGGCAGCTAGGCCTGGGAACACAGCTGTTGTGCAAGTCTCATCTCCTGTCGGGGGTAGCTGGTGGGCAGAATTCAGTTCCTTAAGCCAGGCCCCAGCTAATGTCACTTTTAGTTACCCAGTTTTCTGCATTCAAATAAAACTAACCATTTTTACATATGCAGCTAGAATTCTGATTCTAAGTTTAAAACTATGACATTTAAACAATTGCAACCTATGTGACACTCAAAGTAGGTCACTCATTTCTTTTAAACATTTAGATTTTTAGTGTCTTTCAGTCCAAATTTACTTAAACTGCAGAAATCCACAGCTCAGCCAGTCTTGTTATAAACCTTCAAGTCACTTCAGAATATAACTTTACATTGTATCCACCTCTCAGTAAGTCTTTCTTTGGCCTGCTTTGGGTTCATTTATTCAGTTTTACACGAAAAAGAAAAAAAGTCTGGTGTTGTTTTAAAACAACGCCAGCTTTCTGATAGTGGCGAGTACTGGTAATGCACCCATTTTTGGGATTTAAGAAAATGAATTCCCCACAATTCTAGGTTGCTTTTGGCAATCAGCATTGCCATTCCCAATGGTTTCAGACTACTGTGTGGGTAGTCCAATGGTGGTTTTAGGCAGTGCCCTTCTGTGCCCATAACATCGGCAAAATGGGTGGTGGCCTATTCTTCATGCACTTCCCTGTGCATTTTCTGGGAAGCTCTGGCTGTCATGATGTTTTCAATGCCAGTACTGCACAGTTTTTGAGGTAGGGCTCGGATGCATGGATAAAAACATCCCACAGGCCACAACAAGAGTACAATCAAGGCCTAGTGAAAAAGGGCTTCTAGAGTGTGAGAAGAGAAACCATTGGGACAAAAAACAAGTTGCAAGTGGAAAGAGATGAATGGAATAAGCAGGGAGAAGCTGCGAAAAACATATTACAGACAATTTAGCATGTCCCATGTGTGAGAGATAGGGGTGAACCGCTAGGTCAGTGGGAAAGAGGCACCATGATCAAAGCAAAGCACTGGTCACCCCAGGTGTGAATTTCAATATGATACAATTAGAACATTACACTCTTCCAATGTCAAAATCAGGACATATGAGTCAATACAAATTTGTTAAAGCATGAACATTTTTAAGTTGCTCAGTTCCAGTGATAGGAAAACACTTTTTTTTACAAATAATTAGTAGGGACAGGAAAGTAAACCCAAACGGCAACAAGCAAACCATGACACCAGTGAAACAAACAGCTGATGTAACAACCCACCCATGCAGCCACAAAGTTGCCTCAATGTGTGCTAATGGAGGCAATGTGGAAAGGGCTACTGCAGAATGAGACGTGGAAGCCATAGCAAAGGAGATCATCACAGCATGGGCAGATGCAAGGCAACAACCAGCAAGAATCAGGATGAGGGAAGCGAGCAGAGAAAAAGATCAGCAGCAACAAGAATGGTGGCAAAAGCAAAACAGTAGTCACTTTTTGACACATACTACAGGCAACTGGAAGAAACCGGACATCACATAACAGTGAACATGTGGCAACACCATATTATACTGCACTATGGCCTTATCCATGAAGTGCACAGCAGAGCGGCAATGAGAAAGGCACAGGAAGTATGTTACAATAAAAACCAGGAGATGCGCACAATGTGCGACCTACCGTAGGTTGCGGCTGCAACTAGCATAGAAGCAATGTATCTAATTCCAGAGTCCATGGAAGTAGCTTCTTCAGATCAGCACTCGACTTGCATTCTCAACGTGAGTTCATATTGCTGTTCTTGCGTCTGCTTCTACACTACACCTTGAAGAGAAAGCTACAGGAGAAAAAAGATAGAAAGGGGTAAACAAGTCACACCAAAGGGAGAGTGTGGTAAGAGGTCCTCGATGGTCAATTAGCACAAGGATCTTCCTTGTGAGCAGTAGCACCACGACAAGGTTTGACCATTTGCTACTGGAAAGAAAAAAAAGAGGCCTTCCTAACAGAACATAGCAGGCAAATTTGTATTTGTTTTATTTGTAAAGCGCTCCTGGCCGTGGATGCAATTCCAGACCCCAACTACTACAAATGGTGCACGGCGCCTAATTGTGGGACACCACCCATGTCCCCTAGAAACCTGCTGCTTTCAAGCTAACAGTCTAGAGCCACTGCCCAATTAAGACAGGTGCCAAGCACTCTTGGCACAAATAATTCATCGGATGCGATGTGTACAGGAGGTCCCAAATACAGCCCGCACTCCAACTGTCCATTTTGAAGTACCAGGAACGTTCACACCAAAATATGTGACGTATGAGCAAATAAACCAGCAGAGAGCCGTAGTGGGGCTCTGCCCAGTGCCCATCAGAAGAACAACGTCTATAGAAGTACCAGTACCAAGGAAACATTGGTCAGTAAGGTACCCATTGAGAAAACCGTATCGACAAGTGACACAGAATGACGATTGGCAGAACGTGATGCCTGAAGAAGCCACGAAAGTCCTAAAAAAGGACGAATGGTGACGTCACAAGAACTCACAATCGCAGAACGACGACCTGTGAATGACGAAAGAGACGAAACACCATGGATAAGTGACATCCTGAGTTGAAGTTAAAAATACGATGTCAAATATAAGAAGCTTATGCCATAAAAGCGACAAAGATATGCAAGCAGTTTACGCGTGTACATATGCTTGGAACTGCAAGAAAGCTAAGAAAATCATGCGGATTGCTATGCTTTTTAGGAAATTAAATGCACCAAGCGCTGTATATCTACCTCAAAAGGAGTACTTTATATAAGTATATTTCCACTTTGCACTAGAAGCAGAATCAATCAAAAGGTCACTAAAAGGCCACATGCAAAGAGTTTCATATGTAAAGAAACCAAGGATAGAGCGGCAGAAACAAAACTCAGCAGAGGCAACTCTTTCCTCGAGAACTAAGGTTGTATCTGTCAAGATGGACGAACAGTGGCTATAACTCATTGAATCAAATACCAGAATATACTGCTTTGAAGGGACGAGAAGAAGCAGAAGGCAGGTGGTGGGTGAAACAAAAATAATAGGCAAATTCACGGTGTCTGAACCACGTGACCAGCCGAGCGAGCAGAATAAAGCCTTTCACGCATGGAGCCTTATCGTACGCATCCTCCTTAAACTTTCTCAGACCAAGAAGCAGACTCATGGCCTACTAAAGGCAGTAATTGAAACACGGCGACTTATGTGATGAATGGCTGTAACAAATTGAAGGAAAGCTGGGGTACAGGCTTACTCCCTGCACCTGGCCTCATTATTCTGCATGCTGCTAAAACGAAGAGGAAAAGTATGGGTGAGGTGATGCCCAATGGACCAAGTAATCAAGGGTCCTATAGTTAGTAGAACCAATGAGACGTCGTTAAGTGACGTCCACAGTAGCTAATTCGAAGGCAGGGCTTGGATGCCCTACCCAACAGTGTTTACGCAATCCCCTTACTCCGTTACTATCTATAGATAAAGTTACCTTTCCTGAACCAACACAATTGTATGGCAACTTTTAAGTGTTACACGTCAATGACGACAAGTTTTTAGTATAAATGTTATGATTTTTTTATGAAGTTCGTCAGGGTTGTGAAGCGCGAAGGAAGATCACGCTCCGCTGATGTTCATGAGATTCCCCGTTTTTGTAGTGGTCATTAAATGGACTCCCTTTGCCAAACCGTTGATTGATTTGGTGTTGGAGTATTTAATCTGCACCCCCATCCATCTCACGGGTGCTGCTATCTAGTCTTGAAGTGCGTCTGGGCAAACCCCGACTCTATGGGCCAGTTGCGGGTCTCAGAGCACAAATGGCAGCAATTGTGTCACGGATATCCCCCTTAGTGGAAAAAGCATGAGGGGCCATGTGCTTCCTTCACTCAGCTACTATCTCCAACTCTCTGAGGGTCAGACGCTTCTCCAGGCAGAGAGTGGGAGTCGATGTCTCGCCTCTGCAGGTGTCT
Organism: Ambystoma mexicanum; assembly: GCF_040938575.1. Classification (NCBI taxonomy): domain Eukaryota; kingdom Metazoa; phylum Chordata; class Amphibia; order Caudata; family Ambystomatidae; genus Ambystoma; species Ambystoma mexicanum. The sequence continues at coordinate 67,350,128 of NC_090936.1, read as the reverse complement.
CCTTGAGCCGGACCACTTGAAGTCCCAGAAGCAGCTCAATACCTTCCTTTTCTCTCTATCCCTCCCCTGCTGACCTACCAGTCTGCTGTACCGACTGGTCGCTTGGCTACCCTCAGTCTCACTGGGTACCAGGCTCCTTTAAGATCAGTCTCCCCTGCACTGCCTCTGGGCCTACAGGACACTCAGGGGCTGTAACTGTTACCTCTACAGTCCCCTATTTCCCTGCACTTACCCAGAGCAATGCTGCCATGACTGCACGTCTCCCTGGCACTTCCCTGCACTTTGCATTGTTGCACTTACCCAGTGAGATAATTTCCTGGTCCTCACTTGTCTTGGTACACCTAAACACTTGTGGACAGGCGCGTTAAAAGACATATCAAATACCTTCTCTAATGGGTGAAAATTCAGTCACTATCTAACCTCTAGTTCCCATCTGATGAGTTCAACTAGTAAATAGTAGGAGTCGGCTTCCAATAGATTCAACAGCCCGCAATTATTGAGACGGCTGACCTTCAAAACATGCATCAGTGATGGAATAACTTTGGCCTTACAGATTTTGGAAAAAGGCATCATGTATAATTGAAATTTGTTTTTTCTTTATCATCGTAACCTTTAAGGGGGCTATTCTCATATGGGGTCCGTTAATTAATGGCTGCCCATATAATACAATGCACAAGTTTCAGAAATACCCTTCCTAAATATAATAATGATGATTGCAAACTTTCAACATTGAACCTTCCCATGTAGCTCCTGCTGCATAGTGCACACTGCAGACCTATAGCACTTTTATCCAAGAGCAGAAGGGGTAACGTTATCCAAGAGCAGAAGGGATAACGTGAAAACATCTTCAAGTTCCTCTTAGGTCAGAGCTAGGCAAATTTAGGGGTCCAGGACATACCCCATCTAAGACCAATCAGACTCGGAATTCCTCTAAAGAGCAGAGCCCCCCCCGCCCCCTCAGACCACAGTTTCTTCAACAAAAGCTGCCTGTGGACGATGTGAAAAGCAGACTCAAGACCCATTGCTCGAGCAAAAGAAATGCAAAATGTTGCTTGACGCATCGAGCAATGCTATAGTATCCTGGTGTATCCCCCCATTTGTTTTATAAATAGAAGGCTTGGTACTTTAGCATGGTTTAATATGAGATTTTCCAGATAGGCAAGTCCCTGGACTATTCATTCATGGCCTTCTTTACCGGCCTCCATTCTTCGATCTATCCCCTCCCCACCCCCCAAAACACTATAGCCTTCAAAAGGCCTGACCACTCCACCCCAGGGACGTCATTTGGGGGTTACCAGGGGTCGCAGGTGCAACTCATGTGGTCTCCATGGCTACCCCTAAAACAAAAAAATAAACAGAAGCTGCACAGTGGGGTTACAAGTGTATGTTTCTCCAAATTAAAAGCTTACCAAACATAAAAACAGCAGCAGTGGGGGATGGCCGTGTATTTCCACAGCATAAGCGATCTGAAGCCTCAGCGTTGGTTGCAACTTTCACTCAGAAATGTTCCACTCAGCTTCCTCTAGCAGCGCTGGCGTGCCTTTGGTGGACCAGCGTGTAAGCAGCAATCACGCATAGGATGCAATGCAACACACACACACACACACACACACACACACCCCCTCACCCGGTGTAGAAGATAAACTCTCCCTCTCACCCCTTATCCCCCATTTTCTTCTAATGAGCAAACTATCTACAGCGTCCACGAGCACACTGCATATTTGGTGCTCCTGCGCTTGGCTTCCTTGCTGGCCCATGATGGAAAACTAGAACCTGTCTTGCGCGCTTACTTCGTAAACAGGGACGCCAGCCAGGCCCCTCGATCAAACCCCAGAATGGCTATCAACACTGATGACCACTTGTGTTGACTGGTCACTAAGCAAGTGTGCCAATGGGCAGCCCACTGACTTGCAAGAAACAGACTAACTGCTAACCAGCACCGTGAGCAAGGAGAAACCTTCCCGGTCATCATGTCCCACGAGAAGTCTAGGGACATGGACCAGAACGCCACGGGATGCCTTACAAGTCGGTGTCTACCGGCCCACTCGAGGCAGCGCTACTCTCGCCCTCCAGGGTCAGTCTGGCCAGAGCATCCTCCACAGCCACCACAAACATACAGGAGCAGGGGGGAGACTCTCAGAATTCTGGCCAGTGAACATTATGGCTCTAGTCTTTGCTATTGTGGTACGTAACAAGACAAGGATTCACCTCCTAATTAAAGCCACAGCATCTTTATAAACAGCTGTTTATCCCCTCCAACATCGCACTGCGGATAATAAGGATATCCTTTTTGTTAAGAGTAGGCGTCTAAACTAGATTGACTGCTTTTCAATAAAAGGTGCAACCTTCTTATTGTGTACGCATTATGTTAATTCCCAATTCTCAGCGTATCACTTTTTGTGAATTGTTAACATGCTGATGGAGGCAGTTTTCAAACAGCGAGGCACCGCATTATAAACAGCGAGGCACCGCATTATAAACAGCGAGGCACCGCATTATAAACATCCAGCTTATGAATGTTTGTTGAAGCTGGAAACTGCATGTCACATCCAGATGGTCAGATTGGAAAGTGACGTAATTGTTAGGAGCTACCATGCGGGCATTGTGGGGGTGTTTGGAGGAGGTATATGAACAGGAAAATCCAGGGATGGCAGGGAAAATTAATAAAAGCAACATATCAAGCTACTTGACTCCAGTGGGGTCGTTTTTGTTTCTCACTCCTATTCGGACAAAGGTCTCTGTGGGCTGCCTGTTCTCATCTCTAACCACAAACATTGTCTACAATTAAAATGGAAGGGGAAAATCGCTGCTTTACTGCAGCACCAGAAGCAATGTGGGCTATTGGTATGCAAAGAAGGTTGCTTAGCCTTCACTACAACTACTGCCACACAAGTGCGCTTTCGGCAGATACAAGTTCCATTCTACACAACTGTGTGCATTCAAATCAGTAGAATGAATGGCATTACAGCAAACGTTGGGATCCCCCCTGCCCCATATGGTAATGGATGGCTGAGACTCATGATAAAAACCTAAACTTGACCATGGCTTTTATTTGGTATTAATTTGACTCAGCAGCAGCACAGAGGGGGCAATAAAAGCCATTGTGACGGCACAAGTCTTTATTTCATATATGGTGCTTTTGTACCACCCAGACAATCAATATAGGTGTGTTTATTCTAAGCCTTTTCTCATATAGTTCACCTCCATTATTTTCCATTCACTGCGGCACTATATCGGTACTTACTGAGCCTAAATACATTTGGCTCAGAGGGGCATTCATGCGACCACTATCTTGCCTATTAGGACTGCGAGTGCTTCCCCCCTGCACCCGTCCTTGTTCCCTTTTCCCACCTTCCACAATGGACCACTGGATACCCAGGAAGCCCAGCAGATTTAAAGAACTTGCCACGGCAGACCATTCTACCCACACCGGCACTGTCCATCCTGCAGGTGAGGCTGCCCCCGAGAAGCCGCTGGCGTGCCAGATATAATTCAAAGATAACCACACCTAGGCTTGCATGAGAACGCGGGTGACTATCAAGCGGGAGGTCAGTACCAGATGGGGGCATTTAGAAGCTGCCAGGTCTCGTAGTTTGAGTGCGGACATATGGGGATATTGTGAAATTCAACAACAGACTAGTGCCTCTGCAAGGCTGGAGATTGTCAGGTGATATGACTGAGCCTCCTCAAATCTCCTCACCTCTAGTATGACTCTGGTCCTGTTGCCTCTTCCCAGTGGTGGACATTTAGATTTCTGATGAGAGGAAAAGCTCCGACAACTGCAAGGATGGTAAAAAGGAGCGAGTGATAATCATAGTTCGGGTCACATGAATGCGCACACGAAGGAAGGTAGCCTCACACAATAGGCTTCTTTTGTAGTGGTAGCCGACTCAGATACATTTATAACCAGAGATTTGTGTTGATACAAAATCCAAATAATCAGGCCTTGCTTGTGAGGCATTTTGCTTCTGGGTAAAGAGACAGCGCACGCCTCCCCAGGTCAGTGCTTTTTTGGATTAACACATCAATGCCACAGATAACGAGTACTTCTGGGTCCATTGATGTTTCATACTAACTGTAGCCTGCGTTAAGAACTCAGATAAAACGGTAGTCCTATTTCCATGTCATTGGCCTGTTGCAGGGGGGGGTGGTGTTCCAGACACTACTCTCATTGAAGGAGAGCAACCATGGAGGGGAAAAGGGAGGAAATGGGGGCATTAAAAGCCTTCACGCAGGAAGAGTCGCACCAGGTCCCCGATAACAGAATCTGATTCAGTTCCTGGCAAAAAACGTGACCGCAACCGCTCCCAATCCCAGGACGGTGTTCATTTAATTTAAAAACTCAGGACCCCGGGACGGATGCCGATTTCCCCAGACTGTCCCGGGTAACCCAGGACAACCGGTCACCCTCGTAAAATGCCATAAAACATGATATGCTGGATACAGCAGCAACCACCATAAAGGAATAGAAAATAAGGTGGACAGTGCCTACCATGTTTAAGCATACACAGAATAAAGGAGCCCCTCTAATCTACATATGGAATCATCCTCACGAGGCCACACCACACACAACCAGTTGCCAAACACCATTGAGCCTAGTGTGCTTGTGCCAGCCCCCCCCACCCCACCAGGAAATGTTGGGCTATTTTGACTTCACCTGGCTGACCTACATAGCCATAGCCGGACATACCAATACACAGATGTTACATGGCGCCTGGGCATCACGGTTAGTAATTGCAGGGACTGCGTTAAGTATTCTCACTACTAGCATCTGCATTCATATGCCTACATTTTTAGGCACTTTAAATCATGATGTGGGGTTAGTACTTGCATGCCAGGGGAGTGGACAGGCAACCTCATTCTCACAATAGTGCTTAAGGGGAACCTAGGGGGGGTGCTTTCAGACTTGCAGGAGAGAGCTTAACCGCTTGTAACAACGAAGCAGCACTACGATAGTCTCATTAGAATGTGTACAGGAATACGTTTTCGCCTCTCCTAACCTTTGAAAGGCGAGTGCCTCAGTATTAGACCCCCCCCCACATCCAATTTAGGTTTCGTTGCGCCCCCGTCAAAACAGTATCACCCGTTCTAACTCCTCACTACCTCCCTCATCCAAAACACTGTCGCACTCCCCGACAGGTTCATGAACAAAAAAGGGGGCAAGTGTACATGCCCCACCTACCTGATTGATTGATTGATGCTTGATGCTCCCCCCCAAATCAGACTGTGCAAGAGGCGGTTGAACCCACACTACACACATCCAGTTTTCCTGTCTGGTTCCACTGCAGAGCCAGCACCATGGACACTCCGGGAGGGCCCTCGCTGCATTCAGCGCACAGCATCAGACACCCCCACCGATGGTACAGCTCGGGCCCACTGTTCCCACCCAAAGTGCTTACTTCTATGGAGAATCAGGCTGGTCTGTTGCTCCCTCCTGCTACACAGCGCCCCAGGACCTGCTCCAGCCAGCATGGGAGCATTTCAGGCGGACACCCACGATGTCGGAGTAGTAGCTCTCGCTCCACTTGGGGGAACGATTCTCCTTCCCTGCCAGCTTCTCCTCCCCAGGCCTCAGTCGGCATGCCGCTGGACAAGTTTTTAATTGTGGCAACTGTGTAGGAGGCCATGGATAGGAGGCTTCCGCTGCTGCCTCCCCAGCGTCCCCCTTCTCCCTCTGCGGGGTTGCCGCCACTGCATCCAAATCCTCCAGCAATGCCTGTGGATCCAGAATACCCAGATGCCTGGGACACGCGGAGGAAATACCTCAAGTTATAAGACACCTTCACACACTCCCACAAATGCTCCAGGCGCCTACCATAGATCTGTGCCTAGGGAGGGCTCAGGGCTCCCTTTCCTCCAAAGCATCCATAACACTATCCTCAAGAATTGGACGGATACACAGAAGGTGGTACCACGTCATTGGCCCAAGATGTACTCCCTACACCTTAGCACCTCAGAATTGGCTCTTTGATCCTCTCTGTCACTTCGGATGCTGGTGGCTTCTCCTCCAGATCAGGTTGAGGGTTACCAAGAAGAAAAAGGAAAATCACATGCATGTTTGGCCTGCGGCATACCTCTCGCATTCGCTCTTGAAGGATTTCCAGGTCTTTCTCATCACTCTGGATGAGGATGCTGGTCAGACACCCCTTGGTGGATCTCATGAAAAAGGAACTGATGTTTGTTTCAGACATTACATGCAACGTCCTCTGCGCCTTTGCTCTTACAGGAGGGGTCAGTGGTGGCTGATCACTGTCAAGCCTGGTTGCTGGGCTGGAAGGAGGGAGGCCTCCGAGAGGTGTATTCTACCTCAGCTTTTCTTCTGTGGTCAGAAGTTGTTTGGACAATGCATGGGGGAAGTCAAGCGAGCCAGAGAGGATTCTGTACTCGCTCTTCCCTTTAGGACTAAATCTACCTCCTTCAAGCACCCTGTTGTGTCTCATCTTTCCCTGCACCTGTCCTGTAGGCATACAATGCTAGGAGTGACTGACATGGAACACCGATTACGTTCAGAATGGTTCTGTGAAGGTCCATTGAGAAGATGGGTTGACGGAGAGGATGCTGGTGGATGTCTGTCCATGTAATTTAGCCAAAATATATTCCCGTCTTCGGAGCTGGAACACAGTAAAAATATTTCCTGTGCCTACACAGGTGTCAGCGTCATGCTTGGCCAGGAACCCAGCTTAATAATGGCTACGGGGATTCTGCCTTTGCTGGGCGACAGCACCAGGAGAGGGTCATCCACCCCACCCCCAAAACAAGAGAAGATCCTTCCTCGACGTAGGAGCGCTGCAGGGCCAATGAGGTTCATCCATTAATTTAACGAGACAGCACCAGGTCCTGGGGGCCCATCAAGTCTACAAGGAGCAGACAGGGGAATTGCTGCAAGGGACAAACGGTGACTTTGCTGTGATGGGCAGTTAGGGAGAGTATCCAGAGAAAAGTTGCAAAACTAAGGGCCAGTCAGGATTTTCTGAAAAAGGCAAACTGTAATGTTTCTCAGAAAAGGCTAGCATACAGAATGCAGAGTGCAGCGCCAGGGCCAAGGGCCGGCCTCATTTTTCTCAGGGGTATTGTGCTGTGATGGATTTATCCGATTTTAGCTGTGGTGCACGTGATGCCCAAGTGGGTTTGAGCAGACATAGTCAGATGTTTGCTGTCACCAGAGTGAGCAAACTAGGAGCATCGCAGCTAAAAGCAGCGGGGTGTGAGGCGGAGACCAGTGCCCTTTATATTGGCATTGGGGGACAGCAACTTACTGGTGTCACAGAGCTTTGCAGCCTTGGGGAAGGTGTGGGACACCTGGTGGGGGTGTGCGCGTGTCCGCACAGAAGTCGGACTGCGGCTGGTAGTTAGGGAGAATTGGCAGATAGCGCTGATGAGTGCCCAGAGCTCTGTCTTCTTCGGTTCCTGAAGAGAAATGATTACAAGTAACTGTTGTTCACCAGCATGGGTCTGGCATGGATTCACATGCTCATGAATAAATACATAGCTGTACACACATGCACAACCACAGGAGGTGACAAGGCTCAACAATAAGCATCATACCTCCTCATCAGGCTCACCTTCAAACAGGTTGCGCAGCACTGCCTTGCCAACTCTGGACTCCTCCCTGGAATCCCGGTCAATGCAGTAGAATTTCATGAAGGTGTGAGTCGATCTCTACGTAGCAGCCCTGAAGATGTCCAGCAGGGGCACACCAGACAGGAACACCGTAGTTGCAGCGATCGCTCTGGTCGAATGAGCAATACTGGGTCACCTCCAAGACTGGGTTGATGGATTAAACTATGGTTTTTGTGGACTTCCAAACAGCCTTTGATGGAGACCCACAAGATTTATTATGGATGGTCACCAAAAGGCAAATCCACCAGCACTTCATGAAAAGGCCATAGTGGGAGGCAGAAGCAGAAGTAAGGGTTAGGTCGGGAGATTACAGACGCCTTCAGGGTCACCTTTGATGTCAGGCAGGGGTGTCTACTTGCCCCATTATTGTTTTGTCTATCAATGACGTGGTCACAGAATTGGTGGATAAATGTCTAGATGCACAGATAAGCAGGTACCAGCGCTATTTTTGGCCAACAACGCCGTTCCTCTGGCAACGTCGAGTACAACAGCACGTTCCCTGAGAGAACGTGAAGACATTAGGCCAACACAACCAGAACAAAAGCAATGGTTTTTAAACCTAGATCAGCGCATTGTGAGCATAAAGTTAAATGGGCGTACACTTGAACAGGTCCCCTGCTTTCACTATTTATAGCTGAGAAAACTGCTCATGGTCTGCACAATTAAAAGGGTAGTGCAGCCAGTCAGTCACAATCTGTGATACATGGGGGGGGAAGCAGCAGTCTCGTCAGCCCTCAAGCTCTTAAACGGGCCTTTCCCCTCTGCCCTGTATGGGGAGGAGGTATGGGGTTACATTATGGCAGCAGAAAATGTGTTCCCTGGATCACCCATTTATAAGTGACATTCTGTCCAATAGCAGACTGGGTCATAACCAGACCAGCCTAGCCTAGCCTTGTATTGGCTCAGACTAAGGGCCTTGAACGTTGTAGGGATGCGCAGAGCCATTTATTGGCTCAGGAGATTGGGGTCCTTCCATGGGTCACTTAGTTGAGGGGAAACCCTCGGAAGGCTCCAACTGCTGGGAATGTGGGTTGAACACTATACATTGGTGAGGCCAAGGCTCAAAATTGGCATCTACAAGATTTGTGCATTTCTTAGACACTGTCACAAATTGTGCTTCAAAGCACCAACATGGGACTGAATAAAATATACATTGGAGGAAAGGCGAACCTACTATGCCTTGTGATTATTCGATTCAGAACGTGCAGTGAGAGAAGAGGGGCCCAGGAGTGAGTGGGGTATAGAACATGCAAGTGCAGCGAGAGAAGAGGGGTGGAGGTGGTAGTGGGGATAAGTGTTGGAATGTCTTTGCTGGTGGGTGAGCGGCAGATGTAAGTGCCAAGTATAGTGAGTGCTAGAGCGCGTTGCACTGCAGTACCATTAAGTGCAAGCCTACAGTGGGGTAGGCCAGTAGCTCCCGAGGCAAGTGCTGTGTGTAGGCAGAAGCAGAGGAGGGAAGGAGGAAGTGAAAAGGAAGGTCTTGAGGAGCTTCTGGAATTTGAGAAGGCCCAGCTCAAGACTAAGTTGAAGGGGGAGGCGGTTGCACAAGATGGAGCCAGCTGATGTAACAGCCTCCGGCCCTCTGCTTAGTGAGTTGGAACCAGAGTAATGTCAAGTCCAGAGGAGAACCGTGGAAGATGTGTCATATCTAAGCATGGAGTCAAGTTACCTCCAAGTTGGGTTAGAAGGAGTACAAGTGGGCACTCACCGAATGTACAAGTACATGGAGTGCAGGGAACAAGAGGATTCATGTCCACTCTGCTAATTGGACGGAGACACTGTGGCACACTTTTTGCAGTCAAACTGCAATCTTTTACAATGCAATATTTGAAACCCATTCTCAGGGCAAGAAGCATTGTAGATGAGATGGACTGATGTATCTTGGTGTGGTAGGACACAGGCAAGAATACTCAGGAACCACACTAGAGCCAGTATTGTAGAAAAGGTAAGTCTTTAATGTTACAGGTTACAGTGGGAAAGTAAGATAGGAGATGAGGTGATGTGCTTCTGCTTCCCTTTTCCCCTCTCCCTGCCAGTCCCAACCGTCCTCTGTGGAATCCTTGCACTCGCACCATTGCAGGCCTCGCACCAACACTCCGAGCTCCACTACTCAATCACATAGTCACACAGCACAACATAGCATATATGATGCTAGGATACTACAGACTGCTATAAAAGGTACACCTGGCATTCGACTATCACGCCTGGCTGCGCAGAGCTAGCTTGGTCCAGGCCCGCGGCATAACCATTCAAAGCATAGTAGCTATGCAGTCATTGAGCAAGCTATGCAGTCAATGAACAAATCAGATTTAGCAACAGTCCCTCTTTTGTATGATGAATCAAGGAATTTATAGAACTACTAATTGTTTTTACATTGCAAATTATGGATTTATGGCTCATGCAGAAAAAAAACTGATGAATGAGGAGGCAGGACGGACCTCGAGCCAGCCCCTCCTTGCCACTCATGTGCACTCTCCTGTATCCTGCTAAGACAATAGGCATTCATCCACAGCATGGACAATGAAGATATTCTCTGTGCAGTGGTGGAGCCGGAAATTCTAAACTGCTCCAAGCTGAACACTGAAGCCACCCAGAAAGCTCTGCCAGCCTTGTTGAGTGGCTTCAGAAAGAAATGTGAACACGTTTGGCAGGAAGATGGGCAAAGAACTTGAGAGCCAGAAGTGTGCAGGCCATTAAGATGCACCTTGTTTGAGCTAAGGGGTAGAGTAGTCTTCCTCACCGAGTTCCTTCGCAATCAAACAAGTAATGCAACTTGGTTTAGGTAGGAGCCCCCAATTGAACCTACCAAATAAACAAGGCAATGCCAATCTCATTGTAGATCAGCTACAGGCTAAATCTTCATGGCTAGATTGTGAAGAATGGACGTATAGCAGAGCCTCTATTGATCACCAAAATTTGTAAACTTCTAATCCCAGCTAGATTCATGCTAAAGTTCGAGGGCCACCCTGTAAAGAAGCCAGGACCATGTTTCCCCATGTCTGCTCAAAACACAACTCACCATAGCCGCTCGCCAATACAGCTAAAAGCCAGCCAGCCTAACTAGATGCCGACATTTACACATTTAGTGATTAGATTGTGCACATCCCATACCATACCATAATAAATAAGACCTTTGGGATGGCTGCCCCATAATCAATTATTATCCTCTTGCCCTACGAAGAACCACAGACACATAATCCAATTTCAATTATTTATTTTTCACAAAGCAACATCAATCCAAGGGCACCGTTGGATTTTTGGGTTGTCATAAATACTCATGGATCTAGTCAGCCAATAGAGATGTGATTGCAGCTTTCAGTAGCAGGAGTTCCTATCGGGATCCCAGCCTTCGGCGGCTCCAAGAGACCTGTGGAAACCAAGAGCAGAAATAAAAAGCTGAACTAAGCAGCAATAGTGCAAGAGAGCATCACTACCAAGTGCGGGATCTACTCATTGGACTGGAAGATCACCACTGCACCCCCAAGAACAGAAGCCACGAACCAACACCAACTTTGCCACCATCTGCTTATCTCCCACAGAATTCCAATAGACTGGCCTATCGCACAATGACCCAATCCAATTCTGAAGCCCAGCTAAACTGTTAAGCATGAACCCAGACATCCTTTCTAAAAACATGCTCCTATTATAGGCCCCGGGTCAACTTGGTCTGCGAACTATGCACTCCACATTGACTTATTGTGAAACACCACCACCATGCACAGACAGCGAAGGGAAAGCATGACAACCTACACAACCAGCACCCACCCAATAAGTTACAAAGCACAGACACCTGCAGACGTTCTATGTTAAAGTAAGGAAGCTACAAAACCAGTTAGTGGACGAGGGCGCAATCCCCCAGCTTACCTTTCATCCAACAGCTCGGACGTACATCTTCCCAAGACACCAGCTCAAACATGTGAGAGGGGCGGGGGGCAGGACTGCGAAAGAAAAGGTTTACATGCATGAGCTCCAAGGCAACTAATCTATCCCACCCACTCCAAAGCCTCAATCCACCAACCTCCACACCCATCCAAGTCACTATTAAGCATATGTGATCTTCACATCAAGTCAATATAATACAATTGGGTCACTCATTAATCCTAGTTACGGAGATGCGACCATGTGTGGGGGCATGAATCAAAAGCACACAACCAGCACTGGGATGGTTAAGGGACAGAGTCTTCACCGGTGGAGGAGTAACTCCTCCAATGAGTAAGAGCGAGTAGGAGGCCACCTTCATTCATAAAAGCAAGCCTGCATTAAGGGTCCAAACCCTGCCCAAGTGGACTTGCAACATACCCAATCTGCTTTGTGCTACAAGTAGTGTTGGGACAGGAAGGAAAGCAATGGTGGAACAACAGCTCATTTTGCCTAAAATGAAAGTCCTTTTTGTATGCAACACCCCTTGTGCAAGGTTACTTGAGAGGATCCTTTAGATTCCAGTTCCCAGGACAGCTTCCTGTGGAGTGGCGTTACTGGCCCAACACCCCGGGGATACAGTCTTGCTAGGGTTAATTCAGAATCCTTCAACAGCCGAAAAGGCTTGTCACCATACCTTTAACGTGAGGTATGGCTCGTGTACAAAAAGCTACATGGAACACATCCAAGCTTGCCCATCAGAAGGTTACTGATTTCCACCCCCACCACTCTGAGCCACTAGAGGGCGCCAACACCCTCGCTCCATTGCAGGATACCTGTATAGTCATTATCTGTTGCAATAACAGTAGCCAGCCTCCAGCCTTTTGTCATGCAGAGTAAAGCCATTCATAGATGGATTCTGTGTGGTTGGAACCCAGTCTTGCCATTAGGTCACAACCAACCAGAGCACTGGACACAACAGAATTTCCAAGTTAGCCTCAAGCTTCTATAGCCAGTCAAAAAGGAGGTTTAAACCCGCGCATTTCTGTAGTGAGATAAACCTGCCCCCCCCCCCATCCCAGCAGACCTAAATGAGGTATGACCAAAGATGCCAGTGTTACATTTTGGGCAGCTTAATGGAAGATGCATCCCACTGTGTGGCATGACAGCAGTCCTTAGCTTGACAAACAAGGGAGCTCAGACCACGTCATACACCACACAGTTACCATTGTGTGTGTAGCATCGACTCTAGCACCAAGTGAGAGTACTGCAGCAGTCCCAACCAGTGACCAACTCTGTATCCCTAAGCCAGATCATGCCACGAGTTGCTAAATGAGGGAACAGCCCCAATGTACTACTGGTACATTGAGTCAGAGCAATACGGCACTCGGTCACCCAAGTTCCGTACATTTGTGGTTTACAGAGGGGAGTACTGAAGTTAAAACAGTGGAACGGGATAATCACCTGCCAAGAACTACATTGGTAACCAATTTCAGTTTCAGTGCCAGTGATTTCCCCACCCCCTACTAGGACAAACAGGCAAGATACACATGAAGAACCTTCTGGTTGGACAAGTTCCAGTTGGAGATCATTCCCAGGGAACTCTCTAGCAGTTTCAGAGGACAATGCAGCATTTGATGCCAGGGCCCCATCTTAACCTTCTATGGAACAGAGGAGAGTCAGGAAGGGAGGAGAGGGTATCGCAAGGGACAGCAAGCACCCACCCCACAAAATCCCTTTAGTAGGTGAACCCAGCTTCAGAGGGTCAGGATGTCTATGCAAGTGAACTCTGAGCAGCATTCCACAAGGGACTGCCCTTCTCCCCAAACAAAATGCCAAGTGGGAGTGGAGTGACAATTGGTAATTGAGGGGCACTCAACCCACAGACATTTATACCAGACGTTCCCGTAGCAGACAGGCCCATGATAACCCTGCAACAGAACCTGAACTACCTTTTAGTAGCACAGACTTACTGGGGAGCCACCCAAACCACTGTCTACTAGCCTTCATCACCCACTTAAGGTGTCCCTTTTGCCTTCCCAGTTTTTACAATATCTAATTCAGACTAACGTTAGCTGCACATGGCAATTATTTTTGTGTACGTCACCTGTGCTTCGTGAAGGTACCCAACTTTACATATGGCACTCACCAGGATCAGTTTCACTCATTAGATCCTGGTTTTCACACTGAGGCCACAAATGACAAAGCAGAAACCTTGATTTGCGTGTTGCAGTCCCATAATCAAGCTTCATACAGCAAATACAAGGTCCCCAACACTACTGCAACTAACTGCATTTCTTTAACGGGGTATCTATACAGCAAATGGCATTTTGAAAATGGGCTGAGGGTACACCTGGACCAGGCAGGATCCACTCACAGAGTGGGTGCCTGTAAGTCGTGGGCTGCATCAAGGCTGTGTGCATTTAGCCTCAGTTGGCACTGATCCACCCAAATTTGGATCTGTGGTAAATAGTTAGCGGACAACATTGTTCCTACCTCTAAGGTCAATACTACCAGAGTCTAGACTTGAATCAAAGATTCTTTACTGTCGAGGATTGAAGTCGTCCAAGCCAAGTAAGTCCCCAATGGTTAGTTGAAGAGTCCCAGGAGCTAGGCAAGTGCTAAAGGGAAGCCAGGTCGGCAAGTGCCAGGGGATGGAGTGAGGACCACATGCAAGGATAGGGGTGGTCCAAGCTCGGTAGGGATGCACAACCCACCATGTACCACAGCCAAAGCGAGATGGCAAATCTAATCTTCCTGCAGAGTCACAGGTTTCCAATTGATCATACTACATGGTCGTATGAGGGCGTGCATCCAAATACACAGATGGACACACTGCTGTACAGCATTTACTACTGTGTTCTAGCGGTGCTCAGATGTGGATGCATCCAAGTCAAGGAGGATTGGATGGTTCTAGACTATTGCTATCCCTCAGAACTCTATTCCCCAATCCACATGCCTTATGTAGGACCACAGAAGCATGAAATGAAGTCAACTCAGGGCAAGGGCTCCCCAAAAGGGCCCATCACTGTGAATGTTCCACATGTATGGAAAAGGTCACTATGCATGACCTACAGTCTCTACTATCCACTCCACCAGATGTGGTCACGGCTTTCAGTAACAGAAGCTGCTGCCTTCAGGATCCCAGCTTTGGTCTCAGCCGCCTGTGGAAGCCAAGAAGCAAACAAACAGCTCAACTAAACCAGCATCACTAGCCAGAGGGCAAGAAAATCCCTCCTCGCACTGAAGAGAACCCTCTTGCATCACTGCATGACCCAACTGGACCACTATGTCCTATAGTAATCCAGTGGCATGGACATTACCGCAATGAGTATATATTCATCCTACCAGAAATGGTAGGATTGTTGTAGGCAGTCTACATGAACCCAGACAGATCAGGGATGCTTCCAATTAGATCTGGGCCACATTGGTGTACAGAAGATGGAGAAAGAACCATGCAGCCAGAGAAGCAACCTAAGGGAAACGGACAAGGATTCCACCAACTTACCAGCAACAGTATAATGTGAGGGACAATGTGAGGGTGCAAAGGAAAACGAATGGTTTAGATGCTGGTATGTGTGAAGTAAACAATGAAGAAAGCAAATCAATCCTGCCCAATGCCATAATCTCAACATCTGACAAGTCTCCTCCATCCCTTGCAACCACAAGCCTAACATGCTACCAATGCTGCGTTTGCCAATCATCTCCCCCTCCCCACATCAGATCCCCAGGTCTTTGCAGGCATAGGGCCTCATTACGACCCTGGCGGTAAGGGGTTTACGCCAGCGTTAGCTGCGCCGACCCCTTACCGCCAATTACGAGGTCCCCTAGCGCCATGGTGCTTTTAGCAGGTGTTAAAATCCATGGCGCTAAGGGACCATGGAGTTAATTACGCCACCGTAATTTACGGTGGCGTAATTAACGCCTTCCCCACTCCCATTATGCCCTATGGGGCAAAAATGGGAATGGGGAAGGGTAAATGGGGATTGGGGACTTACCGCCCCGCCAAGGTCGGAATGGGGCGGTAAGTCCGCCAACCACCATGGCGTAAACGTAGTTTACGCCATGGTGGTAAAGTCACGGCCCAGGCGGTAACTTACCGCCTGGGTCGTAATGAGGCCCATAGCCTCATCAACGGCTATTGGGAAGAGATGGGGTGGCACCCAGAGCATTCTTTTAAAAGGGAGAAATAGCAAAGCTCTCGAGCCGAGAGTAAAGTAGGGTCATTCATCAATTCTAATGGGATAGGGCCGAGTAATTAACCACAATGTGGCAGGGGCGAACAGGCGAGATTGAAACCAGCACAGTTACTGGTGGCAGTAACTCCATATCTGACTATGCTACTTTGACACATGCCCCATTCTCCCCCCACTGCTGCCCTCCCCTCACCCCCAGCCAAAAGACCCCTCCATTGGATGCCACCATGCATGCGGCACTAGTGACCAGCCTTTGTACTGGGCCCAACATGGGGTACAGAAAGGGCCCCAGGCCTAGACAACCCACAAGGACAGGCTGGTTTTGTCTGTGGCCCAACAAGGATATCTAGGCCATAAAGGTCAGTACAGGGACCCTTGTATGGCCCCACTCTGAGCAAAAAACCAGAGCCAAAATTCAGGCTATCTCGAGAGATGACAGAATGGCACCAATTTCTGCCATGTCTCCATTGCTGTCAGCATCACAGACCAGGGTTTCCAGGGAGGTGCCCCACAAAAATAAACAGGGTGCCCCCAAGCAAACACCTGGCTGTGATGCTGAGGGCAGTCTTTAAAAAGCCATTTTAAAAAAATATAATTTAGTCCTACCATAAAGAAGGCAGGTAAGAAAAGGACAGAAGGAGAAGACAGAAAATAGAAGGGAATCAGCAAGAGGGTAGTGGGGTGGCCATAGATGGGGTGGGGGGGGTGTTGAAGAGGACCCCCCTGGACTACAAAGCGATTCCTGGAGAGCATTACACCAACTAGCCAACTGCCCCATTAGAAGTCTAAACCTGGACTAACCTGCAGCTGGCAGGATGGGAACTGCCATCTACTCAATCCCATGGAACATTCTCCATCACTGGAAGAAAGAAGTCTACCCCACCCCCCGCACCCTCCAAATACCCAAATGAGGGCTTTCCAGACAGCTTGAATAGGAGAATGTAGCATTGCCTTCACACATAGTTGTGGGACTTTAAAGTGGTTTCCCAAGTCCTTGTGGTAGTCAATTCCAAAGAGATGTTGCCACCAATAAATTTGACTGAAGCCGTGCAGGATGCATAGCCATCGTCACCTCAGTTACCAAATGGGACTACATAGTATACATTAAGCTACAAATTTATATTTCCTGCTCCCCATGTTTGTCTTGAGGCCTTTGTCGGAGAAGGTAGCCATTGTGATGTAGGATGACCCTGACACAAACCCTGCAATCTCAAGTGGTTTAAACCAAGTCAGCCTGGTTTACGAGCGTAGACACACCGAGTGCACATTCTGTGTGGGTGAAATTTTGTCTGGTGTTTCCTAAGGTCTGCCTGTGTTGTCTGGCCCCTCCCTCAACCCCTTGTCCCAATCAATGGTGTGCGTTTCTAACTTCTCTGGTCTCCAATCAGAAGGTATTCATATGGTCTGTAAATTGTCGGCTCCTCTCAGATGCCCTCCCTCAACCTCCCCATTTCACACACACCCTGCCTTAGTCTACTGGTTGTCCTCCAGCAGCCCCCATTTAAGCAGCAGGGCAGACCACTACATTTGGAAATCCTCAATTTTATCATTCACCACTAGTTCTTCCTTCCCATACTGCTTTTGTGGGGAGCGTTTCATTTTTTCCAACATTGGGCAATGGCCAGTGTCCCTGTCCTCAACACGGCTTCGCACATCGATAGTCTTTTTGCGGGAGCCCTAGCAGAAGTCGCAGTGGGTCAAGGTCCAGCCCTATCCCTGTTGCCTCTTCCATCCAACTCAACACCTATTTGAACCTTGGGGCAATGCCACATGAGGCCCAGTGGGACACGCTTTCAGCAACCCCTAGGGCACAGAGCCGATGTTTCTGGCAACATACAGCCTCAACTGGATCCCTGTACAATCCAATTAACAATTTTAAAGTTATGCTCTATTGTGGAGGTGAACAATCCTCCCTGGGAGACCACCTTGTATATGCGGGCCCACTCATCCTCCGAGATCTCCGGTCCTTCAAGGGATGTGCTAGAGGGTCTTCCATGTAGGTCCAATAAATCCTAAGATCTTCCCACAAATGTTCCAGCATCCCCCTGATTTGTGCCGCCTTCTAGAACAAGCGGATATCCGGGAACCCAACCTCCCCCCCCCCCCCCACACACCCCCTTGGCAGGTATAGCAATCTGGGGAGGACATCCATCCATACCAGCTCAACATCAACGGGATCCACCGCTTTAGGATCAACCGTGAGTTGGGTACAGAACGATCTCACCCAAATTTCCCATCACCCATAAGCCCCAGTAGCAAATGCTGCTCTTATTCACATTCACTTTCATACCCTGGTAACTCTTTTCCATGTCTAGGAGGGGGCTCCAAGGCAATAGCAGTAGGATTATGGACTTGGAGACCTGAAATGCGGCCAGACTCAATTGAGCCTTTGGCGCTGGGAGGGAGACTTCATTCGTCAAGTAGGGCATTCACTCCAATTGCAATCGCCAGCAGTTCCATAGCAAGGGGCGTACAGGAGTGGGGACATCCCTGCCTGTTCCCTCTCGAAAGTTTGAAAGCCTCCGTTAGCCCTCCAATTATCCAAACCTTTGCCTTGGGCCGATTATGTAACGCAGACACCCAGATTAGCTCCCAACACCATCATGAAAGGCCACTCAACCCTGTCTGAGGTCTTCAGTCCAGTGTCACTAAGCATGCGTCCAGACCTTCCACTTGCGCCCCATGCATCAGGTTGATAGTCTTCCTAATGTTGTCCGATCCTTGCCTTCGCCTAATAAATCCCACCTGATCCCATCCACTAGCAATGGCATACCTCTCTCCAGTCTTGTTCCTAAGATCTTCACATCCCCATGAAGGAAGGAACTAGACTTATATGACAAGCATCTGGTAGGGTCCTTCCCTTCCTTCGGGACTGCAACAGTAATTACTGCCATCATCGTGGGGGGGAGGGGGGTTCACCCTCCCAAGCACACATTAAACCCCTTCACTACACTAAACGCAGGATCTGAATAATATTCTAACCATCCTCCCCCGGGATGGCCCCAAAATTCTACAGTTATGGGATTATGCAGTGTTTCTGCGATGTCTTCATGGAGCCTATCCAGAAGTGTATCAATTTTGGACTCGTCCCCTGCCCATTCCAACAAGCACAGGGTCCACTCCATATTCCTATTATCCTCTGTTTAAATAGCCCAGATGTTGGTCCTCTTTCTCCTCCGTCAATCTCCAAGAGAGGATCCTATCCACTCGGTCCCCCCTCATGATATTTCTGTTTCAGGAACAGGAGTTTCTGCTCGGTCTCCTGCATCAATATAGCTTTTAATTGCATCTCCTACATCAGAGCTATCGCTTTGGCGGCTGACATGGGTACCTCCCGGTTGTATCTCTTTATTTTCCTACGGAGTTTGACCTCTCCTATCCTCATCAGGGACCTGCATATGGTTGCTTTAGAGCCATCCAAAATTAAATCCCCAGCCACCCCTGTATCATTAAAGAGAAAATACTCATTCCCCTGAGCAGTTCCTGTTGCAGGGCCTTAGCAGGAAGTCAATCCAATTCCCTCAATGGCTTTTCATTCCTCCCCTTTGAAGCCAAATTGTTAACATATCATGGTCCGACCACGGGATCGGCACTACACGGGAATTGTAGGACATGATGTTTTAGGGTCACATCAAATCAATGCGGGGAAAAGGAATCGCGAACAGCAGAAAATAAAGTGAACAGCATGTCCCCGAACAGGAGGAGGGAGTCGCAAACCTAGAACCTCATTTACCCCTTTAAACCACTCCAAGTCACTCGGGTTAAGCCTATTCATTTGTTCCTACCCCATCCTCTTACCATCTCGCTGCAGGTCCAAAACCATATTAAAATCCCCACCCACCACCAATTGACCTTAGTCTCAGACCTCCCAGAATTCACATTGCTGCACATTTGGCGCATATATGGAGTCAATCATTAGCTTAACCTCATGTATTTGGCCCTTTTTCAAACACATACCTCCCATTGGGATCATTTAGTACCCCATCTATTGTAAAGCTCATCCGGGTTGGGACCCCAACCACACGTCTCTTAAATCAGAGGCCATGATCACCTCCCGGTATCACAGCCTGTCCCCCCCCCTCCCCAAACCCTCTCTTCCAGTGTGTTTACCACCCAGTCAAGATTGGACCTTTTGAACTCATGTAGCACCATACATCTTTTGGAAGGAGAGTTCAGGGCCCAGACATTAAGGGAGCCTATCCTCATATCCTGGCCAGACCCTTTAAGAACACTACCGAGTCCCCCCCCCAATCCCCTGCAGCCCCCTCCTCCAAGACAATTCCAAGGTTTCGACCCTCTTAACCGGATCCCTACAGCACACCAATGATTTAGAACATTCACAGCCTGAACATAGGTCACCCTTTCCCCTCCCCCTTTCGTCCTCCCTCCCCTCGCCCACTCAGCATCCAACCCCACCCAAAGTCATTTGCACTGATGAGATTGAATCACCAGTGGTCCTCCCCTTTGTGGACTGGCTCAACCAAACTCACCAATTGAAGCCCCCCCCTCTGTTCCCTCTCTTACAAACTAATGCATTCACTCACCATTCATCACTGAAACACAATGCTTATAGTCACCAACAACCCATGGATCAGAAAGGGCCCACCCTAGGTGAGCCAAGCTTCAGGAATTTTCAGGATACAGGGACTTCACGTCTATTTGTGCAATCGTCAGTCTTCCGGACTCTGCTGCTCCAAACCCCCCGCCCCACCCCCGCCCCCCGTCGCCTTCCAGTAGCTCCTCCGTGACCCTCCCGATATCTTCCTCAGTCGCCAGTTTGTAGTTGTAACGCTCAACTTCCAAGGATATAGAAGGGGACCCCCCCCCAAAAACAGTACCTCATGCCCTTCTCGCTGAGCCACTTCGTGAGGGGAGCACACATTCGCCTCTTCACCAGTGCTAGTGCCAAAAGTTCCTGGTAGATGGCCACCTTCACACTTGCCAGGGGCACAGAGCTCAAGTATTTTTTTTGTCTGTCTGGTTAATTATGAAATAAATGTACAAGCACAGAACGCTAGCGCCTGCCAGTTGCCCCCACTCCATGGACTCTCGAGTTTGGGTTCATCCATGTCTCATTGCAGAATAGCATCTTGTTCTCTGAAGGTCTATTTCCGATTCGCCATCTTTCTCGGGGATTCCAAAGAAACAGATTATTTCTCCTCTCCCAGTTAAATCATCCATCTTTAAGGCTACTTCATCGTTCCAGCCTTATATCAGAGTTTCCATCAAGGGAGGTCTGGTTAAGCACCACTGCCTGCAGCCTCTCGTCCATGCTTTCGATCCGAACATAATCTACTTTTCTGCCGATGTCCGCCCTCATTCCTCTAATATCTACAGAAAAGAGGCAATATCCCCTCGTCCAACATGATGGGATTAGAGGTTTCCCTTCTCCGCCCTAGTTTAAAGCGTCCAAGTTTGTCTTCCAGGGTGAGGCACACAGTTTCTCCGGTTCAGTTGCGCCATCGTTCCTATCCCTCGTTGACAAGGTTTTGTTCCCCATTCACAGGGGTACTGAGGAAGGAAGGCCAGGCTTGTCTATGCAAGTTACGTCTGAGCAGCGTACCACAAGGGATTTGCGCCAGATCAGGGAGTGCCCATATTTACCCATCTCCCCAAAACAAAAAGGCCCAAGTGGCGTGGAGTGACAACACATCAGAAACGGCCTTGCCCACAGGCAAACAGAAACCTTGATTTGCATTGCAAAACATGCAGTCCCATACCAAGCATCATGCATCGGAGGACACAAGGTCCCGTTCCAAGTACACTACTGCAATTGGGCATTTATACAGCAAATGGCTTTCCATTCTGAAAATAGACCGAGGGTGCACATGGACCAGGCAGGATCCTACTCAGAGTGGGTGCCTGTAAATCATTGGCTGCACGCCAAGGCTGTGTTTTAGCACCTTATTTACCCTTGAAGATTAAAATTGGCACTAGCAACCCAAATTGGGATTTACAGAGATCATCATTCTTAGTGAATAGATAGATCTAAAGCGTGCACCAAGTACTGCCAGAATCTACATAGACTTCAATCTATCCAAGTCCCCCATTGGATTTCGGGAACATAATAGGGTTGACAAAAATACTAACCCCGGCCTCTCAATTCCAATCCAGCTGAAAAGTTGTCCCCTCTGCAATATCTCATACTGTACTAGCACCAGAAATTAGTCCCTAAATTGATCTTTGGTGCTGAGGCACATCTGGTTATAGGAAACTGGGATCGGGTTGAAGATCTGGAGAAGTTTTCTGGGCTTACCAAAGGGTGTCCCTCTGCCAACTATTCACCACCATGGCACAGGATAGGCTGGGCTAGCTTGCCTTTATTCTGCAGTTTCTGGATCCTCAACCTATTTTTTTGATCCCTGACGAATATTCAGGGCGTGGGGGGGGTGGGTTGAGGGGCACGGTATAAAGGCTCTGAACGAAGTGGGCTCAAAGAATTGCTTTGCTCCCCTAAAAGGTGTAAAGTGATTAATTGATTTTATGCTTGATTCAAGGCAAAAGCGGGGTGCATGGAAGAACAGGCCTCGTCATTTGGATCATGTGCTTCTTGTTGCTGTACTTTCAGGGGGCCAGTCGAGGCTGAAGAGAAAATGTTAGTGTAGGAGGTAAGTGCGGGTAGAGTGGAGGCATACAAGGCAGATAGAGGAGGGTCCCAGGGGCTAGGCAAGTGCTAAGGGGGGGGGGAGGTGGGCAAGGGCATACATGGAGTAAGGACCATGTGGCCCAGGCTCGGTAGGGATGCACAACCCTGTACCAGACCCAAAGCAATATGGCAAAGCTAATCTTACTGCAGTCATAGGTTTCCAATGTATTGTACTACATGGTCGCATGAGGACATGCATCCAATCCATGGGCCAGAACTAGCATGTACTGTGCTCCAGAAATAGTGGTGCTCAGATGACTGACAGGGAGGGGCAGGTGGGGGGGGGGAGGAAGATGCAAGTCTCGAAAGGACGGTTGGGTGGTTCTAGTGATGCTGAACAAAGGATTTAGACTGGGGAATATGGCCATCCCTCGAATCTATCCACATACTGAAAGGCCACAGAAGCATGGCACATCAATATCAAGTGTGAATGTTATGGAAAAGGTCAATATGCATAACCTACATCCTGCATATTCACTCCACCAGATGTGGTTCATTACAGGAGCTGCTGCCTTCAGGATCCCAGCTTTGGGAATCACCTGTGGCAACCAAGAGCAGACAGAGCTCAACTAAACCAGCATCACATCACTAGCCAGCGGGAAAGAAAAATACCTCCTTGAACTCCATATAACCCACTTCGGCCCAACTGGGCCACCATCTCCTACAGAAGTCCGATGTCATGGACATTACTGCAATGAGGAAGAACATCCATTGATCCTAACACATGGTAGGATTTCAGGCAGTCTACATGAACCCAGACAGATCAGGGATAGGTTGCCAAACCTGTGCTCCTAATCGGATCTGGACCACACAACCATTCCGCCGGAGAAGCAACCTAACCAACATCTACCCTGGTAACTGAAAGCACATTGTTCCCATACCTACAAAGCAAAAAGGGAGATAGGGCAAGGATTCCATCAGTTTATCTTGATCTCCAAGGCTACAGTATAACGTGAGGGGGCAAAGGAAAGGTTTAGATGCTGGCATGAGTCAACCATGAAAAAGCCAGCAAATGAATCCTGCCCAATGCCCTAATCTCAACATCTGACAAGTCTCCCATCACTAAGACGGCCAACATACTGCTTCCGCAGATTCTCTCCCCCCTAAAACCTGCACCACATCAAGGACTGGAATATTGTCCACAGGCTATAGAGTCTCAACTCTTATCAACTCGGAGATGACTGGTGGCACCCGAGCCCGGCGGCAAACCAAGCGTTCTTGGAGAACTGGCAAAGCTCCCCAGGTGAGAGTAAAGTAGGGTCATTCCTCAATCCTAATGAGGTACAGGGCCGAGTGAACCACAATATGTGGGGGGTTGTGTTAAAGGACAGGCAAGTCTGAAACCAGCAATGTTAATGGTAGCAGTAAACCTTCCTATCAGACTATGCTACTTGGACACATGTAGCATTCTCCCCCATCAAGAGCAAGACCCGTCCACTGGATGCCACCATGCATGGGGTCCTAGTGGCCAGCCTTTGTACTGAGACCAACATGGGGCCCCAGGCCTAGAAAAACCCCCAAGGACAGGCAGGTTTGTCTGTGGCCCTACAAGGAAATCTAGCCCATAAGGTCAGTACAGGGACCCTTGTATGGCCCCACTCGGAGCAAAAAAAAACCAGAGCCAAAATTCAGGCTCTCTCTCGAGAGAGAGATGACAGAAAGGTGCCAATTTCCATAATGTCTCCATTGCCATCAGCATCACAGACCAGGGTTTCCAGGGAGGCGCCCCACAAAACAAAAATGGGGTGCCCCCAAGGAGACACCTGGTTGTGATGCTGAGGGCAGGCTTTAAAAAGCCATTTTTTATACTTAATTTAGTCATACCATAAAAGAAAGCAGGTAAGAAATGGACAGGAGAAAAGACAGAAAATAGAAGGAAACCCAGCAAGAGGGTGGAGGGCTGGGCATAGACTAGGGGGGTGGGGGGGAGGGGGGTGTTGAAGAGCCCCCCCCCCCCGGGCTAGAAGGCAATCCCTGGCGAGCATTACACCAACTAGCCAACTGCCCCATTAGAAGTCTAAACCTGGACTAAACTGCAGCTGGCAGGATGGGAACTGCCATCTACTCAATCCCATGAGACATTCTCCAGCACTGGGAGAAAGAAGTCCAACCCAGGGATTGGGGACAGATTGTATGGGGTTTGGAGGGGGGGTGAAGTATTGCCTTTACACAAAGGTGCGTGTGGGACTTGAAACTGGTTTCTCAAGTCCTTGTGGTAGTCAATTCCATGGTATACATTAGGGCTCGAATGCATATTTCAAGGACCCCGTGTTTGTCTCGAGGCCTTTGCCGGGGCATAGAGTAGAAGGTGGCCATTGCGATGTGGGCTCACCGTGAACAAACCCTGCATTCTCAAGTGGTTTAAACCAAGTCAGCCTGGTCTACAAGCGTAGACACCCAGTGCATGCACAGCCTGTGTGTGGAACCCTGTTTGCCAAGGTCCACCTGTATTGTCTGCTGGTTTGAGGCTGGCTTAGGCCAGCCCCCTTGGTGTTCCCTGCACAGTCGAAGATGCAGTAGATATGGGGATGCTACCAAGTTGGTTTGGCCAAATTGAATGGATAATCAGCCTTCACCTTTGTGGCCGAGGACTTTGGAAATCTCACCCCTCCCCATAGAGAGCCAATCAATTCATCCAAAAGCGATGAAATAAAGGAATAGGGGGCCACTTCAGGTGAAGAAGCACAGGCGATTGTTGAAAATCAAGTCCGGTTTACAGGTCCAAACCCTGCTCAAGTAGACTGCCTTATCATGTGGAGCGGACAGGAAGGCAAGCAAAAACGAACCTGATGGTGGAACCTTCCTCCAGCCATAAAGAGGGCCCTTGGCCTACTTGTACCCCTTCACAATAGAATCAAAAGTCTCTTTATGCAGCACACTCGTGTAAGGCTACTTTTGTGAAGGAATCTTTTGATGCCAGTTCCCAGGGCAGTTTCCTGTGGAATATTGCAACTGCCCGAACAAAGAGGCAACACTGCAGAGTTTCAAAATCCTTCCACAGCTGAACTGCCCCGATGTGCAATATCAAACTGATGTGCCAATGATGCTTATTAACTGAGGCATGGCTTATATAGCAGTTTCGCAAGACACGTCGATTGCTGTTACATACCTTTTTGGAACAGGTGTGCATATCATAATGCATCCCCTACGCTGCAGACCCAAAGTGCACATGCTCCGTGGCACTGTAGAGAAGGTGCTACAACACTCTGAACCTGCTCCATGCCACTATAGAGAAGGTGCTCCAACAACCTGAACCAACCTGCTCTGTGCCACTGTAGAGAAGGTGCGCCAACACCCTGAACCAACCTGCTCCGTGCCACTGTAGAGAAGGTGCGCCAACACCCTGAACCAACCTGCTCCGTGCCACTGTAGAGAAGGTGCGCCAACACCCTGAACCAACCTGCTCCGTGCCACTGTAGAGAAGGTGCGCCAACACCCTGAACATGCTCCGTGCCACTGTAGAGTAGGTGCTGCAACACCCTGAACCTGCTCCGTGCCACTGTAGAGAAGGTGCTGCAAGACCCTGAACCTGCTCCACGCAACTATAGAGAAGGTGCTTCAACACCCTGAACCTGCTCCACGCAACTATAGAGAAGGTGCTTCAACACCCTGAACCTGCCCCGTGCCACTGTAGAGAAGGTGCTGCAAGACCCTGAACCTGCTCCGTGCCACTGTAGAGAAGGTGCTGCAAGACCCTGGAACCTGCTCCGTGCCACTGTAGAGAAGGTGCTGCAAGACCCTGAACCTGCTCCACGCAACTATAGAGAAGGTGCTTCAACACCCTGCTCCGTGCCACTGTAGAGAAGGTGCTTCAACACCCTGAACATGCTCCGTGCCACTATAGAGATGGTGCTGCAACACCCTGAACATGCTCCGTGCCACTGTAGAGTAGGTGATTCAACACCCTGAACCAACCTGCTCCGTGCCACTGTAGAGAAGGTGCTGCAGATCAGGCTACGGATCCAGCTGTGAACACAGATTTTGGCATGGAGCTGCTGAAGGGGGAAATCCGGCCCATTTCCCCTTTCAGCGATAGTTTACCTGCAGACTTCTACACCCTTGCTAGATGGCAATTCCTCAGTGTACCCATAAAGTAAATCTGTGGAGATCAACAGCTAGCCTCCGGCCTTGCCTTTACATATACAGTAAAGCCAAGACTGCTTTGTCATGGGTAAATCACAGAAGGATTCTGGTCTATGCGGTGCTTGGAAACTTGTCTGGCCATTAGGTGACAAAGCACCAGAGGATTGGAAATCCAAAAGGCATCATTGAGAAGCTGTACCCCACTATGGAACAGGACAGCAAGTCTTGGCGTGGATAATGAGGAGAGCTAGCACTACAGCCTAAACTTAGCAGCCGGAAACAAACATCTTTCCAGAGCTCCAATCAAGTCACACCTCAGATAATTACCAAGGGGCATCGCCACTTGCACCAGGTGACAGCGGACCGTGCCACTGGCCATCAGACTACACCTTCCCTAAAATACTAACCAGATCATGCTTTGCTCCACCAAGTTGCTAAATGAACAAAGTGCCCACAAAGTGCTAAAGGCACATGGAGCGGGCATAATGGCCGCATTTCACTCCAGAGAGAACAAAGCCCACTGAAGGAAAATTGCTCTCAGGATCACGTGCTCCAAATGATTCTCAAAATTTCCAATTTAAAAGGGCAACACAATCCCAGAAGGTGGGAAGATTTGAGCTGGCAAAGGTGTGGAAGAACCGAATTGATGTTTGTTTCATAACCACTGATTTGCCACCCCTAGTAGGACAGAACTATGCACCCCCTATAAGTTGGGAGAAAAATACACGAGGCGCATGGAGCATTTCTGGTGGGACCAGCAGTGGGGCTTTTACCACCAGATGTTGACAGGAAATTACTGCATGACCCACAGGAGGGGTGCAGAGTTCAGGTTGGATTTAATTTCCAGGAACCCTGGTACTCTTAGCAGTTAGTGCAGAAGCTTCTAACAGGACCGTCTCCAAGCCTAAAATGCTCCCATGACAAGAGGTGAGTCGTCCAGCCTACATCGAATAAAGTGTGGTGAAGGTAGAAACCAACAGCAAGTCAGAGTGCACAGCATAACCAAATCTGGAGCCAAGCAACCCCCCCAATGCCACCCCACACCTCCGTAACCACCTCCCATGCCCCCATCAATAGGCTCCCTTTGGCAGCTAATAGGTGATCCCAGGTTCAGAAAGGGCCATGCCAATCTGCGCAGTGTCCCTCAAGGGCTTTGGGGCAAAAATACTCTGCAACACCCCTCAAACCCCCCCCCCCCCCCCGAAACCCTCCCAACAAAATGGCCATGTGTGTGCCAAAAAAGGGGGAGGAGTTACAACACCATGGAAATAAAGTGCATAAGAAGGTACTAAGCCTATTTAGTTCATGTCAAAGGAACCTGTAGCAGAAGGGTAGGGCCCATTCAACCCTGGAACAGAGCCTGGCCTCCCTTTCCATACCAAGGACCACGATGCCTCAGGGCTGATTCTGTGCGCTTAACAAATGCGAATAAATAAATAAATAAATAAATAGCATCATGGCCTTGAGACACTAGTGAACCACCCAAGTCACTGTCTACTGTGAGCCACGCCCGAGCCTCTGGGACTCAGGAGAGAGACGACAAGGGCTTGACCAATTGCTAGGCCCAACCTTCGAGATATCAACCCCCACCAGACCCTATGATGCAGCTGTGCCCAGGCTACACCCCACCCCTGGAATTGTGTACTCCCAAACATGCGTCAGGGACCCTTGTAGAAGATGGTACCATGCAACTCGTCATGAGCTGGAACCTGAGTGCACACACATGACACTAACATTTCATACTAATTTCACCACTGCAGATCTCACCATGGCACATTACACATCATTCAGTCTCGCGCTCAATGGGTGAACCCCTGCCCGATTCCTACCAAAGATTGTGCATTGAAGCTCTAAAGCATCCCTTTCAAAATGGCCACGAGTTTAGAGCCCTTGCCCATAGGATAAGCCAGAAACCTTGCTTCCAGCTTCATGCATCAGAAGATCCAAGGTGCCCGCCAACCCTTGATTCCAATTAACCTATTGCAGCTTTAACTGCATGGATTTACATGAGGAACAGCTGCCAGAGGGAATGAGGTGGCAAAGCTAATCTTACTAACCAGATTAAAGTTCCCAAATTATTGCAATACATGGTCGCACGAGGACATGCATCCAAATGCTCTGGTAGGGACATGCCAGCCCTGTCCTCAACTGTGCTCCATCAATAGTGGCGCTTCTACTGAGCTTAGAATTGGCAAAGGGGTACCAGAGTATGGATGAATGCGAAGAATACATCACAAAAGGAAAGACTTTTGCGCCGCTAACCATGGTATTTAGCGTGGACAACTGTGCCACTAAACATGTTGTACAGAAATGCTCACATGCAGCCAAACCAAATCCCCATTACCCCCCCTCCCCCCAACACCCACAAACATCAATCCCAATGCACTAGTCCCCTTGTCTTATGAAGGACCACAAAAGCACAGCATTCAATAAAATATATTTTATTTGCATATACATTTCAGTCCGAAGGGCAAGCAGAGTTACAGCTGAATAAAGTCACCCAAAAGTGCCCATCACAGTGAAGATTCCCAGTATATGCGAATGTCGCAGTGCAAGACGTACGCATTCTGCAATTAAATCCACCAGCTGTGACCAGCTTTCAGGATCCTGGTCTGTGCAAATCAAACAAAAACAGACTGCTCAACTAAACCAGCATTAACAGGAACCAGCATAAACAGGAGGAGAGCATATCTAAAACAGAGGGCGAACACATACCTCAGACTTCTTGTATTTTGCATTCGTAATGGGTGACCAGGCACATTTAACTCCATTCAAGCACAGATATTCATTCAAGGTTAACCGCAGAACAGTGTCTGTCCGGCTGGCAGGTGCTGCATTCTGGGACCTCAGTTCCTAGTGATTTCTCAGTTTCTGGTGAAGGGATCAGGCCAATTACACTGCAGCTCATCTTATGCCACAGGGGGCGGGGGGCACAGCAGCAAGGCACCCACGAAGATGGGTCAAAACGAGTAGGCTTTGGTTCTGGCGAACTCTCCTAACTCCAGAACTGGGAATGCAAGATGTACGAAACTCGGCAGGAGAGTGCCTTCTACCATGAGCTTACACTGCTTAAATAAGTCGAAACTCGAGACAGAGGTGGTGGATCCAGGGCAAAGGTCCTGTATGAACTGGTCAGTTCACTGAGCAGTCTAGGAACACTTGCGAAAATGCTTGTTTGCAAGTTAAGCAAGATGTGCCAACAATAGTAGTTAGTCCCATTAGTCAACGGGTCAAAGCGCACTTGCAGGCCAGAACAGGGGCTCCGACCGGACAACAGTGGGGTTCAGGGTGCCAAACCTTCCAGCGGGTCACCAGCAGTTACACGGATTTGCTTCTACAGTTCAGGATACTCCTTTACCAAGTTTGGTGTGAACTCAGAAGATCGACCTGGAATTGGTAGATGCCTTCTCTTATCCAAATTCTCCTTTACGCAAAAAAGAGAAAGCAATGAGAGATCTGCTCACATTCAGCCATCCCAGACAAGGACCAATCACGGACCAGGGTGGTCCCAGTCATCCCAGCAAACCAGACATCCTGGCACCCAGGATGTGTATTGGAA
Source organism: Ambystoma mexicanum (assembly GCF_040938575.1). Taxonomy (NCBI): domain Eukaryota; kingdom Metazoa; phylum Chordata; class Amphibia; order Caudata; family Ambystomatidae; genus Ambystoma; species Ambystoma mexicanum. The sequence continues at coordinate 67,320,166 of NC_090936.1, read as the reverse complement.
CTAGACAGCTCCAGCCCACATCCTGGGCACGTACACACAAGGCATGCAGAAGCCTGCGAAAGAATAGTTTGCACAGGGGTCTGCATGACCAAATAAGGAAATTCCCAGGTCAAGCAGGCAAAGGGACAAAATGGCGAAAGGGCAGAGCAAGGACCTCATGGCATGGCCATTTTAGGCACTGGCCACTGTCCTGGGCCAAAAGCAGTAAACGTGGTTTGGACCATAGTCAAAAATGGTTCTCCTGCCACCAGCTCTGTTCTGGGCACACATTCACCCAAAATCCTTGGAGGTGTCTAGGGCCTTAAAAACTAAAAAAAAAAAAAAAAGGGGACCCCAGCACACTGTACTGGAAGGTACATTGTGCACTGATCAAATGCTCCTAAGAAATGGCAACAAAGTGAAAGACTAAGGGAAACAAAGTCTCCCAGTACTGAATTTGAAGGACATCATCAGTTTCCCCATTACAAAATGAGCAAAAGCCCAGCAGAAGGCAAAAGTCAGGCTAGGATAGTCAGACACCAGCAAAAGGTTGGGGGGTTCACAATTGAAGGGAAAATTATCCATAAATGGAATTCTTTCCCCAGCAGTCACAGCTTTCAGCAGCAGGAGCCGCTTTCAGGATCCCAGCTTCCCTCTGGAAACCAAGAGGAATCAAGGCTCAACTACATCAGCAAGTCAGCATCACCAAATAGAGGGCTCGACGATAACTCGCTTTGTATAGGAGCAGCTTCTGCCCCCAACGGAGAGGGCGTGGCCCACTAGCAGCTGGGCCATTATAATCATCTCCTATAGAAATCCAATGGGCTGGACCTTACTGCAGCAAGTAAGGCGGCCCTGTACAATTCTAAATCCAGTCAACCTACTGATCCCATCATTGTAGGCGGCCTACATGAACGCAAACGGATCAGCAATTCAGGTTTCAAAACCTGTGCTCAGACCATAGGATCTGGCCCATCCTGGTCTGGCTAAGATTCCAATTATGCCCCCCCCCCCTCCCCATTCAGAGAAACCATCAGCCATCCAGAGACAATACACACATGGAGAAGCTGGTTAGGCAAGTGGCTGAGGCCCTAGATTTCACAGCTTACCTTGCAGCTCAAACAGCTGAGATATCTCCATGGCAACAGATCAAACATGCGAGTGGCAGACCTGCAAAAGAAAAGAAGGTTTAGATGCTGGCATGTGTGAAGTAAACCATACAAGGCAGTACATACCCCCCCCCCTTCAAAAGGGAGAAACAGTAAAGCTCAGCATACAGTAGGGTCATTCATTAATCCCAATGAGGACAGAGCCGAGTAATAACCATGTACCCCAAAATCATGCGTAGAGTCTGAAATCCACAACGCAAACCAACACTGTCGGGAACAAAGGCCAAGGCAACGCCGGCTGTAACTCCCATCTCACTATCCTGCTCGGACACCAGTCAGTCTCTCCTCTTCACCCTGCCCCCACCAGAAAAGACAGTCCCGGCTAAAAGCAAGACCCCCACAAAAAGACACCACAGGCTAAGAGCAAGACCTCACCATTGGTTGCCACCATGCATGGTTACACCAGTGTCCAGACTTTGTACAGGGCTCTCCCCCCACCCCTTAACAGTGGGTACAGAAAAAGCCCCAGACCCCGAACCCACATGGAGAAGCAGGTTGTCTGCAACTCTGCAAAGGAAATTAGCCTCAACGAAAAAGGCCCGCCCAGGGATGGATGGCTCCTCTCAAAGCAAAAAAATAAATAAATAAAAACACAAAAATATCAGGCTCAAGAGACATGACATAATGGTGCCAATTTCTGCCATGTCTCCTATGCCACCACCACAGAACAGGGCTTCCAGGGAAGCGCAAACTAAAATAAAGTGCCCCCCGAAGTAACACCCAGCTGTACTGCTATGGGTGGTCTTTAGAAAGCAGATTAAAATAGTCCATCATAAATAAAATAGGCAAGAAAGGGCCTGGAGAGAAAAGACAGAAGGAACGTTTCTAGAGGGTAGAGGAGTGGGCATAGACTGTGCGGGTGAGGACACCTCCCCCAGTCCAGAAGGCTATTCCACGAGAGCCAAATTATAGCAATTCCTGAACCTGGGCTAGCCCGCAGCCAGCAGGACAGGGACTGCCATCTACTCAATGTCATGGGGCATTCTCCAGCACTGGCGGAAAGGAGGTCCCAACCAGGGCATTGGGGGCCGATTAATGGGTGGGTGTACTATTGCTTTCCTATTCACTGCACACACGGCTAGTTGTGTGCCTTGAAGATGGTTTCCTTGGTTCGCTTCAGCGGCGCTGCCACCAAGAACTTGGACAGAAGCTGTGCGGAGCGTTAAGGCAGGATTCCATTGTTGGAATTCTTTGCACCCAGTATGCAGGTCCCCCAAGTTTGCACTATTTTCCCTTGTTCACTTTACTATGGCCGCCTTTGGAAATACTGAAGCCCCAGCCCCCTTGCCATGGCAACCCTTTCTTGCATGTGTTGTCATACGTGACGGTCCCCACTGGTATACCATGATGATTCAATCACAAACTGCTTTGGCGGCGGCTTGTAGCAGCTGCATTTAGTTTTGGCTTGAGCCTAGCCAATCACCTCATTGAAGTAGTTCTCCCACCATTTGCTGTGGTCTTCTCTGTGGGGGCAAAAAGTAAACCCCACGATGGCCATTGTGACAAAGCTGCTCTTACCCAACCTTCAATCTAAAGCAGTCTAAACTGGGCAAGCCTGGTTCTCCCATAGGCATGCTCAATATACATTGTGGGCCCTTGTCTCTGGCTCAGCAAGCATCTTTTTCAGGGGAGACACTGCACATTCATCGGATTCCTACCCCAAATCCAGGACTAATGAACTGGGGCTGCAGCAGGCCTAGTTAGACTTGGGGTTCCTTTACGGCTGCTAGAATCCATTCGGGGCATCTCCTCCTTCCACTCTCCCCACACCAGTTCTTTGCTGGTGGGAGAATCTCTGGACTGGATACGTTGCGAGTGCCCATCACTCCCTCAACTAAATCTTGGACTGACCCCGAGCACCTCAAACCATTGCTCAGTCACCAGACTTGTTAGAGAACCGTCTTCTTGAGTGGACAGTCTTCCTTGTTCTTGGGCTGATGCTTGTGCCTGGTGAACGCTCCCAAGTACACAGAATAATGTTCTGCGTCAGTGAACAGCCACATAGCTAAATTGGTATCCTCAAGTAATTACTGCCTGAAAAAAACAATAAAAGCTACCAAAACAGAACATGGCGTGCAACATTTTTAGCCAATTTCTCTTGGCATGCACGAATTTTCCCACCCCTACTAGCACAGAGGACTCCTTAAAATGTACTCTTCTAGAAGTAGAAGAAAAGATTAATACACAAGCTGTTCATGACCCCCCGCCCCCTCGAGTTACAAGTACTTGAAGGACCCAGTTTCAGAAAGGAGGATCAGAGCTTCCATGCAAGTCAAGTCTGAACAATGTTCCAGGAGGGCTTTCTAGAAGATCAGAGTGGGTTCACACCGTGCCACAATGACCAAGTGTGGCATTTAAATGGGGCTATGAGATTGCAAGATTGTGGAACCCAAAAGTAGCCTTTATGCCAGAGGCTCCCGTTACTGGGGGGGGTACCCATGGCCAACTGAACCTTGCATTCCTCTTCGTGCTACGGACTACTCATGGCCCAGTCACTTGAGGGCCACCGCAAACACTGACGTTAACCCGGCCGGATCCTCTAAAACACAGAAAAGAAAAGGTCCACTGGCATCCCACTTCAAGATTACACAAGGCAGATGTACCCAAGTGCCTTTTGCAAGCACCACCCCACCCCCGATGTGCACTCGCATGCATGCAGCAGGGACCCTGAGAAGATGGCACCATGCAACTTTGTGTCACATGGCAAAACCCAACATCGAAACAAGCACCCATTAGGAAGGAACATCCAAATTGGTCTCGGGCAAGCGTATATGCGGCTACAATCCTTTCATCATGATCACCAACCTTAGAGGGTCGCAACTCACTCAAAAGCTTCATAAGCACATAGCACGGACCTGGATCTCGGCCCACCTTCCAGTCCACAGAGCAAAGGAAATGTGTAGTTCCAGCTACCTTCTGGTCCACACAGCAAGTTAAATGTGGGGTTTTATTTTGCCAGCCGACTTGGGGTGCGCTTCAGGAATCCAGGATCTTGCAGTGGATGCACTTTAATCCTAGTGGAAGACCAAATTGAGTTCAGCGCCCAATAACACCCGCCACCCCTGCGTGAAGCCTACCAATGCATTCAAGCCTTAGACCCCACGCTTTCCAATGCTCCATTAGGCGCATAGGAAAGGCTGGTCACCTTGATTTGCATTGAGACACTTGCCATCTAGTACTCTCCAGATCAAGCAGGCCACCCGCCTCTCATCAAGCAGGCCACCCGCCCAGAAGACATTACTAAATCAAGCTGGAGCATTGGGACATGCAATTTGCCCGAACACTCGATTCCAACTGTACTAAATGAGCTTAAACAGAGACCCGTTCGAACAGATGGAGAGAAAGCTGGCAAAGCTTACTTCATAGTGTTCTCTCCTGCCCCCCCCCCCGCAGGATCATCGCCCCCACTGAAAATGCTTGTAATCACTCCCACTGGATAAAAAAAATGCAGAGATACGTACAAACACACCCTCTATAGGGGAATCCACTTACAACCAATTCCTCAAAACTTCACAAATTTGAAGATATGGTGGGTGGGAGGGGGCAACGCTGTCGGAATATTTCAGCACCAGATGCTCCCACTCCCCATGATGGCCACCTTCCGGGTGGAGCCAGGTGGAGGGAACAAACTTGGCAAAGCTTGCCTCCTCCTCCCAGCAAGTAGCCAAGAAAGCCTCGGCTTCTGGCCCACCCCAAACTCAACAATGGGGGAGTTCACACCTCCTCGCATAGTGTCACTGGCACCACCACCGCCCACCAATACATGTGGGGTCTGCCTTAACGTGTATTGCTTCTAGAGAGTACCCTCCAAGCATCACCCCCCCACCTTTCACTGTACACCATTCCTCGACAGATGTGCTAGGTGAAACCACCACCAAGAACGGCCCTTTTGTCAAAGGAAAACTCTGCTTCACAACACCCTTGCCAACACCCTGACCATAAAGCAGCTGCACTACAGTTTGACAGCAGCAAAACTGAACAGAGGCTATCAGCCATGGCCTACAGCTAGCCCACAGTGTATTGGGCATGGCATGTAGCTGTACCCCGTGGCAGACTACACTTGGACCATGCTTACACCTGCCAACAGCCAGCAGAACTGTCTGCACCTCGAGCCTACCATGCCTTTGTGTTCAATGGGAGAGGACTAATGGACCCAACTCGCTAGAGGTGCAGCCAATGAGTGCAGAGTATGCAGATTGCACGGGGCTAACAGATCATCAAGACGCTTTGCTCCTCGCGCCACACCAAAAGTTCCAAGTTCGGTCTGGATTGTTGCATTAAATCAACACCAATGTTATACCCACCCCAGGTGCTGTAGGAGAGTCCAATGAAAATCAGCTTAAAGGGCCCTTCGTTAGGGAATCGGAGGCGGTCGCCCTCTACCCAATAGTTACTTCACGGCTCTACTGTCCTATTTTATACTAGTAAAAACAATAGCTACTGTTTGAGGGTAGGGTCCTTCTTGCATAGACTTGATTAAAGATCAGCAGTTCAGGGGTTAAGGGCTTCACACATACAACTAGTCTGATTGGAGACCGAACTATACGCCCATTCTACCCAAATATAGACCCCGGAACTGCAGGCATAAGAGACACCACACCTCAAAAAACAGTATGAGGCATCAAGAGCTCACATGCCCCAAAAATGGTCCATTCCAAAAGCAGCAGGGGCAGAAGTCATCGAATGGAGAAATTACCGATTTTTTTAACAAACTTTGGGGACATTTTAAACCATTCCAACCAAGTCCGCTGATTTGTAATAAAAACGTACACAAAAATGCAAGCCCAGAAGCATCGCCCCATTTTGAATAGTGTTGGAAATCTGCCCAAGACAGTTTTATCAGCCAAAGAAAAACAGGTGGTACACCCAAGTAGATTAAATCCCACGTCGAGGCCCCCATTTTCAGAGTCACCACCCTACAGACTACCAGAAAAGGGGTGCCATTTCATTCTGCACAATGCTTCGTGAGTGACAAATGCATAAGGTCGTCAGCACTCAGGCACTCCATGCAAGTAAAACCACTGAGGAGACCCCCCACCCCCCCTTTCCAAAAGCAACCAGAGGCCGGTACACTGGGATCAGTAAGACACCCCATGGCCCGACCCCACCTGGGCACCAAGTTCTGCTAAGTGTGGTGGGGAAGATGCAGTTATGGAGAGATGTACAGCCTCTAATGTACACAGCGACCCCTACCCCCCAATACTCGTACAGCCAGTCTTACTAATCCTATAAGCAGCACCCGCCCCCTACCAATGTGTAGGAAAAAACCAGGAGAGCACAGAAACCATAAATATCCCCCACCCGCTCGGAGAAAAAAAAAAACTAAGATTGGCAATTCCAACAGTTTGGGCATTTGTTTAGGCATGGCAAGCGCACTGGTCAGGCACAGCCGCAGCGCCATTAGCTGACCTTTGATGGTAGCAATTGCAAAATGGCGCTAGCACCTGGGCATCTAACGGCAGTGCCTGGCAATGCCCAATACGTATACACAAGTCAGAATGGTTGGCTTTGCCAATGCTGGTTTGTAACAGGACTTCAGTGAAACACACATAGTGCTTATGGAGTAGCAGAAGGCAGACCTGGTTGAGACATTTTTATTACACCAGTAGCGGGTTTACAAGTCTGATTAAGTCATTCATTCTTGCCTTTAGAAAAAGCCACTGGCAGACACTTCTAAGTGCAAAGTTTGATGGTAAGGCTGGCTTAAAGCGAGCTCAGAGTACCCAGGAGCAGACTCGGAAAAGGGCAATGCTGAAACCAAACAAAATGGTACTGCGCCAGCTTTGTGGATCGAAGTGGGGCACTTTTTTGGCCCATGTGGGCCAGTTTGAACTGTGCAGCTAGTCGTTTTGACCAGGGTAACGAATAAATAATAAAAATGCACACTTGCAGCACATTTTATCAAAAATCTCACTCTTGGATACTACTCAAACAGTCTCACAAAAGGAATGAATTGCCCTTTGTTAACTGTGGGCCACTTACATTGTTGGCCGAGACAAATGTATGCCCCAGTTCGACCCAGCCCAGGAGTTGGTGTTTTGGGAGGGGCAGGAACATGCCATAGTCAGTAGTGGGCAAATCACAAAATGGCTGCAAACATTGTGACGTCATACCATGCCTGCCCATCTGTACCCTCACAAATGCAACAGTTGCAGCTTAGGCGCCGCAAGCGACACCTCACAGGCCAAACAAAAAAAAAAATATATATATAAAGCGTTCCCGTCACTGCACAAACCGCCCCAATGTTCCAGGGGTACGGAAAATGTACAACTTACCTTTCCCTGTCTTTAGCGAACACTTGGCATGCTGGCAGTTGTGGGCACAAACCTAGATTTGAAAAAGCATGAAATAAGAATGATTATTGCACATAAATTAAGCCGACCCCTCAACCGAAGCACGTGTGGCCCCGATGCGGGGCGGGGCCACAAGTCACGTGAAAAAGGAACCCTGAAGACAAGAGGTGGCGAGGTAACAATCGGGTAACTAGGGGTTAAGCTCCAGGGTATACAACAGGAGGGGAAACTCCTCAGAAATGAATCCTTCATGCATGTCAAAACACTGTTTAAGCCCAGCCAGGAAACAGTTCAGTCCCGCTTTTAACTTTGCATTGTGTGACGTATAGCCCTGCAGTTCCTGTTATAAAACCAAAACTACAACTCCCAAAACGCAACGTTGAAAACAGCACTGGACTTCGGTCACCAGAATGTTGGCATGTGTTAGGAAAGATTTCGTAATTGTAGGTAATTTTCCTTCCATGTGGCAACCCCTAAACTTTTTGCTGTTGTTTTTCACCTTGTTCTTGACTTTGCCAGAGAAGTGCAGCCTTCTGCCGCACTCCTCTGGGCTTTCGCTCCTTTCTTACGGGGAAACTGACATGCCCTTAAGACAGTCAGTACCGGGGAACGCTGTTTCCCGTAGTTTCTTTTATCATGTTGCGGCTTTAGTGCAACATGACACAAGAGGGCACTGTAAGCTAAGGTACAGCTCTCTTGGGTCTCTAGCCTTCTACAGGCCCTAGATACTCGTTTAGGATTGTATCTGATTGGTGCAAGTGATTCAGGGACGGGAATGGTGGCAGTGATCGTTTCTTGTGTTTTGAGCTCCTTTTGGCGTTCTAAGCGCGTTTTCCGCGCTTAACCCAAAATGGTGGCCTGGCTCCCAAAATGGCCAGACCACGAGGCTCCTTTGTCCTGTCCGCTGACCGTCTTGCTCCCTTCACCTTCCCCAGGTCGAGCCGACCCGGGGCCTTCCTTATTTGGGCATGTACTTTCCTGCGAAACACGGATGCTTTCGCGGGCTTCTACATGTCTTGTGTGTGCCTCCAGGATGTGGGCTGGGATGTCTGGTCCCAATACACATCCTGGGTGCCAGAGAGTCTAGGGTGGTGTGAATGCCTGGGGCCACCGTGGTCCGTGATTGGTCCACGAATGGTGTGAGTGTTGATGAGCGGATCTCCCATTGGGTCCCCTCCGTTTTGGCGCGAAGGGAACCGTGGATAAGAGGGGGCTGGAAACACCACTACCATGTCGATCTCCTGAGTTCTCACGAACGAAGGAATACAGGAGCCAAGTATCCTGCAACCAAGAGGCTGGACCGAGGAATCGCTGGTAACCCGCTGAAGGACTTCTCCTCTGCACTGCTGTCGCCTCGTGAAACCCTTTTCACCTTTGATCGAACCAGAAGGCCTGTACTGGTACTTCGACCCTTGGAATAGCGGGAACAGCTATTCTCGGCATCTTCACCATCTCCTGCCAGTAAGCCTTCGGAAGCGTCTCTGGGCCATCCAGCTGACTGACCAGCTTACACGGGACTCTTGCTCTGTAACCGCCGCCAGGTTGTGTAGTATTTCGAGTCCTTGTCACTCTCACACGCTTCGTACACTTGGCGTTCCCAGGTCTGAAGTGAGTAGTGTACATTTGGCTCAGATACACACGGCCGCTCCGTTGCCCTGCTGTGGTAACAAACTGTGCGGGTTTCTTCGATTGGGACGTCTTTTTACTCAACACGACGACGAGGCGTTCCCTGCTCTTCTGAACCTGCCAGCTGCTGAAACTGACGCGGAGAAGCCTGGGTCTGCTTGCATCGGGGACCGGTGAGTAGCATAGCTAGGATCTGGTCGCCCTCCTGCAGGAGCCCATTGCTTTTCCCCGCTGTGTCAAACAGCACCCTTTTCCGTACTCACGCTCTGCTTCTGCCCACTGTGGAGGCTGCGCTTGAGTAGCGGAACTACTTCTTCTTCTTTTGTGCACTAAACTGAACTGCCTGATTTCCCTCGAAGAGCTTCTCCTTTTGCCCGTTGGCACCAGCGCGTGCAGGTACTTTTGAGCACAAGGCTCCACTCTTTGCAGGGCTCGGACTTCCATCTAGTTAGGTGCCTCTGAAGGCGAACTGGGTCTAAGCATTATTGCGCACTGCCTGTTTTCCCTCCCTTTTAGGTGGACTACACATTTCGTGCATATAAGGCTTGAGACTTGTTGTATTTGTATATATATTGTGTTGATATGGTATGTGTTGGTTTACTATCGTTATATTGTGATTTTCTCGCTACGGTCATTGTTTTAAAGGCCTTGAAATAAATGTGTATATATTTTTAATATAACAACTGTTTGGAGTAGTTTGTAAGTGATCTTGCTTTGTGTGCTCATTGCAGGCTTTCAGTCACCCTCACCCCTCTTGAGACCTAGTCTTGACCGCCGCGATCGCTACCTTGATTGGTCTGGCTCGTCCAGAGGTTACCCTGTTCCAAGTAATTAGGTTGGCCTTCTGAACTTCTGCGCCACCAGGACAGAGTTTAGAAATCCATCTTAACAAATTGGTGTACAGCGGTGGGATACGACTGAAGGTATCCAGTGTTGCGCATGAACTAAGGCATTTCAAGTTATTCCAACCAGGACACGTAGTGAATTGTTGTAGTATAACTTTAAAAAGGCCATAGTCCTATCTAACAGTATGGAAACAAATACCTTGTTAACTTTAAATGCTTCCAAATCAGAAACATTGAAAAAGATGTGTGCGGAGAGAGGTGTTTCCTCTCAAGGCACGAAATTGGAAATGATCCAAAGAATCGTGGCGTGGCAAGAAGCGCAGCTTGACGCTATAACTTCTGAGGACAGTGCGGAAGGAGGTGGGGCTGCTCTCACTGGTAGAACCGACGGTTCTGCCACTGCACTGATCCATCGCGACCACGAGGACAGGGAGGACGAGATGTCTAATGTTTCCTCTGCCAGTGCTGATGGGGAGGCGATGCTTGAATTCAAGAAGCAAGAGCTGCGGTTTAGGCAGCAGGAGCTTGAATTCAGCATAGCCAAACTAAAAATCGAACAGGCAGAAAAACAGAAAGACAGGGATCACCAGTTGGAACTGGCCAAGCTTCAGGTTGCAAATGGGTCCAAGGGTCCTGGACATGGGTCTGGGGCCTCCTCTCATCCACGGTTTCCGAAAGATCTGCTCAGTGTGTATGAGGAAAGGAATGACATTATGGACTGGCTGAATGCGTTTGAGTATGCATGCGAAGTTCAACAAGTTGACAATGCTGATAAGATTGCCTGGTTACTCAGCAGACTGCCCCATTCTGGCTGTAGTGCCATTATGGAAATGTCAAAGGCTGAGCGAGCTGATTTCGCAATGTTAAAGCAAACTCTCATTTTAAAGTTTGGGAAAACTCCGGCCCAATATTTGAAACGATTCAGAGAGTATAAGAAAAAGGAAGGTGGTACTTGGGTATCTTATGTCACCGAATCCTTGAAAAACTTAACTGGCTGGGTCGAAGGTTATAAGGTTTCTACCTTCGAAGGCATGATAAATCTTGTCATGCTGGAACACATTTTTGCATCTTCTTCCCCGGAGCTTAAGCAGCATTTGGCCGATTCAAAGGAGATAGATCCTAAGAAGCTGGCCATTGCAGCAGACTTATGGGTGTCACATCGAGTGTCCCATAAGGACAAAACTCATCCTGGCAAGCAGGAGGAAGGGAAAAATCCAAAGATAAGGAGGGTGGGGAATCTGATAAATCTTCTCAAAGGGGCCACAAAAAGAAAAATAAGGGTAAGACACAAGAGAACTCACAGGGTAGTGGAGGTCAGCCTCCGAAACAGAACTCTGGTTACAATAAGCCTCCCTATGTAAACAGACCCAATGGATCTTGTTTTGCTTTTGGAGCAACTGACCACGTGAAGGGGGATCCCCGGTGTAAGGTTAGACCTTTTGGGGTCCACTCCGCTAATCTGGCCTTCTCCTCCTACGAGGAAGAAGAGATTACAGGAGCATCCTTCTCCTCAGACTCATTTCCTAGCGGGATAGAGGCTGAGGTAGTTTTAGTTTCCCTGGGTTCCTGGGAGCCTAAAGTCGCAGAGGCTTATGCTAGGATTCCAGATAATACCAAGCACTACTTTAAAGACAGTGTGCTGATCAATGGAGTAGATACTCCAGCTCTTAGGGATAGTGGGTGCAGTCGAACTGTAGTGGATTCTACCTTGGTAGACTCAGAGGAAGTTGCCAGAGCTACTCTGATGCCCACTAAGTTGGCTGACGGCCCACTCCGTATGTTCCCAGTAATACCTGTAAATCTTACTTTAAATGGTACAGCAGTCAGGATTCCAGTGAGCATTCAGAGAAACGTCCCAGGAAAGGTCTTGTTAGGTAATGATCTCAGAGCTTTAGGGCTTGTAGGAGACACTGCCCAAAGACCCTACACACGGTCTCAAGCACGGGCAGCATTGGCCAAGACCAATACGCCGCCCCAGCCGAAGGGGAAACCCGAGGCGAAAGGAGTAAACAAGTCAAGACGAGGGAAAGAGAACATTCCCCCCGAGCTCGCCTACCACTGCGGTGGAGGAAGTTGGTCAATCGCCCGGGCCTGACGAGGAGGTGGCGATGCCTGAAGTATTTGACCCCAACGATCATCCTGAACTAAAAGACTTGTTAGTAGAAGGTGGTCCTGATAGGGACGAATTCAGTAAAGGCCAACGTGAGTGCCCATCTCTGGAAGGCCTAAGGAGACAGGCCTGCTCCCAGCTTGAGGGTGAACCTCCTGGGACGCATAGGATTTATTGGGAAGGTGGACTCCTGTATAGTGAGCCCACAGAGTCTATAGAAGGAGACCATAGGAGGTTGGTGGTTCCCCTTGCTGTTAGGCCCTTCCTCCTGCAGTTGGCGCATGAAGTGCCCCTTGCTGGTCACCTTGGTATGAAGAGGACCAAGCAAAGGTTATTCATGCACTTCTACTGGCCCAAGATGGGGGTGCAAGTAGAAAGTCACTGCAGGAGTTGTGCCTCCTGCCAGTTGTCTGGTAAGGTTGGCGCGACAATCCAAGCTCCGTTGGTACCGCTCCCAGTTGTGGGGGTACCATTTGAAAGGGTAGGGATCGACATCGTTGGTACCCTTGACCCGCAAACATCCTCGGGCAATAGGTTTATCCTGGTGCTGGTCGACCATGCAACCAGATATCCTCAGGCCATCCCATTGAAAACTGTAACTGCCAAGTCAGTTGCAAAAGCTTTACTTGGCATATTTACTAGGGTTGGCATCCCTAAAGAAGTTGTGTCGGATCGTGGCAGCAACTTTATGTCGAAGTATATGCAGGCTATGTGGAAAGAATGTGGGGTCACCTACAAGTTCTCTTCTGCATACCACCCCCAGACCAATGGTCTGGTGGAACGTTTCAACAGAACGTTAAAGAGCATGATTGGGGCTCTGGAGGAACCTCAGAGAAGAAAATGGGATCTTCTTTTACCATGCTTACTGTTTGCCTACCGAGAGGTACCACAGGAGGGTGTTGGCTTCAGCCCCTTCGAACTTCTGTTCAGTCATCCCGTACGGGGACCCTTAGCCATCGTCAAAGAGGGATGGGAGATGCCCACTCCCCCTGTTACTACCAACGTAGTTGATTATGTGCTAGGGCTCAGAAAACGGATGGTACTTCTGATGGGCTTGGCTAGTGATAAATTGAAGGCAGGACAAGCGCTGGTGAAACATTGGTACGACCAGAAAGCTTCCCTCATCAACTTTACACCTGGTCAGCAAGTCCTGATCATGAATCCCATAAGGCCTCGAGCTTTACAGGACAAATGGTCAGGCCCTTACACAGTGGTGGAGCCCCTGGGTGAGGTTAACTATTTAGTGGACCTTGGAAGGCCTGGACAGGCTCCAAAAGTGTTTCACGTGAATAGGCTGAAGGCTTTCGTCCCAAGAGTCGAAATCGCAGCACTGCTACTGGCTTCAGATGTTGAGGAAGAGGAGTCTGAACCTCTCCCCAACCTGTTCCAAAGCGGTCCTTCAGATAGCTCCTTTGAGGGTGTCCGAGTGGCCCCTCACCTGACTTCTGATCAGCAGGCTGAGGTGAAAAGTTTGCTTAGGCAGTTTTCCCCCCTGTTTTCACAGTCGCCTGGTTTGACACCTTGGTGCAAACATAACATTGACACAGGAGACAGTGTACCTACCAAAAGTAGGGGATACAGGATGTCAGACAAAGTACGGTCTTATATTAAGACCGAGGTCAACAAGATGTTAGACCTTGGGGTGATTGAACCCTCTAGTAGTCCTTGGTCCAGCCCTGTGGTTTTGGTTCCAAAGGCAGGCACTTCTGAATTGAGGTTCTGCGTGGATTACAGGGCTCTGAATGCTGTCACCAAGACAGATGCACACCCCTTACCTCGAACAGATGAGATGGTGGATACTTTGGGTGCCTCCAAGTACCTCAGCACGTTTGACCTCACTGCTGGCTATTGGCAAATAGCTTTAGCAGAACATGCCAAGGAGAAGACAGCATTTTCTACTCCAGACGGCCTTTACCAATTCCGAGTAATGCCGTTCGGGTTGAAGAATGCACCTGCCACTTTCCAGAGGCTTGTGAATCATGTGTTGAATGGGTTGGACGAATTCTGTCTTGCATAACTGGACGATATAGCAGTTTTCAGTGCCACCTGGGAAGACCATGTGAAACACCTCGGAATTGTGCTCCAGGCTCTTCAGAAAGCACACCTGACCATAAAGGCTAGTAAATGCCAGATTGGACAAGGCTCAGTGGTTTACCTTGGACATGAAGTAGGTGGAGGGAGGATACAGCCTCTTCCCAGTAAAGTACAAGCAGTACAAGACTGGCCTACCCCCACTACGCAAACCCAAGTGAGAGCCTTCTTAGGACTCACGGGGTATTACCGCAATTTTGTGGCAGACTATGGCACCATAGCTGCCCCTCTGACTGCCCTCACAACTCCGAAGAAACCCAAGAAGGTAACTTGGACCGACGAGTGTGAGAAGGCCTTCAAAGGCTTAAAAGACTCCTTGTGCCAGGCCCCTGTCCTCAGGGCCCCTGATTATCAAAGACCTTTTATCGTGCAGACGGACGCCTCTGACACTGGGATAGGAGCTGTACTATCACAAGTAGATGAGAAGGGTAAGGAACACCCTATTGGTTTTATTAGCCGCCAGCTTAAGGACAGAGAGCTCAGATGGTCCACGGTAGAGAAAGAATGTTTCTCTGTTGTGTGGGCCCTAAGGAAGCTGAGGCCCTACCTCTATGGGACCCACTTCACTGTGCAAACTGACCATAAGCCCTTAAAGTGGCTAATGAACATGAAGGGGGAGAATCCAAAGTTGCTTAGGTGGTCCATAAGTCTACAAGGCTTCGACTTCACTATTGAGCATAGGCCAGGTGTCCAACATAGCAATGCTGATGGGTTGTCCAGAATGTTTAACCGACATGAACAAGAGACTCATCCAGGGGTGGATTAGTTCCCCCTGTCCATAGTCTGGGAGGGGCGAGTGTTAGGAAAGATTTCGTAATTGTAGGTAATTTTCCTTCCATGTGGCAACCCCTAAACTTTTTGCTGTTGTTTTTCACCTTGTTCTTGACTTTGCCAGAGAAGTGCAGCCTTCTGCCGCACTCCTCTGGGCTTTCGCTCCTTTCTTACGGGGAAACTGACATGCCCTTAAGACAGTCAGTACCGGGGAACGCTGTTTCCCGTAGTTTCTTTTATCATGTTGCGGCTTTCGTGCAACATGACACAAGAGGGCACTGTAAGCTAAGTTACAGCTCTCTTGGGTCTCTAGCCTTCTACAGGCCCTAGATACTCGTTTAGGATTGTATCTGATCGGTGCAAGTGATTCAGGGACGGGAATGGTGGCAGCGATCATTTCTTGTGTTTTGAGCTCCTTTTGGCGTTCTAAGCGCGTTTTCCGCGCTTAACCGAAAATGGTGGCCTGGCTCCCAAAATGGCCAGACCACGAGGCTCCTTTGTCCTGTCCGCTGACCGTCTTGCTCCCTTCACCTTCCCCAGGTCGAGCCGACCCGGGGCCTTCCTTATTTGGGCATGTACTTTCCCGCGAAACACGGATGCTTTCGCGGGCTTCTACATGTCTTGTGTGCGCCTCCAGGATGTGGGCTGGGATGTCTGGTCCCAATACACATCCTGGGTGCCAGAGAGTCTAAGATGGTGTGAATGCCTGGGACCACCGTGGTCCGTGATTGGTCCACGAATGGTGTGAGTGTTGATGAGCGGATCTCCCATTGGGTCCCCTCCATTTTGGCGCAAAGGGAACCGTGGATAAGAGGGGGCTGGAAACACCACTACCATGTCGATCTCCTGAGTTCTCACGAACGAAGGAATACAGGAGCCAAGTATCCTGCAACCAAGAGGCTGGACCGAGGAATCGCTGGTGACCCGCTGAAGGACTTCTCCTCTGCACTGCTGTCGCCTCGTGAAACCCTTTTCACCTTTGATCGAACCAGAAGGCCTGTACTGGTACTTCGACCCTTGGAATAGCGGGAACAGCTATTCTCGGCATCTTCACCATCTCCTGCCAGTAAGCCTTCGGAAGCGTCTCTGGGCCATCCAGCTGACTGACCAGCTTACACGGGACTCTTGCTCTGTAACCGCCGCCAGGTTGTGTAGTATTTCGAGTCCTTGTCACTCTCACACGCTTCGTACACTTGGCGTTCCCAGGTCTGAAGTGAGTAGTGTACATTTGGCTCAGATACACACGGCCGCTCCGTTGCCCTGCTGTGGTAACAAACTGTGCGGGTTTCTTCGATTGGGACGTCTTTTTACTCAACACGACGACGAGGCGTTCCCTGCTCTTCTGAACCTGCCAGCTGCTGAAACTGACGCGGAGAAGCCTGGGTCTGCTTGCATCGGGGACCGGTGAGTAGCATAGCTAGGATCTGGTTGCCCTCCTGCAGGAGCCCATTGCTTTTCCCCGCTGTGTCAAACAGCACCCTTTTCCGTACTCGCGCTCTGCTTCTGCCCACTGTGGAGGCTGCGCTTGAGTCGCGGAACTTGTTCTTCTTCTTTTGTGCACTAAACTGAACTGCCTAATTTCCCTCGAAGAGCTTCTCCTTTTGCCCGTTGGCACCAGCGCGTGCAGGTACTTTTGAGCACAAGGCTCCACTCTTCGCAGGGCTCGGACTTCCATCTAGTTAGATGCCTCTGAAGGCGAACTAGGTCTAAGCATTATTGCGCACTGCCTGTTTTCCCTCCCTTTTAGGTGGACTACACATTTTGTGCATATAACGCTTGAGACTTGTTGTATTTGTATATATATTGTGTTGATATGGTATGTGTTGGTTTACTATCGTTATATTGTGATTTTCTCGCTACGGTCATTGTTTTAAAGGCCTTGAAATAAATGTGTATATATTTTTAATATAACAACTGTTTGGAGTAGTTTGTAAGTGATCTTGCTTTTGTGTGCTCATTGCGGGCTTTCAGTCACCCTCACCCCTCTTGAGACCTAGTCTTGACTGCCGCGATCGCTACCTTGATTGGTCTGGCTCGTCCAGAGGTTACCCTGTTCCAAGTAATTAGGTTGGCCTTCTGAACTTCTGCGCCACCAGGACAGAGTTCAGAAATCCGTCTTAACAGCATGTATGCGTCAATCCCAGCACACACCTCATGTGACAAAAATCCCACAGCCAGAGAGCTGCGAGTAGATGCAGATTGTCACGCGACAGGTTCAGTGGCCTCTGCACAGGTGAACAAAGAAAGGCAGCAAGCTGAAACCATGTTATTTTCATCAATTCCCACCCACAAGACGTAGGGAACCATTTCGCTAGAAGGTCCCCGCTGGACGTCTGTAGCGAAGCACCACAGCCTATGAGGCATTAACCGAAATAGTTCATAGCTGCAGTTCACAATCACACTGGACAGAGCTAAGAGGCAACACAACGGCACGCAAACTGGCAACGCACTGCTCAGCTCACACCTGCCTTGCGGACAGTCAAAATGTGAGAAGGGGGTAGGCCTACAGCCTGCACGTGAGACAGTCACCCAGAACCCTTGCTTGCCTTGGAATTCTGCCACTTGTAGTTCAGTCTAATTATTTTTTTATTTTTTATTTATTTATAGACTTTTAGTTTTGTAAAGAAAAACAAACTTTTTTGTCAAATTCATTTGCAATCCCCTGCCCACGTCATTGCATGAATGCGTTTTTCCATTCAAGTTAAGCAAGCGTGGGCATAATGGGTCATCTGAGATAGTGTCCTTATTCTGGTGAGCTAGTGGTTTACAGTAGATTATGTCAGTACCATGTCCATAAAGTTAATCACGTTGCAGGTTAGCTGTACGTTTCTTCCTGTTATCAAATATGACCACCACTCTTCCATATTGCCGTTTTTAGGGGCATAACGTTCAAGATGGAGGGTGCGCTGTTCGATGATCTGTGTGCAATTGATTATAAGATGCTTAATAGATTCAAGTTCCTGCTTGCAAAAGCGACAATTAGCATCGGTAGTCATGGGATCTTTTATTCTTCTCTTGTATAACTTGGTGTTGGACAAATTAAGGCGAAGCCTTAGAAATTGATTCCGATGATAGTGAGACGGAAACTTAAACAGGTATTTCGGTAGGGTACCTCTTTCCTGTTCGCACATACCAAAGTCTAGGCCTGTGGATAGTGCTGCTCGCCTTTCCGCGTTTTTAATCCACTTGGATTGCATGAATTTTATTTTTGCCAGTTTCTGCGACCGTAGAACCAGAGGCATTTTTATATTTGCTTCTTCCAGGATGTCTAATAGGTTTTCTTCCCAGCTTTTTAGCATGGATGCAGATGTATCGTTTTTTTTGTTGGCCAAGATTATGTAGGCAGTTGTTACCGGCACCATTCTAATTTTCCTCAACAGTAGTATGGATTTCCATAGTACTGTAGAGTGCAGGGAATCAGACCCAATTCGTGCCTCACAGCCACCATTGAGACGCATTGTGGTAGTTGGAGGACTTTACGCCAAAAGCAGCCCTCAACTTGGGCCCATAGGCTTGCCCTGATGTTCCACCCTGTTTCGCTCCCAAAACATATTGCTGGGATCACTTTCTGGAGGTAGAAAGTCATTACTGGTTGGAGGGAGAATTTCCCGTAGTTTAAATGCAATTTGCGTCCTTGTAAAGCAAACATTCTCATACGCAAGATGATTTCGTTTGTCCAACTCCATTCTCTGATTGATACATTGAATGAAACACCCAGATAGCGGATGGCTTCTGTTCTTGATAGTGTTTCCTTATCAATGTACCAGTTGAACTTCGCTTTTCTTGAGTTGTTTTTTGATCCAAAAACCATCACTTGCGATTTGTTTACATTTATCATTAAATGATTTACTGTTAGGTAGGCTTGCAGTGCTACTAGTGATCGGTGTAGGCCTATTTCGGTGCTATCAAGCAACACTATGTCATCCGCGTAGATTATATGTGTTACATGCGTGCCGTTGATTTTCGGAGGAAAGCACCTTGTTAGTAAAAAGGCTTCGGGTAAATCTGAGATGAAGAGTTTGAACAGTAAGGCTGCAAGCGGGCAGCCCTGCTTCACACCTTGTGTAGTTTTTATTTCATCAGTTAGTTCTCCTTCTGCATTTAGACGTACGCGGATGCTGGTTTTGGTGTGTAATGCCATCAGTGGGGCTAGTAGTTCATTAGGACATCCCCACTTTTTTAGTTTTTGCCACAGCAAGTTCCGGTTTATGCAGTCAAAGGCTTGCTTTAGATCAATGAACGCTAGAAACAACCTTTTTTTTTTTTTATTGCGTTTAGTTCAGCCAGGTTTAGCAATACCAGATTAAGTTCCACGCCGACTCCTTTGGTGAACCCAGTTTGTCTCTCGTCGTAAATCTTGTTCAGTTTTGCCCATCTTTCAATTTTTTCTTGGAGGAATGTGGCAAAAATCTTCCCCATAGTGTCAAGCAGCGCTTTGGGGCGATAATTTGCAGGATCATCTTTGTTTCCTCTTTTGAACACTGGAACGATTATTGCTTTCGTCCATGAATAAGGAATTTTAGATGTTCGGGCAATCTGGTCGAGTAGCACCTTGATGAAATTTGCCCAACTTGCTTTATTTGTTTTTAACATGATGTTGGATACTCCATCAGGGCCAGCGGCGCGTGATGACTTTAACTTCTGAATTGCGTGTAAAATGTTCTCAAGTGATTCTCTTACATCCCAGATACAAGCTTCTATTTTTAAATTTGAGGTTTTATCATCACCAGTGTTATTGAAGACTGCGCCATAGTGAAGTGTCCAGGAGGTTGCGTTCACACCATTTGCTAGATAATTGGGTTGAGTCAAGCAACCATTATTTATTATTTTCCATATGTTGGAACTGTCTTTTTGAATTAAGAGATGCAGCATTAGTTCCGCTTGTTCCTGTTTTCGAATGATTTTAAAGGATTTCAGCCAATTCCGATAATTTTGACGCCTGGTGGCTAGATGTTGTGGTAAGTTAAACCCTCCGATAGATTTTAGTTTTTTTAAGTCTCTAGCAAGTAGTTTTTTCGCTTTGCATAGTTCTGGACTAAATGGATGGGTGTGGTCTCTGATCGTTTTCTTGTTTGTGTTTCTGTGCTGATCCAGGAAAGGAGTATATTCTGTGTGTAGATTTGTAGAACATGCCTCCATGAAGGCCAAAGTTATGATGTCAATTTGCTTGTTGGTTATTCTTAGACGATTTTGGAAAGAGTTGATGTCCGGTTGCGTAGGGTAACATTGCTGCGTTGTTATAGGGCCCATATACCAAGATAAGATAAGTGGGTTGTGATCACTATAGGACGCTTTTCTTACTTGTAGGTCAGAAATCAAGGCATGCAGATTATCGGATACCCATATGTAGTCTAAGGTTTTAGATAGATCATCACGTTGCCATGTTGCAGCAGCTGGAATATCTCCTTTTGTACAACCATTCAGCAGCACACAGTTACGACCTGATATTTCGTATGTCCATTTCATACTACGATCAGACCCTTCAGATGGAATCACTTGTGTGACGTCCAGATTGGACTGATTGGATTTTTTGAACCAAGAAAAGTTTAGATCACCGCAGATTAATATGAATGGTGCAACAAATGATGCATAGCAGCTGTCTATTTGGGTTGTTACTGACCGCAGATAGTCATCATCAGTAATCATTGCGGGATTCCAGTAGGTGTTTACTAACAGCAGCTGTTGTTTTCCTTCTATTCCGTGTAGGGTATGGGACAACGCTTCAAGGGTAATTGCTTGAACAAATAAATTCGGATTCTGGATGCCGATTACTTCCCATCCCGACGAGTTTTTTATCATGGCAAGAAGGCCGGAAAAAGGCCGTCCCAGTTTGTTTTTTCCAGCTTCATTTAGATATGTTGTATAGCCGTCACAGGAGGGCGTCTTTCTAAGCCATGTTTCCTGAAAACAGATAAACAAGCTTCTGATGTCATGAGCTCTTCCTTCGAGAAATAGATGGGCGAATCCTCTGGTGTTCCATGATGTTAATAATTGGGTCACATGCCTAGACCCTGCGTCATCCTATGCGTTGTTTCTTCGTCTATGTGCTTCGGGGGCCTGTGTCATTTGTTGTTTAAGTTGGTTTCTCAGGTCATCCCTTTTTGTAGCAGATGTCTTTTGATATTGACCATTTCCGTGTGTCGATTTGGTAAGGACTGGAGGATCTATTGCTGTGGTTAAATTAAAACCATAGAACAGTAGGTCTTCTTTCGCGTCAAGAATTGGGCGCGCTACTGTTTTGGACCGCATATGCAAGATTACCCAATCTGATCTGGATTCTTTTTTATATTCAACGATATTGATATCATCGGATCGGATGTTCCTCAAGGCAGGTATGCTGTGCAACAGTCTCATCACGTTTGCTCTGTTGAGATTTATTTCGTTTTTTTCCTCAAGTATATTTTCGAGCTCCAGTTTGTCCAGACTTCCTATAGATTGGGTCTGTAGATCAATTCTGCTTTGTGTGTCAGGTTGATTTAGATTTTTAGTTTGGGCCTTTGTGTGTTTCAGATTTAGTTTCAGTAATGATTTTTCAGGTGATCTCTGGGATCGGCTCTTTGTTTCTGTCTTGTTCATACCGAACGTGTCCTGCCGTTTTTCAACTTCTTTTGGCCATAGCCCAACGGGGCCTAAAGGGTAGCGATCCGAATGTGCGTCTCTTTCTTCTCTAGTAGATAGTATTAAACTGACCCGTTCTCTTTCCGACGATTCGCGCGCCTTAGAGACATCGTCAGTTTCTTGCTCATCATCGACAGAGTAGGTTGATAGATCACAAAGTTCAATTGCCCCTTCTATGGATTGGTCAGCCGATGGACTGATGTCATCTCTTCTGCGTTTGGTGGGTGGTTCCTTGTTATCTGTGAGGCGAACTGCTCCCGGCATGGCAGTTTCTTGTGCGTCAGATTTTTTCGGCGCGACAGTGGTTTTTTGTACCACTGGCCGCGGCGGTGTGTTCAGGTTTCTTATGAACTTTTTTGCCTCGTTAGTTTGTGGACGTTTTGGAGCCGGACCTCTCTTTACAGTTTTCAAGGCATTGGATTGATTTACCTTCGATTTGTCTGATAATTTTGCGGTTTGTATTGTTTTCGCTGTGCCTGAGAAAATGTCAAAGGAGATTTTCTTCTCTATTAATACTACTTGGTTCGCCGGTGTGATCTGTGATGTAGGGAGCACTTCAATTTGCTCTGCTCCAACTGTCACATCAGATGCCTCTTTTCTTGTGGTGGGCCTTCGTTGGACATCAATCGAAGTAGAGGAGCCCGCTGTATTGTTTACTTTGATGGTAGATTCAACGACAGAGGGCATTACTTTCTCGAGTGAGATGGTTTTCTCATTCTTGTTTGCAGTTTTTACACCGCTGATCTCAGTATCTGTGAGATTTTTCTCAAGGTCGATTGATTGCATCCGTAGGTGATCATAGCTCCCTTGTTGCTTAGACTTCAGCCCATGGTCAGAGTGACACTGACTACCGACTACAGGCTCTCTCATTAAATTGATGAGTGGTTGTACAGTGACATTATGTCTAAGCCACTTGGTGCACTCTACTAGGGCTTTAGCGAGATCTAATTTTTCATGTGCCTCCCGTCATGTGATTTCGTTTAGACGAGAGTGCCATTGATGGGTTGACGCAGCTTCAAGGTCCAAACGATTGCTTAGGTATTCATTACCCTTTTCCAAAGCTAACAGTTTGTTGTTTAACACTGCCAAAATAGAATTTTGGTCGCGTACAGATTCATTTAGGGTCTCATATAATTTCATAAATGGCATTAATGCTATTGAGGTGGCCGCTAGGACATTGTTGTGAATCTGAATTCCGGCCGCGATGGAAATGTTTCCTTTGCAATTCGTGTAGTTTTCAGGACCTTTAATTTCATTTGATTCCAATGGCCCATTATCTGTCGAGTTGTTTGCAGTGTGATCAGCATTGTGTTCATTGTGTTTTTTGTTCTCCGTTTTATTCTGTCGGTTGTTTTGTTGGTGGACATCAGGTGCATCCAGGTTCAGAGGACCTACTATGGAATCAGGGTGTAATGGAGATGGTGTTTTTTGAAAGGTATGTTTTGCTTCTTTGCGAAGAGTGCTTGCCTTGCAACCAGGTGTTTGCACATTGACATTGTTAGATGAGAAGCTTTCGTTTAAGCGCTCACGCATTAAATTAAAGTCTGATTTGAGTCGGGCAGTTAGCCGTGCTTCACGCGCGGCAATGTCAAAAGACATGGATGTGTTCACATTAGGTATCAGCTGTGATTTTGACTTGGGCATTTTATTTTCGGACCTTGCCCAGGCAACTGATGATGCATTGTTTTCTACGTCGTTAAGTGCACGTCCAACTACCTTGTTTGCAATGCATGTTGTTACATGCGTTGTTTCATGCACTTGGGAAGCTCCTTTTTGAATGTGAAGCCTCGTGTCCGATGGTTTGGCCGTTTTTTGAGAATCCCGTATACTGGTGTGGCCTTGCAGCGTCTCAGTATTTTTTGACATGGCTTCAGACTGCATGAAGCTATTCTGTTTTTCGGGAGATTTTAGGCTTCCGACTGATGGAGACCGCAGTGCCAATAAATCAGCATCGGTAATGTCAAATGAGAAGGTCTCAGAGGAGTCTAGATATGCTGTTGGAGGATGTTCTGGCAGATCGATTTGCACGATTTCAGGGAGAACAGGCAAACACGCTGTAAATTCGATCCCGCTATTTAATGAGTGCTCAGTTTGAGCTTCTAGAGTTTTTTGACCATTTGGGTCGGACGCCGGGTTCTTTACATGCTGCACGTTGGAATTTGCAGTTTGGCGATGGGCCGCTTCAGATTTAGTGCCGATGCAAGCAAAGTGATTTTTATTATTCGCCTCGAGGTAGGCCGCTGCAGGAGGGATGTCGGCTGCATCAGCCCCTCCCACTCCCACTCCTGCCTCTACCGCGACTGCAGCCTCAACCACGGCAAGCCTGGCTAACCCGGGGTGCGCGGCTGCCGTTGAAGGTGGCAAAACAACAGTCGATGACAATGTCTGTCTGACTGGAGATGCAGTTTGTAACATGCTAGGAGAACCATTGGCCCCGTACAGTGTCTCTGAATGTGTTTCCACTGAGCAGTCAAGGGCGCACAGATCTACTTTTTGGGGCAACACGTTAGATGT